>NW_024037838.1:787500-1387500 GCF_016077235.1 Cyprinodon tularosa | reverse complement strand
CACGTCAACGTACAGCAAGTACAACGAGAAATTTTAAGCATGCTCAAAATTTCCCCGACATATGCCAGCATATGCCATACATGAGGCATAAGTTACAAATAACTTATCTGTTTCTGACATATGTTAAGTGTTAGTTAGTCATAAGTTGTGGTGTCCAGTTTATCCAAAACATATGAGTAACTTGTGCATAACTTAAAAATGATTTATTTCCAAAGCATATCAACGTATCTGACGTGTTCCAGATGACAGCTGAACCTGTTTTTTTACTTACAGCTACTGTATAATGGCATATTGGCAGCGTTTTGGTATAAAAGGTGGTTCACAGGAGGAAACCGTCAGTACTCCTCCAGACTTTATCCCCATCATAGGGTCAGTGTGAAGGTGAGTGTGATGGATCCTCCCTGCGTTCATGGCCAAGGCCATGACCAACAAACTTCCTAACAGACATGACACTGAATCTGCTGTGACTGCAAACCTTTGTTTTTTTTCTTTTTATTTATTTAATCTTTTTTTAGTTAGGTAAACAGCAGCTAGGTTAAAATCGAGATTAAAGAAATCTTTTTATGCAAGCTGGACACCTCCGGACGTATCGCTGCTCCCCTTAGGACACTGGCTTGTGCATCATTTCATGGGCATTACATTGCCATGCATTATGCATATTAGGCTGTCGTTGGAGTTACCGGTAAGTTCTGGACTCGTTATGAATACGCTATGTATATGCCCAAAATTGAAAAAATACATTGAAAGTTCAGCATATGCCAGCGTTTTAGCAGATTCTGGGACGTCGGGCATATGCTGTTTAAATTGGCGAGGTGTGACAGGGCTCTTGCAGATTGCACCCAGCAGAAACACTTGGAGGGAGTTAGCAGGGCTTGACGGGAGAACTGATTCGGGGGCCAGAGCTAATTCTGTCTGCAGAAGATGGTGTTTACCAGATCCAGACAGCGTTGGAGGGTGATCCTGGTTTGACCAGTAGATTTACTGCAGGTGGAATGGATCACATCAGCCAGGAACAGAGCGCCAGATAAGTAAGTATTTGGTTGTAGGGGTGGAGTTTCCAGAGCTTGTCAAGATCAGGAACTAGTGAACAGATCTCCTGAAATAAAGTTCAGGACAGGTAAGCAATTATTATCAAAGGTAACAGAGATCACAACAGGTTTGGCTTGAGATTTACCATTGTTTTTGTTTTTCTACTTTTATCATCAACATAGGTTGCTCAGTTCAAGTTATACTGACAGTTTAACTCTGGTGTTTCCTTATTTATGCCTTTTTACAGATCCTGCCAGTTAGGTTATTTTCACTGCCAAAGTGCTACACTGGGATGGAACCAAAAGAAAAATCCTAATCCTTTCAACTTTATTTTTATCAAATTAGCCTATACCAACCTATGTTTAAGCCTTCACATATTTAGGTACCAGTTTTCTGATGCTCATTTCCTGCTTGAACAAGAATGATGAGCTGCTATCCTTAATTTCAGACTTTACTTTTTTTTTTACTCTGGCAAACGGAAAACCAAGATGGTAAGAACGACAAATTTTGCAGGCTTAAATGACGACAGCTTTACGATGCCTGAGCGGCCCCCATGACTCCATTCCTGTCAGATTCTATTAGTTTGGCCTCCACCATGTGTTTAAATTTGCTCTCAGCCTATTTCCAGCATTTACAGAAGTGCCTCCTGTAAATAAACCAAATGGCTGCATCTTTTACTTTATGAAGCAGGGGCCTCTGGGCAGCTTGGTGCTTCTGTGTAAAGAACGCCAAACATTATGGTTGTGGGGTTCAATATTCAGCTTCCAGCTGAAAGGACACAGCTGACTAGGGGGAGATATTGACACACATTGTTGTCAGAGTTTAAATTTGAGTAGTGTTTAAGAACTTACAAGCAGCTAAGCGAGAAGAGCATTTTTCAAATCAAGACAAGTGGTCTCCACTATGAGGGGCCGTTTAGGACAGAAACTATTTTTCCTCTCACGTACACCAATAAAACCATGCACACACCTCAGTAGACACACACACACTCTCAAAAAAAACTATGTTTTCCTCTCAAACACACTACTATGACATGCACACATCACAGTAGAAACACTCACACACTCTCAAAAAAACTGTTTTCCTCTCAAATACACTACTATGACATGCACACATCACAGTAGAAACACTCACACACAATCACAAAACTAAAATTGAATACATGTCTTATGTGTGTGTGTGCACTAATACTAGACTGTATGAGAGGGCATAAGTGTGTGTGTGTGCACTAATACTAAACTGTATGAGAGGGCATAAGTGTGTGTGTGTGCACTAATACTAGACTGTATGAGAGGGCATAAGTGTGTGTGTGCACTAATACTAGACTGTATGAGAGGGCATAAGTGTGTGTGTGTGCACTAATACTAAACTGTATGAGAGGGCATAAGTGTGTGTGTGTGTGTGCACTAATACTAGACTGTATGAGAGGGCATAAGTGTGTGTGTGTGTGTGCACTAATACTAAACTGTATGAGAGGGCATAAGTGTGTGTGTGTGCACTAATACTAGACTGTATGAGAGGGCATAAGTGTGTGTGTGTGCACTAATACTAGACTGTATGAGAGGGCATAAGTGTGTGTGTGTGAACTAATACTAGACTAAATGAGAGGATATACATATGTTTGTGTGTGCGCGCATATGTGTGTGTGTGTGTGTGTGTGTGTGTGTGTGTGTGTGTGTGTGTGTGTGTGTGTGGGTATGAACTAATACTAGACTGAATGAGAGGCTATACATATGTGTGTGTGCGCGCGCGCGCGCGCGCGTGTGTATGTGACTGATATCGTAGCAGACTGAATGAGAGGCTTGTACTTGTGTGTGAGAGTTCAACCTGTCACGGAAGAGGCGGGGCAAATTGGCTAGCGCATGCGTGGAACCCAAACTGAGCAATATAATGTAAAACGGGGTGGGCAATAGGGGGCAGCACACAAGCCAGTTACCTGCTGAGCCAACAATAATGAGCTTCCATACAAAATTTATAACTAAACCCATCATATTTATTCTATATTGTGTCTGTTGAATTTCTATTCTGTTCTATATCTGGCCTGCTTTCTGAGTGACTATACTGCAAACTAATTAAAGATGAACTAGAATCTGAACATATGACTGATCTTAATGGCTTAACTTCTTCCACCTATTGAACAGCTAATAATATTGCAATCATTTCTCCCGTATAAACTGAAAGTCCATCACTTATCCTTTTCCTAATTTTAACATTAAATTCTGGTACGATAAAGGCTACTCCTATTTGATTTGTTATATTTTTAGAGGCATCTGTATAAATTTACATACTAATAATAATGATTAATATAATCCTGTACTATATATGAGTTTAATATGAATTCCTTATCCTTTCTTCTTTCCAACAAAGTAAAATCTACCCTAGCATCTGTAATTATCCATGGTTGTATAACTGATAATGGAACTGTTTGGCTTATACTAATCTGATCTATTTTGAATTCTGTTATTTTTTCTTGCACAGTCCGACCAAAACTTATAATATCTTTTACTTCTTTTTCCCAACAGGGTTTTATTACTTGCAGGGTTGGGTGATCATTTCTATGACCTTTTAAATTAGCCCAATAGTTTAATGTTAATTGCTCTCTTCTAAATGCAAGTGGCATTTCTCCCATTTCTACTAACAATGCTGCTGTTGGAGTAGTTTTAATTGCTCCTGTACATAATCGCAATGCTTGATATTGAATCCGATCCAGTTTTCAAGATTTGTCTCTGCTGCTGAATTATACACAATACTATAGTCTATCACCGATCGAATTAATCCTGTATATATATTCTTTAGAGCTACTCTATCTGCTCCCCACTCCCTACCAATTAAGCATCTCATAATATTTATTACTTTCTTGCATTTGTCTAAAATTTTTTGAATGTGTATATTCCATGTTATTCTTTCGTCAAACCAAACCCCTAAAAATTTTAATTGCTTCACTCTTTCTATTTCTTGATTATATAATTTTAATTTACGATCATTAATTTTCCTCCTTGAAAAGAACATTGTTTTAGTCTTATCCACTGAGAATTTAAATCCCCATTTTAATGACCATTCTTCAACTTTAACAATTGCTTGTTGCATCTTTTTAGTAATAAATTCCAAATTCCTACCTCTCTTCCACATTGCTCCATCATCAGTAAAAAGAGAAAAACCCATTCCATTATCTATATTTTGAAATACATCATCTATCATTACCGAAAATAATAAAGGACTTATTATACTTCCCTGTGGAGTACCATTTTCAGCAATATATTTCTCAGAATGATATTTACCTATTTGAACTTATATTTGTCTTTCAGTTTGAAAATCTTTGATCCACCAATACATCCTACCAGTAATTTCCATCTTTAACATTTTTATTAATAAACCTTCTTTCCACAACATATCATTTGCCTTTTCAATATCAAAAAACACTGCTACAATACTTTCTTTACTAATTTGAGCTTTTCTGATTTCAAATTCCAAACTCAAAACTGCATCCATAGTATTCCTACCCCTCCTAAAACCACTTTGATATTTTGATAAATATCCATTAGATTCTATATAATAAATCATTCTTTCAAAATTCATTTTCTCCATTATTTTACAAATATTTGAGGTTAATGCAATTGGTCTATAATTTTCAGGTTTTGTATCAGCCATGCTACGTCTTCTTCTCGGAAGCTCATTATTGTTGGCTCAGCAGGTAACTGGCTTGTGTGCTGCCCCCTATTGCCCACCCCGTTTTACATTATATTGCTCAGTTTGGGTTCCACGCATGCGCTAGCCAATTTGCCCCGCCTCTTCCGTGACAGGTTGAACTCTCACACACAAGTACAAGCCTCTCATTCAGTCTGCTACGATATCAGTCACATACACACACGCGCGCGCGCGCGCACACACACATATGTATAGCCTCTCATTCAGTCTAGTATTAGTTCACACCCACACACACACACACACACCCACACACACACACACACACATATGCGCACACACACAAACATATGTATATCCTCTCATTTAGTCTAGTATTAGTTCACACACACACTTATGCCCTCTCATACAGTCTAGTATTAGTGCACACACACACACTTATGCCCTCTCATACAGTCTAGTATTAGTGCACACACACACACTTATGCCCTCTCATACAGTCTAGTATTAGTGCACACACACACACTTATGCCCTCTCATACAGTCTAGTATTAGTGCACACACACACACTTATGCCCTCTCATACAGTCTAGTATTAGTGCACACACACACACTTATGCCCTCTCATACAGTCTAGTATTAGTGCACACACACACATAAGACATGTATTCAATTTTAGTGTTTCTACTGTGATGTGTGCATGTCATAGTAGTGTGTTTGAGAGGAAAACATAGTTTTTTTTTAGAGTGTGTGTGTGTCTACTGAGGTGTGTGCATGGTTTTATTGGTGTACGTGAGAGGAAAAATAGTTTCTGTCCTAAACGGCCCCTCATACTCCACTTCCACTCCACACACACACACACACACACACACACACACACACACACTCACACACTTCAGTAAACAGGAACAGTGTGTCTGGCAGCCAGCTGCCAGGTGGAAGTATACGCAAAGGCCACCTGTCTAATAACTGCTTTTGATGAATACAGCACAGAAGCTTAAAAAAGGACCATCTGCTCTGTCCCCTACTCATCTTGGTAATTTACAATTTATTTTCATAGTTTGAGTTTCATTAATTTTTACCTCACATTAAAAATCTGAAATTTCTGTTTATAAATATAGTCTATAAAAAGAGTGGATTATTTGAAAAAAGGAATCATAGAATGATAGAAAACTCGGAACCCTAAATTGTTTTGACAAATACATTACATGGCACACTGTAGCTAATATGGTCTATAGTTGGCCATTGTAGCATTTTAACACATTTAACACATTGGATTATCTAAATACAAAAATTACTTAGAAGACATGCAGAAAGATTTATGTAAAAACTTTTTGCACACACAAATAAATAATATTTCTAACTCTCATCACTGAAACAATCCTGACAATGTTTTGTATACAAGCAAATATTTTTCTGAATCATTTTCAGACATTTAAACTATTTTTTATTCTTTTTTTTTTTATGCAACCTTGACAGTGGACTATAGTGATCCAAAGTTTGCATTGCACAATTATCTGTGGTTGCAGTTAGTCATTTATGACTGATGCTATTTTTCTGCTTTTTAAGACCAAAATATTTTCTTTGTCCAGCTGCTGATCAAAAAAAATACGGAAAGTAAATCTAAGAAAATTCCATCCATAGAGCCAAGTTCAACATGCAAGATGTTAAACCAAGGTTTATGCTAAATCAGTCAACATTTACAGAAAACGACATGATACTGTTCCATAGATACATTATTAGTTTGCTTTTAAAAACATATCTCCTCACAGGGTACCAAAATGCCTCCCCTGAATGTATGTTTAGTTTCTAAGAATCCAACTTAGGGGTCTTCACAACAGAAAAGCAAATTCTATTTGAAAGAGGATCTTTAGAAAATCATCCCTGCAGTATTGTGTTCATATGGAGAGGAAACATTTCAGAGAAGAAAACAATCCAGGGGTCGAAATAACTCTCTCCCTCTCTTGTTTAATAAACTGCCAGATTCTTCTCTCCTTTTTTGTCTGTATGTCTAATTTTCCCTGCTCTGGACTAAAAAGAAAACAAAAAATTAAGCTTAAAGTAAAATGTAAAAAGGTATAGAGGATGATATTTTATTTGAGGGTGCATCATCTAAATAAGTGGTCCTACTAATTGTCAATCATTCTGGTGATATGTTTACATAAGCCATCCTATATGCTTGTCCCGTTAGCTATCTTTTTCTGGGTTCTTTAAAATTGGTCGAGGGTCATTAGAGAAAAAATGTCTACAAAGTGTATGAGAAGAAAAGAAAGGCATCAGAAGAGGCAGATATATCCCAGAATGCTTTGCCTGGAGAGCTCTCCTCGCAAAGCATTATGGGATTTGCTTTCACAGCATCCCACTGTCGCCATAGGCAGTCGCTACCTGACAATGCTCAGACAGATGTGGGATCGGTATTTGTGACTGGCTGATGCTCAGGGCCTAGCTGCAAAAGATCAGATCCCATCTTCATTTTATTTGCAATGGACGTTGAACCCTGGAAGGTTCACCACTTAAAACGCATAGTTCGCAACAATGGAAATAATGCAGCAGTGGGTACTTCCAATGCTTAAACAGTGCAGCTGGACCTCTTTACACTCCTTGATGCTTTCTTCTATAAACTTTGCACGTAAATCAGACCATAAGTCTGTTCCTATTCCAAAGTAAACACAGAAACATCTTCAGGGTAAGAAATGTTTTAATTAGAAAATTTCAAAAGAATGTTTAATTGGAATGAAGGCAAATTTAATGCATTAAAATGGTATTTTTCCGGTAAGTGCTTAGTTGATGAGCACTGAATTGAATCTGATCTCCAATAATCTGTTGGATTTTAGCAGCTGTGAAAGAAAAGCATCCTGAAGGTCACACAGTGACAGTAATACAGTCACTATAGATTATGTTCCTTTAGACCTTCAATGAGAAATATTAAAAGTCCTGAGGTTTTATGAGCAAAGCATGATTATATATATATATATATATATATATATATATATATATATATATATATATATATATATATATATATATATATATATATTCTTTTTTTTTTCAGAACAAACTACTTTTGTGCAGAGTAATATCAGATGTCAAATTTTCATTACATTTCACTCCTGTTCACGACATTTAAATTAATTCTGCTTTGAAGGCTGAGAAACAGTATATTGCAGCTGTTGGAGGTAGAGCCAATTTGCACTGCCTCACATTGTGTTAAACTGAAGCTGTGCTTTAAACTTCAGTAGTTTTATTCATCATTCCAGTGAGGCTGGTAACTATGTATGGAAAAAGTCTGCTAAAGCATTTTGCACATCAGATTTACAAAGGACTTACGGTTTTGCTTTAAAACCTTTTTAGATTTACTAAAAAAGGCAAATCATCTTATGTCATTATCCTGAACTGGCTGTGTTCTCTGGGGGGTCTCCTTCATAATAGAGGTGTTGCTCCCACTCAGCAGCTCTCACCTGCTTTTTAAACACCATCAAGGCACAACTTAAGAGGACCAGAAGGACTCCTGATTATTAGCAGATTGTCTAACTTTGTCATGGTGATTAAGTTCGCTCAGCTGCTATGCTCTGAGTGTTTTCCTGTGATTGCTGGGTGTCTTTCTGACCTTGGACCACCTACCCCTGAGCCTTCTCTGGACTATCAAGTCAGTTTCTTGTTCTGTTCAAAGCAACATGTACCTGCCAAATTATCAGGTGGAGACCAATAACTTTTTACATCATTAGTAACCAATATGAGTCAAGCAAGATAGAATATGAATATTCTCAATTTAAAAGTGGAGACACAATGTCAAGCTCCTCTTGTGTAGATCTGATCTCTTTGCAGTCTAGTTTTAGGATAATAAGTCCAGAAAGAACGAGGGCAAGTGTGTTCCTACTGTACTTCAGAATTATGTAATTTAGAATTAAACAAGCCTTTTTTTATTGTGGGCTGCACAGTAGCACAGTTTGTAGCAAATTTGCATTGCAGCAACAAGGCTGATTCCCGACGTCTTTCTGCTTGGAGTTTGCATGTTCTCCTAGTGCATGTGTGGATTCTCTCTGGGTACTCTGGCTGTTATGTTAATTGGCTAATCTAAATTGTCCTTAGCTGTGAGTGTGTGTGTATGGGAATGGTTTTATGTCTGTGTGTCTCAACACTGCACTGCGACAGACTGCTGACCTGTCCAGGATGTACCCCACCTTTCGCTCATAGCCTTCCAGAGATAGGCACCATCCCCACCGTGACCCTGGCAGAATAAGTGGGAGAAGACGGCTGGATTTTTCTATTGTGAAATAAATCTGGTAATTACTTAACTTAATGACTCTTATTGTATTTTGGTCAAAGTTAAAATTCTGAATTGAGAAAAGTAATTCCTTACATTTTTTATATTTTGTTTTCAATGAGCAAAACTATCTGTACTCTTGATCGACTGTTACCTCAGCTTTCTAATTTTTATTATTAAATTTATTATTTTTCTGTTCCATCTGTAAGAGTCTGGCTGTTTTCTTGACATGAAGAAAGATGTGGCTTAAAACTTTGGTCAGAATGTTTCCTACACGGCCAAAGATGTGTCATATTATGAACGCTGGCATCATTTCTGTTTCTCAAGTAGTGTCACTCTTACTGTGTCGTTTATAGATGGATGACAGCAAGGCTGATAACAGAGCTCTGTATCACTGTGTGTCATAGTGACACGAGACCAATTGATGCACTTGTCATTTATATTGTAGATACAAAGTCCTTGAGGGTAAAGGCATTTTTTACATTCAGGTTGATCAAGACAAAACTGTTTTAAGCACCCTTAGAGAGATATAATTTATAAAAGAGAATGCATATCTTATCTTATAAAAAATGGCATGAGATTCAATCTGGAAAAGTGATGTAAAAATATAAAAAATATATATTTTTATGTTACTAATCATTACTTATCCAATGAAGATGGAAAATAAAAAACTAGACTGGACAAGGTCAAATTAATACATAGATCTAAATGGGTATAAAGTTATCTGGGTTTTTAAGTTCTCATATAGCCTTTCTAGCTTAATGTACTATACATGGGTTGGTTAGTATTTTCTTGTCCATGGGAAACTATACAGGTGCTGGTCATAAAATTAGAATATCATGAAAAAGTAGATTGATTTCAGTAATTCCATTTAAAAAGTGAAACTTGTATATTATATTCATACATTACATACAAACTCATATATTTCAGATGTTTATTTTGTTTAATTTTGATGATTACAAATGACAACAAATGAAAATCTCAAATTCATCATATCAGAAAATTAGAATATTGTGAAAAGGTTCAAAATTGATGGCCCCTGGTGCCACACTCTAATCAGCTAATTAACTCAAACCACCTGCAAAAGCCTTTAAATGGTCTTTCAGTCTAGTTCTATAGGCTACACAATCATGGGGAAGACTGCTGACTTGACAGTTGTCCAAAAGACGACCATCGACACCTTGCACAAGGAGGGCAAGACACAAAAGGTCATCGCTAAAGAGGCTGGCTGTTCACAGAGCTCAGTGTCCAAGCACATTAATAGAGAGGCGAAGGGAAGGAAAAGATGTGGTCGAAAAAAGTGTACAAGCAAGAGAGATAACCGCACCCTGGAGAGGATTGTGAAACAAAACCCCTTCAAAAATGTGGGGGAGATTCACAAAGAGTGGACTGCAGCTGGAGTGAGTGCTTCAAGAACCACCACACACAGACGTATGAAAGACATGGGTTTCTGCTGTCGCATTCCTTGTGTCAAGCCACTCTTGAACCACAGACAGCGTCAGAAGCGTCTTGCCTGGGCTAAAGAGAAACAGGACTGGACTGCTGGTGAGTGGTCCAAAGTCATGTTCTCTGATGAAAGTAAATTTTGCATTTCCTTTGGAAATCAAGGTCCCAGAGTCTGGAGGAAAAGAAGAGAGGCACTTCATCCACGTTGCTTGAAGTCCAGTGTAAAGTTTCCACAGTCAGTGATGGTTTGGGGTGCCATGTCATCTGCTGGTGTTGGTCCATTGTGTTTTCTGAGGTCCAGGGTCAACGCAGCCACATACCAGGAAGTTTTAGAGCACTTCATGCTTCCTGCAGCTGACCAACTTTTTGGAGATGCAGATTTCATTTTCCAACAGGACTTGGCACCTGCACACAGTGCCAAAGCTACCAGTACCTGGTTGAAGGACCATGGTATCCCTGTTCTTAATTGGCCAGCAAACTCTCCTGACCTTAACCCCATAGAAAATCTATGGGGTATTGTGAAGAAGAAGATGCAATACACCAGACCCAACAATTCAGAAGAGCTAAAAGCCACTATTAGAGCAACCTGGGCTATCATAACACCTGAGCAGTGCCACAGACTGATCGACTCCATGCCACGCCGCATTGCTGCAGTAATACAGGCCAAAGGAGGCCCAACTAAATACTGAGTGCTGTACATGCTCATACTTTTCATGTTCATACTTTTCAGTTGGCCAACATTTCTATAAATCCTTTGTTTTTATTGGTCTTCAGTAATATTCTAATTTTCTGATATGATGAATTTGAGATTTTCATTTGTTGTCATTTGTAATCATCAAAATTAAACAAAATAAACATCTGAAATATATGAGTTTGTATGTAATGTATGAATATAATATACAAGTTTCACTTTTTAAATGGAATTACTGAAATCAATCTATTTTTTCATGATATTCTAATTTTATGACCAGCACCTGTATGTACTACTGTTTCTTTAGGTTTAGGGGTTAGGGTAAGGGATGGGTTAATGGTAAATTTTTGGAAGTTCCTGCTATGGCCTGTCATGAACATCGCATGTCAGTTACTGATGAGAGGGTTATCCCCAATGCCTCAGTATGTGACGCGCAGGGGGCTTGACCAAGTGTCAAATTGTGACAAGTTGGGAGTGAGATTGTATTTGGTTGACAGTTACCTTTTGTATCTCTACTTCCTTCAGTATGTCCACTTTGTCTCTTTGAACCCCAGTTGGCCTCAGCAGATAGCCAATCCCACCAAGTCTGGTTCTGCAGGATGATTCTTGTTTGAGAATTGAGATTGAATAGAGATTGTTTTTGAGTCAATGAGTCGATGCAATCAACTGGTTTTCCTTAGATAGAAAACTTTGACCCAATCTGACTGTATGATCTGATTGAATTTTCTCTGTAAAGTGCCTTGAGTTGACATCTTTTGTAAATTGAAGCTATATAAATAAATAAAATTTAATTGATGCATTTCCTCTTTGATTCATTGTTTATTAATTGTTATTGGCAGCATACACCTTGCCCAGAGACAACAGTTGAAAACTAGCTTCATAGCTAGTACTGACACTCTTACAGAAATGTTCATGTTTACTGTCCCTGACAAATAAAAAATTAAATAAATCAAATAAACACGCATAAGATGAATAAGAAGAAACACAATATAATCTACTTATATGGAAAAATCACAAGCTGTATGTTTAAAAGTAAGTTTTGTTTAGTTTTTTTGTTTTAATTTGTGCATTCATATACCTTTTCCTTTTGCTACTGCTCACAGTGGGAGCATCTCAATATCTAAAACTAAAATCCATCCTGCCATACAGTAGCTACTATAGTTTTTATTGAAACAAAAATCCAAAGGGAAAACTGTCATTTTGTTCCGTTTTGCCACAGCAAAACCTAACAAAACACTTCACACAAGACTGCATTAGTATATTTTTGGGCATATGTTGAATTGGATAATTCAAGCTCTGCAGTAAGAGGTGGCTGGGAAATCAGTTGTACACAACACTGAGGAAAAATTTAATGTGAAACTATATTTGAAAATATGTCTACATCCAAATTGGGGATAAAGCATATGTCATATAGATACATTCTTGTCCCTTGCAGTCTCTGTTTCTACGACAGAGGATTAAACAAGGGTTTAAGGGTAGGCAACCTCTAAATAAGATTTCTGTGCATGTCTTAATTAAATGTTTTAGAGAGGTGGATCAACATTTAGCCACGCTATGAAAGAGTGGCATGCAGTGTTATTTTTGTGGCAAATATTAGGAGGCTGCAGATATTAAGCTGCCATTTGTGGGTAGTTGTCAGCGTGGAGCATCCTGTCAAATTTGACAAAATTCAGTGTTTTGAGTGAGATATTCCTAACATGATTTTTGCTTCTGAAGAATCAAATCACATTCATCAAACTTCAACAAAAGCACTTGGGATGTGTTTTGAATTTACTGTGAAGCTCATCCAAGAAGGATGTTTGGTCTGATATTCACTCCAAATTAAAAATAGACACAAAAAAAGACAGAGGAGGAATCTGGCAGTTGAATAAAGAAGAAAGGGAGAAAGTTGTTCTGAGACCTGGATTGTTTTCTTCTCTGGAATGTTTGATCTCCAGAGGAACGCAATGCAACAGGGATGATTTTTCTTATGAATGGAATTTGCTTTTCTGTTATGAAGAGCAGCCATGTGTTTCCACCATTTAGAGTTATGTACATTTGTGTTGACATCTCTTATTGGTGCTCCAGTGCTGAGGATAATAATACCAGCTTTATTTCCAGCTTGTTGTTGTACGTCCTAACATGATTCATAATTCTCACAGCCGGTGGGATGTTTCGGTCCAGGAAATTGCATTATCCCTGCTCACTCCACAGGTCTGGCACCGTGTTTGGCCATGGCTCAGCTGTGGAGTTTAATGCAATAATAAATAAATAAGCATGTGGCTGGGAGGAAGAAAAGTACCCTTGGGGACAAACTGGAAAAAAAAAATTGAGGAGGTTTAATTAAAGCTAGAAACCACATTCCTCCACACAGATGTGAAAATCTGTACAAAGTCTGCAGTCTTTTGTGTGTTTTTTTGCACACTTTGTTTGCCATTATACTTTTTTGCATGCATGAGTGTGTCCAAGTCAACTACACAAAGGCATCTTCATGTGGATCGTTACTGATGTGTTTGCAAATGTCTACAGTACACAGGTAGGAAATGCAAGCTTAGAATAATCCCCTGTGGTATTCAGATAAGAGCGGCTAAATTCCTTCATCACACAGGTGTGTAACCTTGCTGACAGCAGGAAGGGAGCTGTTTTGTTTTTTGAGTGCTTCTCCTCCAATAAACCAGCTATCACACTCTGTACAGGCACTGTAAAATGACTCGCTGTATGCCGCTACATTTTTGTTACACTATTTTCAGCTAAAATGATTGAACTGCCAGTCTCTTTGTAATTACCTGAGGGGTGCAGGCAACGGCACAGCTAGTAAAAAGGCTGATGAGGGAGTATTGAATTTGCACTTCAATTAGAGTGCTTATAAAGTGTGGATTACACAAGGACTCTGGGGCCAGAGCTCTCACTCAATTACCACAGTGTGCTTTGGGAGAAGGGACAACGGGGAAGGGAGGACAATGAGGTTAAGGAGCAAGGTGGCAAAGAAAAACAAAGGAGATATTGGCCAATATAGACAAAGCCTATGTCTGAAGAAGATCGATAATTGGTAAACTAATAACAAGGTAAAACAAATGAAATGATTTTAAGTATTTAAATCCCATTTAATAATTTACAGCTAAAAGCAAGGAGACATCACTAATTACACCATCCGATATTTCAGTGTTTGATTTGCATCAATTATCATTTGCATGTTTTGTCTAAAACAGTTTCCTCCCAGGAAAGGTAGAACAAAGGTTTTTGGGGGGGTTTTTCAGAAGAAAAGGAAAAAAAATCAACAAAATGTCTCAATCCACGAAAAAATTCTCAAATGGATTATTGAGCCAATGAGAGAAAATCACCATTCATTTAGAGTGGATTTGTCTGCAAAGCAGTGATAAACAACATCTTCCTTTTTCTCTCGACTTGGCTTCTCATTTCTTTGAAAAGATGCTTGAAGGACGTGTGCTTTAAGAGTAAAACAGGGCTGTTGACAAAGAAGAGAGAGGAGGTTCCCGTTTAGTTCATTCATGTATGAGGACAATGTGAGAAGATGTAAAAAGTGAATAATTTATTGTTATAGACTGTTAAAAACAAATCTGCTTTGATTTAATTGGTTGCCAATTTCAAAACAAAAAAATGTCCAGCCAACACAAAGAGTTTTATCATCTTTTCTCACACTTTGAAATCTGGTTTACTGTGAAATAAGCCATACAAGGAAACTCTGCAAACACATTACAACACCTTTTGTAAAATAAGAAAGATGCCTGAATTTAATATGAAATTCCTGTGCTTGCACAACCACTAAGTTGATGCTAATTGGTTTTGTGGGTGAGTCTTGAAAGCAAAAAAAGGAATCCTAATGTGTCACTGCAGAGAAGGGATTTTATATCTCCACATGCTTTTAATCTCTATGACTCCAGCCTTTTTCACTCTGCTTAGATCATATGCTTCCCTTCTACCTTTCACTCCCTTACGCTAACTCTCATTTTCACTGTCAACAAAGACAGAGCAGCTTTCCCACAGGCCCTAAAGGAATCTCTCACACTGCACTCACATAATCACTTCAGACCCGCCTGTTTAGGCCGACATCTCCAGTGGGACTCACCAGCCGCGAGCCAAATCAGACCTCTGAGTGGAGAAAAGAAAAGGTAAAAAGAAAGAGCATCAACAGAAACAGAGAAGAACATCACCAGCGTGGCCTTTGGCGGCTGGATGTCACTCTCCTCTCTCAGGTAGGAGACAATGAAGATTAAAGGCTTTTAAGAAGATTCCTTTGGCACCAAACCTTTTAGACTTTATCGGTTTGGGGAGAAGTTCACATTCACTCATCATGTACTCTTACTAGCTTAGTTTCCATCCAGAAATGTCATGTAAATTTTGAAGAGACTTTTAGAAAGTCAAAAAAAGAATATGCAATGCCTCATTTTCATCCTAGGTGATGCAAAGCGTAACGTTACGCCTGGCTGTAAAAAAACAGTAGGTAGAAGTAGTAAATACAGTAATAGTTTGCTCCAGTAATGGAGCAAGGTTTTAATGGATGAGTTGTACATATTTTATGATGTCACCTAGTTTTAGCAATGGTACATGCCATCTGCAGTAGTCTGTTTCAAACGCTTAGATTCACAACGTTATGTGAAGCTAACTCAGAACTTATTTGACAGATGTGTTTCCATCTCCTCTATAGCACATCTACCCTTTCAAAAAAGTTTTTAAAAAACCCACCTTCAACAAACAAAAACGTTTGTTACGAAATTTAATTGGTCAATTGAAACTTAGATGTTTTGATCAAGCTCTAAATAAGCATTTTCAAACATTGATGGAGAAACATGCAAATCGAAACAATATAAAAATGATGCAAGTGTTGTAACCACACTTGCTGGCAATAAACTTATAGTTTGGTAATGAAAAGAATGTTTGTTTTTTTTACTTTGATAATACCATTGGATTTATATTTGCAAGTAGAATACAGTTGTTGGCTGAGCAGTAGAACTGAAATTGTGGGTTATGACCATGGAAAATTTGCCAAATCCTTTCAGTAGGGGCAGCCTGAAAGTGTTTGGATTGCATTTTCCTCTCTAGGCAAACAAAACTCATCATCACTTGAGGCAATCTAAATACAAGGATACGCAGATGATAATCTGCACTCACTGCTAAGCTTATATCTCCACGACTGTGTTGATTGATTCTCCTAGGCCACATTCATACTGCTGGTCGAGTCCAGAGATTTATCCAGGGAAAAGCTAAAGATAGAAAATTCATGCTTTTTTTAACACAAATTTTATCATGCATTGGAAATTCTGCTATTGGAAGCATCTTGCAAATAACAATGCAGAAGTGAGACAACCAAAGCATTTTGTAACTACACCTGAATTCACCTGCTAGATATATGAAGCATAGAAACTGTTCAGTTTCCCAGCACAATATTGATTTCAAAACACAAATCAAAACTGTTTTTAAAGGGAGGAAGCAATCTAGATTCCAGGAAAGCCTCCCCAAAGCTCTGATATCAGGTCTATTGATATTTTGCATGCTCTGCTCAACAGTTCAGTCTTTGCTTGGAATAACATCAAAGTTTGACAAATTACAACTTCAGCTAAAAAATTGAATAGAATTAAAATTTTATTGCCATTACACTATCACAAGTAGGCCTACAAAGCAACAAAATTAACTCTCTGCATTTAACCCATCCCCTTTGGGGAGCAGTGGGCTGCCACCGTGCGGCACCCGGAGAGGAGTGTGAGGTTAAGGGTCTTGCTCAGAACCTCATAATATATACTTTGGGGATCGAACCAGGTACTTGCAACCTCCTCAGAGCACGAGCACACTGCTCTAACCACTAAGCCATCACTCCTCCGATATAAAATGCAGTCAAATATTTAGAAAAAATTATGGTTTGTTATTAGCTACAATAAGCATGTGATTAAAGCAGAGCTTGGTAAGATGACTTAAACCAAACAGCAGCAGGGATATTCATACTAATCATAGTTATTAGACTTTGCATATATATTTTTGACCCCTTATAAGATTTGAAGACCCAATGGGATATAGAGCTTCTTCAAGTAATATCAAAGAAGGTAGTTTTAATTACATGTTTAATGACTTCTTACCCAGGCAACTGGGCTTTATCCATCACCGTATGAGCAGTCAGGAAAAAATTTTCTTTCAACTCAAATTAGAGGAATCCTTTGGAAACCAAAATATCTTAAAATCTCAAAATTAGGTTCTTTTTATCCAAAGTAGACAAATAAAATGGAAATGTTGATGTGTGCTATCCTGCAAATGTCACACTCGGCAAGACTGGAATTAAATCAAATCGTCAAGATGGCTCCTACAATTGGAAGCAGCTGACAGTTAAAGGAATTAAGGGTTGAGTTAATAATTTGAAGTCAACCAGACAGATGGTATCTTTGCATTTTTTTGAGGCATTTTATTCATTTCTGATTTTTCTTTAAATGCCACGCAAATAAATTTCATATACACTAATAATTAGTCATGATTCAAATAACATATCCTGTCTGCTAGAATTTATTGCCTATATTAACCTCGCTATTGAAATCTTAATTAAGAAGTCTACTATAAAATGTTTGATACACATTGGAGAATGAAATATGCTTGTTTTTCTCGTTCCTTCAGAGGCTGAGTTATGCAGCCCAATTTGACTGACTCGGAAAGTTAATTTCCCCTCCAGTGTTGACTTGCATGGGAATATTTGCATAGTAAAGTGTCATATAGAAGCTGAAAGGCTTTCAGGGTAAAACAGTTTAAAACGTTACAGCCCAAAAAAAGTGCAAATATGGAGGCAAGCATTTTATTGTATCTTATTTTAATTTTAAATTATGGCAACAAAGAGTTTTTTTAACTGTATTTTAATTGGATTTTTAAAAAAAAAGGATATGAAGAGGGAATTTTTTTTTATCTGAAGTGGCACTGCTTGGTTCAACCTTAGGTAATAAAATATATTGTTGAATTACCTCTATGGATTTATATGGTACACATTTTTTAAATGATCAAATTACACACATTCTATATATTTATTATGTGAAAGTTCCAATACATCTCATTGAAGGTTCTTATTTCCATTCTTGGCAACAGGAATGTTTTGTCAACAATTTGGGTAAGTGAGAAAGGAAATCCTCCTGGTCTTTTCTTTAAATCGTTATCTGTTAACAAAAGGTGCAATAATACTCATTTGCAGCAAGAAAAACTACTATTTATGAGAAAATCCTTAAAGGAGACTGTTATCATGTTGCATACTTAAACAATATAAAACTAGCCTAACTTTCTTTCAAACAGAGGCAACAAGTTTTGAACATAAAGCAAAACAAATATCTAATGTTTGTGTCAATAAGCAAAGAAAAATTTGACTATAATACAATTAAAATATATTACTGGTTCTCTGCAATAAGTACCTCTTTGTGTCTGTTTGTCTGCAGTAGTTGGCTTAAGGATGGATATGAGGCTTTAATGTGACTGGCTTTATTTCAGCTCCTTGGTGCCATTACACTGTTTTCAATTCCCAAAAGAAATAAACAAAAGGTATAAAAAAAAAAAATAAACATCTTCCAGGATACAGAAATCAATCAACACATACTTCATTTACCATCTCATTTAACCCTTCCCTCTGAGATTATGTGTAAAAAAAAAATGGCATCTATGTCTCTTGTTTTCTGCATTCTGGCCTGCAGCTAAAGCTCAGTGGAAATATATAGAACATTTTATTTGTTCTCCTGATGTAGCTGGGCCATAATGACCTCAAAGCCACAGGTCAAAACATTTCTCGGTCCCTCTGTTCTCTAAATGAGGCTGCCTCTGGTCATTAGAGGAGCAGCGTTTTAAAAACAGAGAAAAACAGCCTGTGCGGTGGCCATTAAAGATGCCATCGACTTTTTAATTAAGTCTCATAGAGGGCCTATCAATGAGAGGGAGGTAATGAGCGAAGGTATAAAGCCAATCCCATCCCATTTCTATGTTCTTTGAGGCTTTAACAGATCTGTCTTCATTGTGAGCTTTCAGAGAAACTAAGCCTGGAACTGTAAAGATCTCTGCAGAAACTTGTCTACCTTCATATTGTGTGCTCTAATCTTAACACAGCCTCTTTAATTTTATAACATTAAGAACAAATCAGGCATATGTATTTAAAACTTTTTTTCCCCTATAATTTTGTTGTATTTAACTGTATGGTTTGCAACTTTGTTTTGACAGAGATAGCGTGTGTATTAATGAAATGTTTGATAAAAAATAATAAAAATAAAAAAACTGTGAACAGACATAAAGTAAGCTGTGATATTTGAATAAAGGAATAATGAATAATTAATATAATTATATTTGGATCAATAACCTTCCTGTAAGAACCCCATATTTATTTTTTTCTGCAAAAGCAGGAGTAACAACACTTCATGTTGAATTTTAAATCAACATCGAACAGATCAAACAAAATACTTGTTCTTGAAAGTGACAGATCCCAAAGCCTTTCATTTAGAATCTTGTTTTCAGGAGGATGTGTGCTTTGACAAAGAAGAGGGACCCAAAACTAATGTGTTCATTATATATTATTTTCCTAATCTTGGACATGTACATTTAGTTGTTAAATGTTAAACAATTACATGCTATTAAATTAGGAGTAACATAAAGGTGAAAGAAGTTTTAAAATCCCCAAACAGCCTTTCTGTTGGACATCTGAGGATTCAGACAACTGCAGATTTAGGTATGGGTCTTCCATTTGACAATGTAATTTATACAACACAGAGTTCTTCTTTTTTTTACTTTATGGCAACACTTTAATGTTTATGATCATCAGTGATGTAGAAATAAAGATATATACTGAGAAAATATCAGACAAAGAACACAAGAATTTTTCCAAATGGCCGTTAAAGGGCGAGAAGAAACTCTAAATCCTGAACAAGACAGATAATGTAACAGGTTTGACCAGTGTGCCTCATTCTGGCAGATTCAGATATGAGTTAGTGATACTTTGAGAGAGTATAATTGTTTTATTCCTTGAGTCCATCAGCACCAAAGAAAAAACCACTAGAGGCCTGTACCGTGAAACAGGATCACTGGGTTAGCAAGACAACTTCAGGTTTAACCCTGACTTTCCGGTACCACAAAGTTGGAAATCGTTCTTAGTGAGGCTAGTTACCATGGTAACATACTCTGAATGCCAAACCACTGGGGCAGGCTCAGTATGGATCGGAATCTTAGGAAATGCTTCACTCGGCAACCAATCTGTCAAGATTAGGTTGTGGTTTAGAGGACCCAAATGCAGAGGCAGAGAGGGGATTTTTTGTAGTTTGATGAAAGCAGTTAACAAAAGGCAGGAATCAAACAAAAAATGTAACACAGACCAGAACCATGGAGACATCAGGGGAAACCAAACACGAGGAGCCAGGGAGAGATGAGGTATGAAGACAAAAACATGAGAAGCCAGCAAAGACAAGGATCCACCAAAGAGTGACAGCAGAGGGAGAGTATATGTAGCCGACTGAGACAATGGCAGGGCTAACGACCTGACAAGGAGCAGGTGTGAGAGGAGACAACAAGGGAGCCAAGGCTAAAGGAACACACACAAGAGGGCAACAAAGGAAAACAACAGAAAAACCTGAGAACTAACATAAATCTAGAAACTACAACAAAATAGGAATTAAACCAATAAAACTAGGAAAACAATGGAGCAAAGTAAAGGACAACAGAACCAAAACCATGACACAATCAGCTGTTCGGCAAACAATGAGATGCCCTTTAATTGAAGACCTGATTTAATTCAGAGGGGAAAAGATTTGTTTTCTCCTGTATAAGGTCTCATTCACTGCTGGCATTCATTTCTTTCTTGTATAATTGTTATATGAAGATACATTAAAAAGAAAAAAAATGTGTAAGAAAATAAAGATCATTGCATTTATAGCAGCTGCTTCTGCTGCTTCAATTGCGTGCTGTGTGAAAGTAGCATAAAAGAAGGATTTATGCTTTAGCAGGTGAGTACCTGGATTTCTGTGAAATTTCATATTCAAAGCATGAAAACCATGCGGTTAAATATACAAGTTGGCATATATATGTATATGACGTCTTGTTTGCTGTAACATTATAAATGAAAAAATGTTATGCTGAAGCTGCATTGATAATAGTAAACCACCAAGTGAAAAAAAAACATAAAGCAGAAGGCTGTAATGTTTGTGTGAAATGGATCATTGATCATGTAGAGCAAAGTGTCTGTATGAGACTGGAACAGAAATGACACCAAGTTTAATTTAAGACTTCAAGGTATTTTTGTGCATTTCAGAACTTTCAAAGCAGAGCAGATTTTTAACCATTGTTTAGCTGCAGCTCAAAAATCAGGATGATTTCTGTCAGACTGATCACTTCTTGTATTAATAATGATGTAATTTTGGTATCAGATTCTAGTTTTATTGGTGCCAAAAAATGTATTTATTAAAAAGTCCAACTAAC
The DNA here is from genome assembly GCF_016077235.1 of Cyprinodon tularosa. Taxonomy (NCBI): domain Eukaryota; kingdom Metazoa; phylum Chordata; class Actinopteri; order Cyprinodontiformes; family Cyprinodontidae; genus Cyprinodon; species Cyprinodon tularosa. Next base: position 1,366,024 of record NW_024037838.1, on the reverse strand, counting down.
CAGATGAAAGTATGTTTTAGTGTTTTATTTTTATCTGTTCACAAGTCCTTTTCACTCCGGAGGGGAACGCAATTAATATGCAGTATAGTGATTGGGATGCAGGCTCTGTTAAATGTCACTGTTGTGTAACTTGCGTATTTATGTATTCAGCAATCCTTTGCAAAGTTATTTGGCATCTCTGTCATGCTGCCACCGTGTTTAACTTTTAATTGAGACTTGTTTTTTCCTCTTTGTATTTCTGTAAGATAATTTTTTTTTATTCGTCACAGGAGCAGTATGGCGCTCTATCTTCAACACTCATGGTTCTGATTGGTCTGCTACCTTGAACCCACCCCTTTATACATGCACCTTCACAGTTGGTTGATAACCAGCTTTGTGGTACAGCTAATCCTGATGCCCATTGTTGTGGATTGGTTAAACTGTATAGGCTGGGAGTTATTCTGCCATGTCGAGCTTGCTTTGTGATACAGGCCTCAGGGAAAGAGTTAGGGTGGAGTTAGGGAGTGGCAATAGCCACCCAATCATTGGCAAACCCTGTGGCCACCCCTTCAAGAGGATTTGCTTTTCCCAAGAGGACATAATTCACCACCTCTAGGACAAGCTGTTCCCCTCTAAACCAGTGGGTTTCGGCAGAGATACTCTCTCAAAATTTGCATGTCCTACTTTGGCATTTCAATAGTGAGTATTTAAAGCACAAACTGACAACAAAAATCAGATTTCAAGTAAAACTTGTTGATTCTCAGTTATGGCTTCAGATGTTTCACGCCTTACTCTTTAACCATAAGGGCTTCCATAATAAATCTTTGTGGGTAAACAAAGCTGACTTCACAGATGATCCCCAGAACTTGTAGCTGAACGAAAGGCATTCAATATACCTTTAATTTAGATGGAATGGACAAGTAAATATGTGTGTATGTTTATTGGCAACAAATTCAAGAAAGTCTAGTCTGTCTTTATTTGTTAAATACTGATGTTATGCTTGATCATTTTCCTGTTGGTACCATGTAAACTGACCCTGAACTAGTTCTGACACCTATCCATCTTTGTCCACAACTTGATCCCTGCCTAGACATTGCTGTGAAAATTGTCTTGCACCACCTCAGATTTCGTACATGGAAATTGGATTCAGTTGTATCAGGGTTGGAGGACGTTGTTGTGGACCAAAATGTAGAGTAAACAAGGCAGAGATTGTTCTTGCAGTTTTAATGGTTATGTAGATGGTACAAAAACCTAAATCAAGAAAAGACAGGCCGGGAACTCAGGAACCAAACACTAGAGAAGCTCAGCAGAATCACACAAGAAGAAGTGAAGAGAAGAGAATCTAGCCCTGAGGAACGACAGAGGAGAAGTATATATGGGAGACAGAACAAAGAGTGGAGTAATCGGTTAATTGGGAGCAGCTGTGGACAGAAGCAGCTAGAAAGGCACCATTGGGAAAGGAAAGGAGCACTAGGGGGCAACAAAAAGTAACCATGGAAAACAGGGTTTAATTGTAACTAGAAAAACAGTTAGAAAAGGCTAAAGGGGAATAAAACTAATTACTGCAAAATCAGGTATAACCGCAGGGGAGACTATAGGATAAAAGAAGAGACTGGAGATAACTGAAGCATGGAAGACATCACCTAAGAATAAGAGAATGAATAACTACCTAAAACTTGTTAAAACCAGAATTTTGTTCTTAAGGCCCACAAATCTGGAATACACTTGCAGTTATAAAAGTGCTAAAACCCTTGGTTTCTATAAATCAATATTTTAAAAAGGCATTTCTTTAGTGTATTTGACTGTACTGTCTAAACAATATTAGTTAACTTGATAGTCTATTTTTAGTTCCATTGTCTCTTTCAAAAATATTTTATGAATCATTCTTAATCTAATTCTCTTATTTTAATCTGACACTGTCAGGGTTTGGTTGAGGTTTGAGGACCAATATGCAGAGGCAGGGAGGCAGAGGTGAGTTTGCTGTTGATTTAATGAGTGGTTCACAAACAAATGAGGCAGGAATCATAAAAATTTTATTTGACTGACCAGAATCATAAAAATCCAAGATGAAAAAAAAGAAAAAATAAACCAGAACCACAGAGAAGTCAGAGGACAACAATCACAACACGGTTAGACACAGTTAGGTGTGGTTAGAAACAGCTAGATGGGGAACCAGCACTGATGAACTGCACAAGGAGAGTATTTATGGTAGACTGAACAAAGAGAGAACTAACAAGCAGATTGGGAGCAGGTGTGAAGAGAGCAACAAAGAAAGGAGCTAGGGAAAAGGAGACTAACACAAGAGGGTAACAGAGGGAAACAAATAAAAACCTTAGAACTGAAATTTAACCAGAAACACAACAAAAAAAGAATGAAACCAATATAACTAGAAAACATGGAGCAAAGTTAAACTGAATACTCAAAAGAAAACATAAAAGAACCAAGACTGTGACAAACACTTTAATTTTCTTTAACTATCTGTGTTGCCTCTGGGCCACTTTGCATTTTCTTTTCTTTCTCATGCACTGTACTTTAAATTGTCTTGCCATTGAAATGTGCTATATAAACAGTCTTGCCTAAAAAATAGTAAAGGGTCTCCAAGAAAAATAAGTCCTGATGGGGTTTAGTTCGACTAAGAAGAGATTAACATCAGAACTAAATCCAGATTTGGGTTTGTGTCCAAGATTTTTTTTTGAGAATGAAAATGCTAGAGTATAGCAACTAGGACTGAAACTAACAAATATTTTCTAATCGATTCATCTGTTGATTATTTTTCTAATTGATCAATTAATAATCAGATAGCAAAAGGTTCCTTAAAGAAGATTATTTGCAGAATCAAATCAGATAAAACTAAATCTTTTCCACTCCAGGAGTTCTGGATAGAGCATATTGACGGACGAAAAAAGTTTTTATCTGAAATTCAAAATATTTATATATGTTTTTATAATGTGGTATAATTACTTCTCTAAGGTGGTTGCTCTGTCAGCCAAATGCATATTTTAGTCTATGTACTCTGTACATTTTACAATTAATCAATTAATGGAGCCTAGGCAGAAGTTAAACTAAAGAAACTGATTGCTTGCCCTGTTCTTTACTCCTGTTCATGCATATCTATGCATATGCCTATAAAATTCAGCGCTATTTTCCTGCTGAGGTCTGAGCGCCAAAGACCAAGAAATTGTACAAATAAATTTCTTCTAATTGTATTTTCTCTTTGTGAGTTTTTCAGATTGAACTAAATTAGTTAATGCTTGTTTCAATAGTCGATTAATCACAAATAATCAAAATCATTGTTTGTGCAACATTTTATTTTCTAGCACATGTTCAACAGACTTGTTTTGTCAAACAGGTAGAAAGCACTTTGGTTTGTTTATGTGATACTTAAGACTGGAGACAAAATGGGTCTAAGACCCAAGCTTCTGACCCAGATTTGCTTCAGCTACAATTTTTTTTTCATAAGGAAACAGAGTTTAAATCCAGTTTTTGATTCCCTGTTTAAAGGAATCATTCAGGGGGGAGGTGGAGCTGGAGAAGGTTCACTCACCTCTCACATGGGGCAGGTCAATGTGACCTAAAATCTCCAAACATTCCATCCTGAACAGCGCTAAATGGGCCTGACCTCCTTATCTCCAGTTGTAGTGACTGCTACAACTTCCAGCTAAATGAAGAGAAAATTTTTCCCTTATAACACTTCCATTATGAGCATCTTTATCAGACAAAAATAAACTACATTGTCTTTAGAAATAAGTTAATATTTATGAGGTCAAAAAATTATTTCTTTTTCAAACCAGCTCCAAACATTTAATACATTGTTGGACAAACATTTTGTTAAGGTTTTACGCTTAACAAAATGTTTAACGCTTGGCCACTAGGGGTGCTAGACCTGTAACGGCCTGTATTTTGCTTCTACTAAACATCTGTCATGGTCCCCAGTTTTCTGACGCACATGCACAAAACACCGAGGAGACAGGTAGGGCAGATTTGAGATAGTTTATTAAAAACAAAAAACAAAGACGGCACACGGCATTTCTTCACGGCATCTGGAAACGAAGAGAGCGTGAGGCACACTGCAACAGAGAGCGAGAGTTAATGGAAGTATGCGTAACATAAGAACGATAAAACTAAAAGGCTTACCGCGTGAGACGTGAAAGAACCACCAGGGGGAGTTAGCGGAGGTCCGTAGGCAGGAAATGGAGGAGCTTGGTGACTGCCAAGCAGGAGGATTCTGCTTGGTGGAGGGTTAGTCAGGGCTCGGCTGACCAGTCTGCTCGGTGGCAGCAAGTGACACTCAGCTGAACGTTGCAGTGATAGAGCGCTGGCGTGAAGGCTTGAATCTCTCAGAGGCTGCGGAGTGGACCAGGAGCTGCTCGGCTTGGCAGAGATCTGTGACTCGCTGAAGGTGCTCCAAAGTGGGATTCGGACCCGAACAACCCCGTATGGCTAACAGGAGAAAAGCAAAGTCCGTGCCAGCACAGAATCCACCACAGCACCAGTATTGAAAATAATAACAAAGAGATATGACCGTACACTAGGACCAAAGTGTTAACTTAACAGTCAAATAATCCCTGTAAATGAATGTTACTTTCTTAAATAGAAATTTTGATGGCAAATTACCTTCAGAATAAATTAGTTTTGGATTGAAATTAAATTAACTTGTGTTGATGGATTTTTAATGCTAATAGTGACCGATTTTATTACAACATTGTGGGTCTTGTAATGGTAATATAAAAATATTACAAGCACAGCAAACTTATTTTTAGGATTTCTATAGGTTTGAATGTTAAATTTGAAGGTTAAATTCTCACATTAAAGAGAATTTAACCTGGAAAAATCTTTCAATTTCAACCTATTACTTTACATTCTTATTTTTGTCTTTTGTTGTTCCAAACAAAAATACTTTTACATCATATAAGCGGATATACTACCTCAATCCTAAAACCATGAACAGTTATGTACTTTTGCCTCATGAGAGCAATAAGACACCACTTCTTACCCCGAATACTCTTTGATGAGAACTAAATCTTTGAATTCTTTAACCAGTCAGCAAAACACAGAAAAACAAGGTTTTTGGGGGGTTAGCAACATTAATCAGAGCTCCAGAAACTCCATTATTGGTAAAGTAATAGAGATTGACATTGATTGCAAGCTTCAGCTGTTTGCCTAATTGCAGATCTATGGGCAACATGGTCTCTCATTTACATATGTAAATCCTGAGCAGGCCAACAAAGCTGTTATTGGCAATGCTTCTGTTTGACTGCAGGCGGAAAAGAGGCTGTGGGGTGGTGAGAAATCGGTAATAAACAAACACATGGACTGATGCTGGAAAAAAAGAAGGTGAGAATCATTTCAAAAGATTCTCAAAAACATAAGTAACTGCCGCTTGGCATGCAAGTAAATAAAAGAACATGTTGCTCTCTGCTGTAGGTTAAACCTCTGAGCGCTCCAACAGATTGTCTGACATTTGCAGATGTCCTCAGAGTGACTTCCCTGCTAAGTTCAAGGACTCTCACACTCATGCTGATGTGCTCAGAAATGCACAGATGCTACCGTGCCTGTGATTGCGATCTATGAGCATTACTGCTACTCTGTGTTACTAATTCATATAGACAGTTGGGGACAGTCAGAGCACGTCCCCAGTGCTTTAACAGCTTCCAGACAGCATGCCACTAGCTCATGTAACACAGGAAAAGGAGTGTGTGCATGAAGGAGAACACCGAGCCAGCTAATAAACCTGGTGAAGAAGGTGCTTGTTCCTCTCTGTAAACGGGACATGAGGAAATGCATTTATACCATTTAATCTTTTTCATATTGTGTCGCAACTACAAACCTATGTGAAGGACCAACGCACTGAAGCGCAATAAATAAAAATAATAAAATATGGAAAGTTTTTGTACAAGCAGTCGGCATCTTTTCCTCTGAGATTCATAAATTATATTTATTGCCACCAATTATCATTAGAAGCCAAGTGAATGGTAAACGGAGCATAATTGTGTGTAAATCTATTTTCAGTACAAATTGTAAAGTTCTTGGAGTTTTTCATATAGAGCATTAGCGAGCCACAAGCCTTATGAACACAAATCAAGAAATACAGCAGGCAGATATAAAGCTGTAATTGGTTTAATTAAGCCCAGGGGTTTTAAGAAACAACTCCACCTGAAATATACCAGTGAAAATGATCAAGAATGGATTCACAGTTATCTTTATGCAAACTTTTGGCACCTGTTGAGAGGTGAGAAATTAAAGAAAAATGTTTCATCGGAACCACAATCACGACTATTGTTATGTGTGGTAGATTTAAGTAAGATCAACTTCACTGGTCACTGCAAATGTGCATAACAACAAAATGTGTCTTCAGCATTTAACCCATCCCTTTTGAAGCCGCTGGCTAACATCCTACAAAGTTTTGCAAAACATAATTGGAACGGTAAGGCTCTCTAGTTTCCAAGGATACCAGCCATGAAGGATTCGGGCATGAACATATCAGAAGCATTTTTGTGGTAGAATCTCAGATTTTTGATAGACATTTAAATGCCATCTTGTAAGTTTAACCGTTTAACCCCATCCCCCTGAAAAATGCCAAAAAGTCCCATAAAAAAGCATACCCAAATTCAGTCATATGGTGTTCTTGAATCATTTGGGGTAGATGCAAGAGCTTGGTGTCTTTGTGAAAGTAACACTTTGTCAACTGAGCAGATTAGTTTGGCACTCTGGGAAGCAGTTGAAGTTATTGCAGCTGGAGCTACGATACACAAGTTGGAAATGTTCCACGAGGACCTTGGTAAGAGGTTAAAGTACTGTAAGTTCATACATATATTTGAAAAAAATGGCAGCATGTTTTATAAACATTAAAGGAAGGAAGCATTTGAGGGGAAAAATTAGCTGTGGTTGACTTATAAGATAGTGAAAAATCTCCATCGTTCTATTGGTCCAATACCTGGCAAGGTTATAAAAGGATAACCCAACCCTTACATTATTCATGGAACACTGGGCAATTCATATTCTTAAAATCTAAAGATACCAGTGAATGCATCAGTTAAACGATGAAACAGGCAGCAAAATTATGGAAATGCAGAGCAGTCTTGGAGGAAAACATCCCCAAACTTCATCAAGAGGAAACATTTTTCTGCATCAACAGGCTTCTGCAGCATTTCATGGCATGAAGAGGTAAGACAATCCCAAGTGACAAAGAAAGATGAGGAAAACATTTCACAGTATGAGTATGATCTTCAAATACTCCAAATAAGGAGCACTAAATTATGCAAAAAAAAAAAAATAAGAATTCCACATGTTAATAGTGAGCGTGTTACAGGTGATAGTGTCAAATTGATAAGATTTGCTAGACTGGTTTGGACCTCCCAGTTTGAAATGAGCGAGTTGAAAGATAAATTTCAATGGAGGAAGAAATTATAACAATTTTGAGAAAAAAAAGTGCAACAAAAAAATCTAGATATTTAGAAATATAAAAGTAATGTATCAGTTTTTAAACCTGGAAAGGTTGACCTGATCAGCTCTCCCTCTGACTTTCTCGCTACAATGTCTCATCTGTGTCCACAATGACGACAGACATTTTTGCATAAGTTTACACAGTTGGGGGCGACAGTGGCGTTGGATGGAGGAGTTTGCCCTGAAATCGAAGGATTGACGGTTCAAGCCCGACTCCGACTTTCAGTGTCGTTGTGTCCTTGGGCAAGACACTTCACCTGCATTGTCTACTGATGGTGGTCAGAGGGCCCCGTGGCACCAGTGTACGGCAGCCCCAGAGCAGCTGTGGCTACAATGTAGCTTGCCACCATCAGTGTGTGAGTGTGTGCGTGAATGGGTGAATGAATGTAGTGTAAAGCGCTTTGGTCAAGTCTCCTGACTTGAATAAAGGCACTATATAAGTACTTACCATTTACACCTGACTTTTAAACACATTGATTATAGATATAAAACTGTACCTGAAATCTGTTTCAGGTTTGTTGAATTTCTTTGAGGGTGGTAACGAAATACATGTGTATACCTTTTGCCCATATGTCACCAGCATATGTTCTGCAAATTCATGGAAGTAAACGTGCTAAAACATTTTCCCCTGTTGTTTCGTTCATTTTAGTCATGCAATTCTATTTTTCTGGTTGGTAGAAAAGTTTTGCACAAGCTAACCACTTTGCACATGTTTATATTTGCACCAATCTTTTTATGATCAGACATCTATCTGCAAAGCTTCTAAAGAAACAAGGCATCTGTAGCTTTTATTGTAATGGAGCTGTTTTGTTTGTGTTGCAGCTAACATTCAGATCACAGTAAGGCCTGGGGTAAAAATGTGACAAATTTATAAACCTTCCAGGGGTGTGAATACTTTGGTAAAATGCTGCACAGACTTGTCAAACAGTGAGAGCAGATCCACTCTGAAACATACAGAAAGAAGAACGACTGAAATTCCAACTCAACCATCTGATAAATTTATTAAATTGCTGCTTGAAAAAATAAATTGGCATGACTTTGTGACAAAAATAAAGCTTCATATTTCTAGCCTCCATCACCAGTTATGAATAGCAATCTCTGCCTGATTAAATCAATCAGTGACAGAGATGATATCACATAAGAGCGATTCAACCAATTCCCAGTTCATGAATATACATTCACACTGATAATCATCCAGAGCCTGCTTAGGGAAAAAAACATTTACGTGCAGGAATTTATACATTTGAAATCTACTGTAAAGAATGACTGAAATATAATTATAAAGCTCCCCCATTGTGCCCACAGCGTCTGACTAACGAGTGTGCTTAAAGCTAGTTCACAGAAGTAGACAACATAACATATCTTGTATGTTTATATTTTAATTGCGGGTATATGTATGTTTAAATAAACCCAGTTAGAGCTGGTAAACATGTTGGTCTCAAACCATATTTAGACCAAACACTGACACCACTGCGCGCCTTCCTCTTTGTGCTTTTTGAAATAAACATCAGCTGAAGCCTCAGACTGGAGGAATGAAAGGCAGTAACTGATACACAATTAATGCGACTTGGCAGCAAAGCAGGCTTGTGTCTATGGTCAATCTCTCCAATTCTCACTCTTTGCCTCTTTTAGCAGCACAAACACACACTTATGTGTAGCTACACAGACACGAACAAAAGGTAGAAGAAATATCAATAAAATTCATTGCCTTGTTGCCACCTATTCCCTCCTGCTCTCCTCCTGTTGACAGATTCCTCCTCTCTCCTCCTGCTGATCTTCTGGCTGTCCTAATTCGTAGATCCTCCAGAGAAACCATCAAAGTGGTACCTTTATTATCACACATCTTTCTGCAGCTTTCCTTGTTTATTGTACCTTCTTGATTACATATGCACTGATTTGAATTTTTTTCTAGAGGAGGTTTCATTTCGCAAGTAACTCTTTTTTTCTAAGTTATTTTTGGTTTGTTTTTTTTAAATTGATTAAACCTGTCTTGCAATCTTTTAAAGAGTTTTTAAAACATTATTTAAGCCAATGCAGATTAGTTCTTTCTTCTTTTTTTTTTCATTGGTGTCAAGCCCCCTAGGTCTGAGCTGTGAAACATTACTTCCCTTACAGGTTAAGTCAATATTTAACGAATACTTACCTAATCGACTTTTCTGGAATACCGAGTGTAATATAACTAGCCACCCCAGGCCCTCTAATATCAAGCAATGACTTAAAAGGGAATGATGATCATAGAAGACTGGAGAACCTTTCCAGAAAGTAGCTGATCTTCACAATTTAAGGCTAAATCCAGGTGGTCACACATAACAGAGAACAACATCGACAGACCCTGGTTACATTATTGAAAAGACATGATCAAGTATTCACTGGACTGGTAGGAAAAAAGTTAAGCTTTTTTTAGGGGTCAACTCTGGCATATATGCATGCTTTTAATGAGAACAGTTAAATATTGTGGTGCTATTGGGATTGTCTGAGGCTACATGGATGTATCAGTACTGGATAACTTTCCAAAAATAATAGAACCATAAAATCTGCTCTCTAGCCTAAAATCATGAAGAAGAATGTCCAGCAAATAGTTTGTGACCTTTAAAGTTTCATCTAAATCAAACTGAGCTGTATGGAATTAGCCTGAATAGGCTAGATAAAGACTGCATAGTGTGACAAAGAAGAAAAAACATTGAAAAATCTATCAGTGAAAAGATATTTTCTCACATCATTGTCAAGGTTTTTGGTTGTCTGTATTGGTTTTTGTATCACTATATATATATATATATATATATATATATATATATATATATATATATATATATATATATAGTGATATATAGCGACTTGGCCTGCTTTGCTGCCAAGTCGCATTAATTGTGTATCATATATACATATATATATATATATATATATATATATATATATATATATATATATATATATATATATCACACAGATATATTTTGAAAATTTCTCCAAAATCCTGATTGAGGCTAATTTAAATGGTTTGATTGAAGTCAGGCTCTTTCAAATTAAACACTACATTTTAGGTTGTGTAAAGCTTGTGTACTTTGTTGTACTTAGAAAATCTGCAGCTACTGAGATTTTCATCTTTTGCCTTGAAGTCAATCCTAAATTTAAAAAATTAACAATCACAACAAACTGCCAATTTGTAGTGTACTGTAGAATCTATTAAAGAGAAGCACCTCCAGTTGTAGTTTTCCCACTTTGAAGCTCAGAGTAAGGGCTTCTACGTGCATGTTCAGCTCACATAGACAAGTGTGGAAACCTTGATAGGCCACAAAAACGCATTCCCTCTCTGAATCAATAATCCAATATGTTCAGTCAGAGATAACAGATGATCAGAAGATAGGTACCAAGCAGTGCCAGGAGGCACCTCAATCACGCCTGGCTCACACATTTCAAGCAAAAGGAGAGGGCGTGCCAAAAAAAAAAAAGGTTTTCTCCAGGGACTGCCAATCTCCTCCACTAATAGTAATACAGGAGACAAATGAAGGCAATAACTAGCAATGGGATTAGATCTCTTATAAAAATGTGAAAGGGGGAGATTCGGGACATCTGTCTCCTCGACTACAGTGAACATGAGGCAGAGCACAGAATTGTGCTGACGACAGATGTGAGACTAATTTGTATTGTTCAAATTCTTTCTTTGCTTTTTTTTTGGTGCAGTTTTAAGCATACCATTTTCTTCAAAGTCTAAAAAATAGGAACTGAAAATATTTCAATTTGCATAATTTGCATAATTGTTTGTAATGAAAAGACCTAGGTTGTTTAAAAAGTATTGATGTTCTGAATAATACAAGTGTTTGTTAGTGCAATGCCAAAGCGGAACAATAATAATAATAGCAATAGCAGTAAAGATTTAGTTGCTTTTATCATTCATTTAGCAGGGGTATATATTTTGATTTCCAAACATCTGAAATACAACATTCTATAGAGAGAACACAAATTCAAAAGTGTAAAATATGTAGGACTTCAGCAAATCTTCTCAGGAGCGGTTGTTTTACTTCAGTTCAATCTGAAAAACTTATATGGAAAGTAAAAGACAATTTGAAAAATTTTATTGATACAATTACAATTACAGTAGTCTTTGGCGCTCAGACCTCGGCAGAAAATATTAGTACTGAATTTTGTTTGATGTGCATGAACAGGAGTGAAGAACAGGGATGTTTCTCCCCCAGGCCTGAAACTGGTGGTGGAGTGGAGATACTAGATGAGGTTGGTCAGTCTGTAGACTGCCAGTTAGCGAGACGGTCTGCTGAGCTTTATGGGGAGATCCAGTGGATTGCATGAGCTGATACTAGAGCTTCACTCAGGGACCTGGAAGATGGAAGTCCAGCTTGGATAGCACAGGTTGTGTGAACCTATCCATGATGAGCAAGCATGAATTGACAGTGGAGAGGAAAAACTCCCCACTGGCAGAACCAGGCTCAACATGCGGTCTTCTGCCAGACCGGTTGAGATGAGACAGGAAACGCAGCAAGAGTCTGGAAGTAATGACATTCTGATGCAGCTTTAGCTACAATGGTGGAGGAGGGGATGGAGGTGGGTTGAACCAGGGTCATCTGAATCGAAGTCAGATATCGCGCAACCACTGCCTGCGCTTTAGGGTAGCAGACGGGGTTGTGGTTTTTTTTAAGATGAACTCTGGATGCTGACTGAGCTTTTATGGAGTTGTGGTTCAAAGCTGATTAGCTTGTGTCGGAGGTGGATGAGGGTAAGTAATCAATTTATTCAGTCGAACTTCCGCCTAAACTCCATAAGCGAAACAAAGAAAATACAAAAAAAACCTTGAAAGCTTAAATTTAGCCTCTACAGCATTTAGTTAGCATGTTAAACGATACAGTTAACTGAAGAACAGTAACAAAAAATGGCTTGATTTGAATCAGAAAACAACTTTTTAGAATAAAAAGGTCAGGACCACTACAATTAGAGAGCAATATGCTTGATTTATCAAAAGCTTGGGTGTTCTATTGTTTGCATAATTTGAAATTCTATCTGCTTTATTGATTTAAATCAAAGTTAGTGTAATATACATATGAGCTTCAGAGTTGTATGTTCAAAATCTGCTGAAACTTCTGAATATCTTCAGAAGACCCCAAAATGTTTAATTTCTGAAACACACTTTGATTTTGGATCCTTCTCCTCTGATATCTGCCTGTTTCCACCCAACATAATTTGTTATTTTGAGTGTAGATGTCTAATGCTACAGAGCATCTGCATTAGTGCCGTGTGCTCACAAAGGTGTGTTATCACACCTTGAAATACATACTTCCGCCTCATTTAACTTCCTCAGACTTCAGAGTGTGGAAGCCTGTCACCTGTTATTTATTGCTGTGGGGATCATTATCCAATATTTTTTTTTTAAACCAGGAATATGATGTTTGGAGCAGTTAGAGATCCTATTTGTTGTGTGATACTATTACTCATCACACACAGAGGTACTCAGTTGGCCTTTTACTGTTTCTAAAAAATATTCATTTACATCATATGGCTGTAAAGGTGCACTCTAACCTGCAATGAAAGGCCAAAAGCAGACACTTTCTCCGAGGACTGAATATTGATATGCACTTTGTAGACTTTCTGTGTGGGTTTGCAGTCATCAGGGAAGAAAAGAAAACATTATTCCAGATAAATGTGTTTCATAAAAGAAGGTATTAAGCCTTTGTCGGGAACAATTGGGGTCTTCAAGCAGCATCCAACTGCACATCTATTAAGGCTAATCATGGTGAATAGATGGACAGCAGAGTCCCCAAAGAGCTGAGATTAACCCCAGCAGGAAACAGACACAAACAATTTGTGGCAATGGAGCTAATATCAAGGCACAAACAAATCATAGGGACAATCATTACTGTGTGGGCGGTGGTGTTTTTCAGTAATGAACTCGGTTCTTTATGGACAAGCATTTTAAACTCAAGCTCAGGTGATAAAACACCTTACTGATGGACAAAATTTTGCCTTTAACATGAATAAAACTTGCACTCTAATGAGGTTCATTTCACCACTAACTTATGCTACTGTGTTATAGACATGTGAAGTATGTTAAATGTTGCCTCCCTATGAAAAATTTTTAGTTAACACCATAACTTTGGTTTTTCAATCAGAGACCTCCCAGATAAAGAAATTACATTTTCTTCACTTAGGCCCTTATAGTTTATTTGTCCCAATCTATCTGCAAGTAAATAGTTTTTTATCTTTTGTGAGCCATAAGGCCAGGCCAGCTGTTAAGACAGTGACTGAAATGCAGATCCATATGCTACACGATGCCCTTTACTGCATGTCTGCACTTTAAAAGAAAGTTACATGTCCCACAAATCAGATTAAATGGAACAGCAGGGGCATAATCATGTTATGGGATACACAAAAAAGCTCCTCACTAGGCTAATGTGCTTGTCGTTGCTGTTCACTAGACTTCAGCTGGGAGCCAGTAGGCCTAATTGGCTGCACAGTGCCTAATCAGACTTGTTGGATTGTCTTGTTCAACATTTTATCCTCATTCGTGTATCAATTTTCATCTAAATTGCCTAGTTCGCCACAAATGCAAAAGAATCAGGGAGTCGGTGTTGCCATTATGGCGCTTTATTTCACTCTCACAGAGTTCACAGCCTTGGCTCTTATTTCTTTCAGAGGCAACAAAGAATAAATAAAAAGAGCCACATTTAAGCATTTAAGGTTAAACATTAGTCTTTTTACCTCAATCTGCTCTGAGATGTTATTCTGAAATGCTTGTAGATATAAAGCTTTAAAATAAATTCATATCCCTTAAAGTTTTTCATATTTTATCATGCTACAAACGCAAACTGTTTTATTTTGGAATTTTAAGTAAAAAAACAACCAGCAATCAGATTGATTTTTTTATGCTACAAACAACATGTGACAGAAAATGAACTGCACTGACATAAATTAAAACAGCTCAAAGCTGCAAAGTGAAAGGTGCTTTCATATAGTATAATCTAAAGGAATCACCACTTTTAGATTAATATTTTGAAAATATTTTGAAACACTTATAATTTACCTTCCCCTTCATGATAAGGTTTAGGCTTTTAAATAACATCCTAAGGAAAACATTGGTTGGCAACATAATTTATAAATATTCTATAAATAACAATGTTGTTTGCAGGATTTGTCCGCCCTTAGAGCTAGGAAGGAAGATTTACTGTTATGACCTTTTAATATGTAATATTTGCATAAAAAAACGTAATTTAGAAAAAAAAAATTTAAGATAATTAAATATTGCTTTTCAAAATAAAGAAATGCCAAATTGCCTAATAGCTATTTTAAATAATGCAATTTAAAGGCTTTACATTAATGAAACAACACAGATACAAGGCCTTCTACTTTTATTTCCAAAGCATACACTTTTCTTTCATTTATACCTGCCTGCTTTGTTAATGCAGTTATTGATTTGGTATTGATCTGGTCAGCAGTATAGGAGCAGTGCCGAGTGTAAAAAAAAAAAGAGCTGAAGGGAGGAAAACATTTAAAAACTTGTTTTCTCTTCGAACAGCTACCTTATTCAGTAATAAAGTTGATAAGCAGCTGATGGAAGAACTTTGAGGAGAGAAATGGAAAGCTTTGAGTTGGCTGAGCCCGCCGAGAAGATGAGGAGACAGGGAAGTTGCCTTGGCTACAGCCAGATGCTGGTTGCAGCACCAGCTGGTGGGAGGTGGGCCCACCTGTCTCAGACTCCCCTCACCCACTCACCCGACTCCCTCGCCTCTGCTGCAGCAAAAACGACAGATGGAGTCCAAAGGCTTGGCTCTGTTCCTCCAGGTTTCTTCCTCAGGATGCCCGTCTCTCTCCTATCATGATCTGAGGGCACTGTTCCAGGGCAAGATATATACCTGACCTGGCCTCAGCTCCCTTATCACTGCTGGGGTCAACTGCTTACAGACCGGGGTTGCCTTGCAGTCTCATCATCCTACAAACACTTTGCTGCCTCCATGTGGATAAAAACCACAACTGCATGCTTGCTTCGAATTTGACAACGTTTCTGTCCTCAAAGAAAAACCTCTCAAGGTTACGGGCTTTGAAATGATCGAGACAGCAGGCTTCATGCAAATGACTAATTCTTCACAGAGGCTTACAGGAGGAGGCTGAGAAAGCACTGCCAAATATATGTTGTACACACTGCTGCATGTTCTCCAAGAAGTGCTTTGATTGATGCATGTATGGCAGAATCAGCAGAAGAGGATTCATAATGGAATGCACAGGGGTCAAAAGGTCATGTCAAAACAACAGAGCACCGAACTCCATCATGCAGTCGACTGTTGACCTTTTATGTTACTAGTTTGGTGATAAATCAGAGCCTGAAGTGCCAAGAGAAGACACACGGAGAGCTCATTAGGGATTCTTTGAAGGAGCGAGCCATCCAAACGACTTGTTCCAATCTGGACTTCTTATTAACCTCCTGCATGTTTGATTGTTAGACACACACACAGTTGGAGTTCAGAGGAAATCATCCAGATGGAAAAAGAATATTCAACCCACATGGTATTTTTCTTCACATGAATAAATTCTTTTCTCCTCTGACTTTGAATACAATCAGTTTGATATTTTGGAGGTTCTGTTAACAGCAGAGCAAACTTCCAACTCATGCCCTTGCTTTAAATCCGCATAACTGAGACTTTTCTCCTCTGAGCCTCTGAGCTTCTTTTAGTCCCAATGACTCCTTTTTCAGAACATCAACAGTTTATCAACTGTTAAGGTGAAGCAAATAAATTCATTTCTGCTCTAAATTACAGAGTCATTTTTTTATTCAAGTTTTATTTCATCCACAAGTTAAAAAAAAGATACAAATGTTTAAACAGTTCTAAAATCTTATGCGAATTGAATAACTCAGGGATTTGAGTTATAGACAGACGTGTCCTCTAAAGTCCTCCACTGGCTTTCAGGTTTCTGTTAAGCTTTGCAATATTCTAATGCTGTGATTTAATGGGTAACATCAGGAGATTTTCCAACTATGTGAAAATTGAAATTAGTTTTCAACTAGCCCACTGTGAAAATATAAAGACTGTGGGATGTGTAAAAGCTGTCAGGTTTGGTTGTAGCAACAAAAGAAGCTTCTCAATTATTGCAGAACATGAAATGAATCCAAAGAGACCTTTTTTTTTTTATTGCCAAATGTGTGAGCCATTATCATTCACGACTCAAGCACTGTGGGAATTACCAGATCTCTACTTGAAGGGGAAATAAGGGACAGACATGCAGAAATAAAAACGGATGACAGTCAAGCTCAAACCAGAATGTTTCCCTGTCAGGATTATCCTTTCAGTGCATCACTTCAGTCTGCCAAAATAAAGACTCTCTGCCATAAACCTGAGTGGGAATGAGTGCAAATTAAATCTTATTTCATCATCATATACAGATGAAAACAAAAAGCTAATTGTTGCCAACTTTGTGTTTTGACTGTGTGTTTAAATAAAATGAGATCCAGATCCTAAGATCTGGTATTGTGCTCCAACTTCATCATGGACAGACATTGCCGGTTAATTTCAACATAGGGCATGATTTCATAGGTTTGTGTCTATAAGAATCTATCTGAAATTTTCTTTTTCAGGGTAACATTATATAGTATGCGACTTCAGTACATTTTAAAAGCAAAGAATTTGTTTTAGAGAAACCTTTCTTTCCTTGTGGACTAACCACCTACTTTTTACACCAGTTCCACTGACATTAAAACCATACCATCGATGGGATTCTGCTTCTTCCTAATTGATATGAATCATATAAACTTTTTGTTAGTGTATGCAATATTTGCCTCATCTGACTACAAATCGACAAATAAGATGTACGGAATATTTTCTATCTCCTATGTGTATCCTCATAAAAAATTAAAGAAAAGGCAGGTTTGCTACACATTCCTGCAAGTGCTGGCGATAAAAAGGCTTCATTGGAAATAAGAAGAAGAGGAGAAAATACAAAGGGATTATAAAGTATTGTCTAAAGCTACTTTATCTCAATTTATCAGGCTCTGTGTTTCGCAAAATATCAGTATGCTATTTTGTAAACAATATTTTTCAAATTCTTGCCAAAAGAGAGAAGAAAAAAGTGTAGATTGTAAATCCTTTCTATCTTTCAAGTCTAGGACTTTATCCAAAATCCATTTAACGTTTTGAGCCAGAAAATAGGGAATAAAACAGTTTCAGAATACAGAAAAATGGAAAAGGGTAATTCTTAGTAATTCTCTGTAATTAATTACAGTAATTTAATTACAGAAGTATAAATAGATGTCCATTACTGAGGCCCTAGAAACTGCCAAAAAAAAAAAAAAAACTCCAAGACTTGGCCACCTGACAGACGAAGTACACTAGACAATCTGGTCTCCACTAAAATAGCTAAAGTGTTCTTCCAGTGACTGGGAGGAAGAAGCATTACATAAAAATGATGTACTGTTGTTAATAGACCTAACATCAAATTAAACATTACGATAGCACATACCCAACAAAGACTGTCAGGGATGAAGAACCGGACAGCACCAGGCCCACCTAGAGGTTCAAATCACCCAAGTGCTAAAGAACGGGATCCAACTTAAAATGGCTAACCGAAAACCGAACAGGGTTGATGGTCCCAACCACCTGCCAGCCAACAACCTGTCTTTCAACAGCACAGGAGCTCCTTACAGACATAATAGCAGGAAACATAAGTGGGTACATGGATCAAGGTACAGAAAGGCTACAGAGGAGTCAAACACCCACTACTGGTTAACAGTCACTGGAAACTGCATAACCAGACAAACAAACCTGTCCACAGCCTCCGTTGATCATAAAATAGTCTGTGACTCAATGCCGCATGCATGGATCCTGGATCCTGGAATAATAAGTTGGCCTAAGAAGGAAATTCAGGTCACTGATATTGAAACACAAAATCTACCCGCCATGCATGGTGGAATCCACCCCAAATCCAGTATCCACAGACTATACACTAAGAGAAAAGTAGGATGCGGGAGGCATTATGAGCATCAGAGTCATCTTTGACGGTGAAACACCCAGGCTCCAAGAGTACATGGGGAAGACAAATATAGATATTACTTTATATCTCAAAACTATGACATAATACCTGACATTTTACATTTTCTTTGAGCCCCAGTAATGGATTACTATCTGATTACTGGTAACATGTCTGGTAAGTGATTACTATCAGTTACCAGACGTGTTTTTCCATGACTGTTAGGATTTTCAGCCTCTAGTGGCTGTTTGGGCCTTCTGGGGAGGTGTATCTCTCCAGACTCTGCTGGTTTGGTTTAGTTGCTGTTCTTTAAATGCTGTTAGAATGTGGTTTTTTAGTGTCAGCGTGGCTCTAATCAGCTGTTGGCAGGCGGATTAGCCGGCGGTCTCTCCCCATGGCGGCACCCTGGGTCGAAAGCTGGTTTGATGTTTAATGATGCCAGCTGCCAGCTCCACCAGGCTTTGAGCGCTAATGAGCTGGCACTGGTGGTGGACGGGGGCCACAGCGGCAGCACCTGGAAATGTAGCACACGTTTCAGAAGGGGCGGGGCTCCGCCAGGGATGTTGACGGGCATGCTGGAGACCCAGGACAGCACCGAAAGGCCCGCATCTCTTTGAAGAGCGCCCCAATTTCCATATTTCATTACACACTGCTGACTGACAAGGCCCTGCCAGATGTTCTATTTTCAGCTATTTAAATTTTGACCTGCTTTTCTACGATGGATGCAAAAAAAAAGGAACAGCAGTTTACATTGAGATGCCAGGGACGATGGGAAGTTGGATATGATGTTTCTGTTTTTTTATGTCTCTTTGTAAAACCCTGGTAGAACAATCACATTAATCCCACTTTACTTGCACATCTTTTCTTTCTACAGACGTTTGCTGACAGTATGTCCTCAGGGCTTCTCTGTCTTACTCAAGGACAAGTCTCATTGTCTATTTCAGGGATCAAACCTGAAACCTTGTATTTATGAGACAATGAGTCTCCAGCCATCCAGCCAGTCCAGTGCTGAATTGGCCCCAAAGTAAGTGATGCATACCCTGGAACGCCACATAAACCACGTTCACGCTGCCTTTCTGTCCCTGAGACATCAGAGATGATTAATTCCTGTGGTATTCCTTTTGAAATGGCTCTTAAATTGCAGCATCCATGCTCAATCCCTCATGCAAAAATACATTGACAACCCTGACCTTTTTGTGTGCTTGTTGTTGATCCACTTTGTCATCCTCAGCTAGCAGGCTCAAAGATCAATAAGATCCGGTTGGTACAGAACCTCTACATCAAACTCTTGTTTTCTGTCCATGAACTTGGATTTGGAAAGCTCACACAGCAGAAAAAGCAAAGAAGGATGATTTAAAAACTTTGTGGGACTCAAAGATTTAAGGACTAACTTTCTTACTTAGCACAGCTCAAAGAAGGTGGTTTAGTAGTTTATTCCTTTAGAAATGCATTTGTAAGCGTGTTGGTATCTCAGTCTGAAGGAAAGTAAAGAGGTAATTGGGAAGAAACCTGAAGACACATTTTGTTTAACTTTTCTAAGAATTTGACTTTGCTTTTTCTCTTTATGTTAATTTTCAATGTGAAATTGAAGAAAATAAACATCAGAGAAGGGGATTTTTTTTAGTCACTTCCTATTTCAAACATTTATAGAGTCAATATTTAACAGATATATTAGAATAGAATGAGTGACAAGCTTTCCTCTAACTGTCAAGACTGCAATTGTTTTTATTTTTCCATGTTGTGATAAGATATAGTGAAATGGAGAAAAAAGCAGCTCTCTGTTATTATTTGTTAACTTTGTTTCTGAGCTTTTTGTCAAATCTTTTTTTTTTTGACAGAGATGAATGGCCTACTACAAACAGAAACAAACAGCCTTCATATTCTTATCCTGAGCAAACAAGCTGCTTATACAGAAGTAGGAATTAGAGAGCTCCTCATAGTATTATAATATAACAGATGAGTTGAAAGGCAAATCTAAACCTGAGGTTATAGCTGCTTGTTGCTGTGCCATTTATAGTAAGCCGATAAATAAACCCACATATCTCAGTTGTGCACACGAACTTGAATGCATCCCATTGCATGAGGCTTAGTTTCTCTGGGAAGTCTGGAAAAAGCAGCAGCATACACAAGCTTCTAACATTTATAGAAACCCTTATTATTAATTATACTGCTTACAACCTGAGCTGATTATTTTCATATCTGTTCCAGTGCAAAGGAAATATCTCACCTTTTTTGACACTGAATTGGCTTAATGTCTGGAGCCATGCAGACTTACACAGTTTATGCTTTTGGATAAAGAAATGTATTGCAAACCATAAGCTGATAGAAGTAGATGTAGAGCCACTGATTTATGTTGGGGTTCAAAGACGAAGACTGTGGACAAAAAACTACAACTACTCGTCAATATTATTAAAAATCTGTATTGAGTTTTTGGAGAAACAGGGATAAAGCTGAAAAGTCAAACGAAAAAAGGTGTTTTTTTTCCTGGTGACATTAGGCAAGTTATCCAGACATCAGCGACTTTCTGACTAAAATGAACTGCCTTATGTGTATCAGAGTGCACGATTCTATCCGAATATCAGAATGTTAACTTTTCCTAAATCAAATATGCAGGAATTATATTAAGAAATTGGATGCAGAAAAAACTAAATCAGGCTGTATTTGAGTCAAGGGCAAAGAGTAGAGGTGGGTCATTAGAATAAAATCTAAACACTATAAAATATACTTGGAAGGGAAATCTTTCTGAGGGATTTCTCTTTGAGTTTATTTTATAAAACCATAAAACTTGTTTGTAATAATTTCTGAAAGATGCCAGACAGGTAGGGGATTAGCCCAGAATACAGAATCACACCACTTTCCGTGCTCTATTTTACTCTCTGAGCCGTGGTAATGCTTTTACCAACTATCATTATGTGGGCTGCTTTACTTTTTATTTTCTCACATTTCTTTGCTTAGCTTTATCAAGGTTTCTTTGCAGAGGAGCACCCAAGAGCTTGATTCATCATAGTGCTCAGGGGTCTGCAGAACTGGGTAAGGATGCAGGCCAATTTGGCTCCACAGCTGCAATCAAATCTATTCCTCAGAGATTTTATGCCTGTGAAGCTGTTTGAACTCTTACAACCCCTTAGCTGCCAGTCAAAAACTGATGATTTGGGAAACTCCTCTAACAGTAATGATGGGTCTGAGTACACGACTCCAGTACTAACAAGCAATTATTCCAGATGGAAAACTTTTCTGCACAAGCCAACAGGTCTAACTGTAACTTGATCTAGGGATTCAAATCCATGCCTGCTAAACTCAGATTTCTAAGATGTCTGCCCTGAAATCTGAGCACACCTGACAAAGGTGTTTGAAAACATTTAAAATTACTCTCTTACTCCAATAGCAACAGCTCAAATCACCTTTTAAACAAACCAATAATTTGAGGAGATTCAATTAGGGAAAAGTTAAGTATCTACTTTTGCTAGTTTTAGGTTTATCATCAGCCATAATCATTTAGTTAGGGGAAATAGGAACAAATCATGTTTTATTTTACTGCCTTGGACTTTTTTCAGCACAAATCAATGATTTCATCTCCCCTCAGGTTAGAAATACATCATCATGGGCCTTTTTCTTCAGACCACAAGCCTGGATGAGATCCCTAGATTAAATTTCATTGAACACTAGAAAACATAATCAAACGAAAAAACAAATCATTTTGGAACTAGATACCACCTACATGCTATGTCATTTGGATGGACTACAGCAAGTTATTTTCTGTTCCAGCAAAACAACCACAGCCAGAAAATTAACTGGAACACTTGTGATTTGGTAAGACAATTTGGTGGGTTTGCAAAGCAAAGTTTAAAGCTGATGATTATGTGTGTGTGTCATGAACTTCTATTATACCAGAGCATTTTAAAACAACTATGTTGGTAGCGGTTGGAAACTCAGAATTAGTTGTCAAACTAAATGATCATAGTGGGCTCATAAACACAAAACAGCTTTCTTTAGTAGTCATCTATTAACATGGCATTGTACCACTGAAATAGCAAATTAAAATTGCAAATTTTACAAGGAAAAGGCGGCAATTGCTAATTTAACTATAGTGTTTTTCATATATATACATCTATAAATATATAGATATGTATTCCTGTCTACCTGAACGATTGGCCTTAGGGTTAAATTAAGCATTCAGCGAAGACATTTATGTTGACAAGCAAACATCTATACTCATGACAAGAAATATTGTGTGAAATCCAGATTTAATTAAAAGTAAAATAAAACAAAGATTTACAAAAATTGGCACAAAATTGTAAACATTTAAACTGCTTCAAAGTATTTTTTTTTTTTTTAATTAGTTATTAAAACCCCTGTCTCAAGATTAGGTTGTTTGCATATACAATCTAGAGAACATTTACCTTTTAATTAAAATCACTTGAGAGATAAATGAGTACAATAAAGGCACATTTCTCTCCTGTTCAAGACACTGAGCTTATTATAGTACCTGGCACGCATAGTGAAATCTCAGTAAAAAGGATGAGTTCAAAAAAAGTTTCAAAATGAAAAGTATAATATTCTGTGCTAGAACCTAATCTCTATTTTCCCCTCAAAGTAAAAAAATATATATATATTAAAATATTCGTGTGTGCTCCAGGTAGAGAGAGGGCCTTTAAGATTCAGAGGTGGGACACTATTCAAATATGAAGTTCTCCTTGACATTTTCTGCACAACACTGGCTGCTCATCCTCGTCGCATTTCTCCAAGCCGCAGAAGGAACAGCACGACCCGATGACATTTACAAACTCATGTGCCTCAAGGCGATAACGTTTTATAATCAGAAACACCTCCAGCAGCCTCACTAAAAAAAGTCCTGGAACTCTGCAACACTCCGGTTTATAGGGAAAGCATTGTTTTAAACATAAAAAAAAAAGTAAAGCTCCTAATTTTTTTGACAACAGCAGATAATAGAAGAGAAAAATTCCTCAATTTAACCCTTTATAGGGCAAAGTACCGTGTCTGATCTCTTGCATAGCCTTCACAAATGTAGTTTCTCCCAAACAGTCAGTGAGGTCTAGAAGCACAAGATTTATATCCAGCCATTCAAAGATAATGCTACATGGCTGCAAATTTGGCATTTGATCAACAAATGATATATTACCTACCATAATTTAAGCTGGAAAAACAAAACTTAACTTAAAAAAAGGTAAAAAGCTAAAGTTAATAAGCTAAATTAAAAGTATAAAATGTAAGTGCTTGTAACATCAATGTTCCAAGGTTGTTATAACAAAAAAACTAACATGTTCCTTTGTTTTTCATGAATTTCTTAATATACTAGGGCAAGTTGCAGATTGTTGTTATAACATTGACGTTCATTTTGCCATGAAAATATACACTTTTTTGAATGTTACAAAAGTAATAAGGTCTTGCCCTGTCATCCAATAACACACTTGGCTTGAAATTTTTATTTTTAAAGTATTTCACCAACTGCCCTATAAATGGCTTTAAGTTTTTTGTTGCTGGAGATTAGTCTGTAGAGTAACAGCTGCCACCAGAGGGAGCCATCTGTTGAGACAAGGTCAGCGATACCCAGACGTCCTGGAGAGCAGCCAAGAATGCTGTGAAATAGTTGCACAGTAGCTGGGTCACAGGAGGGCAAAGGTACATTTGTGAAAGCAAAGTGGATATAGTGAATGCTGACAAAGGATGCAAAAACATTTAACGTGATGGAAAAAGTGATGCAGCAATGCAAATATATATATACACAAAAAGGTGAAGTGGTGCACAAAAAAATAAGCAAAAAAAAACAGATGAGGTGATCTGTATGAAGGAGAAAATACTCCTTTACTTTATTAATAAGTAGAAATAAAGAAGCCAGGGATGCAATGAACTGGAAGATGAGCTGTGCGGATTTAGCTTCTGCATTTTCCCTGGACGCAGAAAATTCAAGATAAGACCCAATGTGCGGCTTTGCTGATTGTTGTGGGTTTCTCCCAGCAGATTTGACCTTTAGAAGTCTGGGCGATCTTTCTTCAGTTTGCTGTAGTCCATGTTTACTGTAAAGAACTGAAGAAAAACAAATCTTAGCTTCAACACTTTTCATAAACCAACAAATCATGCATTTGTTTTTTCATGCTAATATTAAGTACATCTTTTTAGCAAAAAAGAAAAAAAAACTATTTTAAGTCTTGGGTTAAGTCTATCAGATTTGGTCAGCATTAACTAGATTATGTGCTTTTAATTAATCCATTTTAAAGACTTATACAGAGACTTACAGCACCTCTGACACTGATCCACAGGCTAAGTCAAATAAAACCTCTTACATACTGTTATTCCAAAGTCTTAGCAGTTTCATATGGTAGACAACCCCTATATTATGGTGCTTTTATTTACATTTAAAACACACCTTGTACTGGTAGTTTGGACTCAGTTTGTTCCAAGGCTCTGGGTTGTTCTTGCGATCCCAACTGTGGAGCAGACAGAACAGGTGACAATAGGTTTACTGAGAATGCCACTGTAGGTCATAGACATTCATTTTTTTTATTATTTAATGTCAACAGTGCTTACGAAACATCAGGGTTTCTCAGGCCCAGACGAGCCAGGTACAGCAAGGACATGGTGGTTCCTCCACCAATGAAGAAGAAAAGGGGAATCAGCTGTAAAGGAACAGAAATACTACTCAGAACACGAACCAACATTAACATTAATAACAGTAGCACGCACAAACAGGTAGGTCATCACTGCTTTGAAAACACGTAACATTTGACATTCCTTTTATGAAACCTTAAAATTCTAACAGATAATGGTCTAAATATGCAACAAAAAAAAAAGTTACAATTCCCTTTAAACAACCTTTCTACTAGGGAAGTAAAATTGATAAAGAATAGATGAAGAAGCCTTGCACTGGCAAACAAACCTAAACTAAATTAAAGATTGCATGATTTTTATTTTTTTTGTTTCTTTAAAAACAACAGCTCTACAGCAGTCATCTACAGATTCAAAAACATTGAAGAAGACAGAACAAAATCTATTTAACTGATATGTAAGAGTAAGAGGTTAGAAGAGTGGCAGATGGAAAAAAAATTTACATTTGGGAAAATCTAAAAATATATTTCTCTGGAAATGGTCTAAATAAGATAAACTACAAAATAAAAAAAACGTATATACATGTAAATATATGTATATTAATGATAACTAGTTACAAAACTGGCTAGCAGTCAAATAGAAAGACTTTCAGGGCAGTGTGACGCTTGGTTTGTCGTTCTGGTTAACCATTAACGACTTTTTAACATTGTTTTCTATTTTCATCTTAAAGGCACAGAAGGCTGGAATTCTCGATCTCACATTATATAATTTTATTAGTTATTTATTTTTTATGCAGCGTGTTTGGGGTTACAAAACAAGCTACACTCGTCGTCTAGCAAGCTAAGCTAAGTTAGCCACAAAAATTCAGAAAACAACCCAGTTTTAAAAAAAATCCACAAAATGAAACAAAACTCAGGAAAAGCTGTCAATACTCACGGCGGGGTGGCTTCTGAGCTGTTTGCGGATTGTAAGGAGCATTCTTAGGCTTGGAAAGTCCGCTTTGTGTCGAAAAAACCTCTGCTTATGTGAAGATATGCTAAAACTGTCCTCACCTTAACAGTTCGTCAGGGCGGAAGAAGGACGATGAGACATTACAGGGATACCATGAATATTTCCCCACAAATCTTCACTTTAAAAATTCTATAAAAAAATTATGTATCGCCTCAAGATCATATCTGAAGTTTATGTATATAAAAAAAACAATAGATTATTTTTAGGTCATTTAATTAACATGATTTAGTTCTTTTGTTAAAGCGGATTTTTATGCAGGCATAATTGAGGTCAACCGGCTTAATTCTTTTTTTTTTTTTTTTTTTACCCAAACTGAAGACTGGTTCATTAAGAATGTTATGGAAAAGTATTTCAGTAACTCAACTAACGAAGTTACTTATATAGAAATTATATAATAACCTTTATTTCTGTTAATCGTGATTTTCTACTTACAGCTATGAAAATACATTTAATATGAAAATATTACAAGGAACTATAAAGAAACTATTCTATTGTGGGCTATATATATATATATATATATATATATATATATATATATATATATATATATATATATATATATATATATATATATATATATGTTTAATACCTGTTTAGAAATATGTATTGTGAGTGCAGATAACCATCAATGGCTTACAAAATATGGTAAATAATGACATTATAAAAAATGTCTTTTTATGTAAAATCACAGGAAATATAGGATCCTGTCACAAGGCCAGTATAAAGTAAATATGGTTCTTTAGGCCATACTTAGCATATGTTTTCTCCATATCATAAGGATAAAGAATAATGTTGTGATTCAGAAGCCTTTGTTTCCTTATACAACATGTAGGCCACTTTTCACAAAACCTTAACAGGAAATGTGTCTATGGTAAAGTTTTGGGCTGCAATTACACAATGTTTGGAACAAAAGTGTAGCAGTCTCCAGCACTGAGTATCAACTAAATAACTATTCATGGAGTAAAACATTTCGGTTGCAGCATCTTTTTCCTTTGATTCAGAAGGAACTGAGGTTTTATCATAAGATTAGAAACTAAATTAATAAAAAAATAGGGCCATGTCCTCACAATCTAATAGATTTTGAGTATTTTTGAAAGGTAGATAGGACAAACTTTATAGCCATAATGTGGGATGCTGAATTAATGGCAATTTTACTTTGTCTTAAAGCTACAGTGTGTAATAATTACAGGCATATAAATTCAGAAATTTAATATATTATACATAACTATGTTATTTATCATCACCTATGAGCTCAGCCTTTTAACCATAACATTTGCGTTGCCTTAGAATTCGTTATTTATAATTACATGGGAGCGGGTCTCGCAGCCATGGAGGCTGACATCTTTGCGCTACGGCAGCGCAGAGGCAACAAACTAGCGATTGCGAGATCTCCCATGACGCTCGAAAATAACTACGGCAAGTTGAGAGAGATGAACTGAGACGGTACTGAACAGTAGATGGCAGTATTATGCCTGAGAAGCGTTTAGTCTGCCTGAAACCAAAGAAGAAGAAGAAGCAGGTATACTGCGCCTCGGTAACAAGAAAGGTAAACAAGGCGGCAGGCGTGAGTGACTTTGCAAACTGTTTGGCACTGTGTGGCCAAACATCAGACGAATGGAGGATCATGCCTACTCTGTATCACAACGAAAAGCGGCGGACACCGAACCCCCGTCATCTAAGAAGCGGAAACACGACGAGAATAAACGCAAGCGTGACAAGAAACGGCAAAAAACACGGATCAACATTGGTACGGCATTTACACGATGGAAGTCACTGATGGAGGAAAAAGGTTTTCAAAGTGACGCTCAAGTTGCCAGTTTTCTCTTGGACAGGTAATTAATCCTATACACACAATTGTCTAATATCACTGCAGTTTTTGGAGTACAGGATGCTCAGACCTGTCTAAAACAATAACATGCTGCGTGATGATGCTGTTACTCTCCAGTATACTTATTCAGCAACGTCCCTGACGTTTCACAGGTAATGATTCAGTAATTTTCTGTAAAATAATTTTCTGGATATATACCTCGGTTACTTCTCTCCGGCTCCTTTGGAGATCTTCAAGCCTTTCCTCCTCTGCTCTCACCCCGCTGGCTCCCCTCTCTCGCCTGGCCCCAGCTGCACGCTCACCCCGGCCTCTCTGCCCTCTTCCTTTCCCTCTTCCTTGCCTTGTAACCCCCGTGCCACAAACAAGACTTGGACTCTGTAAACGGGGAATATATATTCTTCCAGCGAACACAATCTCGCTGTTAAACTAATGACTACAATTACTTCGTCTGTTTATATCACCATGCAAAGCAGCTCACCAAAACGTCACAACGACGTAGAAAAAATAACGGGTATATTTATTATCTTAAGTCTACATGAAATCTATACCCTACACAGACTAATGAAATACTATCTGTAAAATTATCTATGTTAACAAACCTCATCACTTGAGAAGGTAGGTGATGCGGACGTCGTGGAAGACATTTTGTCCCGTAACGCTCGCCGTACTGTTGGGGGGGAGAAGCGGTGGGGGGAGACGTTCATGTTGCTGCAGTCTGCAGTCTGACCGCTAGATGTCGCTGAAAATTACACACTGTAGCTTTAAACAAATTTAGTTATGAGGTTTCCTCCTCACTTTGGTTTTTAATAAGTTGAAATGTACAAAATAGATGTCATATTGAATGGGGAAATAAGGTTTGTCATGTAAAGAAATTACTACTACTACTCCTTCAAACATTGGCTGCTTTCTCCTTAATTTGTATTTAACTGGGATTTCAGCAGTTAAATCTGGGAATGACATGACATCTAATATAACATAGTCCAAAAAAGAAACAGGGATTTACGATCTGATGCACCCAGAGACCTGCTTATCTGTCAATAGCAATAATGTAAGCTAATAGCAAAGTGTACTTGCTGTTTCTTTACTGTTGAAATTCATTTTGAAAAGTAATGTAAAGCCTGTAGGTTATTTCCAATTGTCCCACATCTTTGCAGATTGCTTCATATCTGTTGTCACATTGTTTAACCAAATACTGAAGCTGTGTTGCACTGTAGTGGTGCTCTAGACAGGACAGGGTAAAGACAGTCCACCTTGGTCTCTTGGTAAATGTAGTCTTAAATATTTCTCTGAGTTTTTTTTTTTACTTTGCCAAATAAATTGTGATATTCTTCTGTGTCAGTCATTACACTGCTCCTGGGGAATTTCAATTGTTAGGGAATGAAAAAGGAAAAATAGTTTAAAATATTAATTTTCATGATTCCTATCCTGCCATGAAGACCAATCTGTAGACCTGCCAATATTCCAAAATCAACTTTTAGACTTTGACTCATAATTTGAAAGGACTTGATTGATCTAATTGCACTGAGAAAATTTAAAATTTATTGTAAAGGAACATGAAATTAATACTATTAGTCAGTGTAACTGCTTCTATTTGGATATTTTATTGAAATGATTTACATCTTTCTCTTGGAAGTTCTGCACGGTTGTTGTAATGATTTTCTTACTGCTTTAACTATGTTCTTGCAGCCCTCTTAGCCAATTCACTCTTGAAAAAGTGAAAGGTGTCAGTGGTCAATATATATATATATATATATATACCCTTTTAACAATATTAAATATTTCTGAGATACTGAATTTGATGTTTTCGTTATTATTTCTCAGGTTTAATCGTTCAACTTAAAAAGAAAAATCTTTTTCATCTTATCCTATCATACAATCAGCTACTGTACATATTTGGATATTTCTCTTTATCAAAAAATGTTGACACAATGATTTGTCTAGGGCGAAAATGCATCTTTTCAAGTGATTAAAGGTTTGTGTTGAAGTTCTTTGGATTGAGAGAAAAAAAATGGGAAACAGTGCTTTATAACAATTTCCCTTTATGACAAGTTGTTTTCATCTCATATAAAATAAACACAATTAATGAGTATCGGACACAACATGAAACATTTACATTTTTTTTCTGAAATTCTGGATTCCTTTTTTTCCAAGTAGTAAACTTCTTTTGATGAAAACATTTTCCAGCCTTTATCTTAAAAGAAAAAGCCAACTTATGGTCAAATGCTAAAAATGCACAAGAGGTGGCAGGTTTTTTTATTTTTATTTTTTAAAATATATTTAGATATATTTAGGAGCTTTAGCTCATCTTAATTCATTCTGGCCTTCGGTCATCAGAGCACCCTTGTCTTCAGTTCGTCAGGAGCTGCTAACTTTGACAACTCATTCAAATTTCTGACCATACATCAAACACAAATAGCTACTTATGTATAAGTTATCTAAGAAAATATTTTACTTATTACAGTATGTTTACATTTCATTTAAATGCTTTCCATTACTGCTCTTTCATATTTTACGTTCTTTAGTGCTTCTTAGGGGGTTTGCCAAATTTCGCATCCAATCCAAGACCTAAAAAAAGAAAAGCAAAGACATTAGTGATGATTGAAAACACACATAAACTAAAGCAGTTAATTGAATATTTAAATCTACTTTAGGTGCATTTGGCAAGTTTTCCCACAATAGATGTAATGAAATAACTAAAGCTCTACATCAAATCTTCCTACCTAGGAAAACCAGAATAGTGCCAATCCACTGCATCTCTGTCATCACGTTTCCAAACAAAATAACAGAACCAAGGATGGTGAAGAACTTCCTGGTGGTGGTGACGATGGAGCAGGTCAGAGGCCCAAAGTACACCACAGTCATAAAGATAAAGGTCTGCAGACAATGAGAAGATAGCAAAATATAGCAAAGTTTTATTCTCTAAAACAGCTTGGTTTAAACATGTCCAGTAGTTTTACCTCCCATCATTATACTCACCTGGCCTAAAGCGCTTGTCAGTCCAAACAGAAGAATATTGTAGAATATGCTGGGGTGACGTTCTGTAAAACTCAGGAAACTCCAGATTTCTCCCGTCCAAAGCACAGCTGAGAATGGAGGCGAACATTTCATCAATGCCATTTCATAATCTTTCACCAATTATCATCTAAAAATATTCAACAACAAAAAAATGTATCTGCCTTCATGAAATCACTGAACAGCACCCCCAAGTGGTTTGATACCATAAAAACAGGGAGCGCTGTTTAAATTGACAAATCCCTCAATCCTTTTTAATCCAATGTTTGAAGTATAATTAAGCAGAAATGTACAGTAAATATATCTGCAGACGTCAGGCCTCAGATCCAGAATCTGCAGAACTTAGGTGGAAAAACACGGTTGGTTAAAATGGATACAAGTTTTGAACAACTCTGGAAAGTAAAATATTTGTGGTAATGTATGCTTTCAGTATAATAAAAATAAACAAATAAAAAAGCCTACATTTAAAGACAAACATTTAAAAGCATTAAAACAAACATTTGGAAAGCCCCTAGAAATACCAAACAGAAGTACTGAGGGGCCTTAAAAAAAGAAAAGGCAATTAATTTTTGTGTGAGATTGTTTTGTCTCCGACAAGAAATAAAACAGGCAATAAACTTAATGAAGGTAAGAAGAAAACAGAAAATGATATCTTAGAAAAGGAGTCCCAGATATTAACAAAAGAAAAGGGGGTGACTCGTTTCCAATTTTGTTGTTCTAGATGGTTTACATCTATAACTGACTACAAAAACATTTTTCTTCACTCTGGTTCTATTTAGCAAAGTTGAATAATTTGTTTCTTTATTAGTTTTAAACACTGCTTTAAATATTGCAGCAGCAATGATTTAAAGAATGTCATTGTTTTGACCCATTCATGATGAAATGCCAACATGCTATAAAGGAAGAAATCACTGAGGCACAAAATATTACAAAAGATTTAGAGAACACAGTTCAGTCTAGGGCTGGGCGATAATTCAATAACGATATATATCGATCGATAGACGTGTGGCGCAATAGAAAAAAAGAGGGTCGATAAAAGTTCGATAAAAAAGAAACGCAGTTTTCCTTCCTTCTCATTGTAGCCTAGCATGTAGGTTTATGCTAGTCACTGCTTCCTTCCAACCAATCACAATCGCGGACCCAGGCATGCCGTCACCAAGCGCCGCCCTCTCAAACCACAACACAGAGCACACGAAGATGTCGCAGCAAGGAGAGGCGGAGGAAATTGTTTCAAAGAAGGGTTTTTGTAGTTCGGCAGTCTGGCAGTATTTCGGTCATGGCAAGTCGGACCAAAAACAAACCACAGTCATCTGGAAAATGTGTAGGGAACCAGTGAAAACGAAGTCTGATAACACAACCAACTTTTTTTTTTTTTTTTATCATCTCAGCCGCTCACAGCCGCAGGAGTACGAGCTGTGTAGGCCCCGACGCAGCTCTCCTCCGAGGAATCTTCGGGAAATATATATATATTTTCAGTTCTGGGCAGTTTCCCACGTAGTTCTAACAATTGAGATAAAAATGCTGAGGGGCCAGAAACTTCAAAGTAATAAGTCAGGTTAAAGCAGGAAACGGGGGCGGCGGTGGTGGGGGGGCATTTATTTATTTGTTATATTTATTTTGGTCACTTTTCTGGTCACTTTAGTTTATTCTTTGTCAGTATTTAATAACATAACTCAGGTCTCTTAAGTTATTTTTCTTTAAAACAATTCTGTTATGGTTAAAAAAGTTGGTTAAATAAAGATTTAATTCGAAGTCTGTGTTTGTGTTTTTTTATTAAAATTAAATCATTTAGCAATATTATAAAAAGTCCAGGCAGAGCTGCACATAAAATATGGTTTCAAATCTTTTCAATAATTATCGATATCGATCAATATGCATTTTTTTTTATCGATAAGCTTTTTTTCTATATCGCCCAGCCCTAGTTCAGTCTTATAATCACAGCTGTTTAGATAATGCTCACTCAGTTACTTAATCTTCTAAAACAAAAGAAAACTAGAAAGGAATTAGATCTAACTGTCTTGTGTATGTCTACTTTTTTTTTAACCATAAAATGATGCATTCGGATGTTTAAACTGGCATCAGTATTGCCATTTTTAAAATATCTTTCAGTGCATGTGCAAGAAAACAATCCTTTGCCTAAAGTAAATGTTTAAACTTTAAAGCAATCTTCTCCATACGTCTACCATGGGAAGGTGTACTTGATGCCTTACATTTATTGAATTGACTCCTTTTTATTAGTTTTAGTCTTTTATCTAAAAAACAAAACAAAAAAAGATTACAGTGATTTTCTTACTGAATCCAGGGCTTTGATGTGAAGACTTTCTGTCTTATCTATAAAGATAAAACTCAACACTGACTTAATGAGTTCTGCACCAGAGAAAATTCTGCTCCCATGTTCTACATGAAATGAAGCCATTTAGGGTTTTGTTCTTGTTTATATAAATTACTGCTTTCTGCTGCAACAAAGCAGAAGCTCATTTAATAAAAAAAAAAATAAATACACATTGGTATCGATCTTGAGAATATGAAAATGTTATATAAATAGCAACTAAAACAATTAACTGTTAATGGGAAAATGTTTTAAAGAACAAGTCTGAGCCTGATAAGTTGTCAAACCCAAAACTGTTAAAATAAAGTTTGACTTTATTTGCATCTACATAGTTTTATTCATAAAAGTAGCTATAAAATGCTTATTAAGAGGAGTTTATAATGATATACTTTGAGAAAGAAACTCTTTTCAAATATGCACACTTAAAATGAACCACCATTGGTGTTTAGTCTGTTGTATGTTGGCAGTACTGAACAACAACAAGGTGATTCTGCTCATTAGTGGCTGCTCCCTGACCACAGGAAGGATATTAAAAATCTGTGAAAATGCTTCTGGCACACAGTGGTGAATATTCAACTCTATGTGCATTTGGCAGAGAGAGCCACTGACTCACCCAGTCCCAGAATCAGGGTGGACCACATGTTGATGTTCAGCATCATGTGGTTGGCTCCGGTCTGGAAGCGGGCCCTCATGTGGTCCTGGGCGACACCAGTGAGTCCATCCAGTGTCAAAGAAACCAACTATGATGAAGAAAAAAACAAAAGAAGAAGAATGACAAACAAAATATATAAAAATAAAAAAGAGAAGTCATTAATCGGAAGAAGGGAGATTCAAACAGATGTTCTAATCAGCATGTTTACTCACAAGCAGAATCTCTCCAAAGCCAAAAATATGGTCATCAGTAACAGCTGAGGCCTTGTTAGGTTTGTAGAGAAACATAGCAACACCTCCAACAATCAGCAGCACACACAGGTACTTGGCCAGCGGATACTTCTTTCTTAGTATTGTTACACCGAGAATCATCACTGCAAGAAACAAGAAAGAATTTGACTTTTACTCTAGACACAACATCTGGCCTTGGACCTTGGGTATAAAATGTGGCCCATGCTGCAAATAAAATAAACAGCACAATGACAAATACTATTCTGTAACAATTCACTCCGCGATGCACTAATCCTTATTATTTTGAACTGATATTTCTCCTCATTGGGTCAATCATGTTTAAAAAAAATGTAAATAAGTTTGATGTATTGATGATTTGCCCTGATCCTCACTGGTTCCCCATTGACATTTCTTCCATAGCAAGTTAATCACTGAAGATAAAGTTCTCTGTAGCCATTAGCTCCTGGCATGCTATTCTTCTTTCCATGGGCTCATTTAAATAGGTTAGCTTCTTTGCATGAACTCTGCTTTTAACCATAGTAAACAAATTCTTATCTGAAAGCATCATTTTAGTTGGATTTATTTTGTGGGTTGCTTTGGAGACTACTGTCCTGTCATTCTTTAAATATAGACTGCTGAAACTTAAAGGGAATATAAAGAATTTGAAGGAACACTGCTCCAGGGTGGATCTGCAGTATACCTACTCATCGTTGCTAAAACAGTCTCACACCATAATCATGCCATCTTCGTGCATAGCAGTTGCATCAGGTCTTTTAGGATTAAAGCTTTACTCTAACTTCAAATGTTGTCCTGTTTGTCATTAGTGTCACACATCTCAAAATGTTCATGTCTGACCATAAAGTAAATGAAGAATGTCTTTTTTTTTTTATTATTATTTAAAGTTTAAAAAAAATTTAAAATCATTGTAATTGGATGGGAGGTTTGTGTACAAATAAATACTGAAAAAGCATCCCAGAGGATCTTCAGACTAGAGTTTCACAGAACAACTAAATGTCTGCAGCTCCACTTGCTCTGCAGTGACTAAGCAGTAGAACTGACTTTGTAAGCGTTACACAAACCATTTTTTCAAGGCATAGATAGCATCTATGATGCAATCAAAAATATGGAACAATGTGTTACTGCATACAGAAGGCGCCTTCTAATAATGGACCTTTCATGCAGCTGAGTGCTAAGCTTTGAAATAAGCTACTAAACTCACATGAGCAGCTGTGTGTTATAAAATAATAGACTGAAAATACCTGGGATGGGCTTGCAGGACTTCCCCAACACCTGGAACAATAAATATCCTGCTTTAGGGTAACCACAAACATAACTCATGCACAAAATAAACATAATAATACGTTTCTTAATGTAGTATATTTAATAGAGAAAACTTACCTGTGTGGGATAGTTAACATACTGAAGAGCAGAGTTACTGGAAACCATCGCTCCAAGATAGGAGAGGGAACAGAGGCCATAGAGCCAGCTCTTAGTATGATCCACTTTGGAGCTTTCAAAAAACTGGATCACTGTTTATAAGAAGACACAAAACATGCTTTTTTTTTTCTTTTGAAAAACTACAGGATGATCATTTCAAGATTGAAGTGTTGGTTACTTGCTCAACAGCTTTGCAGCCAGATACTTACAGATCTTAGCAAAAATGCCATTGATGATACACTGGATAAAGACCAACGTCCGTGCAAAAGTAAACTTTTCTCCACCATAATTCCCTCTTGTGCTGCAAGAGTCAGACAAACAGGGCTGAAGGAAGGACTGCTAAAAACACCACTACAAGAAAACTGACCAGCATGGACAAACAACTTTCATTATAAAAAAAACTTTACAAAATAAATAAATTTTTTTAAATTTATTTACCACCTGTTTTGGAGGTTTCAGTTTAGACTGATCCCAAAGACTGCAGGACTAGTGATGCCAGCAGTGTCTAATACCAACACTGATTGCAAAAACTATGTATTATCTGATATGATCTGTGGCCCCCTCATGGGTAACACACCAGGTGTGAAATAGATAAAAAACCGAGGTTCCCTTGTTTGACATATTTCTAGAAAACTATTCAAAATTGTTAAAACTTAGTGCTTTGTTGACCGCTACAAAAATATCTAAAAGCATGTTAGATAAAAGTTACAAAATTTTGTAAAATTCCATACATATGTATTTGAAACATAACTTTAACTCCACTACATTTCGAGGAAGCTGCTAGTTACTTGTTCCTTTTGGCTCAGCTTAGATTTGCAATCCATTGTTGCGTTTTTTCTTTCTGGAGATAGCAGAGCGCAGGACTGATCTTTGACAGTACTGCATTTGAGATTTGCATGACATTTTATAAATGTGAGAGGGTAGATACTACTTTAAGTTTATTGCCATTTGGACACGTTGTTCAGTAGGATGAGTTCTCAGATCAGAGTTGGAGTTGTGGTAATTGGTTATACACCTTAAACCTCTATTCCACAGTGAAAGCATGAGGAGAATCAAAACATTCCTTTTTTCTTTATGGTTTTAAATAAGAAATAACAATCACAGTAGCTTTCCTTTTTTGTGGAAGTTTTATGCTAAAGTCCTTTACAGGTGGTTTAGAATCTGTAGCAGATGGTTCTATGCATCAATACATCAGGGGGTTTCTGAAAGTTACAAGGTTCTTTAAAATTACTCAGGAAATTCTGCAGACATGGACTGATATTAAAATGTGTTATTTCTATTTTTGAATAGTTACGCTTTTTTAAATGCAGGAACTTTTAAATACTTAAGTATTTTCAAATGTAGTTTCTTCAATACTTTAACTTGAGTAGACGTTTGACAGATTAACCTTTACTTTTTGTATCAGTACTTTTACTGTTGAGTACTTCTCCACCCCTGCTTAACAGAAAAGTCTAAATAGACAAAGAGGGACCAAAATTTGTTGTTGATAAAAGAGCCATTGGAATCCTAATCCTAAGTATTGAAGATTTTAAACCTTTTAAGATTATATATTTCATTGGGTAAAAGCTAGAAGAACCTAAAATCTTGCCAGATACCATAAACTCCAAGAAACCACAGAGCAGACTGCTAACTGTTAAATCATTGTCAACAATTGTGTCATTTTGCTAAGCAGACAGCTGCTAGCTACTTACATCGTCTCTTGTAGTATACCGTAATAAAAATAACACACGAAGACTCCAAAGAAGCAAACAATGAAGCGTATCCTCATATTGTCCCACATCGAGACGGGCTTCCCTGCTCCTTTTCCCCCAGCCATGCTATCCTCCACCAGCCCGGGCAGGTTCACAGACACCGCTCCGCTCCCCACAGCCCTTACACCGGCGTCCCGCTCCACTATAACCGCTGGGGAGAGCTGTTTGATTACTTAATTTCCTCTTCGTGATAAAACTTTTGTTGGTATTCCTGCTACAGCACAGCGACCGTTAGGTACCAAAGCTCCACAGGTCCGTTTTTCCACTTAGCCTGTTAGGCGCATCACAGCTAACTATTTTAACATGTTTAATATTATCAATCTTCAATTGACAAAAAGAGCATTTAAAACAGAATAGCACAGAAAAAGTAAACCAACTATGGAGTGGCAATTCGTGTTTTTACTGAGTGACCACTTGATGTAAAAATTAAAAAATAAATCCTGCCGAAAAATATATCAGGACCCCGGAGGATCTCCATTTAGCCTGAACGCTAGTACATTTATAACCTAAATATTTTTTTAATCAGTGGGAGCCTGTTTTTTTCACACATTTATAACTCAAACTCATTCGTTAAAAATAAAAACAACTGAAGTTATTTAATGCTGATAGAATCTTAATGGCTATATTTTGTATACCGGCAAAATGTAAGGACAGCTAAGATTAAACAGGTGGTCCTTCTTGTAATAGAAGCGTCCTATTTTTGTCGTATCAAGATGTGGATTGATTTCATTGGTCCATGTAAGTGTTATAACTTTACAGTGAGCCAATCACAACAGTTGCCGAAAATCTACTTGTCCAATAAAGTGGCACAATAACATTAAGCGTTTAATATAATAGTAGCTTATTTGAAAGATAAGTTATTTGTGTTCCTCGATAACGGTCTTGATATAAACAGATTATAGGGGGCAAAAAACTCACTTACAAATACTGTATTTTAGTTCAGTAAATGGTTCTTAACCAAAAACAATAAATACCACCAGCTCAATGTTTTTGTGAGTATTATTTCTTTAATAAACACTGCAGTGAATGATTCAAACCAGCTTATACAATTTAAAAAAACATGTAGAATATAAAATTTGGTTTTAGGTTTTTAAAAGATATGGATAAAATTGAACAAAATTGTTTCCATATTATTTTTAAATGGACTTTGTCAACTCAAAGATGTAAACAGTCATGATAACCTCTAATATTGGTTCATCTACCACACCAAGCCTTTTTGTTACTTATGCTTTCACCATCAATACATTAGTAGCTGCTGGGCCTTAGGAAATAAAAATGTTTTCTCTTAATATTTAACAATTATATTCTCCCATAACTTTACAATTGGGATATAAGTCACAAGTTCTGGTGCTATGTAGGAAAATTAATATTTTTTATTGATTTATTTTTTACTTCTGGCCATTTCAAGTATATTCAATAAGGGGTTTGCCATTAAAAAAATATAAATGAAAAATCTGTTATTTTGAATGCATGAAAAAAGGTATAGAAATGAAAAATGCTAAACTAAGTAGCAGTGGGATGTAAATTCTTTTCCCTTTTTGCTTTCTCAATTTTTAGAGACCTTGAACATAAAAAAAAAAATCGTCTTATTTTCCATTTTTTCCACTCAGCAAACTTGAGAAACATCCAACAAGTAGATACTAACACATTTTCTTATGTAAATAGTCCCTTTTAGACAAGTTAGTCTATCAAAACCTTTAATCAAACTTGTAATATGCATTTTTAAAAAATGTCTTTGTCAAAAACATAACAGCATATCCCTACAGAGTATGAAAAATAAATACAGTCTCTCTTAACATCTGTAGAAAATTAGGGAATAAATGTTCAAATATTTCTTCTAATCAACACCATTACCATAGAAATCTGCCATACTGTTTTTTATGCGATAGAATGTGAACTAATTTAGATTAATTGCAAGTGCTTGGCTTTCTTAAAGTAAATTCACTTACTCTGATATTAAAAATTAAACAAAACAATCTAAAAAAAACAGGGAGATAATAAACTTATAAAACTAAAAACTCATTTGTTTTCTGAAAAAAGAAAATTAATGTTAAGCATGAGTTTCTTGCACATCAGCTGAATTGTGAAGTCTTATATTTGTCTTTTACGGCAGAAACCAAAAACAAAAGCAGTCTCAATGAGGTTGAAAAAGCATAAGAGAAAAAGAAATCCTTCAGGCAGAAATAATTTATAAACCAAGTTAACTTTAAGCCACATTATCCAAAAACGTTGCAGAAACAAACACCGACAGTCAGATAGTAATGGTCAATGGGCCAACAGGGATCAGACACTTAATTGTGAGTCTGCATTCATTATCAGTCAGTCATTATCAAGTGTTCCAGGTTCTGACAGTGCATTTCTCTGTAGTCCTCAGAGACACTGTTCTGATATCCACCTACTGCATGCCCAGATTCCTGGTAGGAGAGGCTTGACCCGAGCAACCAGTGATGGGAGACACAGAAAGACCGCGAAAAAGGAGGTCCATTGAGGGCAGCAGAGGTTTTAAGAGGCTGACTGGGCAGAAAGCAGAGCCCCCATGGGGGGTGAAGTTGACTTTATTGGGGTCTGGGCAAGATGGCTGAAGGGGAAGTTCATCTTGAGAGGCAGACCTAGAGGTGAAGAAATATAAATAGAACTGAGAAACAGGTGAATGTTAAGCTTTAAAGTTGATTTTTTGTTAAAATGGTTGAAATATTGGTTTCATAATAATAACATTGAACTTTATTGGTCTCACACTGGAGAACTTTATCTGCATTTAACCCATCCCCTTTGGGGAGCAGTGTGGGGTTAAAGTTCTTGCTCAGAGAGCCAGAGTGGAGGCTTGTGGGGATCAAACCGGGTACTTGCAAC
Source organism: Cyprinodon tularosa (assembly GCF_016077235.1). Taxonomy (NCBI): domain Eukaryota; kingdom Metazoa; phylum Chordata; class Actinopteri; order Cyprinodontiformes; family Cyprinodontidae; genus Cyprinodon; species Cyprinodon tularosa. Next base: position 1,325,979 of record NW_024037838.1, on the reverse strand, counting down.
CTTCTCACAGCACAAGTGCACTGCTCTAACCACTAGGCCAACACTCCCACTTTCTTCTCATTAATAAAGGTCGCCTAAAATATTTTGAAATCTATTATACAAGCAAACATAGCTCATCGCACAAGTTTAAATTGCAAAAATGATACTTTTAACACAATAATGTAAAAAAAAAAAAAAACTTTTCATCTAATCAGTCAAACCATTATTTTATCTCTATGTTTGAGGTAAGTTACACAGCCTAAATGAAGATTTAAAAAAGCAAAAAGGAAGCATCATTCTTGTTGAGAAGAATTAAATGTAATCGGATTTTTGATCTCATTTTTGTCGGTTGATCAAAGCCGTCACATCCTGTTTTGTACATGAGTAGTATCAGTGACAGTCTAAGAAAACTTATCATCGAGTGCTGTTCTCCTTTTGTACACCACAATCCAGTGAATATATTATTTATAAAGGCTAGATAAGATTTAAAAATACTGTGAGAGTCATCTTAGTGCTTTTTAACCTGTCATGGGTTTGAGAAGCAAGATCTGCTTTAAAATACACATCTGAAACAAACCAAGATTAGCCCTAATCATCAGATCCACATGCAACCTTTTGGTATTAATGTTAAAAGAACCTGTTTCCAATAGAACTAAACATCACAAATGTTACTGTGTCTGATTTTGTCACGGTCCTGGTTCTGATAAGTTTTCTGTATTTTCAGTTTCACATTGATCCATGTTTTTCTCAGTTTTCTTGCTTTATTGATGTTTTCTGGATATATTTGAGTTCTTAGGTTTTTCTTTGCTTGCCCTCTCTTGCTCTCTTGTGTTGGTCGCCTTTTCCCTAACTCCTTCTAGATGTCACATTCTTGATTCTGTTAAGTTTTTGGTGAGTTTTCAGTTTCACGTTGATCCATGTTTTTCTTTGTTTTCTAAGCCGGATTAACCAGACTAAATGTGAGATTAAATGTGTTACTTAGTCCGGCCCCCAATGAATGAGACATCGGAAGATTGTTGATGAGAACAACCCGTTGTTTTTCAAACCATGCTTGTGCCTATTGGCCAACGCTCTGACTAATGAGCGCCACTGACTGTGACGTAGTAAGTGCAACAGAAAGCTGGTGGGGGAGTGTAAACAAACCGCCTGTTGGTAAAACGTCGAATACGTCCTTCTTAAAAGTGAATGAGCGTAGAGCCTCTTCCTGCTCACGTTTCAACGAAAACCCCAAGTCTAATCCTTCCAAAACTGATTCCAAAACTGAGTCAAACGAGAACTGTTCAATAGTTGTTGCCATCTTCCTTGTTGTGCTTTCTGCAGCGTCGCGCAGCTTTGTCGTCCCGCCCTTAAAACCCCGCCCGCTTGGCATCCAGATTTTCAAAACACATTGCAAGTGATTAGCCCGCCAGTTATAGGGCCTGGGGCATTGATCGAGGCTAGACCAAACTCGCAGGCAAAAATTATTTTGGCCACTGGCGAGTGGGGCTAGTTTACTAGGCTATTGCTTTCTAGCTTTATTGGTGTTTTCTGGATGTGTTTGAGTTCTTAGGTTTTTCTTTGCTTGCCCTCTGGTGTTGGTCTCCTTTTTCCTAGCTCCTTCTAGAAGCCTCTGTTCACACCTGCTCCCAATCAACTCATTAGTCCTGTCTTTGTTCAGTCTCTAATAAATACTCTCCCTGTGCAGTCCCTCTGTGCTGGTTCCTCATCTTTCCCTAGCTCCTCGTGCATGTTTTCCCTGATGTCTCCATGGTTCTGGTTTGGTTTGCATTTTTAAGTTGGATTTTTGGATTCCTGCCTCTGTTACCTGTGATTACTCCATTAAGACTACAATATCTCGCCTCTGCCTCAACATTTGGGTCCTCAAAACCTTAACCAAACCCTGACAGATTTATTTGTGCTTAAACAAAGGAAGAAAATCCAACTTCTTTAGCCTCACCTAAAGTTTTTTTTACTAAAGAAAAATAACCTCAGAGTTCTTATTAAAGACTTAGGAGACACCTCCGAATTTATTCTTTACAATAATTTCTGCAAATTAGTACTGAATTGAAGCATATTGGATCTACAAGCTTTACGTGGGCCATGGTGCCAAGGGGAGCTGTTACTTTGGTAAAAACTGTGTTTTTTACTTTATTAAAGGAAATTTGGTCAAATAAAAGCAATGATTTCTAATGTAGGACTCCTGTGTATGACAGAGGCTTTGGTCATGACATTTACACCATCTAACATCAACTGTGCTGGACAAAGGTGGTTAAGTGACAACTAATTTCATAACCGTGACATACAGAAATGACACAACCTGATTAGGTCTGAAAAAGACATGCAATAGCTTGATGAAAAGGGTTGAATCTTTAGTTTCCAAGGATACCAGCTGGAGCAAAAACATATCCGAGTCCTGAAGAATTTTCTGGAAACGTCTGACATATTTGATAGAGCTTTAAATTGCATCTTCTGTGTTTACAGTTGTGTAAAACTAACAGTATTTTTGGAAATAAAAATATTAGGGACTTTTTCTTTTTTTTAAGAAGCATAAAAAGCTTAATATTTAGAAAGATTAAAAAAAATTGGACCATATTAGTACAACTTGAAAGATATAGTGGAGGATTTTGTGAATTTTACCTAGTGGTTTTTTAAACTAAATTCAATCACAGTATATTAGAATAAGGAGAGGAATGAAATAAAATGTAAAATACAAATATATGTATCTGAAAGTATCATTAGTTTGATGTCAACCACTCTCTTTTTGTGTGTATTTGGTTGTTTATTTGTTTGGAATATTTTTTTAAGCCGATTTATTTATTGCTGTTTGTCAAAATTGTCATTTTCATTCATCCGTTGCAATATATGTGATTTATTGGATTACATATTTTTTGCTTATGAATAGGATCCATTTGTTTTGTAAAGTGTTAAAGATGACATGTATTGTGAACTGACACTATAAAAAAAAGTGAATTCATAGTAAACAAGTAGAGGAATCTTATATACCAGCCGGTATCTAACTGTTAGAGGCAAAAATCAGAATTTAAAACTCAAAAGAAATTCTCCCCATCCATTTATTTTTTATCCTTCAATTCTTTTTGTCGATTTCCTTTGGAAACCAATAATGTCCTAATGGCTGCAGGTGAGATTGGTGGGGATTGCGGCCTAGTGGTTATGACATTGCACTCGGTTCTGGGTTCGAGCCCCACTCCCACAGACTGCCACTCTGGGTTCCTGAGCAAGACCCTTATTTGGGCACAGCACAGCCTAGAGGATGGGTTAAATGCAGAGAGTTCATTTTGTTGCTCTGTGACTAGGGATGGGGATCGAAACCCGGTTCTATCAAGGACCCGGTTCCAGTTTTTTCAAAACCCGAAAATCAATAACGTTTGGGCTTATCGATACCACTATCGAGTCTGGTCTTTTTTTTTTTTTTCCCGGAGGTCCTGTAACATAATTGTGTGTCCCTCGAGTCGCGTCACAGCATTTAAATCTAATCAATCCAATCACTGCAGCATGTCTACCAATGTTTTGGAATGAAATTGTAAGCAAACAGATATTAAAAGTAAAACAAGTGAAGTCTGGCAGTTAACTTTGCTCGCAACTCGAGAATGGCTGAACGGAAAAGACTCCTCCTCCTCCTGCTGCTGCCCCGCCGCACCACAGTCGGGCCCGTCTTCATCATCCACTCAGAGAACCACTGGTTAGCGCGCACACAGACTTTGTAGCTTGTCTGGTCACTTAAAAATGGTAATTGTGAAATCCGTGTTGTAATCGGCAGCATACAAGCTAGTTAGCTTAAAAAGTAAATAAAGTTTCAGACGTGCTGCGTGATGATGTGTTCAGGTTGGCTCAGTAAAACGACAATTAGGTTATCATGATGCGTTCAAGTGTAACGTAAAGAAAAGGGAAATTGAGTTTTTGGCGAGAAACATGAGTAATACAGTTGTATATTGCTGTAATTATTTTACAATATATAATTAAACTACTGATGCCAACATTTATTAAAAATTACATTTAATTTAAAATAAAATTATTTATTTGATAAATATTTTCCTAATCTCTAAAAACCTGATGAAAAGTGACAGACATGTTAATTTTTCTGCAAAAAAATACCTGTTAATTTATGGGCTGATATTTTATTTCCTTTTTTTCTGACACAGCATATTATTCATTTAATTTATATACATTATGACATTTTATTTTTCATTTGGTGCTGCTGATATATTCTAGTTAGTTTTATGTCATTTAGAAGTGGCCTATTACATTAGCCATGTTTACTGAAGGCTAGAAACTTTTTTGTTATGCTCACTTGTTAAGCAATAAAAGCAATACCAGTTCTGTTAAAAACATATTGTCGCATCGTCTTTCCACCAAATAACAGAAAAGTATCGATAGTGGTATCGATAAAGACTCGGATCGATAAGGAGTATCGATAAAGGTATCGATATCAATAAATATTAACGATCCCCATCCCTATCTGTGACAGTGTAATGACATAAAAAGCTGGGGAAAAAAATTTACTTTTCACATCTGAACCTCATAATAAAACAGACTAGGTTAGTTTTAGAAAACCTCTGAGTGATGTTAAGTATATATATTATCAAACACATGATGCCGATTCATCCAATTCCAACCTCCCCCAAAAAATAATAAAATAAATAGAACATAAAATGTATTTGTTCTATCAAACCACCAATGTTTCCATAAACAAACTTTATCATATGCAATATAATTCAAATTATCAGTGAAGATGCTGCTTGCTTTCTAATTATTTTAGATTAGTCAACTGAAAATAGTTTTAGATGATTAGAGAGCTTAAGTTGAAATCATTAGTGGATGAATGTATTTACTTGTTCCTCTCTGCAGCAATATAAATGCCAACACCCACTATTTTAAAGTAGCAAGAGGCAATAACCATGTAAAGTTTATTTCACACAACCAGTTTAACTAATACACTTACGTTGCTTCCTCACATACTCGCACTCGCTCGCAGCCTTCAGGCGGCTCACGCTGGAAGGAGTAGGTTTTGTTGGGACGAGGGGAAGAGGAGCAGGGCTGCTGCAGAGGAGGCTCCAGTGCAAATGAAGGAAGTGGCATTGAGGGAGAAGGACACAAACCCTCACACTCTGCAGGCTCTGCACAGACACACACATTTAGTCACTGACACCTTAAAGACGGGAGCTAAAAACAGATGTTTCTGGGTTTTGCTTTGACCAAAGTCACAGTTCAAAGTCCAACCTGGTTCCAGCATAGAACATGTTGGTGGGGAAGGAGACAAAAGCGATGCAGTCAGGTGGCAGGGAGAACTCGAAGCAGAGAGGAGTGAAGAATCAAGAGGACAAGGAGACTGTGGAGGAGACAGGAGGGAAGAATCCAGGGGTCCTGGAGAGGGTTCACTCTGAGAGCCACTACTGCATCTCTGTGCAGGGATGGGAGCCCTGTGGCCATCTGGGATATCTAAAATCTGGAATAACCAAGGAAAAAACACTAAGCTATGACATGTAAAGGCAAATTATTTCACATAAAAAGCTATCATATGAAACCAATACATGACAGAAACCAAATTATTGAAAGATTTCAATGATTATATCGAATAAGAAAAATGACACATTTGTGAGGCATTGAGGAAATAAAACTGACTGTCAGATAAATCTACAAAACCGAATTCCAAATTAAAACAACAAATAGTCATGAAAACCTTTCCCACTTTTAATGTTAAAGTTTAAAGAAAATTAAGATAAAGTTGAAATGACATGGATGCCTTAAAGGAAATTTGTTGAAGCACACTTCTTTTATGGTCATGTGCAATAATAGTAATTCATGTACTGAGCATTGTACATATTGAGATCCTTATCTTATTTTATTCCTATATCTTATTTTACACTGTTTATATGGGAAGGGTGTAATTTTACTCTTTTTCATATATTTTATTTTGCTCTATTGTACTTACAAACTTATTTTTCTCTCTTCTGTAAACAGTTGTACTGCAAGTAAATAATTTCCCGCAAGGGATTAATAAAGTAATCCTGATTCTGATATTTAACTTATGAATTCCTTGTAGGGTGAATCACATCTCGACTTGGACATATTTGCCTACAGTCTCTTGTATAACCTCCAAATCTCTCAGATTGTGAGGATTTCTCGTGTCCACAGCCCCCCTTAGGTGACAGAAGCTTTTTTTGTTGTTTTGTTTTTACAGATTTAGCTCTAATCTTGGCTGAGTAACCTGAAAACAAAGCGAGATATATTTCTACATCTTCAGCTTTCTCACAGATTCCCAAAGGTTTTAAGGTCAAACTTCATCCTGTTTTAGGACTTTTAAAACTGTTTCAAACAAACACTTATATAATTGGACTTGGCCTTGACAGAAAGCTGAGTTTGATCTAAAGAACTGTAACCCCTAATCCAGACCATAAGTTGCATAATGGACTATGGCCTCTGTACTGTATTTACCCCTTGCTCATATATTTTAAATCCTAAAAACCTGGCAGGGATGTTTACATTTTTTGAGATCCACTGTATTTGGAAACAGGGCAATAAGGGTAAAAAAAAAAAAAACCTCTTTTGAGGGTTTTTTTTTTAACCAACTATCTTGATTTATGAATAAATTAAAAGAAACTCTTGTAGGTCATTGGCCTAACCTCAAGCTGATCATCTGGTTTCTCAGACACAAAGACTTCCTCCAGCTCCAAACTGAGACCCTCAACGCTCCATCTCAACCGTGGTGCAAGTCTGTTCAAAGGCATCATGGGAACTGTCTGCCAAAAAAAACAAAAACATTTCAATTGCAACCAGTGTCAGAGGGTTTAAATATGTGCAAAACATTACAAGAGCTGTTTGGTGCAGCTAAAGCTGTTAAAAGTTTCAAGAAAGTAAGTGGTTTTCATCGATGGCTCTCCGGGCTTTCTGAAGTGAAAATAGGTTCTGCTTAAAAGGAAGATCCATGCAAGATAACCAACCAGTTTGAATGAGTTGCACCATCAGGAGATAAATTGTTGCAGGTTTAGACAGAATCATGTTAGAAACCAGTTGATAGCTACTTAAATGGGGTTAATGCAACTTGCCTCAGGGGGTTGAGCCAGATATTATTAATACTGTATCGGCATATTGGAGCCTGTATGCACACTATTTTGCTTAAAGTATTCACTTGTTTGCATCGTATTCTTATACGATTTGGTTTTATATAATATAGGCAAACCCTTTTAGTTATGCCAGCTTTAGATCTCCTGGAAGGCTTTCCTAAAAAGCACAAAGCAGGAAATTAGCAAGTATAAAGTTTTTTTTAGGGTTTTCTCTGCTTGAACTGAGATATCGAGTCCAACTCCTGAAAAGCAACAAAACACCAAAATATCCTCTGAACCACAGTTTACATTTGGTGCACACAGTCAGGTAAAAGCCAATATTACCTGTTAACTTTCAAACTAAGTCATGTACTGGACTGCTTAGATGAGATCCATCCCAATATTTGTGGCGTCATGTGTTATGCTACCGGATCCAACTCTTTATCGTGTATTTAGTGATGTAATGCTTACATGCAGGTGCTCAGCCACAGAAACCAATTCCACGTGTTCCTGTCTGCAGTTACTGAGCTAACCTGAAGCACGCATGGTGTTAGGAGGTTAGTTGCCATCGCCTCTGCAGAACGTGGCCAACCTTGCGTTTGATGGCGGGACTTGTTACACAGGTGCCATCTTTTCACCATACAACACTGGGGTTCTGTGAAATTCAATTCTTTCACATATGTTTGTCGAAGCAGTCTGCATGGCTAGGACCTAGATCTTCTATAATCAGTGGGTAATTAAAACTTTTTATAATTGGCTGTGTGATAACGCCCATGCAAATACAGCAGTCAACCTTCTCATCTATATTGCTGACCAGCATTTAATTAGTTTCCAGCTTGCAGTGAGAAAGCTCCCCACCACTCTGTCTTTAGCTCCCTTCTTTCAGATTCCTATCTAGATGTGTGCTAAATAACATTAAACATCAGAACTGTATTTTAAAGTGTAACCTTTAAAGGCCATGAATAATTTGCAGCTTAAATAAAGCTACATACATTTGGTTATAAGAAAAGCATCAGAAGGCTACCTGAGTTGCGCCTGCTGCCTGTCCTGCTGGCAGTGTGCTGTGGGGGAGATCATATCCTGCAGAGGGGGGTGCATTCCTGGAGCGTTTTTGCAGATGGTGCCTTAGTCTGGCCACCTGAGGGCAGAAGGGGGATAAAAATGATTTAGAGCCAGCCTGACTCCCTCTAAAAGAAAGGTTACAAACTTCGCCAGAGGGTGCTGGTAATATTTCAAGCTAAATGAGTGAAAAAACGCCTTTTTAAAGCTGTATTAGTGAAGTACTTACCTCCTTCAAATGCTCTGCACTGCCCCAAGACGCCGAGCGCTTGTGCCCACCCATACTTCTTCTTCCCCGGGTTTCCTCTGTCCAGGAAAAGGGGGTCTTTAAAAGACACACAGTAAAATAGACAAGGAGTTCAGAGTGTTGGTTCTCACACTCAGTTACGGGAGAAACGCAGATCAAAGGTTATTTAGGGTAGGTTCAAACAGTCAGCAGTGTTGACCTTTTGGAGGAACTCTATATTTTCTGCTGAGCCAGCAAAAAGCCATCAGCTCTACTTTTTTTGGGACAATGACCCAGAAGCTGAGTCCCACAGCTGTTTCGCACACCTGTCTCACAACAGCTGTACAGCATAAGTGACAAGAAACCACTGTGAGCTGCAAACACAGCCCCACTTCCAGAAACAGGCACATATAAAAAGAAAAAAATCAACCAAACCACACCATCAAATACAAATTCAACTGCTTGCTTCACAGATACAAACAGTAACCTTATTTTTCTCCCAGTAAAGAGACAAAAACGAGCAAACATGCGGTGCACGTCTTTTCCAGTCACCATACACCACGTTCTCATATATCCATACCGATTTCTTCAAATTTACTCTTGATCTCCTGCCAGCTGGACTCTGGTAGATATTCCCAATCTGCTGGTTCTGAGCAGACGACTGGACGTTCATCCTCACCAGCTCCAGGTTGGACCATCCAAGAGAATCGGATACCTAAAGTTTTTGTGTCTCACTGATCCGTTTGAACAGCTTCCCGCGTAACTGGGCCCACTGTGCAGGCTCCATTCTATTCATAAGCTGGCCTCAGTCAGCCAGACATCAAGTCACACAGCTTTCACTCCCACAATAAGATTTTCTGTCCCTAAGAAACACAACCTCATCTCAAAGCTATCAACTCTACAGGAAAGTCATCGTTCCTTATCTGCCAGCGGGGAAAAACAGATACCATGTCCTCTCTGGTCCACCTGTATGTCCTGCAGGCTAAATAGGTCAGAATACAGCATGAGCAAGTCATCCAGGGACACTGGAATAAAGTTACAGCTACTAAGCCCCCCTGCACCGTGTAATCATCCAAATCTAACATCCCACCCTTTCCATAACATGAGCAGGGCATCATGGGATACCAACCTATAAAAAGACTTAAGAATTTGGCCTGCCTGGCTAATGTTTCCATGTAGAGGGAACAGCAGCAGCGTATAGTTTTGACTGGAGATTTCATGAAAAACATGTTCTGATCTTTATTAGGTTTGCAAATTATTCATATTCAGCTTTCTGTTTGAAAAATTCCAAACTTTCAGTGGCTACTAAGCAAAGATTAAACAAATAATGTACACCCAATTGTTTAACAAGCTATATAGCCATTTACACACCTTTTTTTTCCCTAAACTTTTTTAACTTTTTAGGTTTACAGAAATTTTTTTCTGCTCAGTTCTGCACAGGAAAAAATAATGCGATAGATTTGCTTGTTTGTAGGATCATTGTCTTGCATAGCAGAAATGTTTGGCCATGCTTCACCTGTCAGAGACTTGGTATGTTGTCTTATGTGTATTATTGTCAGCTTTTTCTAGTATAGTTGTTATCGTCCCTGTTTATGTCCTCATTCTCCTGCATTTAGTTCATTTATTTAAATCTGGCCTAAATGTTTATTTAGCTTAATCTGCCTCTGCTCGTTTAACCCCCCCAAAACCCCCAGTTTTTGTGTCCTTGGGCGTGACCCTTCACCCGCTTCGCCTACTGATGGAGGTTGGAGGGCCCAGAAAATTCTGACACACTCTACACCTCCAGCTGTGGTCGCTTACTTGGCTCAGTGTCTGTGCAATGGTGGTGCGTTCAACAGCTTTTTGCTCTCTCAACCTTCATCTGTGCACTCGGCTGCCTCTGCCTTCATGATTTATTAAACTATGTGAGGCTAAACAACACCATCTGCCAAGTGCGAAATATGCTTTAGTCTAACTTTCAGGTTTTATTTCTTCATGCTTAAAAGAGGTGATGCAAAACTTTCTTTAGCTTCTACCAAGGGAAGCCGAATATCATATCCAAAATAAATAGTTTATTATCTTACTGTTTAATTTTGGACATAGATGAAAAGGCACATAGACCCTCTTTAAATAGTTATCTGTTATAGTTTATCAATTGCATCCATTTAGGATGTAGGATATTGTTATAGTGTCAGAAAAAAATGTTTTATCCATTTACTTTGAATGTTGCAACATTTTATTTTACGTGTATTTTTAATTAAGTTCTGGATCGTCATGGCATTATAAAGCACCCATGGAGGTTCTCTGTGTAATTTCTATGTTCAAACCTATGTGAGGTGATTAAAATAATGGATGAAACTATTAGAAGCATAACTTTAGTCTTTTAAATCAAGAGGGGGAAACTAATCTTTCTTTCAAAAACAGATTTTTCTAGGTCCTGCATCAGCCTGATTAAAGCTAGAAGGTATGGCTGGAATTATGAAAATTATTCTGAAGATAAAAAATGTCTTTGCAGTTTAATTTTGAATTCTGATCAAATATCAGTCACACCTGAATATTAATTGTAACATTTATTCTTCCTTTTCTTGAATAATCAAAATGAAATGATTACGGCTCAAAATATAAAATGCGAATTTAATTGTTATACATTTATATATATATATATATATATATATATATATATATATATATATATATATATATATATATATATATATATATATATATATATATATATATATATATATACATATAGGGTTTATTGGTCTATATATAAAGAAAATCTTTAAAAAAGCATGCAGGATGTAAAGAAAAAAAATTTGAGCCTATTCCTTTCATTTATATATACAGTTGTGCATAAAAGTTTACGCATCCTCCCATTTAAGAACGTGATCAATTCCCACTGGCAATTCATATAACAAATAACTGAAAAAAATGATATGAAAAAGAAATGATAATTTAGTAAAATAAAATAATAATCAGGCTGTTTAAACAGTAAAAAAAAAAGCTAGACATGAAACCCTTTGCTGCTCTAAGAGAATGGATCAAAGAATTGCATGAATAAGTTGATCCATCGATCTAGGTTAACATATCCACCTTTAATGGGTTAAATTCCATTTTTTTAAATTAGCTAAGATGTACAATCAACTAAACATCAATGATTTTGTAATTAGGATTTTTGTTTTGTGGTTTTTTTCCCCCCAAATGTGGAAATCTCTTGGAGAGAGCCACTGAACTCCAAGTTGCTCCTAATGGCAGGCTAGTGCCCTTGTACAGCACGTACGCTGCCAGTTAGTGAGTGTTTGTGTGTGGAAAGTGGTTGTGGTACCTTGTGGGGACATTTCCCAGGAATATATTCCTTTATGTAGACTTACAGTTACTTAGGGGACCTTTTGACTGGTCCACATAAAGAAATGTTCTTTTCTTGGGTTGGGGGTTAGGTTTAGGACTAAGCTGTGGATTAAGGTTAGGTTTAGGGTTAGGAATGTGTTGCTAATGGGTAGAAATAGGATAAGGGTCTGAGTTACGACACAGAAACAAATGGAAGTCAATGCAAACTCCCCTAAAGGATTGCGTGACAACTGAGTCTGTGTGTGTGTGAATGAACAAAGTGGAAACACGTGTAGAGTTTTGCAGAGTCCACCAAAGGTGACACTGCTCTAAATGGAAAAAAGAGCTTTATCATGCCTTGGTAAACTGTCTCCAAACAGTCATCTTAAGTAAAAAACTTGTTTAGAAGATAATAAAGAGCAGCGTAGTACAGGATCACTTGTAGCTGCAGCTGCACTGTGAATTTTGACAGCCTGTTAAAAGCCATGAGTCAGAGTTTGGCTTAAAGATGTGCTTTCTGTCATTAATTCAAGTCACCTCAAAGTTTTCAGTTTGGTTGAATAACACAGATTTTAACCAGTGATTAAATGCAAAATTAACTCTTTAAAAAAAGAAAATCATAAAGAGAAAAAAAGCCAGTCAAACTATATTTTTCTACTTGGTCCATAAACAAGAACAACAACAACATCCCATGGGGGGGTTAATACCGTTTGACATAATGCAGAGAAACTTCAGCAAAAAGAGGTGGGTCATTGGTGTTCTTGAGTGGAGCATTTGGGGGATGGGGTGTCTGTATAATGAGGTCAGGAAGGGTCTTTTCCTCACAATGGAAGCATAGGGGGTTCATGCACGCTTTAAACTGTGTCAGGAGTGAAGATGAAGATGAGCGGAGGAGCTCTGCAATGTTGTCTGGGCTCTGTGCACTAGATTGAAGCAGATACAGTGGAAGGGCGGTGGAGGGGAAGCAAGTGAGGAGCAGCAGTTTGAAGAAGAACAAAAACAACTATTTCCAGTTGGCTGCTTTCGTCCCGCTGCATCAAACTGGAACAACCCAAACAGACACCTGCAGAGCCTACATCTGATATCTTGTCTATACATACAGAGGATGGATATATAAAAACCACTGGGAGTTAAACCTGCCTGTGTTTTCCTCAGCAACATGTAAAAAGTTATAAAGAAAATTATTTTCCGTTTCAATACTTTTTCTTTTACAATACTTGTATTGGAGCATCATGAATTATTGGTTTAAAATTATATTTGCATTTACCTGAGTGGCTTTGTCATTGACACAGGCAGCCGCGGTACCCTCTGCCTCTTTGGGCCACTGTCCCTGCAGATAGGGTCCAACAATGGTATCCAAAGAAAGAGTTCGACGAATCGTTGGTCTCGGTGGGCGAGCTGTGGTTTTGTCAACTTTTCGAAACAGACAGAAACAGAAATAAGTAATTCAGTCTTAGCTTGGGGAATAGTGCAGCTTGTAGATTTAAATAACAAACACACACAAAAAAATACTCTATTTTACTTTGGCACTGACATATTTAATCCAGCACAATGATCCTTATCACTTACCAAATATACATATGTAAGCTGAGTATAAATCCAGAGGCTCTGTGAAGGCCTCAGCAGTTTGTTAAAGAACATTAGGCGATATACAGCCTCATAAAGACCAAGGAACAAAATAAAAAGAAATGTGTAGAAAATCCCATTTTGGGGGGCTTAATACCATTTGACAGAATGCAGAGAAACAATGATACATGGTGGTGGCAGCGTCATGCTGTGGGGATTTGCAGAGAGGACAGGAAACCTTCTCAGATTTAATGGAAAGTTAATAAGAGTTTAAAACAGCAAACCTCATAGAAAAGCTGCTGACATATCAATTGATTATTAACCTGTAAAGACACCATTTTGCCTCTGCAGGGTCTGCAGATCAAAATTATCTTCTAGCTATATCTGGCCTGGCTGGTATTGAGCATTTATTGCTCAATACCAAATTCAAAAAGATAAAGGGCCTCTGCAGACCTCAATGCCTGCTAAGGAGATATTGCAACCATTTGATTCTAGGTTGCTGAAGCATAGACAAATATATCCTGCAGAACAGTGTGTCCTGAGGACCATATTTGAAGGCCTGCGTTTCAGATCATAGCAAATCTGCATGTTTAAACGGCCAAGTCAAAATCTGGAACTACATTTAATGAAGAATCTGTGGCCTAAAAAAAAAAAAAAAGGACCTAAAAAAGGCTGTTCACAGAAGCTCTCCATCCAATCCTACTGACCTTGAGCTCCTTCATAAGGAATGAGATAAAACGTAGTTCCTAAATTAAAGCTAGTGGAGAAAGAAACACTGTTGTAGTTACAGAAAAACATGCATCTAGAAAAAAATTAATCAAAGGGGCTGTAAAAATATGTACTTTATATTTGTTGTTTTTAATCAAACCATGTGTCACTAAAATAGAAGGTTTGTTAATGAAACACCAACAAATGTAAAACATGGGAAGTGTTAACCATGATTATTATTAAAGGTCTTTGTTTAGAACAAGTAACAATTGCATTTACTGTGTTTTTATATCTAGGTTTTTAAGATTACTTCTTGTTTGTATTCTAAAAACTATTTTAGGCAACTCAATATGTATTGATCCGCCAACTTCGATCCTTTTAGAACATGTTTCTAAATGGAAAATTTAAATCCTATCCATCAACACCACTAAATAAGTTTATCAGCAAGTCTTCATTTCTGAAGTAGAAGACTCCTGATGTATATCTACTGTACTGTTTCCTGAACATCAGTATTAGTGTTTATACAATACTGTGTAAGCGAATGCATTTTGGCAGGTTTTGTGCCCCCTGGCAGGTGTGGATCACAGCTTTGACCTGGAGCAAAGCTTCACAGGGCTAGGATCTCTAACCACACGCTGCTAGTTTATTTACTACCAACCTATAAGCAGTGGACTGTCTTTGGCCAGGGTTGCAGAGTAGACAAAAAGTATTAATAACATGCAGATGTGAGATTCATGGAGCTGGTTAAAGTAACAAGCAGTCTGAGAGAAACAAAGAGGCCTTTAAAAGTGCTGCTGCTGCGTTAGCGCCAAGCATGTGGCAGAAATCCAGCAGGTCATGGTGTGAAAGGGCAGCTGAGTGTCCAAATAACATTATAGGAGGAAAGTTATGCTTCAGGGTTAGCAACCTCCTTTTGTTGACATAGCTTTCTCAGTGACTGCTCTCTTTTATTTTTAAGACTGCAAGCCAAGTGGAAGTGATACTAGAGTTCGCCAAACTTGAGCTCCCCCTTTTAGGCTTGTGTCAGGGATGGGCCTTCTTGCTTTTCTATTAAAGTTACTAGCCAGACTATTCTGTCAGTCAAACTCAGTTTAGATACAGCTTGTTTTTTGTCTGAATATTTTAAAGATTTTCAATTAGTTTCAATTTCGATAAAGATAAACCTGCCTTCCCAAAAACAAGCTTCTATATAAACAAATTGAACCTAACTCTTCAGATAGAACCTTTAATCCTCAGGAAGAACCTTTACTTTAGGGGTAGAACCTTTAATCTTCAGATAGAACCTTTAATCCTGAGATAGAATCTTTAATCCTGAGATGGAATCTTTACTCTTCAGATAGAACCTTTAATCATGAGATAGAATGTTTAATCCTGAGATGGAACCTTTACTCTTCAGATATAACCTTTAATCTTGAGATGGAACCTATACTTTTCAGATAGAACCTTTAATCCTCAGGTAGAACCTTTACTTTAGGGGTAGAACCTTTAATCTTCAGATAGAACCTTTAATCCTGAGATAGAATCTTTAATCCTGAGATGGAAAATTTACTCTTCAGATATAACCTTTAATCATGAGATAGAATCTTTAATCCTGAGATGGAACATTTACTCTTCAGATAGAACATTTAATCATGAGATAGAATCTTTAATCCTGAGATGGAACCTTTACTCTTCAGATATAACCTTTAATCTTGAGATGGAACCTTTACTTTTCAGATAGAACCTTTAATCCTGAGATGGAACCTTTACTCTTCATATAAAACCTTAAATCCTGAGATATAACCTTTAATCCTGAGATATAACCTTTAATCCTGAGATAGAACCTTTACTCTTCAGATAGAACCTTTAATCCTGAGATGGAACCTTTATTCCTGAGATGGAACATTTAATCCTGAGATGGAACCTTTAACCCTTAAATAGAACTTTTAATCCTGAGATGGAACTTTTACTCTTCAGATAATCTTTAATCCTGAGATGGAACCTTTACTTTTCAGATAGAACCTTTAATCCTGAGATGGAACCTTTACTCTTCATATAAAACCTTAAATCCTGAGATATAACCTTTAATCCTGAGATATAACCTTTAATCCTGAGATAGAACCTTTACTCTTCAGATAGAACCTTTAATCCTGAGATGGAACCTTTACTCTTCATATAAAACCTTAAATCCTGAGATATAACCTTTAATCCTGAGATATAACCTTTAATCCTGAGATAGAACCTTTACTCTTCATATAAAACCTTAAATCCTGAGATATAACCTTTAATCCTGAGATATAACCTTTAATCCTGAGATAGAACCTTTACTCTTCAGATAGAACCTTTAATCCTGAGATGGAACCTTTATTCCTGAGATGGAACATTTAATCCTGAGATGGAACATTTAATCCTGAGATGGAACCTTTAACCCTTAAATAGAACTTTTAATCCTGAGATGGAACTTTTACTCTTCAGATAATCTTTAATCCTGAGATGGAACCTTTACTCTTCAGATAGAACATTTAATCCTGAGATGGAACCTTTACTCCTGAGATGGAACCTTTAATCCTGAGATGGAACATTTAATCCTGAGATGGAACCTTTAATCCTGAGATGGAACTTTTACTCTTCAGATAATCTTTAATCCTGAGATGGAACCTTTACTCTTCAGATAATCTTTAATCCTGAGATAGAACTTTTACTCTTCAGATAGAACATTTAATCCTGAAGTAGAACTTTTACTTTTCAAATAGAACCTTTAATCCTGAGATACAACTTTTAACCTTTAGATATAACATTTATTCCTGAGAGAACCTTTACTTGTCAGATTGAACCTTTAATCTTTAGATGTAACTTTTAATCCCTTCTTTAAAACTGCAGTTGTGCTGAATCTATATGCTTTATTTTTTTTACTTATTCTGTTTATGTTTTGTTTTTATAAAAAGAGGAGACATCTTATAAAGGCCGAAAGTAGATTTACAAACTTTTTATCCCAGTTAAATATGACTTTCCTGTCAATTGTAGCTGTTTATCTTGAGATGATGAATGTCTTGTTGAGCACTAAATGTGAAGTTAAAGGTGACATTTGTAAAGTAAATAACATTTTAAAAGAACAAAGTGGATGGTGTGTATTTACCCGCTTTGAGCTCTCTGTGCAGCAGAGCGGAGCCTCTCTGAATGTGGAAAGGGACGGTGGCCCGGAGGGGCTGCAGGCTGGGGTTGCTGCATCCCCGGGGCGCTCCTCCACTCCTGCCCGACATCCCTCCTCCCCTCCCCTCCCCTCCACGCACCCACGCTGCCCTCCTAGCCTAGTGGCGCTGATCCAAACACACAGTCAGCTTAAAGTTGGCTTCCCTTCGTTCGCTGCAGCTTCTTTTTTCTAACTGGAATCAGTTCCTCCGAGGCGCTGAATGCAGAAACTGCAGCACCTTTCTATAGTTATGAGCAAACTCATTTTTTCTCTCGCCTTGCTGTTTGATTAAGCGGAAGAAAGTCAGAACAAACCGTCTGAAGTTTTCAGTTTAAATCCGTGTGTAATATCTCAGATCGCCTCACATTCTGTAGTTTGCTTCCCTTCCCAGCAGAATGACAACAGCTCCACCTGTGTAACTTACTGGTTTGGCTTTATATTTGTAAGACTGGCTGATCTGGTTGGCTGCTGCTGAGCATTTCTCAGCGCTTATTGGATGCCACGTCTATCTATCTCCTGGAAGGAGAGCAAACCCCCTCCACCCCCCATCACCTCCAAAAAATTCCCACCCACTTTGTTAAGATTTTTGTGCTGCTTTGCAAGGCATGGGCCATCCATCCCCTCCTCCATTTAAACCCAGATCCATTCACTATGTGGACGTGCTCTCTCTCAAGGCATGGCTGGGGGCCTCAGAGGGTCCTGAGTTTCTGTTCTTATCCCAAAATGCCTTGTAAACAAACTGGCCTGAGTAATTACTGATATATAACATCAACTCTAAAATATTTTTTTGTTTGTTTGTTTGAAGCTGTTTTGAGATATGATATGATCAGAAAAAAAGAAAAAAATGTTGAGAAGAAAGCAGAAGGAAGCAAACATGTCTTACGTCAAACTTAATATACCTGCAATATTAAGATATCAGTTCTTTCTCTTAACTGCACAAAAAACAGGTGAGACTTTCAGTCTAAACACAGCTCTGTTATTAGCTTCTTGCATCACAGACACAAAGCTGGGGATGAAGTGATGTCAGATTTCTAATGTACGTTAGCCTTGATAAAGAATATATATATATATATATATATATATATATATATATATATATATATATATATATATATATATATATATATATATATATATATATATATATATATATATATATATATACATATATACTTTCATGTAATCCTGGTCATGGTTTTCATTAAGAAACACTGAACTGTTTAAGATAAAGGTGTTGCTTTTAATTAAATTAGTTTGGCAATGTTGATAACCTAGTGCTGCTGAAAAATCTTTACAATGATTAGAATCATCTTTGATATTGACAATTAATTATAAATTAATCAGCTCTGATTTATCAGCAGCTCAGATGTTGACAAAATTCTACATTTACTACTTATTAAACACATCAGAGATAAGAAATGTTTAAGTCTGATAAAAAATCAGACCATATACTAACATTTTCTATTTATGCATAAATGGGAATAATGTTATTTTATGATGATGATTCCAAACAACCAGTTTTAAGTTACATTTGTATATTGTATTTATTTTTGAGTCATAGATATAATTCTTTCAATTGAAAAAAATTGCTGGTGAAACCTCAAAGAAATCTGTACTGGCTGGGAAAGGTGTGATCGGTGCATCTTTCACAATGAAACGTAGACATGAGCAAATGGTAGAAAAACCAAATACATCCAAAAACTATGAAATTGTAGTTTTGTGCACTTTTTAAATATTATTAAATTTTCTTTCTTGTCAGCCAATGAGGTATTTAGTGGCTTTCCTTCAACTGGCAGACAGCTGATCTCAGAAAAACTTTTTGAACTGTAGAAATTGTACATGTACAACAAAAATTTTATAGAAGTTTAGAAGCCATAAACATTTAACTTTAATCATATCTCATATTAATAAAATTTTTTCCTTGGATTTAAAACTTAATTTCTTTAACATTAAGTATTTGTATATCAGGGCTACAGCTTAAATAATCATTGATATAAATTTTTACTGAAAACTGCAAAATAGAAAATTCAGGATAAAAAGCCCAAAAACATATTTAATTTTATTTTATTTACTCATTATGGTCAACAAAATAGAAAATAAAATAAAATCCAGAATTTCTACCAGCTCGAATGGATTTCTGTAGGTGGATGTTTTATAGGAACTACCCATCCTACAGAGATCAAATTCACTAAGTTGAGCTACTACGGTGGTTTGAACTTCAAAGTAAAGAAATATGTTTTTAAGATCTGCCACTAGATGGTGCTAGAGTAATGCATTTTTTTTTCTAGAAACGCCTTAAGATCTTTACTCAGACACAAATAATGGAAAAAGGCAGTTTATTGCAACAGAAAACAGAAACTGTAGATAAGTGAGAAAAAATACTGCTGTACTGGCTGAAAGGAAACACACAAACATATGCAATAGCTTATATCAGTAAACCAATGAACAGTAGCACAGGTTGGAAATACTGTATGAGTTTGTGTTGTTAAAGAATTCCAGGTAGAAATATCTGCACTATCAGAGGATTTTGACCCAGTTTCATCCAGTCATGATATTAAAAATACTGCTAAAGCCACATCTCTTAAAATGACCTTTACAGCCGTGTTTGCATTCAATCACCTGTGAACTGTTTTGGTTAAACGTTTGATATGAAAATTTAACAAAATGTGTACTTAAACACAGACAAAGCTGTGGCAAGATTACTGAACTTTGAAAACAACTGAAAAGCCAAATTGGGAAATAGGCTATAAAGATGTTGTGGAACAGTTTACAATGGATCAAATGGCTTAAAGTATCAAGTGATAATCTGGGTTAACAGAATAAAAATAAAGGAAATTTGTTCTGCTTCGTGTAAATCCAGATGCGGTGTCATAACGCTCCTGTTTTTATTTCTTTTAGATCAGAATGTGCAGGAGCTGTGTTTTTTTTCATCAACGCAGCATCACCAGGCAGGCAGGCTGGATGGGAGGGGGTGGGGTTAAGTTGTTGCTCTGGAGGTCCTAGCTGGGAGAGAGCGCAGGGCTGGGTTCAGTGCTGATGTTAACCAAGCACTCGCTGGACTTTAGGCTCGCCAGGGACTTGGAGCTCGGTAAGGAAGCCAGGGAGCCACACAGCCCCAGCATGGAGGGAGTGTTGTCTTTGCCTGAAACGGGAAAACAGAAAAAACACAATATAAAATCCAAGTTATGATCCAGCGTAGTTTAAACTGCCTACACAAGGCGACATACAGTGGGATCAAGCCTGCCTCTGTGCAAGTATAAGTATGCACATGTGCATGGGTGGCTTTCACTATGAGGCTTTTATACCGGGGTTCATTGCATGAATTTATTTGTTGCAGAACATGAACATTATTAGGTATTACTTAATATTTAACCAACAACATTAAAGATTGAAGTGATGTAACAGATAAAGTAGGACAAAAAAATAAAACATAAAAATCTGCATGTATAAAACAGTTATACCTTCTGAGGTCCAGGGAGCATCTCCATTCTGTCTCCCTTCACTTTTATCAGAATTCAGACTGAGTTCAGTAGAAAGTTGCTCCAGACTATGGAAACTCCTCCTTGATGCAGATGACATCACCAAAAGGAAAATAAGACGACAACAAAAAAACACAGAGTTTAAACTTCACGTTTTATTAAAACAAAGTAAAGTCATAAATTATAAAATAAAGTAAAACAACATGTAAGGTAAAATACTGTCATCCAGGAACAGGGTAATTCACTGTGCAAAAGGGTTTACCTGCGGAACAACTTGACATCGCATTGGTTGTTTTGGATGCTGGACCACTGGTTGATGAGCGGGACGGAGAGATCTTTAGCCAAATGGGAGGAATCGCAAGGCATGAGGGCAGAACTGATGGGAAGAAACAAGTTATTGCTATGAGAGTTAAATATTTTTATCACAAAGTACTGAGTTGCAGGTATCGTACTTATTACAGACAGGACCTCAGGGTTCCAAGCTCTATCCCCTAACCACTAGACCACCACTCCCTAACACCATTCCCAGAAGTGCTGCAATACCAGGTTGATGCGTAGAGTGGACAGAGCCCTTTTTCCATCTCCCTGTTCCAAAAAGCAATTTATTTTATATGGTGCCCGGACAGGGGACGTATCAGATATGAAACTGATAAGAATAGATAAGAACAGATGCACTTGATCTTAGCCAAAAGGCTGAGAAGGATATTATATGTAAAAGTCTTCAAAAACAGCATTTGTTTGAAGATCATTTAAATATTCTCAAGGACTTGAAAGTTAGTCATGGAAAAACTGAAATATTTAGGAATGTATCTACTGCGTTATTTATGGTCTCACCGATGTGTCTGGTACCTGTTTTAATTACTGTTTAGGAAATAACAGAAAAGGGCTCTAATGGCTCCAACGCCTACAACAGTAATTCAAATTCCCCATTTGATCAACATGTTAGGGAAGCAAGCAATCTACTAATGTTTATGATATTAGATAATTATTAGATAATCCTGTTCCTTGTTGGACTTTGCAGTGGCAGAGTTAGTGGCCCTGTTGTGCCACAAAAGTCTTGAATTTTGGGTGGATTTTGTTCTACCAACACGGGTTCCCTCTGTGTTTCCAACTCCCTCCAACAGCCAATAAAACATGACTTTTAGGTAACATGGTTACCCTGAATTACCCTTAGGTATATGTTTAGGTGTCTGTGATGGATGATTGACCTGTCCAGGATCCCCTCAGCGAGTCAGAAGTTAATGCTGTTCATGCTTTTTGGACGTGTCTTGTCTGTTGATCATCAAAAATCTATTAATATTAGACATTTCCAATGTTTTGGAAGAAATTTTGGTCCAAAGAATGGGCAGGAAGCATAGAGGAGTCTTTGTGTGGATGTTTACACAGCCTGTAGCTAAAAGGTTCAGGTGAACAAAACATCAGAACAGAGAAAGACATAAACAGGTACAACATAAGTAATGGAGAAAAAGGAGGATAAAACCCCCTGGTCTTATACTGGGGGAGGGGAAACTGAGTTTCTATTTGATAGTAGGCTAAAGTTGTGCAACGAGAAAACAGCTGGACTGTCCAAGGAAAGGAAGCCATCTTCCATTTGAAAAACTAAAAGATTGACAATCACAAAGGAAGAAAATAATACCAAGAGAAAGAGGAGTTAAAGGCTATGCACACTCTGTTATCTTTCGGTTTTTCTTTCCAGATAGAAAAATCTAAATGTGAATCCTCACAGTTGTGCCTGCAGTTCCAGCACGATGGCCTCCAGCTCCTTCTTCTCCTGCTGGCCTTGCAGCGTTAGCTCCTCCACCTTGGCTCTGAGACGCTTGTTCTCCGTCTCCATGTTTTTCAGCTGCGACTCGCGCAGGCGCACAAGCTCCTCCAGATACCCCTGCATAACAGTAACTCACAGTTAGAGACGGATAAACTGGATTGAAGAAGGTTGAGCTTAGAGGTCACTGAGAACCACCTTCTGGGCGTAGACGATCTTAAACCTTTGCTCCATCTTGCGGCACTTGTTGCTCCAGCTCTCCTCATCAGTCACCAGAGGGATGTAGGGATGCTCAGGGACGCTCTCCTCACTGTTGCTGCTGTCCACACTGCGGCGTTCCTCCTCATCACTCAGATAATCGTAGCTGCGCAGCAAAAAAGCAGCATCAAACTAAACACAGGTCCTTATAGAGTGAACTGACCAGCAGGGTGAATCTCTAGCCTCGTGAGACCATCCTGATCTTGCGAGCTTTCAAGGTTTCACTCGCAGATATGCGGAGCAAATCCAGCAAATCCATCTGGCGGAGTCAGGTTAGTGAATCTCACCTCTGAGTGAACTTCAGGTAGGGCGTGTAATCAATCACAGCCGGGGATTTCCCATCCAGAGCCTCTCCCTTCAAGCAAAAACTGAACCCAAAATACAGATAATGCAGATAAGTTACAATATTTACCATCTTAATAAATTACAAGTAATAACATACTGTGATTGAACATAAAAACAGCATGAGCAGCTGCAGGTATTGATATTTTCAAAACACATGGAAACCTGACCTGAAGTCAATGGCGCTCAATCCAATCAGCATGCCAGTCAGTACGGTAGCCTCCTCCCTCAGCATTATAGCACCTTCATCATAGAACCTCCTGTTGAACAAAGAGTCAAGAAACAAACCCATTAACCAACAACATTTTCACATTTTTCTCCAATCTTTCAATTGGACACAATGGAGCCTCTCTATAACCTCAGTATATCATTCCATTGGTCGGAACATCCAATCAGAGGACAGTTCCTTTGTCTCTTTAGATCCACAGGCTAATCAACTGAGACATTGAAGAAAACTGATTTTATGTCAGATAATGCCAAGATGTCACTTTCAGCTGCAGCTTTCCAGTTATAACTTAAGGCAGGAAACTTTTTCATGACCAAGATGTGCATTTTTTGTGCAGAGCAATAAAAGTTAAGTCGGACCTGGTTGTTCTGGTGTCCCTCAGAGCAGTGGACACATATTCAGACAGACGCTTCTCCATCAGAGCTACTCTGATCCACGCCCGACCCTGTGGGGCAACAGAAGAAGTCAGCGGGAACAGAAGGCCTTCTCTCTGACATCAATCCACCCCCCCCTCAACAAACACACAAAGCTGTGCATATTGATGTTCTTGCCTTGGCTCTGGATGTGCTGATGTTCTCTATGTTCTCAATGCTGGCGATGCAGCTGTTCTGCACCTTGCTGCACGCCAGGCGAATGTACTCCCAGAAACTGCGTTGTCCATCGGAGCTAAACCAGCTCCCTGAACCTGTTCACAGATGGAAACACAGCAGGAGATCATTTCTGCTCAGACAGCGAGCTAAAACTGCAGGATATGGTCACATCGACAGGCTGTCACTGACTATGATTATATGTTGTTGTTTTTTTTGCTTCATATGTTACCTGCAGTGTTACCTTTGAAGCGGTGGCCCAGGATGTGCTCTAAAATAGCAGCAAAGTTAATAAACTCCTCCGATGAATCATCTATAGGCTCTGCTGTGTACTTTTCTAGAAGAGTCTTCACAGAAAATCTGAAAGACAAGGAGATGGAAAAGGAGTTAGAAAACTGCACTCAGACTAAAGGGGAAAACATTTATGTTTTGATGGTTTTGTGCAGCATGTCCCTTGCAGCTGAGTGCTATACTGTACTAAAGCTAACAAATGTAATACTGTATCTAAACAACAGCAGGGAGGGGGGCTTTTTTCTTTCTTTTTTTTTATTTGGGAACCACGCCATCTTATACTTCTGAGGTCACCCCAATTGTCCTGTGTGTTTGCACAAAGCACCCTCTTCAATGCATCGGCTTTGTTATCATGCAAAAGCACACAATTAACCCCCTGTCTGTTCAGTATTGCTTCACTTCCAGGTCCTTTTGGATCTTGTCTCTCTGAGGGACCGGCCAGCATCAAAGCATGATCAAATAATTCCCTCCCCCTCATCTATACATTGTGGTGTGATCTATTTAGGGCAGCTGCAGCAGCTTTGGTTTGGCTTTTTGACCTCACATGCTTGCCCTTCTGCATCACAGAAGGACCTGCTATGCAGCGTGAACGATAGCTGGCATCCAAGCACGGGCTCGGGGTGACTGCCTCCGCTTCAATGGGCAACACCAGCATCACAGAGGGAAAGACTGCCCTGGCAGTGGGGAGTACCTCCATAGCCAGGGGAAAGACTACCGTTTCCTTAGGCAACTCCTCCATCTTCAGGGGAGTGACCACCACCTCCATGGGAGATTCCACCATCCAAAGGCAAAAGACGACCGTTGCTCTGGGACGGGCCAGCTTCAGCCGGGGAACCACCACCACCTCCTTCCGCAAAGCGCTGACGTCCAAGCGCAGGAACACCTAGATGGAGAAGGACCCCGAGCCGAGGGCGAAGACACCCAAAACAGCCAAGCAGTCCAAAAAAGACTCTAACAATGAGTGGAAAACTACATTCTCATCAAGCAAGACCTCTTTCACCAAAGGCAGGGTTTCGTTCCTGAGGACAAAGTTGTTTATTTCCTGGGGAAAATCCTCATTTTCCTGGAGCAAAACCACTGTAGCTTTGGGCAGCAACAGCATAACGGTGGCTGTAACTTCTGTGACGCGGGGGGAGACCACAAGCTCTCTGATGACTCTTACCTTTACCTATGGGACCAAATCTGTGTCTGTTGTCAAGACCACCCTTACAAGGGGAAAAGAAAAGCACAGCAACGTCTACTGGGATTTTCACACTTGAATCCTGCACACACATAAAAGCTAATGGATGTGTCTTTGTGGTCAGTTTTAGAAGGTCAGTAGTCACGGTGAGCTGCTATATTTGGGATCAAATTTAACCCATCTTTATTTTTTACTGTTACGAAATTAAACAAAAAAGGGAAACTCCCCTTAAGAAAAAGAGACCTATGAAGCGTGCAAAGGATGTTATGCAAATGCAATTGTGATGCGATGAGGCTTTGTGGTGTGTTGAGATCAGCAGGGAGGGGAATTGTGAACAGATGTGATGTGATATATGTGGCCATGCCAGAACAATTCTCCCGTTCTGTGCAGCCATCTACATGTCCACATCCGTGGGAGTTCTGTGCATTCCAATGAGTCTTTCTTGCATTCCCATGATTAGGCTGCAAACTGTATTCCCAACAAAACTGTAAAAGTGTATTAATGTTTTAGTGCATATAAAGATAATACCTCTAAACTCTGCTTTGCCTGATTGTTCCTGGTTGTTTTGTGTGTAGTTACTGACTTTAACGTCACTATAAGTCGATTTATGTTGACAGTTAACTGGAAATGAACATGAAAGGAGAGATGTAAAGCCTCAGATCCAGATCTGTGGGGAACATCAACATCAACAAAGTGCAGCTTTACATATGGCACATACAGCTGTAGACAGAGGGGACGTCTTACAATCGGAGGCTGTAGGGAACAATGGTCGAGAAGAAAGTGATGTCACCGCGGACTGTCCTGTTTTTAACAATGTGTCCTTCAACCGTCCGGTGTCGTCGTGTCGAAGGGACAATCGCCCCACTGTCCGAGTCCCCCCAGATAGGCTGCATCCACCTACGGCTGCCTCTGTCCATTCACAGGACACTTGGGTGGTATGTGGCCTTCCAAAGCCCACGTAGACCAGCTCAACGAAGGCATTATGCCACACGGGGGTCGCGCTGTCCATGTTTAGGATTCTGGTCCTCTCTCCATCACATCTGATGTTACTATTAACTCTGAAGGCTAACGGAGCAGGGCGTGCTGCATGAGTGTGAGATGCTTAGTGTGGAGTGAGTGCCGAACCCCACCGTCGAATCTGGGTCAGCAAGACAAGCTTCACCTCAATGGGCAACACCAGCTTCACAGAGGGGAAGACAGCTTTAACGCTGGGCAACACCACCATAAAGAGGGGGAAGACCAAGCTGGCCATGGGGAACTCCTCCATCACCCGAGGCAAGAGCACCACTTCTCTGGGCTCCTCCACCATCACCAGTGGGAAGACCAAGATCTCACTGGGCAGCGCCTCTTTCAGCAGGGGCTCCACCACCACGTCTTTTCGGAAAGCCCTCTTCCCAAAACGCAAGACAAAGACGATCTAGATGACACAGGGCCACATCCAGAAGTAGGGGGACAAGAAGTCATGAGACAAATGCGGGACAGGGAACATTTGGAAATAACGACACGGGCTCTAGTCCAACCATGGGTGAAAACTGGATTAAATTTACTTTTGGGGTTTTGACTTTTCTCCTTCATGCCGGAATTATCAAGGAAAGAGGTCAGTGGCATTTACATCCTGTCACATAAACCCTACCCTGCTTTTTAAATGTATTTTAACGCTAAATTGTTTTGTTTTTTTTGGAATATTGTAAATATTAAGCAATATTTCAAGCAGACAGAGCAACCGCTACAAGTTACAGGGGCGGTTCAGTCATCACATTTGCACTTGTAAAACTCTCCTCTTCAGGCTGCAAAAGAAATCCTCATTAGATGAGGATCTTCATCTAACCTTTATTCCTTATGTTCATTAACACAGTGCATGAAAACTACTGATTAATGGTTAAGATTACCAAGGTACGCTTCTAAAAAAAGCTCTTCCTGACCGATAAGGCATTGGCACTGTTATCTCAAGATTGTAGCAGATATTTGGGAATTTACTGAGGCCCTTTGATCAGAAGGACGCCTTAAAAATGCAAATAGTTTGAGTGGAACAGCAACATGGTCTTGGTACGATTTGACACTGAAAAACAACTGCTCGGCTTTCTGACAAGCTTCTTTTGTGCCCCCTCTTGCTCCACCCTGGATCTCTGCCAATCCCCACTCAGCACTGACTAAATACCCCCTTGTTCTCCCTTTCTCACCTATCCACTGTACTTACAGGAAAGAGTTTGAGCTACAGCAGCATACAAAGACCAAAATGCCATTTATCAGCAGTGACAGCTAACCCAAATGCAGACGCTGACCCCTTTTTCTCCCTACAAACACTTCCCTGACATCTTTCTCCTTCTCTCTCCTCTTGTATTCTTTCTCTCCCCTCAGTCTTGGCCTAACCAGCAGGATCAGATGACACTACCGAACCCATCGCTGGCAGCAGCTGCACCAAAAGAGACACTCTTTCCTCCACTGGACTGGCACAAGAAGTCAACATTTGTTTTCTTGTAGTTTGGGTCAATTCCAAAAAGAAAAGCAGGTCCCTTTTCTCACAATTCCCCTCTGTGACGAAGCGTCAGAGCAAAGTGTTTTATGGTCAGCGGAGGTGCGGACGGATCTGGGCGTAAGATGGACAGTCAGGGTGTTTGATCGAGAGATAATAAATGAGTAAATCGGATCTATTCACAGGAGAGGAGCTTAAGTGAGAGCAAGGGGATCGGCTGATGAGTTCTCCCAAAACGTACTGAAACCTCTGCTGTAATTATAGATACTTGACAGAGTTACATTAGTTCAGAAATCATGAAAAATGCAAAAGAAAGGTTGCGCAAATGTAAAAAAAGCACATCCAAATTTGAATATTTGACAGAAAAAGGGGGGATAATGCACAAGAATAAGCAAAGTTGCACATTCCATCCCAGTAAATGTGGATTTTTGTGTTTACAACCGTTTTTATCCTTTTCTGTCAAACGCCTCAGAGGATTAGCTCATGTCTTTACCTTCCTGTGCCTATTGGAACTCCACCAATCACCTTTCTCACTCATCTTATGTATTCCTCAGGTCCTCCGTGTCCACAACAACACTCATCCTGCAGTCACCGACCACCTTGGACATCTTAGCCAGAATAAAAGCAGCAAACCGGTCAATTTTACACCAAACAGAACAGGATTTTCGGACTGTTATTACTGCTTATTGAAAACATTTGGTCATGTTAGGCTCCAAAATTTAACTCTCTGCAGGAAGCTTCAGCTGAGTTAAAGTAAAAAAAAACCTGTTGCCACTGGCAACTGGACATGCTTCACCACATTTGTCCTCCAATATCAATGCTGCCACTAGAGATTCATGCCACGAAAAACACTTCTGTTAAACATCTCTTCAATATTCACAGTGTTTGTCTTGTTTGTTACGTTTTGCCTAGATCAGAAACTGTTCCCTGACATTTTGCAAATATATGCTCTAGTTTCAAGGTTCCCCTTCACGACACACAGGTGTCCTCTGGTAAAAATGTCTTTAATTAAAGTAGGTATAGCTCAGATCATCTATGTATGATTCTGACAAGAAGCTTAGAAAAAAAACTATTTCTTCCGAAAGCAGAACTGAAACCATATTCTGTTTTTCCCACCAACACAAATTAAGAATTGAAAGAAGTTAATCTGTGTTGCTGACTATATGTTAAAAATATGTTTTACCACTGAGGGAATAGACTTTTTACATTTATACACATATATCAGGATACAATAACAGCTTGGCACGCCGCACTAATGAAAAGCACTAACATCATTTAGCTCATGTAGCTATCCAGGTATCTGTGTCTGGATTGTGGATAATTTATCAGAAGATCGCCCAGGCTGCTGTCATGCCCAGCCAAAGGGTCTGCTGCTGATTCAGCATCTCCCCTCATTAAGGCTGCACCATCGCATAACAACTGCTCACATCACCTCAGAGCGTCTGGTGTTGTAAAAAAGGTCAGAAATATGAGGAAAGAGAAGATCAGACACCTGTAAAGACACCTGGAGAAAAATCTCCATTTAAGTGAACTTAATCGTTAAAAGAAATGAGGGAAATAAAGAATTTGGAGTTAGCGTTACTGACACAAAGCATTGTGGGTATTATTTCTGTTTTGTCTTGTATTTGTCATTAAAATGCTCATATGATTAAAAGTGTCCTAGCACGGTCAGGGCAAAGGGAAAATAAGTGTTTACGGTTCCTAGCTAATCTTTGTGTTCAAAGTCCAGTGTGAGGTTTGTTGATTTGTTATTTTCTTTGCAGGCATCCTCTGCTTTGTGTTGTGTGTTGTGCCTCAGTGTATCTCACTTTAATGCAAAAACGACCATAAAAAGAATAAAAATGCTTGACTGCGTGTCTACCTGGGAATCTGCATTTATTTTACGCTTTATTTTTCTGATATAGTGGTGTAATGAAAGACAGCATGGGTGTGTGTGTGTGTGAGTGGGATTGAATGGTGGATGGTTCATTGCATTGAATATGATGCAGATGATAAGAAATCACCTCTGTTATAATTTTATTATATAATCTAAATTATTATAATCTAAAATTACTTTAGAGGCATTAAAAAATAGATAAAATCAGTATTAACAGTTGTTTAGCCAATTTAAAATTATATAAATTAACTTAAAATTTAACTTTATTTACATTTGTATGAAACAATGTACAATAGGTAAAAAAAAAATAAATAAATTCAGAATTCCCCTGATTTACATGTCTAGGTGAGTCTAAGTATGTTCAATTCAGTCTTTCCACTGGAAAAAAAATCAAAATCTAGATAAGTCATTTTTTTTCTTAAAATAAGTGCATTTGTTCTTGAATTGAGGAGATAAAAGAGACATTTTGCCAATAGAACAACACAATTTAGATTTTTTTTAATTCATTTTCTTATTACAAGTGCATATTATCTCATTATCTTATTTTAGGACTAAAAATACTCATTCCATTGGCAAATTATCTTATTTACCTATTCAAATCAAGAGTAAATACACTTAATTTAAGAAAGTTTAACTTATTTCTAGATTGTTTTTTTCCAGTGCACATAAATCCAGCTTTTCTGGAAAAATCCTCACAGGTTTCTTAGAGAACAATTGACAACAATCTGCCTCATAAAGACATAAAAACAAGGTGTCTTTCTTTAATGGGGTTATAGAACAAAAGAATAAAAAATAGCAGGACAAGAGTGCTTCTTTTAGTATATTTGATGAAATAAAGCCAAAGTTGAAGACCTCTGATATACGTTTGAAAACTGTGATCCTCTTAATATGGCTTAAGCTTAACCTAACAGTCGTTTCTGAATAATAAATAAAATTAAATCGTACATGCAAATTTTAAACTGATCCGAGGAATTAATCAGTTATGGTCTCTTTTGTTAGCCCATACCATCATAAGAAATGTATAGAGCATTAGACTGCAAAGACTGATCCAAAAATAGGTAAAAATGTCTTGAAATAAGTTTATTTTCCCTTCATTGGAGCAGGTAAATAAGATGATCTGCCAAAGGAATTAGTATTTTCCCCCTTAAAATAAGATTATTAGATATCATGCACCTGAAATAATATAATGGATTTTTTTTCTTACTTTAAAAGTAAATCATCTTATTTCATTGGCAAATTAAATATATGTAAAATATAGTTATTTCAAGAAAAAAAAAATGTCAATACCAATTTTTTGGCCTCTAGAAACACAATGGGGTAAAAAAAAAAAAAACCCTGAATGTTAAAACTGTAACTACACGGTCATATGTTTACATTACTGTTTTTCATCACAATGTTTTTATCACAGCTGTTTCCTTATCAAGGCTGCACTTTAAAAAATGAAAGTCTACATTTGCTTTTATTTGTTCATGCTCCGGGTGGTTGTTGCCTTTATTCCACTCTGTATTCACATGAGTGAAGTCTTTGTCTACTTTATAATAAAAAAAAGAAACAATTTTGAAAGTTCGGAGTGAAATTCTTTACATGCTTTGTGTGTCAACTGACATGGCTGCTAAGCGACAGAGCGGTAAAAGCCACTGAAGCCTAGACCTGTTCGAATCCACAGCCTAAACTCGTCCGGTCTCCTTATTTTCAATGACTTCAAATGATCCAGTCCAGGTAGATCACCTCCTTGGAAAATGCAGCCCATAAGTTCCAACAGAGCCACTGTCTCCAGTCTGAGCAGAAGCTATTTTCCAAAGACAAATAAAAGAATAGCAGTATCTTCTTTTTCTTTTTTTCATCTGGATATGCAGCAGAATGAGTTGTTCAACAAAATAGTGTTAACTGAAACATTTCCAGTTTAAACCTTTGATAACTGTAGAGTTTATTGGCTTCTTGACAGCACCAGGGGCGGAGCTAGATGGGGGGTCCAAGGGGGGCCATGGCCACCCTTAGCCAATCATTTGCTACCCTTACCATTTATTTCCCTCTAATACAGATGGTGGCAACAGTAATACTCTCAAATAGATAATTCAAAATATTTTAATTTAATATAT
This sequence comes from Cyprinodon tularosa, assembly GCF_016077235.1. NCBI lineage: Eukaryota > Metazoa > Chordata > Actinopteri > Cyprinodontiformes > Cyprinodontidae > Cyprinodon > Cyprinodon tularosa. Next base: position 1,294,350 of record NW_024037838.1, on the reverse strand, counting down.
TAACAATTACTTGACAACAAAAACACTGTGGTTAATTATGCACATCAATACACTAACAAGTACAGTATTCATGCTCTTTTTCGTATTTTATGGGGTAAAGAGAACTTGATGTGTCTCTGCAAGTCATCTAGGAGTCTTCAGTGACATCATAGATAAATAACTATTTTAATAAAACATAATAAATAATCGTTTTATGTAGATATTAGTACTTGTTAATGTCAACTTTATGCAGAATGATTACTGATAAAAATAGGAAAGTGATGACAATGGAAAAGATGTTCACCCAAAACTCAAACCTGAAAGAATTTTATCCACTATACCTTTTATCTAGAAAGCACGGATGTTTGAATATATTTGTCTATTTGTTGGCAAAGACTGTAGGAAAGTATAGTTTGCCTTTATTTAGAAAATATGGATGTTTTGCTAGTTAATTTTCCTGTTGGAACGGTGTAGACTGACCCTGAGGTTCTGGTGTCTATCTACTTTCGGCCACCCCTCAGTGTACATCGGTTATTGCCTGGCCACCTTTATAAAGATTTTCTGGCTACGCCTCTGGACAGCACACCTTGCAGTGGATGAAACAGGATAGAGGACATCTGATGTGGGGAGGAGTCCTTGCAAAGCTCCCTATGCCCTTGTCCTGTTCAGCTGTCAGTGAGAGGCTGGTGCATTTTTCCTTCTGGTTTATGGACACATCACTGATAATCTCATAGAGACTGAAGACATGACATTAGAAAATAGATCTCATTGAGTCAACTAACTACCACATGAAATAAAAAAAAATAAAGGCAGAATGAACTCTTGTTGGAGTATAAATGGACTGAAATATTTTCCTATTCCTCTGTTAATAGCAGTTGTTTGTGAAGGTGAGAACACACCTGCCTCATATTACTGAGTGTTTTATTCTGAATAATATTCTTTTTTTACTCTGAAAAATAAACATGGAGCGTCGATCGGGTCGTGATCTGTACCTGCAGACCGTGATGAGGTTCTTTCGCTCCACCGCTACGCTCCTGGCAGAAGCCTTCTTCGATGTCAGACCCAGAGCCATGGCTGTCTGAACGCAGCCTGACTCCATCCAGACCCGGCCTCTCTGCGGGGTCCGCACCCAGGCCAGGACCTCTCCCTTAGCAGGGCCTGCGTCCTTCCAGCACCCGGTGTCCTCTGCGGATGGTGATGATGATGCTGCTGCTGATGCGGCGGAGATGAGTAAATGAAAATTACATGTGTAAAATTAGAAATAGTTCCATAAGTAAGATCCGGCTAATTCCTTCAAAATAAAACACATTTTTCATCATATAAACAGCTAAAAAAAACTAACGATTGTTAATGTTGTTGTAATGGTTTTAAATGTTTTTTTTTTTTTTGCAAGGAAATTGATGAAAATTAAGTTTTTATTGTAATGCCCGAACATTAAATATATAGAATTTGAAGACAACAAAGGTGGGCTAATTTCCTTTCTTCATCACTTTAAAATAAAAAATGGAGAACTTTTTGACCACAATATGTTCGGAAATGTTCTTGTGCAGGTCTTCTGTCCATCCATGCACTTGATGCAGAATTTTAATTTGTCCTTTCCTTTTATTTTTTCTTGACTTCTTCGCTGCTTCCCTTTTAGTAAACACGGGGATGTGCAACTCTTCTTTGTACCAGCAGGGGGAGTAAAAGAGCGCCCAACGCTCTCCAAAACAGTAGAGGGCGCTGTGACTAAAAAAGTACAGGCGCAGCGTCCCGATTCACACTCCATTCCAGTAGATGGCGGTAATGCGCATAAAAAAAGGTTGCTTGCCAGCCGCAAAAAAAGAAAAAAAAGAGAAGAATAATAGGCAAAATGGCGGAATCAACGGATCCCAAAACACCAACTTGTACCTTTCTGTTCAAAAAATCGACAAAAAAATTCTCCGGACGCAAAAGAAAAGCAAGTGACAGCGATAAAGGTAAGTAATTGTAAATGATACAGCGTTGATTTGTTTTTAAATTGTAAATTTAAAGTGCTGTTTCCCTTTTTATTTGGTTACGTTCGTGTGATTTTTACCTCCAGCATTCGCTAAAATGATTGAACGGAAGTTTTCAAAATGATCCTTGTATATCATAGTTATGTTTTAGCTATATGCAGCTTTTAGGTTTACACAGAACTATACTGACTGTGTCATTTTGAGACAATTCGTACTGCTTTCTAATTTCTACGATAAAAAAATAGAAAAATTAAAAAGCAGTTGATTTGTATGACCAAAGAAAAGACAGGTGGCTGTTAATGAAATGTTCGGGCTCACCTCTTCTAGAGAGTAACAGTGACGAAGACCAGTGTGCTGTGATCAGAAGAGAAAGGAAAGATGCGAAGGTCAACCCCATGATTCAGAAGGTAAGTTAATAACAGGAAATATTAATATATTGATAGATTTGAGGTAATTGTGACTCAGACATATTATTGTTCCAGACCAAAAGGGTGGAGAGAGATGCTGTATCTTCTAGTGAAAGTGAAGATGACAAAGATGACAAGATCACAGTTTCCTACAAGTCTACAAGATCAGCGGTGAGCCTCATTTTCTGCTGCTCTCTTCACAACCTTTCATTGTTGGCTGTTGGACTATTCTTTTCAGACATGGCCTAAGATGAGAACTTTTCAGGCAGCAAATATTGAGATTTAAACCAGTTTTTCAAGTATTGTTTGTTTTCTTGAAATGGGCTTTATAAAAAAAAAAAAAAAAAACATGTGGATCTGTAAAATACATTGCAATTTTATAAGCCAGTGTCAGTAAAACAAAGAACTGCAAGAATTTGGATGCATATTTTCATATTTTAAAAGAACCATACATAAACACTGTGGAGATTAATTATGTGGAAATATATTAACATGTTCTGGTAAAGTAATTTAGACTTAACAATCAAGCCTTTTCATTGCCAAAGCAACATATTTAAACTATTGAAGTATTTCAGGGTAAAAAAAAATAGCATACAACTATTTTGAGTTGTGGGGTTTGCGGGTTCTATGGCCTACCATGGAAGTATTTAAAAAAAAAAAGACTATTACAACTGTCTGGTTTTTGTTGTTGTTGTTTTGGTATTCGCAAATGATCTGCATTTGTTCCTGATGAGGTGTAGTTTTATACTAGACATGTGTTGACAAAATCCACAGATGAACAGGACAATCCCCAAATGCAGATAGTGAGTAAATCAAGCACATAAATATGTGAATATGTAATGAATTTACATTATTCACAAGACAGGATTCACAAATGTATTTGTTATGTATACACAATTATATCTTGATTTATAGACTTCTAGTGGTCTTTGAATGTCACTGCATTTGTCTGCGGATTTTGGAGACTGCTATGATTTGCATCCAATTAGAAATTTGTTTGAGCCAATCACAAGAGCGTATAGCACATGGGCGGTGGTTTTGTTATAAGCCAATCACAGTAAGAGTAGAATCACGCTACATCTCCTGCTGTCAGCTCTCTGCTCCAGAGGGGGGTACAGTCAGTACAGTCATGCTCTCTATCGGGGGTCTAGCTCTGGACGTAACTGGGAAGTTCGAATGCCGGGGAGAGTGCAGAGCAGAGTTGTACTTCATATGGGGACCAGATAATGTTGCTTACTGGCCTATTGTGTCGTTACTAGGGATGGGGATCGTTAATATTTATTGATATCGATACCTTTATCGATACTCCTTATCGATCCGAGTCTTTATCGATACCACTATCGATACTTTTCTGTTATTTGGTGGAAAGACGATGCGACAATATGTTTTTAACAGAACTGGTATTGCTTTTATTGCTTAACAAGTGAGCATAACAAAAAAGTTTCTAGCCTTCAGTAAACATGGCTAATGTAATAGGCCACTTCTAAATGACATAAAACTAACTAGAATATATCAGCAGCACCAAATGAAAAATAAAATGTCATAATGTATATAAATTAAATGAATAATATGCTGTGTCAGAAAAAAAGGAAATAAAATATCAGCCCATAAATTAACAGGTATTTTTTTGCAGAAAAATTAACATGTCTGTCACTTTTCATCAGGTTTTTAGAGATTAGGAAAATATTTATCAAATAAATAATTTTATTTTAAATTAAATGTAATTTTTAATAAATGTTGGCATCAGTAGTTTAATTATATATTGTAAAATAATTACAGCAATATACAACTGTATTACTCATGTTTCTCGCCAAAAACTCAATTTCCCTTTTCTTTACGTTACACTTGAACGCATCATGATAACCTAATTGTCGTTTTACTGAGCCAACCTGAACACATCATCACGCAGCACGTCTGAAACTTTATTTACTTTTTAAGCTAACTAGCTTGTATGCTGCCGATTACAACACGGATTTCACAATTACCATTTTTAAGTGACCAGACAAGCTACAAAGTCTGTGTGCGCGCTAACCAGTGGTTCTCTGAGTGGATGATGAAGACGGGCCCGACTGTGGTGCGGCGGGGCAGCAGCAGGAGGAGGAGGAGTCTTTTCCGTTCAGCCATTCTCGAGTTGCGAGCAAAGTTAACTGCCAGACTTCACTTGTTTTACTTTTAATATCTGTTTGCTTACAATTTCATTCCAAAACATTGGTAGACATGCTGCAGTGATTGGATTGATTAGATTTAAATGCTGTGACGCGACTCGAGGGACACACAATTATGTTACAGGACCTCCGGGAAAAAAAAAAAAAAGACCAGACTCGATAGTGGTATCGATAAGCCCAAACGTTATTGATTTTCGGGTTTTGAAAAAACTGGAACCGGGTCCTTGATAGAACCGGGTTTCGATCCCCATCCCTAGTCGTTACGCCATTGTCTTTGATTGAAAAAGTTTTGTGTCCAGGTCTTTTTCTTATTGATTTATTACTTTGTGTTTTTTTTTATGTGGAACTGTTGTGTATTTAATATAATCTTATAAAACATACCTTTAAAAACTTGGGGGAAAAAAACTGTAACTGATGTAGATTCTAAAATAAAAAACAAAACGTGAAAAATGGCAGCTGGAATAGGATAGAGTCCAAATATGGCATAAGTCTGCCATGCAGTCAGTCTCTGCAACCTTATGCTTGCTGCAGACATCATACTCTTCCAAGTAACAAAATCAGGCCCACATGGTGCACGTTCTTATGACTGGCTGCAGCGGTGGAGTTATCCAATGCATTTGTGCGTCTAGTCATGCCAGGCGAGTCTCCAAAATCCACACACAAATGCTGTGAAGTTCAAAGACTACTGGTAGTTTCTAAATCAATATATAATTTTGTATTCATCACAAATTCTTTTGTGAATATGTACATGTTATGTACATATTTTGTTTGAATCATTATTCTCATGGTTGGATCTTATCCTGTGCATGTGTGGGTCACATGTGTGATCTTGTGAATATTGAGTCTTCTAACTTCATACAAATGAAACATCAGTTTGTTAGTCCAGCTTTTTCTTTACTGGTCCTTTTATTCTACTTTAATGTATTTTTCTTCCTGTGCTTTTCTTCTCTTATGTCCTCCTCATTTAAAGCACTTTAAATTGTCTTACTTAAACATGCCACACAGATAAACTGGTACATTTTTGGGCATCTGATTGAAATAACTTCTAGCCTATAGTTGTAAACATTGGTATCAAATAACTGTTTTCATCAGATGTGCTGAAGATGCCCATGAGACCTTTAGTGCCTCATAAAGATGTAAATCTCTCTTTTTATTTTATATAATATTGTTAAAACAAAGAAACCAGAGGGACCTGAGGACATGGGTGCAACCGCTACGTATCAGCTGGACACAGAGAAAGACAAAGATGCCCAGGCAATATTTGAGAAGAGCCAGAAAATCCAAGAGGTGGGAAACTTTGTTTAAAAGCCTGAGAGCTAGTGTCTCCCAGGATTGCATATCGACCGTAACCTCTGCATAGTTTCCACATTTTAGCTGTTTAAATCATTCAAATTATTATTTATTGACCGCTGATCCCCCCACACATACTTTTCTTTGAACAGGAACTATTGGGTAAAGAGGATGATAAAATATACCGTGGCATCAATAACTACCAGAAATTCATCAAGCCTAAAGACACCACAATGGGCAACGCTTCTTCTGGTATGGTCAGGTAAGGAGGCGAACATTTAGAACATAAACAGAATGTTTGTGGAACCAGAATATCCAGACCCCAACAGTTGACATAAATACATGTAATTATTTCAGCAATTTCCATTTTATGAAACTGATTTTAAACAGGATCTTTAAAGGCTTTCTATTTGAATTGATCCTTAAATATCATTTGTGTATCATATATTGTATATCATTTTAATAGAAAAGGGCCGATCCGTGCCCCCGAACACCTGAGAGCAACAGTCCGGTGGGACTACCAACCAGATATCTGCAAAGACTACAAGGAGACTGGTTTCTGTGGTTTTGGAGGTTTGTTTAAATTAGGAATTTAATATGTAAAACTTAACTTTGATGTGATCCTTATTATCTTATTGTTTGATTTTAATGTTACCTGCTTTTTTTTTTAGACAGCTGCAAGTTCCTCCACGACAGATCAGACTACAAACATGGCTGGCAGATTGAGAGGGAACTGGAAGAGGGCACATTTGGAGCAAATGGTGATTTTTGTGTTATACTCTCATAATTTTCACAAAGGAGTGTTTTGTAACCGTTTTTTCTTCATTTAGATGATGAGAATTATGAGGTGAGCAGTGATGAGGAGGATTTACCCTTTAGGTGCTTCATCTGCCGAGATTCCTTCAAGAATCCCATTGTCACAAAGTGAGTCCTCCCACCACGTTTCTCCTTTACTCCATAATGCCGAGTTAAATGGGATCTGCTCTCTGCTGTGTTCCAGGTGCAAGCATTACTTCTGTGAAACCTGCGCTCTTCAGCACTATCGCAAATCAAAACGGTGCTACGTGTGCAACACTCAAACCAATGGAGTCTTTAACCCTGCAAAAGGTAAGAAAGTTCTACCAGAAAAAAAAAATGGGTGAACTGAAAAACACCCTGATATCTGTATCCTTTATTCCAGAGCTGATTGCAAAGATGGAAAAGCAAAATGCTGCAGCCGACCTGCCTCCATCCGACGAGGAAGATTAGCGTCATATGGACCCATTTATCCCTTTCTTTATGTCCGTCTGTATATTTTCAATAAATATTTTTTAAAAGCTTTCCTGCTCCTGTGTGTCTGTGTTTTTTGAGAGATGAATCTGCACCCTGCCTGTTGTTCAGGTTTTAATTTGACACATTTTGTTTTGTCTTTGCTTTTAAATATACATGCAGACAAAACAAGCACAAATAAAACATTCAGTTTAACATGAGTAGGACCCAAAGAACTCATATGTCTAAAGTTTGAAAAGTTGTGCAACACAAGACAAGCTTGAAGCATATGATGTGTAGAACATAAAGAAGGTGAACATTCTGTTTGATCAGTTTACTCAAGAACATGAATCTGGGATAGAATGATGAGCTTCCCTTGTGAAAACCGCTGTGAAGCCTTATGGTGGCGTGTAAGCTGATTGAGTTATCAATAATATGCAAAGTAAGTGTTCTTGAACAAGTCAAATCCATGCGTCTACATCCATAAGATTACTGCCAGATGACATGAGCGACATGTCCCTATTTAGCATCAGGATGCTTTTGGTGTAGTTCACCAAAAAGGCGTTTCTGCATAAAGCCATCAGTGCAAAACATGAGTCTGTGCATATCTAGAAGCAAAGAAAAGCATAAGCAAGACATCAAAAAGAGGTGAGATGACCTCTAGTTTTAACTTGTCTGTGAATAGCAACTTCCTTTAAATGAACATGTAACTTGCTTGCAGATGAGCATTACAGAACAGGAGTTCCTAGTAGGAGAGTTTTTCAATACAATCCTTAGCTTGTGTTCCCTTTAAGTGGTTTCCTGTCAGAAGTCCCAGTCCTCCACGTCCAGATGGCTCAGACCCGACTCTAAACTTGCCAGTCCAGAAACAGAGTCCTGTGGCCCTGAGCTCTCAAAACAAGTGATGGGTGATACCGGTTGCAGCAGCTCAGGCAGCGCCTCTGATGGTCGACGTTTTATCTGAATTTAAATGCAGAATGAGATACAAGGGAAATGTGAAGTTTTTTTCAGTCTGGTATAGACTTAAATATCTTGAATACTAAAGTACATATAAAAAAATAAAAGGAAACATGCCGAAGTACATACATTTTTACCTACCTGTTTGAAGAAAGGATGACCGATAAGAGTGGTAGCAGATGGTCTGCAAGAAAGGAGAACTAATCAAACAAGAGCTTTGATGATTTTAAGACCTTCCTATCAGACTGAAATACGAAGGAGGTCTCACCAACCTATTTTCTGGGTCTCGCTGTAGACACAGCTCAACAAAGCTGTGAAACTGTGGAGAAAAAGTTCTGTTATACGGATGTCCTCCTGAAGATGAAGAAGGATCTCCGTTTGAGTGCCTTGGGCCTCCTGCTCTAGGGCCCTCACAGATGCCAGAATCAGCAGCGGAGCGAGATGGCTTGAGTGACAGCTCCTCTGGGGGGATAGTTGTGGTGTCCAGCAAACAGGGAACAGTTCCATTCAGTTTCTCCAGGAGCATCTACAGGCAGGAATAAATATAAGGATTCTTCTTTTTTTTGTAAAGTAACCAAGACACAAGTGTCCAAACTATGGGATAAGGCCTTGTTAAGTATCCTTATTTTTGTTTTGACCAAAGATTCCCTTGCCATATGGACTGTTGTGTTATCAAATTCAAACTACAAACCTTAATACCTTTAACACTGTAGAGGAGACTAAAGATTGTATAGGATTAAATAAGGAAAAAAAGAACTCAAAGTGAAAATTCACAATGCAAGTTTGCTTTACGCCACAATAAAAAAATAAAATCCACCTTTTTAAAATAACTTTAAAAGATTACATTAGGGTTTATAATCTATATAAATTTGTCAAATGCATGAAATGGTTTGCTGAACTCTGAATTAACAGAGTAACTGGGATTCCTTTTCCTCAATTTAAGATTTTTTTTTATTTTATGACAACTCTAGGGAGCTTTTTCTGCTGACACTTTGACATTAATATAAATTATATCAGAGTGGCCGCTCACCTGTGTAGCCGGCATATCTTTGAAGGGTACGTGTCCATTGGCTAATTCACAGGCAGTGATGCCAAGGCTATAAATATCTGATCGAAAGTCGTAACCTTGCAAGTTCTGTAGAAATAAAACAAACAAAAATAAGCTAATTAAGAGAACAGGTTTAGAGTTAAGTTCCTATGCAGATGTTAGGAGAACCTACCTGCTGTAGCACTTCAGGGCTGAGCCAAGGTAGCACTTTCACACTGTATTGAGGGAAATCATGAACCATTTTTGCCCTTTGACCGTTACGGATGAGGCTGAAAATACTCCGCAGTCCCGACATGCAGACCTGTCCATCAGAAGATATCAAGACGTGGCTGGCCTTCACACTCCTGCATGTGCGAAACAGTAAGGAATGCAAATGGGTGGTTTAATCAATACTTTACAGCTATCGTTAACGTTTCTAAAACACAAGAAAAAAAACTAATTGAGAATCTAATCTTTCCACTCAGACTGAGTTAGCCGTTAATCTTACCTGTGTACATATCCCATGTGATGGATATATTCGAGTGCTTTAAGCATGCCTAGCAAAATGTATGCAATGGTCAGCTCACTCATACCATCCGAAAAATGTGTGCAGATGAGATCTCGGGCTGAACCTGTAAGAAAAATACAAATTAGCATGAGGGAGGAAATGTTTAATCTTAAACAGGCTGCCTCATTAGAATATATTAAGATACAATATAGGATGCTTTTCCTTTCGTACCATAAGCCATGAATGGTGTGATGACCCAAAGTTCGTTTTCAGCTATAAAGATGCTTTTGTATGGTAGAATACTGGGGTGATGAAACAACTTTGACACGTGTAATTCACCCTAAAGAGAGAAGAAAACTCACATCTCAAACATCATGTCGACCAGCAGCGAAAATTATATTAAGGAGAAAAAGAAGAGGACATAATAGGGCGGTAAAAATGTAAAGAATTCCTAAAAATATTCTGCTTTTACTATTATGTCAAATTCTAACCTCAGACAAAAATAAGCCTGAGTATTTATAAAAAGTAGTTTATAATAATGATAATATTAAGTTTTAAGGGAAAAAAGCTATCAGAAAATACAAATCAGTAAATAATCCTTGAATTTCATTTCTAATGCTTTGGGATTCACTGAGCAACAGCTAAACAATCCTCTAAAAAATAAGAAAAAAAACACAAACAGTTTCCAATGTTCCAATGAAAAACCAGCCTTAAGGAAAAAAAAAAAAAAAAAATTAACAGCACATTGATTAAAAGACATTTTCAAACATCATGGGCCACAGCTATGTAGGGTTATAGTACAAATACATTTACTTAAGACCTGCCTGGTTTAATTTGTTTGGAAAACTTATAAAATTTCCTTTGGTTATTTTCTAGAAGGCATTAAAATGTGATCATTTAAACAATGTCAATAGAAAAAAATTCTGTAGAAATATGCAAGAAGGAAAATCTTCCTTCATCTCACTGTAGGTAAAATGGGATTACGTACTAAAGCACTGAGATTAAAAGGAATGAGAGAAATGATTCTGCAGACCTGCAGATAGGTGACCATGTCATTAGTGCATGACTCCAAGTCGATTCGACGAATGGCCACATGTTCCCCGGTGGGTTTGTATCGCGCCAGATTTACAGTCATCAGGTCGTCCAAACCCTTACCTGACAAAATAAATGTGCTTCAGTTTAACAAAGGATGCAAAATTATCTTTGAGCTCAATGGTTATGTGCAAAAAGCTAAATATATTTATATTTTTAAAGGTATAAAGTAAAAGGAGTTAAAAAAATATTGAAAAACCCAAATGTACTTTATATACATATAAATAATCCACATTTAATAACACAATATAAAAATCATTGATTACTTACAATTTTACCACTAAATTCATTTTTTGTTTACAGTATACTTTTTTGTGTTAGTCCTGTTTCACCATAATATTAATTTAAAGGTTTACAGAAATCCATTTATCTCTTAAAAAAAGATAATCATACTAGTCCTATGCAAATTATATTCAAAAATAATTTATTAATCCCAAAAGGAGATTAAATGTAGCTGTGAGTTCAATACTCAATGAGTCGTTGTAGATGTTGTTGTCTGAAGGCATAATTAGGCCCTTCTGTAGCCGTATGCCATACAGTGGATCTGATGAAGCCTCTGGCTCTGAAACTTTAGACTCTATTGTGCAGGGCAGTCTGAAAAAGAGGAAGCTTGGGGTTCTCTGCTTTCTTTTTCTTTGTAAAATCCTCTCTAGAGGGTTTAGCCAGCCTTAGAAAATCTGAACTTTTCCTTCTTAGATCTCCACCTAATGCTGTATTCTTTTAACACTAAGTCAATATTTGCAGTTCATAGAATTAGCAAAGTAATCAAATGCCTGGTTAAATTAAAGATTTTCATGCATTTGCTGTAGTTGGATGGTTGATAAGGGAACAGAAAACTCCCTTGCAGGTCAACGTCTGTTAAAAACTGTTCATGCTAAAGGCAAGAAAGTGCAAATATTTATGTTTTTAATTACCAATGACAGTTAGCAGTTCATATGAGCTGCTGTCTGGGAGGTATGAGCCCATGGTGTCTCGACGGGGCAGGGAGGTCAGACTCTCCTGACTTTCTTCATGGGGCTAGAGGAGGGACAGATAAAGAAAAAGACAAACAAAAAGGAAATGAGCTTTCTTTTCAGCTTAATATGATTCAGCTATAACCTTTTAACCACCATGAAAGACAACAGACTCTACAGCATTAGGCAGACAACATTAGTGGATTTAAACATTAGTAAGAACCACCATCATATCAGTAAATCCAAGCAGTTCTCAAAAAATAGCTCAACTAAAACATCAGCAGCCACAATAATCTATCTGTGGAACCTTCTGAGAGCAAATCTTAAGTAGAAGTATTTAGTTTTTAGTGTCTTTTGTTCTTATCGTTTTATTTCTTTCATTTCTGTAAAACTAAAATAAAAGAAAAAGAAAACATTCTTAGCAGTGAGGACTCCTGATTTCCATCAAATTATAGATTTTAAAATGATGGAAATTAACTGACTGCAGCAGTAAGCTGGTGGGGCAGATGAAGGCAGATGTATGGCCCTTTAAAATGATTCCATGATCGTCAAAATAAAGATTCCCATTTGGACTCTGATTAGTGCAAATCTTTGGAAATATCTTGGTAAAGAATCTAACAGATAAAACCAAAGACTGCTCCATAAATCAAAGCTCAAATGGTGTAGCTTTGTGCAACAGGAAGCCCAAAGTAAACCTGTCTTGGCAGGAAGGTCAAACATGCTCTTGCAGCCGCAGTTTAAAGAAACTTCTGTAAATCTTGTCAGAAGAAATGGAGAACACCGGAGATATCCTTGGTGATCACTGATCAGACCAAAAACGGCCTGTCATGAACTTCAAAAGCTCAAAGCACGAAATTTCGTCCATATGTACGTACGCAAACAACACAAACTGTATGCTGGCACTTCAAGAAATATCAGTTTCTTTAAACAATAAGCTAGGTCTTTTAGTGAGGCAACAAAAATACACAAATTACTCAGATCTTAACCTTTTTATAGGCTTCACTAGAAAAGTGAATCGTTACTGTGAGGGAAATCTAATACACTATGAAACAGAAAAACTTGTTTGTGAAGTGAGAAGACCATCAATAAAACAAGCATGTGCAGCATGAACTGGACACCCATGCATACAAACATGTCCAAAGCCTTGAGGGACCATGAACTCTTCTAAATAGAAATCTGAGTGCGCACATACGTACTGTATGAGTGCATGCTCGCACGTACACAAAAGGCACATGAAAGGTGACGATGATGATGCAGTGACAGGAGTACCGCACTTACTTTCCTGTGTGAGAGTCCCTGAGCTTGCTCTGGGGTAGAAAAACCATATGAATGACATAAATACGTATATACAAAGAAAACAAGAGAAGGATCTGTGTTTACAGGGGTTTGTTTTCAGCTGGTAAACACAGCTGCTACATGATGGAAGTTTCTTCTCCAGGATATTTTGATTCATTAAACCAATACGCTCATCGCAATTCAAAAAATAACCACCCCTATTAATGGAAAACGCAACTTATAAAGCTACTCTGCAGTTTCTTGACAGGTATTACAGTTTCAGTCAGAATTTTAAATACACTCATCATGAGCATAAATTACTTACTAATTTAGGACTGTTAATGTATCAAACCTGATCATTTTTCACTACTGGAATACTTGTCCTTTAAAGGTATAGTGGAGGATGTTCACATATTTTTGAAAAGAACTGCCCTCTCCACTCCCAAAAAAAGTGTCTTTTGTTACAATAATCGTACACTAAAACATTTAATCTGAGCTATTATTTGGGAAGTGCTTATTATCATGTTGCCATAACATTTCATTTGCTTTCTATTGTGCAGCCCCGTCAAACCTAAATTTCTTCATTTTGGAGCAATAAAGGAAATTTCTCTTCTTCTACTGTAACCAAAAGCAGTGCAAAGTTTATTCAATTTATGCTCATAATGGTTATAAATAATCTTATGACTGGAGCTTTATGTAAAGCAATGATATTCATGAGCAGCCAAAACAAAGGAGCAATTTGTACAAACATGCAGCTACAGTGAATGATGAAATCAAAAGAAAAGGAGGGAAAGTTGTAATGAAAAAAAAATCCAATCCAGCAATTTTGCACACAAAAAAATAGTCTGACTGCAGGCAAACATGAAGCTTAATCATCCCAATTCTGGTAATTTAAACTAATACATTTACTGCTAATCAATCGTAAAACATCGGATGTGAGTTTCTTAAGTTGTATGAGTAATTTTGAAAATAAATTTTTCAGAATATTTATTCATCTCACAAACACAAAGACTTGAGGTTAAGCCTTATTTCTGACAAACAGCAATTATTGGGAATTTTATAGGAAAAAGTTACAATTTTGTCTGCGTTATGGACCAATAAATATGTATTGGATACATAAATCTTCTCCACTAATAAATATTACCAAGTTAGAATATTCATTTTTTATGAGGATTTTTATTTAAATAAATAATGATTGTGTTTCACGGCTATGTTAATACCAACAAACCAAATTGAATTTCTCCTAACACATATTAGAATGTAATTAGAAGAAAGTTGTGTTTGCTTTATCTTCCAAGGAAATACTAAAACAAACAAAAGGCAAAATAAGTTCAAAAAAAGAGGGAAAAAAATAGGCAAAATGATGCATAACAAAATTTAAATGACTTTGAAAAACAGAGCACAGCAAGAACTAAGGGGAAAGCTTACAGAAAAAAAGAAGACAACTGAGTCTTTTTTTTTTTTTTTTTTGCTCATGAAAAAACTAAACTACAGCCAGAGGTTTAAAGGGCCCTAAAGCCTTAAAAATAAAAGTTGAACCTCACCTCCAAATAACTCCAGATCTCTGAGGCTCTCCACACTCAGTTTCTCAGTAACCCAGCGCTGACAGATAAAAGAGGTTAATGTTAAGCATGAAAAAAAAAAGAACAAAATAATGCAAGAACAGGAAGAAATGTTACACAGGGTAAAAAAAAAAAAAAAAAAAAAAAACAGTGTCAATGACTGACTGCAGTGGTTAATACAACTCAGCAACAGTTATTCGAACAGAGATTGGCCTTGCTTTTACATGACTTAAATTGTTAGAAATATCTGGCTGGGAATTAGGTTTAATTATTATACTGGAAAGCAGTGTAAAAATCAATCATCAATAAATAAAAGCACTTGGCAAACACTTACAAGAAAAGACATTGATCCTCCTGAGTTAGTCGTTACATGGGATGCTGAAATAAACTCCCTTAGTCAATATCTGTAAAATAAAGCATGATAAAAGGGAATAGATTTTTCATCCTTGCTACAAATGTTCCTTTTGATGCTGACTTACCACAATCATTCACAGTTTTGTTGGTTGCCTTACACATTTCCAAACACAAACAGTGACTCTCCAGAGAAAAAAATATTTATTCTTAAGACACTGGTGAGAAAATCATGTAGCTATGGTCCCACTAACAAGCACTTTTCACTTATTTCACCATTGCCTGGCAGACTTTAAAAATGCCTTTATGGTTGTTAGATTTTTTTCTTAGTTTATGTGTGTATTTATTTATGTTTGCATAATTTGCCTTGGCCTCCAGAGTTGCCTTCAATTTCATAATCAATAAATGCAGCAAATTTTTCGGCTTTGGAGACTAAAGTTCAATTAAAGGTTCACATATTTTCTTAGACATGTCAGTTTTATTTGTATCTTTGATTTATTTGTGTCGCAATCACCAGTATTGGTGTTACTAGGGTTTAGGAAAGTGGCTTAAATATTACCACACTTACGGTTTAAGAGTAGCTACATTGAGCATAGAATAACAGAGCCCTGCCCATCTTATGCTTCACACTGCCAATCAGCTGGCTGAAAGAACACTTTTTTCCTTTTCCCTGTGCGGAAAATAATGAGTCTTGGCTGTTCATTAAAGGCATGGAACAGCATGTTATGGATAATAAAGAAGTTAAAAAAGGAAGGAAAGTTTTTTAAAACTACAGCAACAAATTCAATGCCTGATAAGTTTTCAACTGTAAGCTAACCAAACTTGAAAGATAAGAGGATTATTATAATTTTGTGCAATAAGATCATAAATACATTAGCATGTGTGTGTGTGTGTGTGTGTGTGTAAATGCCATGAAATCAAACCTCTGCTCAATATTGACATGATATCAGCACAACAAACGTATTACAAATAAATTTTTAACTGTCCAACTACGTATGACAAAAGTCAAACAAAAAAGCCTGATCCTAAAATGTCCAGCAGCTACTTAAGTCATTAATGACTCCTAAGTCTTTGAATGAACATTTTACGGCAAAAGGATCCACTTTAAAGAAAAGACAAAACACTGAGATAGGAAAATATAGGACATCTGATCGGGGTTTTGCAGAGTAAACATGAAGGCAAACACTGAATTTTTCCTGTTCCATTTAAAACCCCGAAGAGCAATAGAAAAGGAGATGGCACCTTCCCGTGGTTCAGCTTTAATAGAACGCTTAGTATCTTACAAAAAAGCTATAAAACATATGAAAACGTGTTTGGTAATAGCAAACGTTATACGCAAATAAAGAAAGAAGTTTTTTTTTCTTACAAAGAACAGCTTTTCTAATGTTTGCATTATGATTTTAAACAGGGCGGGCTAGCATCAGCTAACAACAATTAGCCAAAGGAAATGCCCTAACTTAGTATAACAACGGTAAATAGCATTATTTTCTATATAATTACCTACCGACGTCTTATGAGGACAAATACGGTATAGCTGAAGAAATAAAATATTATTAAGTAGCCTTATTTATTGCTCAATCCGTTGCCTGTATAATGTTTCTGCAGCCACCTCTACGCTTCTGGACTGACGTACCAGACGTACAAATAGTGACGTGACACGTAAATGACGCAGACGCCCACTGGGTTCTAAAAGAAACACAGAAACATTTACTGTCTTCAGAATCAGGTAAACAAATGCACATTTATCTGTCGTAGATTAACTGATACAATTTTTAATTCTCCATTCTGCCCCATAACTACCGTATTTTTTTTTATAAAGGCCGCACAATTCAACAAAATTTAGAGCTTTAGCCTCGGCCCTGATGCGGCCTTGTGCTAATGCTAACATGTTGTGTTGTACCCCGAAAATCTAATCGGTATTATGAAGATTGAAGGTTTTAACGTATTATTTTTCTTCTATAAAATATCATTTTATTTGTACATATAGACATATAATCATGCTATTAGGGTCGTTTTATCGTTAGCGTCAGTCGTTTTTAAAAGTGATGTCTCGTTTGAATAACTACGAAATATATATTTAATCAATGCGACCAAACTCATTGCTATATTATTAGTCTAGTGGCTAAAGTTAGCTATAGAATCTGTAGCTGGATAAAATGTAATCCCGAATTATAATTTTAGCTCGACCGTACACTGAATGGACTCTGTCGTACTTCAGTTGCGATGGTGATCAAATAAATATACAAAAATAACTGTAAAAATCTTCAGACTTAGATTTATCACTGCATATTGTCAAATCTCCACTTAAAAATACTGCTATGCTGCATCACTCACATTTGTTTGCGCCATTGTAGCCACTGCTAAACGGTACATATTTCTTAAATTGCATTTTGAAACTGTGTTTTTCCATAAAACGTCAAGTGTCCCTAAAGTTTGATGATAAAATACAAAATTCAAGATGTGAAAATGCTTTTAAAGCAACGTGTCACATCAAATTATACAAATATATTAGATAAACTTGCTGACTCTGGAACACCACCAGCATTTATTTTGCTATAAATACACATCTAAGAAAATTGATTCACTTTTTGTACCCCTCAGCTATGGAAGTCCTATGAAGTGCATTGGTTTAAAAAAAAAATGTTATTTTTCACAAACAGAAAATTTGATTAATCAATTAACTTCCCAACCCTAGCATTTGGTAGACCAAACTCTTTTAGGTTCTCTTCATTCCTACTCTGATTATTAACTATATACATGTATCATCTCTTCCATGGACAAGCATGATGATCAAATATGTGTCTAATAAAGATTTTTTTTTTTCCACAGCACAACCATGAATTGGAACAAAGGTGGGCAAGGAGTGAAGCGTGGGTTTGGCTTTGGAGGTTTTTCCCTTGCAGGAAAAAAAGAGGAGCCTAACGTTCCTCCAAGATCTCAAACAGCATTTGGATCTTCTGGATCAAGTGGGGGTTATGGAAAAAGCCCACAGCTTCCATCTTTCTATAAAATAGGATCCAAAAAAGCTACTTTTGATGAAGAAAATGCGTAAGATACAGTTGCTCTGGATTAATCCACAGTTATACACATAAACTCCCAATATTTGAATAAAATGTAAAAGAAAACTAAATAACAAAATATTGCAAATATTAAATGCTTTGTTTGTCATTTTTGTTTAGGTACTTTGAAGATGATGAAGAAGAGTCCAGTAGCAATGCCGACCTTCCCTACATTCCTGCTGAGAACTCACCCACACGGCAGCAGATGCAGTCGAGTGGCGGTGGTGGCTCAGATAGCGAAGATGACCCTTTAGATGCCTTCATGGCAGAGGTTGAGGTGGGAAAAGATGACTTTTACTTTGTGCAATAACAATCTATAACATATCTTTGAAAATTATAAATAATAATGTATTGTATTTAATTTCCATTTCTTAGAGCCAAGCAGCGAAAGACATGAGGAAACTAGAAGAAAAGGAGAAATCCTCATCCAAGTAAGGCTCTTCTTTAAAATAAGAAATTCCTGGGGGAAAAAAAAAATAGTTAAAATTCTGTACTCATTCAGTCAGGCTCCTGTTTGACTCTATTTTTCCCTATTTGCCTCGTGCTGGCTGATATATTGAGGGTCTTAATTGTTCCACTAACTGGCACAAAAGGCCAGAAAACAAATATGATCCAATGGGGAGACTGACGCTGAGTAACTGTGGGGTGTGGGCTTCATTTGGTTTATGAACGAGTTGCAGGGAAGTTTTTTTTTTCTCCGCTTGTTTTTTTCAGGGGTATTCGTGATGACATTGAGGAAGAAGATGAGCAAGTGAGTGAACTCTTTCAAAGTTTTTAAATCCTCTACAATGCGGACCAGAGACATACTTCCTGTATCCTCTCTGGTCTGATAGAGTTCCATTCATCGCCTCTCTCTGATTCTGCAGGTTGCCATTAGGATCGTTGTTGTGGTCTGATAATGTAATGTTTTTTTCTTTAGCCAAGCAAGTGAAGTTACTGTTTTGTGTTTTGTTTGCTCAGTTTAGGAGGCATGAAGAGCATCAGATCATATATATTCTTAAAATAAAATGCTCTGTTCTCTGCAGGAAGCCTATTTCCGCTACATGGCAGAGAATCCTACAGCCGGGCTGACCCAAGAGGAAGAGGAGGAAAACGTCGACTATGACAGTGATGGAAATCCTATTCCTTCTACGACTAAGAAAATAATCCTGCCCCTGCCGCCTATTGATCACTCAGAGGTACAGTTGACAGCTGTCATTATGAAAAGTAGCTTACTGCAATATCCATCTTTTTTTTGCAATTTCTGAAACCTGTGTTTTGTTTTGTTTTTCTCTGTCTCATAGATTGACTACCCACCCTTTGAGAAAAACTTTTACAATGAACATGAGGAGCTAAGCAGTCTCACAGGTACTCAAGTGATGGAGTTAAGGCAGAAGCTGAACTTGCGGGTACGTCAGCTATTCTTTTAATTCACAATCATAAGTAAAGGTTTAGAAGAATGCAATTCATTTGTGTGATTAAGCTATTCTAGATTTTTTTATTTTATTTTTTTGCTTAATAGATTGGAAAATACATTTCTTTGAGGGACTGAGTCATCATGTTAACATGAGCTGATTTTAAAGTTTGTCATCTTTGTTTTTTCAGGTTTCTGGCGCTGCCCCTCCAAAACCTTCCACCAGCTTTGCCCATTTTGGCTTTGATGAGCAGCTTATGCACACAATTCGAAAGTCTGAGTATACACAGCCCACACCGATTCAGTGTCAGGTACAGTCAAACATCTATATTTTCCCACAGTAGAAAGTGAAATAGAAATTGGTGCAAAATATTCTTTGTTCACATCTTCATTTTAGGGTGTCCCGATTGCCCTCTCTGGACGCGACATGATCGGCATTGCAAAAACTGGAAGTGGTAAAACTGCAGCTTTTATCTGGCCAATGCTGGTTCATATTATGGACCAGAAGGAGCTGGAGCAGGGAGAGGGGCCTATTGCAGTGATTGTTTGTCCCACCAGAGAGCTTTGTCAGCAGGTAGATAATGAGAGAAGATTTGAAAAATCCTGAATATAACGTTTTTGTGATTCCTTCTTCACTAATATTTGTGTTACTGTTATTCATGATTTGTAGATCCATGCTGAATGTAAGCGTTTTGGAAAAGCCTACTCGCTGCGTTCTGTAGCTGTTTATGGAGGAGGCAGTATGTGGGAGCAAGCCAAGGCTCTGCAGGAGGGAGCAGAGATTGTAGTCTGCACACCAGTAAGAAACTTGACCTTTTTTTTTTTCCTCTGCTGTGAACAAAATGGTTGGTATCAACATAAAAAAACGAGAACTTTACCCACTAAACCTTGTTTATGCAGGGTCGATTGATTGATCATGTTAAAAAGAAGGCTACGTCCTTGCAGAGGGTGACATACTTGGTTTTTGATGAGGCTGATCGCATGTTTGATATGGGCTTTGGTAAGCTGGTATTGTTACGTCTTATTTTTATAACGGCTTTTTAAATGGCTCTATTTTTTCTTATCTAATTTTTTATTTCAAACCTTTTTTTTAGAATATCAGGTGAGATCAATTGCAAGCCACGTTCGCCCAGACAGGCAAAGTAAGTATTTATTCTTGTATTTTGAGATGTCCAAAATGTAAAGCAGTTTTTTAATTCCCAATACAATTTCCTTTACAGCTCTTCTCTTTAGCGCCACCTTTCGAAAAAAGATTGAGAGGTTGGCAAGGGACATCTTAGTTGATCCTATTCGGGTCGTGCAGGGAGACATCGGAGAGGTAATTTATCATTTCAAAAAGCTTTTATGTCTTAATAGATATTTAAATAAGTTCTAGCACCTGGTTGAGTATCAAATACGTACTGTTGAAAGAGAACCATTTTTACTTGTCAGATTTTATTCCATTATTGTCAGTTTCCTTTAAATTGCAACCCTTTTGTTTCTGTCTTCTTTTAAAAGGCCAATGAGGATGTGACTCAGGTGGTGGAGCTGCTGCACAGTGGATCAGATAAATGGAACTGGTTGACCCGAAGGCTGGTCGAGTTCACTTCCACTGGCTCTGTCCTCATTTTTGTTACCAAGAAGGCTAACTCTGAGGAACTGGCCACTAACCTAACTCAAGAGGGATACAGCCTTGGTCTCCTGCATGGAGATATGGACCAGAGTGAGAGGAACAAAGTCATCAGCGACTTCAAGAAGAAGAACTTACCCGTTCTGGTTGCCACTGATGTAGCCGGTGTTTACTCTCATTATTTTTACATCTTTACACGTTTAAATATTTTGAGTGTCTGTTTTAAAATATAAAAAAATCCTAATGTTTGCCGCCTTTTTTACCTCTCGCTCCACAGCCCGTGGTCTGGACATCCCGTCAATTCGCACAGTAGTGAACTATGATGTGGCACGCGACATCGACACACACACTCACAGAATCGGTCGAACAGGTCGCGCTGGAGAAAAGGGTGTGGCCTACACCCTGCTCACAGGCAAAGACACCTCATTTGCTGGTGACCTGGTGCGGAACTTGGAGGGAGCAAATCAAGCTGTTCCTAAGGAGCTCATGGATTTAGCCATGCAGGTGGGATGAAATAAAGATGTTTTCAGCAGAACATTGGGAGACTGAATGGGTTTTTTGGTAATATGGGAATAATTTATGTAAAGTAATTTACATTTTTTCTCCTGCAGAATCCCTGGTTCAGGAAATCACGCTTTAAGGGGGGTAAAGGGAAGAAGCCCAACATCGGTGGAGGTGGTCTTGGTTATAAAGAGCGACCAGGCCTGGGGGCTGAAAGCTCTGTAAGTTACTTTTTAACATCAAGTGTATATAATGTTCATGATGTCAAATTTCAAATCTTTATCATATATCTCCACCTCTAACTGCTGAATTGAAGAGTTGAAGTTGAATGTTTAAAAATCTTTTTTTATTATTTTTCCAGGAACGTAGCAGCAGCTTGTCTTCCTCTAGTGGTTTTGAAGGCTATAGTAAACCAACAACAGGGGCGATGGGGGACCGCATGTCTGCACTGAAACAAGCCTTCCAGGTGCTGCTCCCTTTCATTCTTTCTCTAACTATAGCCTCTCAGCTTTAACATTACTTTTAAAAAGACCCCCTCTGAAGTAGGGGTGTAAATCACACCCATCATGGCGATTTGATTCAGTATCGATTTCCTGGCCCAAGGATTTGATTATTTTCTGTACTCAAGAATACACCACGATACGATTCGATTAATTGGTTCTTTTTTTTTTTTTTTTTTTTTTTTTAACCTTACAGGCTTAGACAATGTTTAAAATTTGAAATAAATCAATGAAAGCTGTAATATCGTTATGCATTTTTTTTTTTTTTTTTTGAGAAACATTCACTGAAAAATAATAATATACCTGCGTTATAGATTCTGAAAGGCCTTGCATCAAAAATACTGCACAAAATCAGTGCAATGAATGCAATTCTTCGGCTCCAGACATCCCCGCCCCCTCCGCAGACGCTCCGCTGCTCCTCTCCCAAATTGTAGCTGACCGCCGACAGTGCCGCTGACAGGAGGCCGGCTTGTTTAGTTTTTATAACTGAAATTGTGAAAAAACAACTCGTGAAGTTTGACCCGCTAGAAGAGCGAGGTGCGCGAGAACGCTGGGACCCTTTTTCCACCTGGATCTCTGCTCTTTTTGGCCCTCGTGTCCCTCCGTCGGCGGACTAATCTCGCCCCCACTTCCTCACCGCCTCGGCCATATCTAGACCCACAGTGTGTAGCACAGACCACGCTTCAATATTGAGCATAAATCAAAAATGTCTTTTTTTGTAAAAAAAAAAAAAAATACACCTCAAGCAAGTGTAAAAACAAAATTGCAAATTTTAGTTTTTTTTTTTTTTTAGATTTCTGCCATTTCCATCAAGGTTTTCTGACGTACTTCAAAGTGCTCATTAGAAAGAGCTGATGGAAACACACCTTGTGATAAGCACAAATTAAGTAACACAAACACTATGAATGGGAAATCATATTAGCTTGTTCATATCTTACCTTTCAGCCATTTAGCACTGCGTCTTTTATGCCAAGAAATGTATGTTTATTGAGAAATGAAACCCCTCACTTGAAGTTAGAAGGACAGAGAATCCAATCTTAAGTTTTCGAATTAAAACATGAGCAAAATAAGTCTATTTGTTGATGTCTAGTCACTGAAGATGTCAAGTTATTGTCTCATCTGGACATAAACATGGACACTATACAGTTAATTTCTAGTTTATCAGCACTCCCTTAGCTTTGAGCACAGGAAACATTTTTAATTTGAAGCTGTTGCTGTTGACTAGTGTGTGAGAGCTGAGGGGATGAGACAAAGTGGAGCAATCAACAATAAATCCAATTTTGCAGATGCTACTGCTGCAAATACAGAACTGTCTCACATAAAGCTTGCTATTCAATGGTTTAGTCAGTCAACTTTGACTTGATTAATAGCCTCGCTTCGTGTTAGCTGTGGTATAGTTATTTTGAGAAAGGCCATTTTGTCTCAGATACAGATAATCTTCAAAACAGGCGACGCAAGAGAATATCTAATGAAAAATATGTAAAATGCCAACATTAAATTTCTCAAAAAAGAGGTTAGGGCGTTATGGAATTGATAGTCTGTGATCAACAGCCTTTTCACTAATTTTGAATATCTTCAAAGTTTTGTTCTGCCTTTACAAAGCACTTATTTTAATGTCTGCTTTTGTTTTAGGCACAGTACAAGAGCCACTTCATAGCTGCAACCAGTGGACCTCCAAAGCTCAGCACCAAGTCCAGCAGCTCCTCCTGCTGGACGAGTGCTGGAAGCCTGAACTCTGTGCCAACAGAGGCTGCCAATGGCTCTGAGCGACACAACATGGCTGCTTTTTCAATGCCTGGTTTCACGAGTGCTGGCTCCCTGAGTTCAGTGCCCAACGTTCAAACCAGTTCACAGCAAAATAACCCTTCGCCTGCACCTCCCACGCACAGAGAGAGTCCTCGCGACAGATATGGAGACTCCCAGGGACGCTCTGGAGACAGCCATCACCGCTACAGTGACAGAAGTGATCGTCATAGTGGTGAGGATCGCTACGGCGACCGGGATCGACACGGTGACAGAGATCGTGACCGCCATGGCGACAGGGATCGCCACAGCAGCAGGCACAGTGACAGCCGTAATGGTGATGGAAGCAGGAGGGACAGAGATGAGCGAAGGGGTGATAGGGATGGGGGAGACAGGGGAAGTGGGGAGGGGAGGGACAGAGGAGATGATAGCTTTGCTGTTCCTGAACCACCAAAACGTAGAAAGAGCCGGTGGGACAACTAAGAAGAAATAAGTTAACTCGTCTCAGCTCCCCTACATCCAGGCACCCAACTGCGCCATTAAGAGTCGGTCTGTTTAGGCAGATGACTGAAGCATATCACAAAGTGACACGAGCAGACCTATTGGAGGGGGTTTGGATATAATGGTCAAAAGAGTTGGTTTGACTCAATATGTGGTCCCAACTCGATAAAGTTGGTTCAGTTCAGAAAAATCCTAAACACCAAGATAAATCATAAACCATCCAACGGATATTCCTTAGTCAAGTCAAGCTAAAGAGCTGTGAATTCTAAAAGTAATTAAAATAATTGCAGTTTAAGATAGATGCTTATGGGCTTACAAACCTCATGATTTGTATATTTTCATTTTGTGTACTACATAACTTTGTCAAAGTCATAGGCCGCAGATAAATGAACATGTGAAATTAACCGTGTTGCTCTTCTTGTGTGATGTATTCATGTTTTAGTGGAGTGCCTTTTCATGGCATAGTGTATATCACAAACAATAAAAACATGTTTGATTTAAAGCTTTGGCATCATCATGCTTTTTGCGGTTTCTGTATCTGGCAAGATGGCCTGTGGGCTCTGAGGGGGCTAGAGAACTGAAGGAGAAATACCAACAAAATATGCACACAAAGAAAGAATAGAATCCTATTTGATTATAAATGTGTTTTATTAAAATTTTAATTTGAATTAAGACTATATAATGTGAATGGTTGGTTGTCCTGTTTGTCTCTCTGTTGCCCTGCGATGGCAACCTGTCCAGGGTGTACCCCGCCTCTCGCCCATTGACAGCTGGAGAGAGGCACCAGCACCCCCTGTATTAGAAAACGGGTGGATGGATTATATAATGTGGCAGGGTGGAGCAGTGGTTAGCACTGTTGCCTAGCAGCAAGAAGGGTCTGGGTTTGATTCCTGGCCCAGGGTCTTTCTGCATGCAGTTTGCATGTTCTCCCCATGCATGTGTTGGTTCTCTCTGGGTACTCCGGCTTCCTCCCAAAATCCAAAAACATGTCTGTTCGGTTAAGTGGCTTCTTGAAATTGTCTTTAGGAGTGAGTGTGTGAATGGTTGTACGTCTTTGTGTTTCTCTGTTTTTGCCCTGCCACAGACTGGGAACCTGTCCAGGGTGTACCCTGCCTCTCACCCATAGAATGCTGGAGACATTGGCCCCACCATGACCCACCATAATGTGGAGATGAATATAATTTTGAAACTGAACTTGGATCATCCCTCTGTATAAATATGTAAGAAAGGACTATCCCACCCACTGCGTTAATAGGTCCACTTCTTCCTTTTGCAACAATCCACTTGTATGAGTCTGTTCCCTTTACTTTGAATGTGCTCAAAATGAAACGTTAAGCACATCTTCACTTTGACAACCCACTACAAAAATTTGATGTTTGATTTCCTTTGTTTTATCATTTAACAGTTTTGTTTTTCAGTGAGAATAAAATGCACTGATAATTATATGTGAATTGTCTTATCTTAAACAAATGTAATAAGCTTAGAACAGTGAATAAAGGTGATAAAAGCTTCCGAAAGTCACACCATTGGTGATCCTGTGGCACTACCAGACCAGAACAAGAGATGGCAAGGGCCCAGATAACCAATATACACATAGTCTTTCTCACAAAACCAGAAAAAACAACTGTTCAATTAATCTCAAAGCACTTTACAGTTCACCAGATCATCCAGGTAAATTGATTCAAAGTTTTCTTTCTAAGTAAAACCAGTATTTTTGCATCGACTCGAAAGCAATCCCTCACACTAAGCATGCTTGTAGTGACAATGGAGAGGAAAACCTCCAGCAGAACCAGGCTCAGTGTGAGCGGCCATCTGCCGAGTCCGACTTGGTTTCAAGGAGACAGAAGCAGAGATACAAAAAACAAATGTAAAAGGTGGCCCCATCCAGGAAACACACAGACAGGCAGACGAGCTCCAAGCCAACTCCCAAGTCAGAGGATGAAGAGAGCACATCCAGCCAGTAACAGTCAAAGAAACAGGACTACACTGAAAAACAGGCCAATCTCCAACATCTATAAACAAAGGTGTCGATGGGAGCAGTACAGTTGATATTTCTCACCAGGATGGAGTCACAGCCAAACAGTAACAGAGGAGGCGAAGCTCTGCAGAGTGGGAGAATAGAGATAGAATGAAGCAGAATGATGAAATAGGTGTCCCTATGTCCTCCAGCAGTCTAAGCCTATAGCAGCATAACTAGCTCAGGATCAAAAGTAAATGTGTGTTTTCGTGCATTAAAAGTGTTATAAATGATTTAATTTTAAACAATTGTAGATGTATCATCCTAAGTTAACTAAAATACAAACTGGGTATTTTGTCCGACGGAACTTGAATGCGTCTGGAACAGAAGCGAACCAATAGCGTGCGACATCCTGCCGAGGAAGAAAACTGTTGTATTGAAAACCGAGACGAGGAGCGGAGCAGAGGGCAGAAACTCGCCGGTAACCACTCTAACCCCCCATTACAATTATTTCCAGGCAAGAAGAAAACAATAACAATAATTTAACAAATATTATCAGACTAGCATCAGAGCCAGGAGAGTTTGCTTTAACCCAGTGGACCGCAACAAGAAGCACAGATGGTGAGTGCTGCTTTTTCTCCCTCTCTGTCCGTTGGTTTGCACCGTTTGTCTGCAGCCTGTTCTCTGTTTCTCTCAACCTGAGATGAGGTGATGATGCCCGACCTCTCTGAAACCAATAACCATCCCAAACCCGTGTTTCTCAATAAAATATGTAATTATTGTTTATATTCAGAAGGAAATGGAAGGTTTAGCTTTAGTACAGGATTTAAATCCCCCCCACCGAGTGCTTTAAAATGCTAACAATGCGCCAAACGGAACGTCTACTCCCCTGCTAGCTAAAAGCTAATTAATATATTTTTAAAAAAGCAACGCTTAATTTCATCTAAAACGCACACCTCTCATCGACTATAATTGGTAAAGCCTTTAATATAAAACATTTTTCCTACCCTTACTTTTATTGAATGATTTGTAAAAGCGTGGTAGAAGTTAATGTCAGAGTGTTATGTTATTGTTTTGTTCTAACATATTATTCACTCCTTGAAGCTGGATATCTCTGCGCTGGTATAAATAGGACACAGAAATATGTAGTGTAGCCTGATGTCCCTGCATACACCAGCCTACTGTAAAGTGTTTGGGTTGGTTTGAGATTGCCAGTGTATCATAACGTTTGGTTAATAATATATTATAATGATATTTGTAGGAATTATTTCTCCATTAAATCTTAGAATTTGAATTATTTAGTTTGATTTGTTATTTAGAATAAGATTTGTTTAGTGATTCAGTTAATTAGTTAATTAATTTTAGCTTGGGATGTGGGTGTTTCACTGTATAAATAGGGAGGTCTTTGATAGCTTATTATGCACGTGGGTGGTCATATGTTTTTTTTTGACTTGATGTAGGGACTATTTGCACAAAACTATAAATCAAAAATCAAAAAACTTAAAGGTGATCAAAGGAAATGGTGAATTCAACTGAAATATCCACCTGATGCACTGTGGATTCTGGCTTACGCAGTCCAAAAAGATAAAAAATGGTCAAAATCCAGTTCTCAGTCTTCAGCCAGTCAGTCAATCATTCAGTCCATTAGAGAACAGGTGCAGGAATCAGATAGAGAGCAATAGAAAAACCCTGTGAAGCCTGTATCCTGTCTGAATGGAAAAATAAAGCAAGCAAAGAACTTTATTTTGATCCTTTTTGATCTTTTTGAACTGCGTAAGCTAGAATCCACGGTGCATCGGGTGGATAGTTAATTTATATTCACATTTTTCTTTGATCGCCTTTAAGTTTTTTTATTTTTTTTATTTTAGTTTTGTAAAAATAGTCACTACAATATTTATGCAAAATAAATAGGTATATTATCATCCAATTGATTTGCTGCTTTATTTATATTATAACATCTATTATTTCTTACATCTTTCTGTTTTGATGAGTAGATTTAAGAAATAGATAAATACAAAATCAGTTAATAGAGCATCATTTTAGTGAAATTAAAATCTAACATTTTTTGTGATCTTTATATAGTAACACAAGCGTAACAAGCTGATATCAGCTGGTTAATGAATTGGGATGTCTTTGTGCAAAGCTAGACTGGAGTCAGCTGCTTAACAGGCATGCATGTCACGCATGGCCAACTGTCATTTTGTCTTAATACTTTACTTTAAAGCTCTTGTTTAAAGCCAAGAGTCTCTGAAATGTTTAGTAAACTCTATAGGATTGGCTGTTGCCTTGATGGATGTTATTTTTGCCTTAGACTAGACCTAAGTACCCAATGGAGGACAGCAGATTGACTTCTTGTCTTGTAAAGCAATGTCCATCAGCTGCCTGATCTCTTGAAACTCCTCTTTTATCCTTTAGAAGCATTACAGCCTGATCGGCTGTTAATTATTTTCCAAGCATATGGCTACATGGCTTAACTAACTACATGATAGCTTTCGTTTCCTGCCACAGTTTTCAGGCTGTCTGACTGTGTGACAGTTTTTTAGTTACACTGCTCCCCCATATCTGTTAGTTTTTGTTTAATAGAGAAATCAGTGGTAAAGTCTATATTTGTTTACAAATTAAGCAGGTGGGGTGGTCACAAATGATATAGAATAAAGCTGCAGTAAGACCTAATGTAGTGTAATGGAAGCATATGCTCTTATTTTACTGGAACAGCACCAAATCTTGATTGGTTCTGGATGCTAAGAGTGTCTTTTTGATTATAAAGGGATAATATTAGTACTACTTTGCATCAAAAGTTAAAGTTCAAAACATAGCTGTTTAATAGCGTATTTTAGTTTTTGTGTAGATTTCCTCTAAAACCTATATAGTTGAGTGAATTTTAGTTGTGCACAGGGGAGTTTGCAGTCCTTAGACACAAGTCTTTATGCATTGAATGCTTGACTTTCTGAAAGGAGGTTGGTGTTTTTCTTCTTTGCAAGAGAATACAAATCTTTCCTGATAGGGTTGGTAGACATGCATTCAACCTCCTACACAGCAGATAGCCACATTCTTTTCTTTTGATCTATATCACTTGTTCCCATTTTCTAAAATATTCATGTATAATATAAATGCTTAGGTTAACATATATTTTAAAAAACAATTCTAATAAAAACTATTCCCAAATGTGAAGAAAACCATTAGGCTTTGGCTTAGTCCATCACGGCATGGTGTTATTTCAGCTGTTATTTTGTTAGCTGAAGTGGATACCGTGTCACCATTCTTTTTCGTCACTGCCATCATCGTGCTACTGACTAAAACCTTTCAGCATCTTGCTTAGGAATCCCAGAATCATCAACTAGTAGCACCTGTGTATCATGTTTTCTTTTCAGGTATTAAAAGCTTTTAAAGTTCGGGGAATTACTGAAAGGGAAACCTTTCCTTTCTGTGTTCCATTTTTGGCTGCAGCTGTAACGTTGCTGTGATTGCAAAGCAGATATTTGCATGGTAGTTGTGTTATAGATTTTTTTTCCCAGGACTGGATAAGGCATGCCATGCCGAATTCCATTCAAAGACAAGAATTTGATTGTGAAATATTTTATCTTCTCTGCTTCCCGATAACATCTAATCAGGTGAAGCACTCTTGGCTATTTCCTAAAACCACTTTTAACAAGGTTGAACATGAAAGGTTGCAGAAGGCTGGATTTCTTTAAGGCATCTAGTCAGCCATTTGTTATATTTCTTAAACTATTCAAAAGGAAATAAAACCACTTATGTAGCAAAGCAGCAATCTCTTTGATGCCTTTTTTTTGTCTTCCTCAGCTATTCGGTTCAGTACCAATTTTTGCATTTAAGCCAAGAGCAGATGTTCTCATTTATTTACCAGCCAGTTCAAAACAGTTTCACAAGAACTTAGACAAGCCTTGTAGAAAATAGGAACTAAACTTTCTGCTTTGTCAAAATTCAGTGGTGATAGGTCTCCTATTCTGCTAAAAAAAACCGCTGTCACGCTATTTAGCACTCATTTTTTTTAGAATTTCCACATGCAAATAGTATTAAAATGAGAAATACTCTTTGTTTCTCTCTTTATCTTTACTTTTCCTCCATTACGTTTTTTTCTAAGTTTTACGGTAATTGCTGTCACTGAAATAAAAAAAAATAAAAAAATAAAAAAAACAGCTGTAGGGGTGGGTAGTATAACCAAAAATATATTTTCTCTTCTTAGCAGTCAAATCTTGCTCAACTCTTAAACAATAAAACAGCTCCATCCAGACAAAAAAGCCCATATTAAAATCTTGTAAATTTACTTGAGTATTAAAAAGGATTGGGACATTTGGAAATGTATTTTCAACACAAAACATGATGAGCTGCTGTTTGGCAGATATAGTTTAATATAGTGATGAAGCTTTTGAAGCTCTTTATTGTTAGATAGTAAGTCAAAACAAGCCTGCTGAGGCATGAGCTATGCAGACAAAGCGATGGATGTGCCCATGCCACCCAGCACAGAAAAATGCCCAGTCATTTTCTTGTTACAGCAGGAAGTTGAGCTGGGGAAGTGAAATAGTAGCTGACCAAACATTCGCCCTGTTACTAGAAGTGATTACTCTGCAGACCGGTTTGCTGAATCCTTCACCGACATGTTAAAAAAGAAAATTTATTTTGAAATGCCTAGCAGCTAAACTAATTTCCCCCTTTTGATGGGTCAAAAAAAGGAACTGAACTGAACATATTTAAATGAGTCAAAGTTGAATCAGGTTATGCAGCCTAGGTGGAAATATTAAAACTTCTATTAAGTTTTACTTCTTCATCATTGTTATACTGTATGTTATTTTTCTTCTTTAAACCTCAGCAATTTGGGGCATTTTTCCTCTTCCCAGGACTCTTAGTCTCTGCATGTTCAAGTTATTGATTGAACTGAGATCACAGTCAAAGAGAGGCTATTTATCTTCTTTTCCAGAAACTGTTTTAGGAGTTGGGTGATTGCCATGACCGCCAGATCCAAAACGAAACACACAGTGAGAGAAATCTGCTGTAGCTCTTGGCTGATGTTGCTGGTTCTAAATAGGAAAATATTTGTTGAGCTTCATTTTAAGACAAACGTCTGGAACGCTATTAGATTAAATTGAGCTGTCACAATGATTATACAAGGATTGCTTCCAAAAATAAGAAACAGGAGTGTGAACATGTTCTTTGGATAACAAAAAAAAAAAAAAAAAAAACGCTTTTTAGCTGTAGTGAGTCATCATGTATTCAGAGATAATCCAAAGTGAAATATCTAATTTTTATCCTGTCCGCCTGCAGTTTAAGAAGAAAAATATAAAGATAGTTTATAGCTCCCATTTGTAACAGTCTGAAAAATGTATTGAAAAGACAGAAAGATTACATTTTAAAGGTTAGCTTATTTGCTTTAATGCCTGATTTAGTACATAACATGCACTCTAGCTGTACCTTTAAATTCTTTCACTGGAAAAAGTTGCACGATTTATGACTTTTTTCAAAGCCAAACATGCCATTCAGTGGGAGTTGGAGGCTGCAGTCATCCTTCACACACTAGTATTTAGAGCAGCTGCTGTTGCCTGGATAAGAAGATTTATACCTGTTGAAACAGACTTCACCTCTCAGCACATCTGAAGCTCATTTGACATTTAGTCATGACTTGTTTGTTTAAATCACAGATAAAAATAAAACATAGAAGTGGGATTAAATGGCCTTTAGCTTCCTAAATGTTCAACATAAACCTCAAGGCAAGTCTTTGTAATAAAAAAAACTATTTTAAAGAAAACAGAGGAACGACTTGTAATCAATCCCAAAGCTCCTGTTCTTTTGTTTATTTGTTTTTAACAGCATTTACACAAACGCAGACAGGCCAACGTGTGCAGGTGAGATTAAAACCAAAATGAAGGCTCAGAGAGAGGAATGGAAGCATTGAGCTAAGAGTTGAAGCTCTTTTGCAAGACGATTTGAGCATTGAGGCTGAAAGTGTTCCTTGTTTGGTCAGATAACTACAGTCCAGCTGGCTCCAGTTTCTCTCACGTTGCAGATTGCTCTACAGCTAAAACAGTGCCGGGGAGAGAGGATTAGTTCCACATAAAACCCCTTTATAAACACTTTGTTCTTTCCTAACAGTTTCCCTCATATTTCCTCATAAATTAGTGTCCTGCTTTCGGGCCACATTGATTGTGTCATCTAAACGTCTATTGTCAATAAACTTTGTAAGTACATATAAGTACAAAAAAGTATGCAGTTGAATTACTAGCTATCTGGTACTCTGCAAGACAGCAGAAACGGATGTGTCATAATCTACTTCCTGCCACATTCAAGCTCTTTTGGGGAAACTGTCACTTATGTACATATAAGGCAAAGAAAGACAAGATGGCACATGCAAACCCAAAAACGTGTGAGAAGTGTTTGAAAAGTGTATGTCTTTTACAGCTTCGGTAATAACACGATCACGCTCTTGCACCCCTGCTTTGCGGAAGGTATCAGTATCATTTAAGCTTGATTTCTAACAGTTTAAAAACTTTCCTCGAGAAGATCAAAGTCTTCTCGGTTCAGTAGCTATACAACAGCCACAGGAAGTGGTGTAGTTGCAGCGTGCTTGACAATCAGCAAGCATGAGTTGTCTGAGGGGTAGAAGCAACATAATAACTGCTCTCAGGAGGAACTGTGGATGTCAAGGAGATGTTTGACCGTTTGGATCTGATTGCATCCACAGGAAAACGAATGGCTTCACTGCTACTGAACTAATTGTCACAAAAAGGCATGTCATCCGGTTGCCACAAGTGCAGGCAATAGCCTTTGCTTTCCTGCTTGTAAAGTGATGCATAATAAAGTTTGAATAACATGGTATGTACGTTTCTGTTAGCGTTGCTCTTTGATGTTATAAGAGTCACAATAGAAACTGGTATATATGTAAAGTTGAATATAAAGGTGAATTATTAGAAGGTCTTTGGTGAAAACTTGACCTACAGCAGATGATAAAGTGACAGGCGATAAATCCTTGCAGTAAATTAGGTTAATGATTAAATGAGGATCAAATTCTGGTGATGACTTGAAACATGCAAGTGCAAAAAAAAACAACTAAAGAATTAAAAAAAAAGAATTCTGAATACTTTTTTATGACAGTAAATTTTAAATACATATTTCCTCTTTTTTACTCTTTTATTTTTCAACTACAAAAAAAGAGCAAAACCAAAGTAGTCATTCTTTCACATGCTGCAGGTCTTATTCTTTGCAGCTGTTAATCGCCCCAAACTCCATTTTACACCTGATGTTTCAGACAAACTTACATAAGAAGCTTTGAGAATAGTTTGTAGTGGACTTTCCCCTTCTGCAGAAAACAGGCTGCCCGTCTTTCTTCATACTTTGCTATTTCTGTGGCAGTCATTGTTTATGTGTTTAATACACCAAATCGTTTTTTCTTACCAACTTTTTTGAGGTATCTTTCAGTTTCTTTCTTTTAAACTGGCAGGAAAAGTAACATTTTATATTTGATCTAATTGTTGAATGAAAATACTAAATTTTTTATTAAAATCATCTGTATTTTAAAATCTCTTTTGTGCTTTTAAATGTCCTCACTAGAAGGCAGATTTTGTTGGATTATGCTATGCTGTGGGCAGAGCCACACCTCAGCTCCTATGATCAGACAGAAGGCACCTGATCCTCTCCCCTGGGTGCAAACAGACAGATGGAGCAAATGGAAACTAGGGGGGAAGAGAAAGATATCAGAAAGATAACGCAGACACAGTGGTAAACATGGCACAATCGCACTGTAAAGTATCCCTTCCAAAGGGGCTCAGGCATTTACAGTGAATGAGCAGAGATGCTTAAGGTTTGGAAGCCATGTTTAAATGTTTTATCTCAAATTATGAATATGTCTCCTTTTTTCAGGACACCAGAACCAACAATGAGGAAAAATCTGTCCAGAGATCTAAGGTAATCTCACAATGATAATTGTTATATTCTACTATTGTGCAGCAGGTTTCCTCCTGCTGGGTTGAGGTTTCTAGCAAAACTTCAAAAGACCTATAGACTTGAAGCAACACATTGTGAATTGGAAATTTAAAAAAAACCTAAAAATTGAAGTGAGCTTTGCGTTTGTATTTATGGACCGCCAAGACAGACTTTTATTGATCTTGGATCAATAATCTGGAATACCCAACCCCATAGGGAAGCTGGATGAATCATTCGTTAAACATACAGGCACAGGCAAAGCCTGGAGCAATACAGAAACTCTATCAAATCTGTCTGAGCTTGAGCTCTTTTTCCAAGAATGAAGGCCTATACTTGTATTTGGGCAAACAAGTTTTGTCTATATTTTTGGCAAATCTAAAAGGTTAGAAGATAAAATTGCAATGAAAGTGGTCTACAAATTAAAATAACAGGAATACTGATCCTATAGAGACTCCATTTTACTTGTTAAAAGTGAGAACCATGCTTTTTTTTCAACTTACTGACAATCTACATTTGAGGATTTAGTTGAAACATGACCTATTTAAAATTCAATAAGCATTTCTAATTTTTAAATGAACTGTATGTCACTGCCAGAACATTAATTTAATTTTATTTCTATAGCATCAATTCACAACACAATTAGTCTCTAGGCACTTTAGAGAGACAATTCCACCAGATCATACAGTCAGATTGGTTCAAAGTTTTATATCTAAGGAAACCAGCTGATAGCATTGACTCATTTACTTGTAGGCAATCCCTCAAACTAAGCATGCTTGTAGCTACAGTGGAGAGGAAAACTACCTTTGAACAGGAAGAAACCTCCAGCAGAACCAGGTTAGCTTAAACCCGCCTAGCAGAGTTCTGCCAATTCCTATATGTTCAAGCCTTTGTAAAAGAATGTTATGTTCAACTATATCAAATTCATCAATGAGATCTAACAGCACAAATACAGATACAAGTCCATTATCTGAGGCCATGAGAATATCATTAGTGACTTTCATCAGGGCTGTTTCAGTGCTATGATGAGCTTTAAAACCAGATCGAAACCCTTCAAAAAAACAACTATGTTCTCCAGAATTTTAGACAAGGTAGGAAGATTAGATATACGTCTATAACCGACCAAGTCATCTGGGTCAAGAGACGGTTTCTTAAGTAAAGATTTAACTACATTTACCTTAAAAGCCTGTGGCACATATCCCTGTAATAAAACAATCACATCAAAAATGGAGGAGGAAATCAGGGGGAATAAATAACTTGGTTGGAACTGTGTCTAACATGCATGTTGAAGGCTTAGTAATACTTTGAAAGTACAACTTGATCAAAACAGCTTAGACCCGGTTCAGATTCTATAGCTACCTCAGATGCTGCCTCAAATTACTCTCGGTAAATAAAAATATTTATGTGCTCAGTCTTTCAGCTTCAAGACCCAAAAAGAAGTGTGCGCATCATGTGAGAAGACAGTCTACCCAATGGAGAGATTGGTTGCCAACAACCTGGTTTTCCATTCAGCATGCTTCTGCTGCAAGCACTGCAAAGCCAAACTGAGGTGAATACATGCGCTTTAGCTTTCTTTGTTTTGCATGGTTATTTGATTCCTTCCTCCAGCTTCTTTGCTTGGTAAGTAACTCTGATTCCTCCCTTCCCCACAGCCTTGGCTCCTTTGCAGCTCTTCAAGGCGAGTTTTACTGCAAGCCCCACTTCCAGCAGCTTTTTAAAAGCAAAGGGAACTACGACGAGGGTTTCGGACGCAAGCAGCACAAAGAGCTCTGGAGCTCCAAGGAGTCCGATAATATAACAAAGTCACCATGATCTCGCCTGCCTTTTTTTTGTCCTTTCGAACACCTCCAGCATGTTGCAATGAACACATGCCTCATATACTGGGGCCCAGTTAATTCGACCACACACTCACATGCTTTTCAAAATGCCATCCGTACAGACACATGCACAAAAAGCTTAGAAATGACCCATAGCATCAAAATGTGTGGACATACTGTACATTTTACCAATAACCTTTATTTTTTAGATCTTATTTTCCAATTTCTTCGTGGGATTGGTAATTGATCGTGACCAAAATATTTCCCTGATATGGGGAGCGCATCACAATGTATTTTAGATTTTCTTTTTTTTTTCTTTGATTCATAATAATAATTTGCACCATCTTTTAATATTTTATCACAACCTCAGGCATTTCAGAAGAGTTTCAGAGCATCAAATGTTTGAAATAGAGCATGCACTCAGGTCAATTTTTACCCTATGATTACGGAAATATGTAGATTCCAACCAATATAACAACAGAAATGTATATCATCCATTACAGTGGTACGCTGTCAGACAAATCTTTCTGCTTCAAATGTTCAGGAACAAACAGGGTACAGAGTACTGTATAATAACCATGCACATTGGCAACAGCTCACCTCATGCTTTCATTCTTGTAGTTACATTTATTGATATTCAATTCATTCCCTTCATGTTTTTAAATTACAATTCTCAGTCTTATCCTTGCATGTTAGTATGACTGGGTCTTAATAGCCTTACCTTTTGACTGTAATCATGTCCTGTGTTGTGAATGGTTTTGTTTCATGAATGCACAGCAGTCTGTATCTAAAGGTGAAAGGATGAGATCCTTTGTGCTTTTATTGTTGGAATTGTAAATGATTTCTGAACTTGTGTTTTGTATGTTATCTGTACATAGAGCCGTGGTTCGTGATTGTTGACTTTTCCCCAACCTTACTGTACCCCCACTTTGCACAGACAAACAGTTACCAAACATGATGTTAAAAAACACAAGAAAATTGAGGCCTTGTCTGTTGTATATAAAAACAGACAAGAAAATGTTGCTCCTCTGTTGTTTGAGGCATGTTAGTCATTGATAGTCTTGTGAAGATTGTGATTGTTAATCCTAAATTCTAAAAGAATCAGTCTACTCTATGTTAATTCATAAAGATGTGTATGAAGCCTTTTGGGTAAGAGAGAAAACATCTTCAGGAAGTGAGGAAAAAGTTCAATTACATTTTCTTAAAGTACTTAGGATTATGTGGCATTCTTACATTTAGATAGTTTGTACAGACATGGTTTCTTGTTTTATCACTGTGCTCACTTCCTATTACTCTTTCCATCTAAAAAAGGTGGACTAGATTCACTTTTGTATTATTGCCTTTTTTCTTCACATTTTTTTTTACTTTGTTTCATAATTAAAAAGCAGTTTAGCAAGTGGACCTAATCATAAAATGCTAGTTTTGCAGCCTTTTGATGGAGAGTTTGGATCCTGTGATCTAGACATGAATCTTGCATGCAAAACCCATTGCAGAGCTCCCTCTGCTGGGGTAAGTTTGTTATTGATGTTCAGTGTGAAAGGGCGCTGGAAGTAATTTGCCTATGAACCTAACATAGCCTTTTTGAATATTTTGCCTCAGTCTGCAGTGCAGCAGAAGTACGGCTGCTTTTATCTCAAGTGATCCTAGTTAATCAAGGTTTCCATGTTTATATATTCCATCAATCTCACTCTAAAAGCTCTGAAATATCAAATTTCCTAAAATGTGTGAATATTGCTGACACTTGAATTACATAAAGTACGTTTCTGTGACTGAAAGTCTACTGTGAAACTGAGCATGCTGTGCAGTAAAGTTAGATCTAACCATATACCTTTTAAGAAAAAGAAGCCTTAGAAATAAGTACTTGAGGTTATTGTATTTTTAACAAAGTCCCCCCCAACAAAAAACAAAGTTAATGCAGTTTATTTTTTCAAGCTGTTCATTCTAGAGATCTACTCTGTAACAAAATCACTTCAACAAACCAGTGGCTGTTGTTTTCCTCTAAACTTAACTCATCATTTTTATCCATGTTTTCAATAATGAAAGGTATAACAGCATTTTTTTTTCTTTTTAACATCGTCTTTATGTCCACAGCAAATGATTTGAAGTCAATATTTAGGAATACTGTTTCTATTATCCTCTGCAGTTTGCCAAGGTACAACAGCAAACTCTTTGAGCTACATACTTTGATTAATAAAGCAGAAAAGGTACATTTTACACTGGTGCAAAGAGGCTCAGGTGAATGATTGCAGTGTGACATTTTAATGATTAATCTGTCTGTTCCTTTTGTGCTGGACATACATGTTGACTATTTTCTACTGCTGTTGTCACCGAGACATTAATAATGTATGCATCTTTGAGGGTGTATTCTGTTTTCCAGACTTGACCTCTGAGTTAAGATGGCCTTACAGCAAAAAAAAGACATTAAGACTGTATTTTCAGTCTTTCCCCCATTTTCCTTTATTACTAGTAGTTATTTGTTCTATGATACATTTTCTAATGTAAGCACGCCCCTCCTCTTTCTCCGCCATAATACTCAATCAGTTTTGTGCATATTTTCTTTTTTTTATTCATTTCCTTTTTTGTTTTGTTTTTTACATGCTTTTGAAAAAAATAAAATAAAATGCTGGTGTTGAAATAATACATTTTGCTTTAAGCTCAACTTATTTTAGGCGATGGTCATTTGTTTTTTAAGGGATGGTCATATTTGTTTACGATTTCCTCAAAAAAACAATAAGTTGTATAGCTGAGCTCCTTAAAGTTTTCATATTTATTTTGAGTGTCAAACTTGTGACCTCTTTATTTCTGGTTCGCGTTTAACTATATTTTCCTAATGAATCAGTGTCCTGGAGTGTTTAAAGTAATGATTTGGAAAAAAGCAGCTCATAGGCACTGCTAGTTGAGCAGGACAATTTTATTAACTGATTTATAGTGAATCAGTTGTGTTTTCAAACCAGACTCTGTAGCATTTATTGACATACAGTCTTAAACATTTTCTTTTCTTTCAGATTGCTTTTTAAAGGTGTTTTCACTCTAATCACTTTATCTAAAAATATCTAATGCATTGTTAAACACGGTAATCAGTTTTTCTGAAAAAAATCAAAAATGGGAAAGTGAAGCTAAATTAAACTGAGTAATGTATCATTACTGATCTTTCCCTTCTGCTACAATTTTGTGTAGATTTAACTAGTAATATGAGTACAATTGTTTTTGTTTATTTATATATATTTATAATTACATGTGTAAATGTTGATGGGGGGACCGTTAAAAAATAGTCCTCAGTAAGAATACATTGGAGAATTTGCACATTTCAATAAACATGTAGAGTGAGATTTCTTCATCTTAACCAATTTAATGAAATAAATGAAAAATGTAAGGTATACCACTGTCTGAGGCAAGGCATTCCATGCTCCTTTTATAGATATATGAACTTAGAGTTTGTATTTTCCTCCTACCTGTGAATGCCTCACAAACGTCAAACAATAGCTCCGCCCCTCCAATAATATGCGCGTTCCCGCGGAAAGCTATCTACCGAGTAACAGCGCGTCCCCGCAGCTTGACGGGCGATAATTTGGATAGTTTGTCAATCAGGAATTCCTTTGAGAACAACTCTGGATTATTTTAAACGTGTGGACGTATTTTTGGTCAGCAATGGATCCCAACACCACTAATGGGTTTTCGTGACTTGTTGCAGGAGCTGCAGCGGGTTCCGGTGGAGATATTTTGTTCTGTCAGGAAGTTTGACGTATTCGGTTGAAGACCGTTTCTTGGTTTGTTTTTGTTGTGAAAAGTCGCGGGCTAGCTAACTCTATCGCCAGTAACCCTGGAAAATACGTTATATTATAACCTTGGTTAAGCATGACTTGTTAAACATTCTTATTTTAGAGTTTGAGAAGTCTTTTTAAGGATTATAATCAGACAGTATTCCTCTAGTGGTTCTTAACGGTTGCTTTTACTTTTTCTGAAACGTCTCGACTGAGTCAAAACTATCGCGTCGCACGTTGAATATATTTTATCATTACATGTTCGTTAGGCCAGTAGGGCCTTTGGAGTGTTTTATGTTAGGAGGCGACATATATATATAATACTGAACTCTCTATCTGTTCTCAATAATATATTGAAGTAAAATTAGGCAACAAAGAAAAGGGAAATCTGAAGTTTTATCAGGAAGACAGGCTCTTATAATCACGGAAACTACAGTTTTCCCTTTGGAGAGCTCAGGAATGGATTTAATAAAAGCTAAAAGGCAACTGTTACGCCACATTTGGTAGATTTTTATCTTTTATATATATATATATAAGTTTCAGCTTAAAGCCCCCCCAAAAAAATCATGTTTTGGAAATTCAAGTTTTCCAAAGACCCGAGGCTGCAGCGGCCTCAGCAGGAACAGTTAGATTTAATGCTTTCTGTATAGAAAGATATTGTGTTTATCTTACATTTTTTTTAAAGATACCCTTATAGACTCTGTTAGTGAGTTAAAACTCTGTGAAAGAGGACAACATCCTCCCCCATATTTGGGGGTGTCTATCCCCTGCATGCTGCCGTCACTCTCACACCCTCTCACGGGTGTTTTGGTCTGACCGAGGACGTCGATGGACGTCTGCTCCTCCAGGACACTGTATCCCTCTACCATCGAGAGACGCAGGTGACTGGGTCCCCTACAAACGAATCTGGATCATTTTACCTGAGATTACAGGTGAGGGCTGTGGGGCGTTCACATGACATCGATGAGAACTGTGTTGCATTATGTTGTTTGTTTGTTTTTGTTAGGCATGGGAAACAGAGGCGGAGCTAGATTCAATTCATTTTATTTGTATAGCCCCAATTCACAACACATGTCATCTCAGGGCACTTTAGAGTTCACCAGATCATGCAGTCAAATTGATTAAAAGTTTTCTATCTAAGTGAAACCAGTTGATTGCATCAACTCTTTGACTCAATGCAATTCCCATGCTTGAAGCAACAGTGGAGAAGAAAATCTTCCTTTTAACAGGAAGAAACCTCCCGTAGAACCAGGTTCAGTGTGAGCGGCCATCTGCTGAGGCAGATGAGGAGACCGAAGCAGAGATACAAAAAGCAGCTGTAAAAGGTGGCCCCATCCATGAAAAACACAGCCAGGCAGACAAGCTCTGAGCCAACTCAGAGGATGAAGAGAGCACATCCAGCCAGTCACAGTCGGAGAAACAGGACTACACTGGAAAAACAGGCAGATCTCCAACATCTATAAACAAAGGTGTTGATGGCAGCAGCACAGTTGATATTTCTCTCCAGGATGGAGTCACAGCCAAACAGGAACAGACGAGGCAAAGCTACTATGAGGAAAAAGCAGAGAGAGAGCAGAACGTTAGAGTTTGAACTAACAGATTCTGGAGAGTGGGAGTATAGAAATGGAATGAAACAGAATGATGAAATAGGGGTCCCTATGTCCTCCAGAAGTCTAAGCCTATAGCAGCATAACTATAGAGATAGCCCAGGATAACCTGAGCCACTCTAACTATAAGCTTTATCAAAAAGGAAAGTTGTAAGCCTAGCCATAAAAGTAGACAGGGTGTCTGCCTCACAGACTAAAACTGGTAGTTGGTTCCACAGGAGAGGAGCCTGATAACTAAAAGATCTGCCTCTCATTCTATTTTTAGAAATTCTAGGAACCACTAGTAAACCAGTGATTTGAGAGCGAAGTGCTCTGTTAGGAACATAGATGGGGGGCCAGGGGTGGCACATTTTTTTTTCTCTCTAATACAGAAGGTGGCAGCAGTAATACTCTCAAGTGCAATATTAATTTTAATTTTTCATGTGTTACTTACTATTTTTTTCATGTATTCATAATTTCTTGACAACAAAAACACTGTGGTTAATTATACACATCATTATAGTAACATTAAAGATAAGTACAGAAATCATGCTCTTTTCAAAACTAGATTTTATGTTATATAGGGTAAAGAGAAAACAATGTCTCTCTGCAAGTCATCTAGGAGTCTTCAGTGAAATCATAGATAAATAACTAATTTAATAAAATCGTATTAAATATTCAATTTATGTAGATATTTGTACTTTTAAATATCAATTTTATGCAGAATATTTATCAACAAAAGTAGGTAAGTAATGACAATGGAAAAGATGTTTGCCCCAGAACTCAAACCTGAAAGAATTTTATCCACTATACCTTTTATCTAGAAAGCACGGATGTTTAAATATATGCGTCTATATAGTTAGTCTTTATCTTTGGCTTGAACCTGAGGTTCTGGCGCCTATCCACTTTCGGCCACCCCTCAGTGTTCATTGGTTATTGCCTGGCCACCCTTATAAAAATGTTCTGGCTACGCCTCTGACGGGAAAAAAACTAGATATAAACCACACATTTGTACAGATGCACTTACATTTATAGTTTGTACATCAATCAATGAATTTCAAAGTGTGACTTTTATGTGTACTGTAGTTATAGCCTGCTCCAAAAAGTGCTTTGCAAAAACACCTTTAGCTGTAGCTACAGATTAAAGTTCTTAGGGGAAAAGTCTTTGGCAGCTTTGTGCCGTTAGACAGTGACATATTTTTTCATTTTAGTTTGGAAAATAGCTGCATTCCAAGCAGTGGTGTCAAAAGTACACTAGTTTGTTACTTAAGTAGAAGTATAGATAATGCAGTTTAAAAACACTCTGGTAAAAGTTGAAGTATCAACTTGATCTCTTTACTCAAGTAAAAGTGAAAAAGTATGTGCTCCAAAAACTACTTAGAATATAAAAGTATAAAGTAACCTTTTAAAAAAAAGAAAAACAGTCAGATGCCACTATATGAATCGAAAGCTTAATTTTTTGACTATTTCGAACGGTTCTTTGAGATAGGGCCAAGGATGAGGGAGGCCTGTTGGTCTCCATCTCAATCTCCTGATACGCTCTCGCCTGTGTCCAACCTTTCAGACATTTAAACATCTTTTTCGGAATCCAACATTGTAGCATGGCATAGAAAATTCGCGTTTGCAGTTTGAAGAACATCTACTTGCTTCTGATTATTTCTG
Source organism: Cyprinodon tularosa (assembly GCF_016077235.1). Classification (NCBI taxonomy): domain Eukaryota; kingdom Metazoa; phylum Chordata; class Actinopteri; order Cyprinodontiformes; family Cyprinodontidae; genus Cyprinodon; species Cyprinodon tularosa. Next base: position 1,251,542 of record NW_024037838.1, on the reverse strand, counting down.
ATGAGTGTTTGCGTTATATGACTCATCCAATTCCACTAGTTTTCAATAGATATGGATGGTGCCAATGTTCTGCATTGGATGGAGTACATGATGTGAAATAAATATTTATAAACATAAAACTGAAGCTAAGAGTAATGAGTAAGGTTTGTTTTAAAAATTTAAGGAATAGAAAGTACAGATACTTGTGTAAAAATGTAATGAGAAGAAGTCAGAAGTAGGAAGAAAAATAAGTAATGGAGTAAAGTGTATATATACCTAAAAAGTTTACTTAAGTACAGTAACAAAGTATTTGTACTTTGTTACTTGACACCTCTGACTCCAAGTCATTCAAGTTGAGGTCTGGCTTCATGTTTAGGATGATTGTCCTTCTAAAATGAGAACCTCTGCTCGGGTCTAGAGTTTTCATGAAACTTGTAGACATGTGTTGGGCTCTATTTATTTTACCTAAAACTCTATTTCCAATTTAACCCCTAAAGAAAAACATCCCCGCAGCATGATTCTGCCACTACCACAACCTCAGATGGAATGGTGTGTTCAGAGTCGTGTTTCATCCAGGTTTACTGTTTTCCATAGCCAAAAATATTATTTTAGGGCTAATCTGAGCAAAGCATCCTCTACCACATGGCCATCTTCTTTTCATTACTTTTCAATAAGAACCGGATTTGCACAGTCCATAATTAATCGTTTACTGGAAACATAATCTCCATATCTGTTTAGAGCGATGGATGGAAGTGGGAGTCTTAAAAAATTCAAAACATCAAGTACTTTTTATGAAAGAAACTTGCTTTGAAGATCTAAACAAAACTATACTCAACCCTTTCTAATGTGTCCCTTTGGATCACATGTTGTTTGTTTACTGTAGCACTCAAACACAATTTTTGAGAACTTCACAGACCAGCAATATTTATAGAGAGAATCATTTATACATAGCTAAGTTCTATTTACTAATTACGTCTCTTCTAAAGTTTGTGTGCATGGTAATCAGAGCATTATGGTACAAAATAATTTCTCCCTTTTTTGATTGTAAAAAAAAAAGATACCACATATTTTTTTTCCCTCCCACTTCACTGTGGCACTAATTGGTATTTGTCACATATATTTATAAAAGACGTATAGCAAAGTTGGTGGTTGTAAAGTTGCAAGAGAAAAGTTTGGGCGGTGAAATAATGGCAATGGACATCAAACAATAAAAACTGTACATAAATCTCAAGTTGACTCTCTTAGTTATGATAATGTTTTATATAAATTCAATAAGAACAGAATAATCAAAAACTATTTGTAGCATTTTAAAGTGTTAAAAGTGTTTTTACAATAATATTGCAGATTAAAGGCAAGCATTCATTAGACTTGCTGGTCCTTTAATCAGTATTAGAAGGAGGTTCTAAAGGAACACGGTGAACTAATAACATTTTATATTCTATTAATTTCCTTGAAGGAGTTTATTTCAACCTTGAGAGACACACAGAGAAAAGAAATAGAAATTGAACTTTATTGATCTCACAATGGAGAAATTACCTCTCTGCATTTAACCCATCCCCTTTGGGGAGCAGTGGGCTGCCACTGTGCAGCTCCCAGGGAGCAGTGTGGGGTTAAGGGTCTTGCTCAGTCACCCAGAGTGCAGGCTGTGGGGATCAAACCTGCTACTTGGAAAATTCTCAGAGCACGAGCGCACCGGTCTAACCACTAGGCCAGATAAAAGCTCCAATTAGAGCAGTATTCAATTTATTTATATAGGTAACACAATCATTTTCTTCTAAATATCTCTATCTAAGGAAAAACAGCTGATTTCGAGGATTTATTGGCTCTGCAATGCCTTGCACCGTGCATGCATTTAGCGATGGTGGAGAGGAAAACTCTCTTTTAACAGGCAGAAATGTCTAACAGAGCCAGACTCGATGTGAGCGGCCTGATGGAGGCAGATAAAGATGAATGAAATAAGTTCTTTAACGTTCGGGCCCCAGCAGAGGAGTTTGTGAGAGTGAGGGAGGAGATGGGGTGGAGGTGGGTGAAAGTTTCGCTTGCGTGGGGGAGAGAGAAGCTAGGCCAGGGGCTAAATGAAGGAGATCTTGAAAGATGATTGGCTACAAAGAAGGTGCACCCCCTAAGAAGATTGGCTGGAGCTGTGCAAGCGGCATCGCAGGTGGTTGAATTTGTCACTTAAGCTTAATTCAGCCGACAATGATTTTGATAGATTAATTTTAGCATCTTAACCACTTAATGACTATAACTATAAATAGCCACTGAACAGTGGAAGCCTGCTTTACAACCTTGTGATGCCAAAATCAACAATAGGTCTAGGTCGACTTTAAATGTTCTTTCTTCTAAACGAAAGCAGATGTGCACCTGAAACAGGACAGAGCCACCAGGCCTGGACATTTTTCTGTAAAGCCATGAGTCCAGATGCATCTCTGACCTGAGATCGGTACGACTGGGTCTGGGAAAATACAGCCTCAGACTAAACACCTCTAAAAAGCAGACAGAGGAGTGAGGGAAAAGGAAAATCCATGTAAATCCTCCATGTCTTGGAATTGGGCCACAATAAAAATAAAGCATGCACAGCTGACTAAAGCAGTCATGTTCTCAATTGAATTCCCAGAATTCCATATTGGGGGGTAATTCCAGTCGGTTCAAACAGGGGTGAGAAGAGGGTCCCTTCTGACAAAGAGGCTTTGCTTTGTTTGAGTACAACAAAGGAGTTTCTTTAAAAGTGAAGTGCTTTCACTGATGTCTGTAGCCAAGAAAGAGACAATGGTTCAATGTTACCTCAAGTTACCCAACAGTTGAAATAGTGAGAGTCTCACACTCTATTAAGCTCATGTTTTTTTTTCATAGTGTTTAAAATACCAAGTTGGAAGAGTTGAAAGGTTTTGGCTCACACTCCTGGCAGGGTAGTGTGAGAGTGGCAGAAAGTTTAAAGCTATGCGGTTACGCTCTGCCAGCCACAGTCGGACATACCCGGCATTCCTGTGGGTGATTATTACCCAGAAATCCACAGAGTCAGTAAGGTGCCTTAGGTGCCGATACTGCTGACTTTATCTACAGAAGGCTTGTCCCATTGTCACCATTTTATCTCAAAGTAGTGAAACTACCTTTTAGCTTTTACTTTAGATGATATAGTTGATTATTTCAATGTATTTCTGAAGAAGTCAAACCATCTCTGTCTGGGATACGTATGTTTTTGGAATAAATGGGTGGAGGTGTTTGTATTTTATTGACTTGGATTCAATTTTTGTTGGCTACCTTTTTTTTTTGCTCTTTATGATCATCCAATTTGGGCAAAGCTTCAGCTGTTGGAAAGATTGTCTCATATTTGGAGGAGCTTATGATGCATTCTATGGCCGCATGGTGCCCAGGTCATGTGGCTGCAAAATAAGCCCAAATAGTCTTCCTCCAACCAACCTGTTTAACAGTTTCTTCAAGATGTTGGTGATACTTTGCTGTTTGTTTTTAACAGAACCTGGCTCAGTGCAGTACAGTCAGGCTTCTCTGACTTTTCTCTCATTTTCTCATCGTTTTGGCTCATTTATATTCATTTTTTCCAAGTCTAAGATGTGCTGCAGCATTCTTTTTAGAGCAAAGAGGCTTTCTCCTGGCAACCCTTTCCATACAAGCCATCTACTTGTTCATTCTTTGTCTAATAATCTTGTCATGAACCATAGCATTTAACTTGATAACTGAGGCTTGTACTGTCTGAGTTGGAGCTCCTGGATTTTTGGAGTTTCTCTGAGGATTCTATTGTCTGACCTGGATTAGTTTTCAGAAATTCACCCCTCCTTGGAAGATCTCAAGCTATCATGAATGATTTCCATTTGGGAATAATCTTCCTCTCTGTTGAATTTTTGACTTTTGATTGCTTAGAAAATGCCTTCTCATTGAAATCCATAGGAAGTAGGAGAGCACTTCATGTTTGCATATGTTTTTCAGTTTGTTCTTTGCAGAATGGAGGTTTGATTTTAATATTCCTAAAACCTTTTCATAAACCACATAACTTTATGGAGTTTTGTACTTTTAATTTTACCATGACTGCAGTTGGCTGTTAAAAAAACAACTCCTCCTCTAAAAGAAGAATTTTGATATATGATGCTGTTGATGCCTTCAACAGGACTGATAATGTTGCCTTGTTAACTTCTGCTGTAGATTTATAACATGGCTTACGGATGGTTTTACTGCTTGTGAAACCAGAGTTTCTTAAACCTGGTTTAGATTTAAAAAAAAAAAAATAGCAGAAATCTGCTCATAAAGGAATTCTTCTCATATGAACTGAGCCAGAGTGAGCGCTGCCAGTGCAGCTTGAATGTCAGCCGTTTCCAATTGCCGTTCTCTCTCATAAGCATGAGCTGGACGCAGTTCCATTCACTCAAGCTTTCATTCAGTCAAAATGTTTTGGTTTGCTTTCAACAGTCTTAGGTTCCACTCCTGTAAGACAGCAATGTTAAAACTGGGGGCCATTTGCGACTCTCGGTATGATTTATGTGACCCCTGTCTCTAGAATAAGAAAGGTACTAAAGGAAGCAGATGCAAATGAACATATTTATCTGCTTTTTTGTAAATATTTGCGAGGAACCTCCCTCTTGGAGGACATTGCAATGAGAACATTATTTTAACAGTTAGAGGCATGGGTCCATGTTTCGGTGGGCATAAAGGATCCTGCTGACAAGACCACCTGCACCTCCTAACAAGATCCCAGCATTAAAGTTATTGCTCATGTTCACGGTTAATGCCTTTATTAGCCTCTCTAAGTAACACCAGATCACTTCCTGAGACATTTCTGTCCCTTTGTGGGCGTTCATCTACCTTTAGCTCTATGAAAAGCTAAGCTGGACAAAGCTGGATGAAAACAAGCTCTCCACTAGTGCTCACGCAAAGGTGAACAAAAACGCTCCAGCCAGCAGGCTGAGACTTCAACCTTTGAAGGCAGGGCATTTTTTGATCATGTTGCCACACGGCTGCTTTGTTTTAAGTGTTTATTCCCCAATCCCAAAAAATACAGCATTGTTGTTGCACCAGCAAACTCCTTTTGAAACATGCAATACATTTTTCCATCTAGTTAAATTACTAGCAAATGACCAAAAGCAAAAGAAAGTGTTTCTCTAAATCGCATCAAAATTCATGATTTTTTTTTTCTTACATAAAGAGAAATATCCTCATCTATTTAAAAAAAAAAAGTATGCTTATGAACTTCTTATACTTTTGATTTTCATATCTTTGATGGTTTAAGAATTTGGTCATTATGCACACTTTTTAACTTTTGCAATATATTCTACCCTTTTTCATGTTGTTACATCCTGCCTGACTCAACAATCAACATCCTTTTTGCATCATTTGAAGGTATTAACCTAACTGATTTCATCATTTACTCTTACAGGGTGTGGGTGGTCCGGCACTTCAGAAGCATCAGTCTAAAGGCTGCTTTGTGGACCACGCACGCACTACGCTGCCAAAATGAGTGAGTCCTCTGAATTCTGATGTGAAACAGACATTTAGTGCATAGTTTTGACAAAGCATGAGATAAAAACAGACACGCAGTTGCAGGAAAAAGTATTAAGCAGGTCAAAGAGTGTGCAATGTACAGCTCCAGACACTGTCAGTCGAAGCATTGGTTTCAGGGTCTGGATCCCTTAGCTGTCCTGAGTCCTGTGATGTCTATCCAAGCTACACAAGGGAAATATTTTCTCTTAGTGAGTTAGCACAGCCAAAGAGGCGCTTGTTCTGAGATCAAACATGGGAAAATGCATATCAAACACAGAGTACTTCTTCACTGTCTCTGAATCTTTGTCTAAGATTGTTTTAATGGAATTATAGGTAAAGGAAGCAAACATGTTCACCTATAAACTTAGGTGAATTGCCAAAGTACATTTAGTCGAACAGAGTTTTACAGCAACTTGCTTGATCTGCAATCCAGCTTGCTCAGTTTCTTATGGTTTGTTTTGTTGGGCTGCCTGCAGATGAGAGGCAGGCTCTCCACTCCATCATGAAAGACCTGGTTGCCCTTCAGATGACTCGACGACAGCCGGTGTTTTCCTACGACAGCGGAAAACCAAAGACACTGGCACAGGTTAACAGACAGGTACTCACCATCAAGTTAAAAATAACTTAAGGTATTAGGAGATTAGAGTAAAAAAAATCTAACTCATCCTCAAAATTCCACATTTTTTAAATAAAATATCAGAATTTAATGCTTTTTGGGGAAAAAGTACATCACTTATATAACTATATTGTTTAGGTTATCAAACTAATTCTAAAATCAACCAAATCCTTGGTAGTTTGAAAATATAGTATTCATAAGATACCTTGGCCTAATAAATGCAATTCAGTCTTTGCATCAATTGTTAGAATTAAAAAGAACTGATTTATTTTGAACAAGCCTAGCTTGATTATTTTTTGACTTGAATAATCAAGATAATTCCTGCAGCAATTATTATCGTTTGGAGTCTTTATTTTCACCGCATTTCCATTGAGTTTTCCAGGTTTAAAACGATTGATTGGGATAAAAATGTATTTCAGCATGAGGTTAGTCATTAAAATGTCAAATTTGCCTCTTATTTACCTGGATATTTTGATTAGAAGTTGTTAAGGCAGAGGACTAAACATTTTGTAGATTCTTTTTCATTTTTAAACTACGCTGCATCAATTCAAGACAGTTTGAGGCTAATGTTATTTTTCCCCTTTAAATCTAGCCATCTCCTGGCTTAACAGCCATCAGTGATAAAAGGGGAAGAAAATCGCTCATTCAAAGTTATGTTTCAGGCATCTTTACACGAATCACGTGTGGCTCATTTGTATTTTTCAGAAATGAAGCAGCTGCTTAGAGTTTTTGTGAGTTATGCACCTTTGTCGATGACTGTCTCCTCTTATTTCTCTAGTGACTGTGATTTTAACAAACTTCCACAGATTTACCATAACTCAATTTCATCCTTATCTCGCTGTGAAATGATCACTTATGTTCTTAAAGGTACACTATGCAACCGGTGTTGATTTTCCAGTGAGGCTCCCTCCAGAGGGCGAAAGTAAAAGTGCACTGTCGTAAATATGCTCAGCTGTTCTCCTGGTTTCTCCGTCAAGCCAGGCGCGGTTGTTTTGAGCTTAGCAGCGAATGACTAAAGCTGCGTTCACACTGGAGGTAGCTGGCGCGACAGAAGCACCGAGTTTACATGCAAAGGTCCCGCGGCGCGTCTTGAGCTGCAGGCGCAGCACGTCTGAGCGGCTGCAGCAGCGCGTCAGGTGCGTTTAACGCAGGGAGAGAGACACAGCGCTGATGATCACTGCTCTTAAACAGTTTATTGACGCCTAAATTAACTTAAAATGCAGAAATCTGCCGGCAGAATATGCAGTTTGGATTATTTAGATGAAAAACACCTACCAGCTGCCGCGGTGAACCGCTGCTGATGAAGGGATCCATACTGTCGGCGCATCCCTGGTATGTGGGGGTCTGAGCGGCTCCGACAGAAAAAATATTGAAGGCAGGATAATAATCTGAATGAACTGACTGCACTGATTACGTTTTCAGGTGTATTTTCTCACTTAAAAACATATTAAAACTACTTTATTCCCACTGATCACAGCAAATATAGCTGCAAGGCAGAGAAAGGATAGTGAAGCTCCGCCCAACGCGCCTCAGACACACTTTTGCAGCCAGAGCAGCAAAGCTGCTTCAGCCGCGCGTCAGTACTAACTGGTACAAGCAGCAAAAATGAAGCAGCAGATGCGATTTTGCTGCTTTTGCTACGTGAACGTAGCATAACTGCACAAAGATTGCCACTGTGCTAGCAACGAGAATGCTTTTAACTGGGGGGTGTAGCAGTTCTCGCCGTAAAGCAAGACTGACTCTCACGAGACTTCTGAGCCTGTGGGTGCGGGTCGGTGCTCCTGCAGTTGCAAGTGCAGTATTTCCCCCACAGACCACCAGGGCGGCCGAGAATACCTTTGTTCAACCTGAAATGACTCATTTAGTCATCCATAACGTTATGGAACACATTAATTAACTGAAAAATGTTGCATAGTGTCCCTTTAAAAGAACATTAGCTCATAAAGGCTGTCTCCTTCCTTTCGTCATGTTAGTGATTTAATTTATAAGTCTGCATGATCAAAGTCAGTGATACCAAGTATATAAAAATGTGCAGTATTTTTACTATATTAATATATACAACATTTCATTTGCATTGCATTTCATATGTACTACAATACAGTGTTTAAATAGTTTCAGTTATTTATTTAAATTGACTCTCAGTGCCTGTAATATATTTGTTGATAAACTTGATATGACAAGGATTTGATGAGTTGGTGATGTCATTATAAAACTATAACTGTGCTTTAATGCTGAAACCTTTGAATCATACTTTGTTGAGATGGAAGTATTATTTTCAGAGAGATTAATGCTGTTATCTATTTGTTTATTTATTGCCTTGGTGATTGTCATTATGACGACTAAGCATCACTAATGCTTTCCTAACGCCCTGGAACCCTAGTAAGATATCATCAAAATTGTGAAGGTTATATCTCTACGTGGAGGTTACAGGAAATTTCTACAAAGTGTAGCTGCAGTTACAGAATTATTTTGCTGAAATTGCTTGTAAGTCTGCACCGGAAGCATCCTCTCTAAAACTCAGCTACTGAGCAAGACCCCAGCAGACACTACTGCATAGGGAGGATGCATTTATTGGTATCTGCGGTTATTATGTCCTAGTTTCACAGTGCAGAAGCTCATCAAAAATAAGGGCAAGCTAAATTAAACTTTTAGGAAAATTATATTGGTATTAAAAAAGTTACAAAGCTCAAAGTTAAAACCTAATTTAAGGCAAAACTGGAGAAAACATTGGAAATCCTACTAAAGTTACTTTAAGAGCTCATAGACAACTCCTAAATGGATACTGAACAAGGTCTAAAGAACTGCAAGTGTCATCTACTTCAGTTAAAGTTCATTATTCGGTAATAAGCAAGACATTCTGCATCATTTTAAAACTTCAGAGTTCAAAGACGAAACAAAAAAACTGCTGGCCGAAATTAGCAGATTAGGCCTGTGTGTAAAAACACCATCTTGGTCTGTTACTATAAGTTACCCCCTATTAGTTTAGTAGTAGCTCAACAACTGCTGCTTACCTTATCAAGGCTGCACTTTAAAAAAATGAAATTGTCTAGAGAGCTTTTCTAAACGAAATTTTGTTTTGTTTACACTTGTGTATACAAATTGACAAAATAAATCTGTTCAAGTCTAGTTTCATTAAAACCACATCAGCAAGTTTTAACTGTATGGCTTTATTAGCCCTTCTGATTTATGTTTTCTACAAAAAAATAATTGCGTCTGTCACCAAAATAAACTGTAGTACTCTGTATGAATGGACGTGAGTGCATGTGAATGCTGACGGAAAAAAAGAACTCTCTGACCTTGTATTGCCTACTTTTTCTTTTAGGATGATGTCAGGATAAAGTTTGAATACTCGGGAGAAAAAAGGTATGTTTACTTAGATTTTCATTTGTAAGTCTATAAGTTAGGACTCTGTACATACATAGTAAGCAATGTACATTTGTAAATAAGGGAGAGCATGAGTTTACACTGGTTGTAAAACACACTCCCGTCGGCTGCTGTTTATGTCACATGTTCCAGTTCATGAGAAGGAGCAGTCCAGCATTTTAATCTGAAAGGTATGTGAGCTGGAGAATGGTAAGGGAAAGGACTGTGGTTAGCATGCTGCTGCCAACACAAGCCACAAATATGCAAGGTGTATTTAAAAGGATCTGAACACACTAAAAAATGGCAGCTTTTGTGTATTTTCTTTGCATGTGTGCTTGTAAGTCAAGCACTGTTTCCCTACCAGCTGGTATAAATCTCTCATGATTTTTTTTTTTTTCTGTACAGGATCTTGGTGTTTGGAAGGCCTGTGCAATTTGAGGAAATTCAGGAAAAAGTAAAGAGTATCTTTGGCCAGAAGCTTGAGCTCCATTATATGAACAATGAGGTGAAAGTCTGAGCCGTGTTTTTCTCTCAGTCTTTGTTTATCTCCTCAGTAGTCCTGTCTCTGTCAGCATTTCTTTGTAAACGAGAGAGCTTGATGTAAATTTGACAGGGAAGGCAACTTACATTGAGCATTTTCCCTTTTTTTTGTCATTATTAGCAGTGGTAACATATTAATTTAAGTTAACATAAAAAAAAAAAATAAGGAAAATTTTACCACTCGGTGGGATATTGATCACTGTCTGAAGACCAAAACAAGATGTGTGACGAGTGAATACTCTCCAATCCAGCCCCCCCAACACACACACACACACACACACACACATCTGCACATATTTGCAAAGTTTCAAATCACAGCAAAACAGATCACATTCAGAGGGAACCTGTATACGTATACTGAATAAGTTGTGGTCTAGGAAAGAATGTTATTTTGGCAAATGCAGCTTTATTTTGGCCAATGATTTTCTTAAGCTGAATGTTTCGATCCACTGGGTGCACTCTACACCATTTTGCTCATACGCCACGCTGCTTTCTCTGGGCCGCAAGGGTTTAAGCTGTGAGTGTCAGTTATTCATAAGGACATGCATGCATGTGGCCGGCCCAGCCTGTAAATATGAGAATGAAGAACAACACAGAGAGATGCTGTTTGACGTCACACTATATTCCACCTAAAAATAGACCTTTCAGTTCTTCATATCACTAGTTCTTGTTTTTCATTTTAAAACATAGAATTATTGTTTATTGCTCCTTTAAACTACGGTACACTTTTTAAGGTTGCATCGGTAAAGTAGAACATACAATTTCTGTGATTGAAAAACAGCAACTGAGTGAACATTTTGAATTAATTTGTATTACTCAAAATACTTATTAAAATCAAAGTATTCTCTGAGATCATTATCGTCCCAGTTGTTTTTTTGTTTTCTTTTAGTCTATCAGCTCCAAGTTCAGATATTACGATATCATAACCTATGTGACCAGCTTCTCTATTGCACATTGCAGTTACAGTCAGAGGTTTAGATACACCAAGTGGGAAAATGATAAAAAGTAAATATGGTCAGCTGTAGTAATACCACTGATGGATATCCTCAAAGCATGTGTTTTTGCTATCGGTTAACAGAAGACTAATAGAAAAGACTCCTATTTACTTTGATGTGCAAAAGTATAGTAAGTGATTGAATAAAAAAAAAACATTTAAATGAACTTGGATATACATGCAAATAAATGCCTTTTTTTCTAACTCTGTAAGAAAATCAACCATTTATGCATTTTAAAATCTGTTCTACTTCTTTGTAAGCTTTGGTTTAATTTCTTGTGTTGTCCGTTGTCCTTTTGCTTTTTCTTCCAAACAGATGTCGATTCCTCTACGAGGTCAGGATGACCTGGATAAGGCAGTAGACCTGCTTGACAGAAGCTCCTGTATGAAAAGTATCAGGATAATGCTTCTTTCTCAAGAGCTCAGCAATGTGAGATACATAATCCGGACATAAATTCACAACATATGGTTGCACAACTTCCATGTCTAAATCAAATGTTGTGAAAAATAAAAGTTCCGTATTTTGATGTTTTAACTACATGCCTGCATACATGCACAAGTTGTTCCATCATTTTTTAAGAACCTTGTTTGTTTCCTCCTTATAACTGCAGGCGTCCTCCAACTCTCACCAATTGTCATGTAAGCAGGTGAGGATTAAGGCCTCCCACTCCACTGGAGATGTTAGTACAGCGTACCAACCCTCTGAACCCAGAGGGCGCCACCTATCAACAGGTACATCTTTTGATTATTAATCCCAGAGGACCTAATAGCCATATTCGCTAACAGTTCCCTGGTTGCTTTTATTTTCTACCGAACTTACTGTTACTTTCCTTTCTTGAAATACATTCACTTCCTTTTCCTTTCCACAATCACACATACTGCCTGCTGGCTCGCAGCCAGCAAGATTACAGAATGCTATTACCGCGTTGGCAAGTGGTCTGGTTTTAGCGGCTTCTTTTATCCTGAGCAGAAGGGCTTTAAAGCTTGACTGTATAACAACAGCAAGTTTTGAAAGCTTAAAGTCTTCTGTATGGAGGCTAATCGGCTGAAAGTTTACTTTTAAGCTTATAGAAAAGTAAAACAAAACACCTGTTTTCATGGATACATTACATTACAGTGCAAACAGTTCAAACTACCAAAATCCTTTACTGTAGCCTTCAGCAGTAGTTCTCCAGGCTTTAAAGAAAATACTTTTTGGACTTTAAAATCGTAAAAGAAATGAGTGTTTTAGGAAAATCTTTAAAAGACTTTAATCAAGCCTTAGCAACTGCCATTCAATTCCCCTTTAAAAAATGACCAAAAGGTCTGAGTGCTTGTGTGCAAAATATTGTGCCTGCAAGTTCTTTTTAGTATCTAGTCTTAGAATACTAAAATTAGTTTATATGATCTTAACGTTTAAAATCCAAGACATAAAATGGTTCAAAAGAATGCAGGCAAAAAACCTTAACCGGTGATATTTTTATCTCCAGACCTCAGTTATAGAAAAAGTGGGAAAGCTGATAAAAAGAAATTATACAAACGAACCCAGGAAGCTAAATGATCTGTAAAGTTTTTACAATTTAGAATAGCTCCCATTATAGTTGAACCTTGTGACCTGTCAGAGACACAGACTATGTATAATATTGATAAAAGGGGGGGCTGTACAAAGTGATTTGTTTAAAGCATTTATTTGATTAATAATGTATTTAAATAACCAGTGTTCTAATATTTAGTGTTAGTGTTCAGTGTTAGCTTTTGCAGTAAGATATTTATTTAGTCAAATTATTTTTGTACATCTTTGATCAGGGTGCTAATAAATGTGCTTGGTGCCGTTTGGCAAACTAGTTTAGCACATAAACTAAAGATGACTACTGTGTGCTTTTAAAAAAAATAAAAACTAAAGTTGTTTAAGGCTTTCCTTAATGCCACATGTTGTTTTTTTGTCTGACTAAAGGTTCCCAGAACACGGGACGAAGTTCCCCTCCTCCTGGATACGTCCCTGAGCGTCAGCAGAGGATTGCCCGACAAGGTTCTTACACCAGCATCAACAGTGAGGGGGAGTTCATCCCAGAAACCAGCGATCAGTGTGTGAGTCATCTCTTAAAAAAAGAAAAGCATGCTAAGACAGGATCCACTGCCTGCTCTAAAATGATAACATGAACAAGTTGTTATTAGAGCCTTAAATGAGTTCTCTCATTAAAGCAGAACTTGGTAATCTGAGGAGAAAGAAAGGCTTTCTTTCTAGATTGCATTACTTCACAAGAATAAGCTTGCCTAACAGGAAACAGAAGAAGCATCTGTCCTGTCTTTCTGTTTCATGTATACTTCTACTACTTACAGCATATATGTGTGCAATTTCAAAGCTCCTCCTTGCAGAATGTAGTAATAAAGGAATAATTGTATTACTTTAAACCCTTAAATAGGCATCATAGAGTTTTCTAATGATACTACCACCTGTGGCCAAAACTCAGAGCTACAGCACTATTCTGCTAGCCCTCACGGCTTGTGCTCTTACTTAACAAGGGTTTTTATTTTTATTTTACTTTTTTCACCTTCCCTAGAGTCACCATTGGTGTCTGAGTTGAGCTTTGATGCCGGTTGCTTCTGATTATCCAAAAAAAAGCCCAACTTAAATAAAACGCTTCAATTTGCTAGGTTGGACCATTTAATATGGCTATGTTGGATGTCACATCCAAAAAGGGGGCGGGGACTTTAAACCCGAAGTACATTCAGGACAATAGGTGTGCATCGGTGCTGAACTACTGAGGTGTCATTGTGCTCGTCTAACAATGTTTTAGTCATAAAGAGTCAAACAAAAAGATATTTTTCAGTTAAAGCTTACATAATGTCTCTTAAACTTCAGTTAAACTTGTTTTGCAAAGATACAAAGTTAAACATCCACAGATTGGTAGAAATGTTCTTTAGCTTTTGATTATAGGTTCTCTTAAAGCTCCATAGTGAGATGTGTGTGCTCTTCCTTCCTTCCGTCCTTCTCTTGTCCACTTTGGTCTAAGCAGGTGTTGGATCCCTGGAGCAGTACGGAGAATTCAGTTTCTGGAAGCTGTCAGTCTCTGGACAGCAACTCAGAAAGGTAATGAGGATATTCTGCATATTAGATTAAGAGGTAACCCTGGCAGCCCATGCTCCCAATAAAGATACCGTTTGTTGCAAATGTTATACCTCTTCTAAAAAAAATTCCGCTAATAATTGACTGATTTACTAATATTAAAGTTGAAATAAGTGGTAGTTTACTTTGCATAGATCCCAGGATCTTTTTTTTTGTTTTCCACAGCCCATCAATGAGGAAGTCTCGCATGCACAGAGCCAAGAGTTACCCAGATAACCGGCAAGAGATATCAGGTGAGAGACAAACTGAAGTTTAATCTTTAGCAGTGCAAAAATTATGTGCTCGAAAAGTCCTTATCCAATCACAAAAAGGCCGGTGCTCTAATTAAAATCAGTAAAGATGGTACCACTTTAAAGCCATTAGATGTTCTTTATTTTCAGCTGGCCATTATTTATTTTTTTTTTAATTTCTACACAGTTAGTGGGTATAACTAGGACTGAAACATGAACGACTCCATTTTTGAGCTTTAAACGTTTACCTTGAACTTAAAGGTGATGACCTGTAAATGATTTTCTCTTTAGACCGGGAGAATCATGTGTATGACAGGGTAGCAGGAAAGGGAGGCACCTACCCTCGCAGGTACCATGTTTCCCTGCATTACAAAGACCACAGTGAAGGTAAGAAATATGTTTTCATTTAAATATATTATTTTTTTCCCCTCTCAAAAACATATTGTAATCTAAGCAACTATTCTGTTGCATTTTCTAGGTCGTCGAACATTTCCACGCATCCGTCGTCCCCAGGGAAACCTGTTTACTCTAGTGCCCTCACGACGATCGCTTAATGGCAGTGAAGAGAGTCTAGGAAGCAGGCAGCAGTTGGACCTACAAGGCAGGCTGCGTCCACATGAACGTTCTGTTGCCCACAAGTGTAAGGACTGATCTAGCTATTTACATATTTTCTGATTTGTATTTATTTTAAACTGTACAAAACTAAGACTCATTAATTAATCGCTGTATTGGAAATGAAAGAGTTATCTGCAAAAATATATATACATATATTTCAAGAAGAAGTTACATGATTTAGATTTTTTTTCTCTGATCTGATTTGTTGATTTTAGTTTCCCATTTTTTCATTGGTTGGATAATATGATGTAACTCTCATGTCACCCTAAAAAGCTTGGTTGTAATTGGTTATTGCTCCTGGTCTGGTTCTTGGGTGTAACACATGCCCTCTTTCATGTGTGTTTCTTAGAACCAAACAAGGGCTGCACAATATTACAATATTCTATAGGTTAATATATATATGTGCCAATAGGGTAAGCCCAGGTAGGGCTGGGTAATATTGTTTACAATTGTAATTTTTGTTTTTTTCCTACTAAATCCAGTTTATTTTTTTCTTTTATCTTTATTTTAAATTTTTATTTTCAAAAAATTACAAATGGAAAGCATTACTTGAAAAACTTTCATCCTTTTTTATGTTAACCTTAATTTATAGGGCAATGAAATTAACGCTGTGAAACATGCCTGTAAAAAATTATGCTTTATAACAAAAAAATAAAAAACCGAACATAGTAAATTTCTGCAGCTTCTGGTATTACACAGTGAGTTGGTTCATCAGTTATGAGAAGACATCTAAGAACCAGAGTGACGAATTGATGTCAAACTGAGCTATGGCAGCCTAAGGAGGGCATTGGTTGGGGGGAAAAAAACTACATTTTCAAAAAATTCAATCTCCATAAAACTAAAAGATGAATAATCAGTTTTATTGGTAAATTGTCCAGCCTTCACCACAGGACAGAGATACATGCATCACTTTAGAGAGGCCTTTTAAACCTCCATGTATGAGAACATGTGGACTCCAAGCAGTTAAGCTTCAACTGGGATTCAAGCTCTTTACTTACTTGCTTTGATCAAAGAACTGTTATCCCTAGACTGTTTTTGTTTGCTACAAATCACAAAGTCCTTTATTCAGTACAGATAATTCCAAAATAGGTCAATTGTTGACAGAAAATATTATTTCCTCAGTAGAGTAAAAGGTATTGAGAAGTGTGTCTTTATTGCAGGGGCAATCCATTTCAGTTGTGATGTCCTGGTAGTGCTGTCTGGACACCTATTTTTTTCCCTTTTTTTTCCTTTCATGTATTCATGGGTTACATTGTTAAAGATCTAGGCGCACTGTAGAGGACAGAGTGAAAACTTATAAAGTTAGCTCCTGCAAAATGCGCCTTTCTCAAAGGCTGCTTGCCAACTCTGTTAATGTTTTGGTTACAGGCCACTTTTTGCACCATATTTCATCTACTATTACAATTAATGATTTAGGGAAGGTTTTATCACTTCTGTAACAATCTATAATTTCACATCTAACTTCCTGTGTTAAATAAACAAATTTAGTAATCCTAAGCTTTGTCTGTAATGTTTCCTGTTTTTGGTCATTTTGAGCCACGAATAAAATGTTAAAGGTAAAAAGAAGATTTAATTCAATTTTAAAGTTTTTGTGTGGTTTGATAAACCTGAGTGTGTATATTTGTCTTTTCCCCCAGCACCCAGCGCCCCGGTGACGTGGCGTCGGGGGAAGCTTTTAGGCCAGGGGGCTTTCGGTCAGGTCTACCTCTGCTATGATGTGGACACTGGGAGAGAACTGGCTGCCAAGCAAGTCCAGTTTGATCCTGAAAGTCCTGAGACAAGCAAGGTGAGTGGTTGCTGAAAGACAGTATTTGAAACGAAACCCACTGGAACCTTTCTTGCTGGCTGTCGCTAGAATGTTATTTTATCTTTTGATTAAAATAGCAATTAGTACAGCAGATGGATATGCGTGACTTAATAAGGGGAATGCAGCGTAGAGATTATCTTTGCTGCTTCGTAAACCCCCCACCCCCCTTCCTTTTTTAATGTCTTTTCCTGTTTGCCGAAGAGAAAACATGCACTGTCACTTCCTGTATCCTAGAGGTGCTTAGTAGTATAGCGGCGATAGAGGGTCACTTCTGCCTTGACCTCCAATCACCCTTTCAAAGCCCGCTCTAAACCTCCGGCTCATAGCAGATCTGAATCAGTTGTTTCTCCAAACTGGCCTCTGTGTTGGGACTTGGGGATTACTTAGTGTGGCTTTGTCTTTATTTATGTCCTCATTCTCTGCTGTGTCCTCATTTTCAGAGGTAAACACAGGAACTGCTTTAGGAAAACTCTGCTATTGACTTCCAATGACCCTCGGCTGTAGTTTTTGGTCATGTTCAAAAATACATGTTTTATCTAATGTTTATGGTTTTTAACTTGCATTTCAGCTCATTACTCCTATCTAATAAACATAGCTTCATTCTTAATTTGAAATAATTGTTTTAATCTAAAGTGGGTAATTGCTGCACTTATTTATGTTTCATTACAGGAGGTAAGTGCTTTGGAGTGTGAAATCCAGCTTCTAAAAAATCTGCATCACGAGCGCATCGTTCAGTACTACGGCTGTTTGAGGGACCACAATGAGAAAAAGCTCACAATCTTCATGGAGTACATGCCAGGGGTGAGTTTTAGTGGCCGGTTGATTACAGGTCTAATTAGAGTGAAAAGCAATCCTTTTGCGGCTAAAGATGCAATATTGTCTCAGTATTTAGTCACATTGTTCAGAATAGTGTTAATAGATCCTCTAATTTGAGGATGACAGCAATTCTTTCCTTCAGTCCAAAATAGAATCCAAATGCTTTGATAGCTTTATCCATGCTTTGTACTGTTGTTATTACAACAATGCTAGGTTTGTCATAGGGTAGGTACTGAAGTTTTTAAAAATACGAAAGATAAGATAAGGTTTTTTGATTATTTTTCTAACCTCCAGGAGCCATGCTTCCTTTCTGGTACTATATTAAAAACTTAAAAGGACTTTTTTTCCCTACTTGAAGAGTAGGTTTTGTTTAGTTTCTTTCTTAAATTAGTTGCTTGTTGTTTGTTACATTGCAAGCTAGTGGTTTATTTATGGCTTTGGAAAACAGCAAAGGAACAGGATTTCCATTATCTAAACAAAATAAAATTGCATATAATTGGTTTTTATAAGACCTTTTGCATATCACAGTTAATAGCATTGTAATTTTTTATTTCTTTTTTTTTGAGCATCTGTGGTGTTATTTAAACAGACTTATGCTTTATTTTTTCCCCTTTCTGTAACGGCCCCATATCATTGTTTAAATACATTTAGCAGCCCTGATCCATGGTCTTTTGCACAAAGTTAGTCTTTTGAAAAAGAAAGTGTTATAAATGGATACAACTATGCAAAATTAGCTTACTGTAACAGTTCTGTATATAATGTTCAGAAAGTTTAGAGTTCCTATTGCAACTCTAAACCTTGAAAACAGTTGGTATGGCTGCTGTAGCAGTAGTAGTAGTTGAAATCTTTTGAAAGGGAACTTATATCTCAGTTTTAAACTCAGTATTAAAAATCTTTGATCTTAAAAGAAGAAAAGATGGATAAATACTTTATTAATCACCAATAGGGGAGATTCACCTGCCCAATAGCAAAGATAAAAACATATAAAATATGATTTAAAAAAAAAACACAAAATTAAATAAATAAATTGATAAATTATAATAATAAAACACTCAGTCCTTCAAGAGGCATTAAACTGTCTAACTGCAGCCGGGACAGAAGATTTTCTGTTTCTCTCCATTCTGCTTCTCCCAGAGATCAGTCTCAAACTATGGCTGCTTTCATGACTGATCTCTCGAAAATGTATTGATTGAGAAATCGCCTCAAAATGTTTCTCCTTAAGATAATGGGCAATTAAAATAAGAAACCTGTTATTTGAGGTATTTTTATATGTACACCAACTTTCAAAATAATAAGTTTCCATTTGTATCCATTATTCATGAGGATTTTATCTAATAGACCAACATAGATTTGTGATGTAGGGGTATTGGATGCAAAACCACACCTTTCAATTTGTTCCTGTAAAAAGCTTTTTAATGGATGTATCATTTTGCTTTCGCTGTACTGTTATCTACTACTTTGTGATCGTCTGCTGCATACATTCAATAATATGCAAAAGCTTTTCCATATTTGTAAATAATGGAAAAATATACCATATTTTAACCAAAGAATTTGGCTGAAATGTGAGTTAAAGTGGTAAAGGCACATTTGCAAGCCACTGCAAACCTTTCTTTGGCCTGCTGGTTACATTTAAAGTAACTGATCTTGATGATCCTTGTGTAATATCTCCATGTTTTTTCCATTCTTCTTCAAACTTGGTTAACTAATTTACGTTTTTTTTTTTTTTTTTATCTTTTTAGGGTTCAGTCAAAGATCAGCTGAAGGCTTATGGGGCTCTGACAGAAAATGTTACTCGGAAATACACTAGACAGATTCTGGAAGGAATGTCGTATCTGCACAGTAACATGATTGTACACCGAGACATTAAAGGTGGCCGTGTTTTATATACAGATATCTGAATCAGCAGTAATTCATCTAATGTTTGTAAAAAAAAAAAAAAAAGAAAATAGTTAAGATATTTTTTATTAATGTTGCTTTTAGGTGCCAACATCTTGCGGGATTCAGAAGGAAATGTGAAACTTGGAGATTTTGGTGCCAGTAAAAGGCTGCAGACCATCTGCATGTCTGGGACCGGCATCCGATCTGTGACCGGCACCCCCTACTGGATGAGTCCAGAGGTGATCAGTGGAGAGGGCTACGGCAGGAAAGCTGATGTCTGGTAAGATATTCAGTTGAGTTCATCTCCAAATGGTCCTGCATTGTTACATCAACATATTGTCAAACCACTGAGACCCAGTTAAGTGTCTCAAAAAGTTGAAGAAAAGGTAAAGAAGGTGTTCAGTTAGTAGATATTCCTTACTGTGGGATAAATTAATTGTCCTATAGGTTTAACAGAAAGTCATGGTGCTGTGTTAAGCCACAGTAATTTCCTATACATTCACTATACGGGTTGTTATGAGTCATTTCAGTTGTCTTTATACATTGCTGCAATTAATCATGACAGTGCTGACTACAAATTCTACAAACCTGAGCTGTATATCTCTGGAGCTCATCCAGAGTAACTGTGGGTATATTGGTTTCATCTTTGATTAATGCTCTTCTTGGCTGGCAATTTAATTTAAGGAAGCTGCTAATATTTTCAGACTTTTTTATTTGTATATCTCTTTCTATATAAGATGATAGATAGAACAAAGCTCAGTGGGTTACTCAGAGCTTAGAATATTTTTTATAACTTTAAATCTGCTTTAATCGTCTGCGTTAGTCGTCTCAGCTACTGACCTGTCTTCCTTCATCTGCATGATACTATTATTTTATAATGTTCTCTAACAAACCATGATGCTTTCAGTAACCGGCTATGTTATAATAAATTACACTCAGGTGGACCGTATTTATGAATTAGGTGACCTCTGAAGGCATCAGTTTGTGCTGTTTTGGTTGAACACGACCATGTGTTTTAAAATGTTTATTCAAGGAGAGGGCTTTTGCTTGGATTGGATCTCCAAATAGTTTTGCTTTGTCATATCTGGGGCAGCATTTTAGGGTATTTTACTTACTCTGCGTTGACCTTGATGATTACAAAAAACACGTTCAAAAAACTTGGAATTTATGGTTTTGTTTTTTGTTTTGTTTTTTTGCATCGAAAGTACAAAAAACCCCGACTGAAACATAAATGTCTTTACTGAGGTGAGGATGATCTGCTATAAAAACAGATCAAAAACAGAGGAATGGCAGGTTGGAACTAGTATGCAAAATATCCCTGTCATTTAAGCTCCCAGAAAAAGTAACTTTTTTACAGAAATAGCTTTACTGTTACGCAATCTGATGATATGTTTAGCTGAATGCCAGTCAAACAGGCTATTACAGATAAGGTATACTCAGCTTGTACTTAGCATTTGTAGAAGGGAGAGTTTTGCTCCCCAGAGGGCTTTTTTATAATCTCAACAGTGGAAAGAGGTTCTCTGCAGGAGTCATGAACTGTAGGCATTCTTTCATAACGTTGGTGTTGTGGTATTTAGATGAAATATGTGATCTTTGTTTCAGCTTGTTTCTCTACGTCAGTCATAATCTTGCATGTCTTTTGCAGGAGCCTTGGTTGCACCGTGGTTGAGATGCTCACAGAAAAGCCCCCATGGGCAGAATTCGAGGCCATGGCAGCGATATTCAAGATCGCCACCCAGCCGACCAATCCGCTGCTCCCACCACGTGCCTCTGACCAGGCTCGGGACTTTATCCGCTGTATCTTTGTGGAGGCAAAACACAGACCAAGTGCAGAGGAGCTGTTAAGGCATCCTTTCTCCCAAATACAGTGCTGAGTAGTGCTTCAACCCTGAACTGAAGTGTAGCACTGGAGCCTTAATGGGCAAAGCATTAGCAGTGTTTGATGCACCTATCACCGTTATATGCTTTAAAGGAGACACAGTCTTCAACACACAAAAACTCTTAAAGCTCACTTTCTTTCCTTTTATTTCCAGCATGTGCTGTTCCAAGAGTTTCCACAAGGGGGAAATAAATATTTACTTATGAGGCTGCTCATCCTGACAGAAAATTCACTTCAAAGGAATCATTATGGAGTCACGGTTCATGCACCAGTTGTGACGATTCCTGTTTACATTTATTTCTTTTGCAGTAAAAAAAAAAGTCCATGGAATCCTTTTATTTTTCAACATTCAAACCAAAAGTTATGCACTGTTGCCAAAGAGTTTCTCTGCAACAAAATGTTCTTAAACTCTGGAAGATTCTTTAAGCTACTTCCGATTTCTTGTTTTAAGCATATCCAGATCAAGACACATTAAGGTATTAAACCCAGTAAGCTTTTCTTTGTAATGTGTCCTGAATAAGGCAACATGTACCAAAGCTAGTGGGATCAGTTATTAATTCTATGAATTATTATTAAAATTACTGTTGACAAAACCAATTTTCTATACCTTCTTACTGTTTGTAGCATTGCTTCAGAAATGAAGGGTTTTTGCCATTTCTAAGAAACATATCTGTCTATCAGTGGCAATAGGATCATTGTTATTTATCTGACAATGGCAGAAATGTCAGATTTAAGATATCAAAATGAATTTTGATTAAAAAGAAAAAAGTATTTATTTAAAAGTGTTTTTACTTTTTGACACAAGCATAATTCGATTATGTGATCAAATGGAGTCTTACAATAATTTTTTTAAATGCACAAACTGCAAAATACACAATGGATCTCAAAAGTGCATTGGTTAATGACAGTTTTTTTTTTTAGGACATAACCGTTTCCACCCTTAAAGGTATAGTGGAGGACTTTAGCAAATTTTGAAAAGACCCGCTTTCTCCACTTTAAAAAACAAATGCACATGCACAACCCTGTAGGGGTACAAAGTTTTATTAAGCGCGTGAGAAAGCATGCACGGGCCCATTCCTCCTCAAGGATGTGCGGAGACGCAATGATAAGACAGTTGCTTGGATGGATCTCATCTCACCTTTATTTATTCATAAAAATTTTACCCACAAATAAGACTACTGGTACATTAAAAAAATCGTGACATGCTTCTATATGTGTGTGTGTGTGCTGCAGGGGACATTTGGACATGTTTGCAGGATAAAAAAATATTTTTGGCCATCCTATAACTACTAATGATGCAAATTACAAAATAAGTTATCTTCCCTGGAAAGTTACAATATAGAGGTAGATAACTTTTATTAGCAGTAATGTGAAATTAATTCCTCCAAATAGCATGCCAAATTTTATCTGTCGAGTAGAAACTTTGCAACCAAGGCATCGGTGTGGCATCACGCCATCGCCTGAAAGAATCTCCAAAAAACACTCTGGTCTTGTTTCTCTCTTCGGATGCCTTTCTTCTCTTCTCTTACACTTCGTTGACACTTTTTCTCTCACGACCCACGGCCATTTTCAAAGAACCGCAGTAAGAAAGGTGAGCTTCAATGACTGGCTGAAACCGTAGCTCACCACATAAAAGTGTGCAAACGCAGGAAAAGATAGCTAACTGAGGACGAGCACGTAGGACAGCCTTACGTAAACAAATCACCAGGATGATTGACCACTTATTTTGATGATCCACCTGGAAAAATAATATCCTCCACTATACCTTTAATGTAATATAAACCCTGTATAATTCAACTGAAAAAAAAAATAACGCACTAGTTTGTTTGAGAATTTTAAAAGGTGCAATAACTGTTTTTGCACAAATGTGCCCACCCTTAAATATCTATTTTGTGTATGCACCTTCTGATTGATTTTTCAGCAGTCACTCCTAAGTTCAAACCAACCAAGAGGCAGAAGGCAGCAGTTACAACATAGTAAGCTAAGTGAGTCCTATTAAAGAAGACTGCAATAATAGAAACAAAGGGAGCTTGAACAAGATATCAGTTTTCTGTTTTTTATTTGTCTTAGAATATAAATAGATTAAAAAAATCCTTTTTGTCCCACAGTGAGGAATTCTAATGTGCTAGCTGCAAAGTGAAAGTCAACTGAAAGCATTCAGATATACATAAAGGTAAAAAGATCTAAAAAACGAAAAAGATCCTGTGCAGTAAGAGCAAATATTTAAATATTTAAACAAAAAACACTGTACAGTGGCATACTCAAATTCAAGAACTCAATCACATTTATTAATAATACAAAGCATGCATGTATAATCCAGAGGAGAAAAAAAACACTATTTGTAAGTTTGAAACGACAGAAGGGATGTAAACAATGACTAGATTAATCGGGATTAGTGTTGCCTGTAGAGTCTGACAGGGAGGAAGGATCTGCAATAACACTCCATGCTGCACCAATGATGCAGCAGTGTGTCCCTGAAGAAGCTCTTAGGTTCTGCCTTAGCTTTGTTTGTGGGATGGGAGACATTTACCACATCTCCAGTTTTTCCAGTTGAATTATACAACCAAGTCAATTTTATACTAGGCAATCATAAACCATCATGATGTCATTGTTTATATCTAAATTCCTGCATTTTAACAAGTCACTGTTCCAGTTTAGATGAATATCAGTACTGACTGTTTTATGGGCTTTATATAGAGGCAGTAAAACTATAAAGATTTCCAGATTCAAAGAGAAATGTTGTTTTGAAGCACTTTTTTGAAAAGTAATCGTGTTCATCCAACTGAATCAAAGCTTTGGGATTTTAAAATGAAATCACAACATAATTCACTACACCGAATACTTGATGCACTGTCACCAACTGCTATTTTCCTGTCCTAACTCTTTGATATTTCCCATTTAACAGTGTTGAAATATAAACATGTATGAACATTTTAGAGATGAAACCGGATACTTCTAGTTTTGTACGACTTATAAATTTGAAATGGAATAATTATTAATGGCTACTAATCTTTTTTTTTTTTTTAGGATAAATGTCAATAATGTGCTATAACTGGATTTTGTGGGGTTTAGTCCAAATTTGAAAAATTCTTTATTGGTTTTTTATCCAAATGTGATTTTGTTTTTGTTTGTTATTATTATTTATAGCCCCATGATATCTTAGTCCACTATTCTTAGGAAATACACATCTATAAATATCTATTTTTATATTTTGACTGTATCAAACCTTTTGATACTTTAAGCCTTAGTGTTTTTGGAAGAAACATATAGAAAGCAACTGGTTTTGCAGACATTTAAGAAGTGCATGTTTTCACTTAGACATTGGGGGGAGAATGAACTCTGGCTGCCTATCAGTTACTCCACTGTAAAAAGAACAGAGAAACACAACCTATGCTGTTCATCAGATGAACAGTGCTGTCAGGTTATAGAATATAGCTCATGATTAAAGATGTACCAATCAGAACTGAGAGGGCAATTTCTGACCTGCAGATTTTGTGAATTTCTGACCTGCTGATCAAAAATCGACTTTTTTTTTCACTTGAAGAACCATAAGAATGTGTAAAAGAAGCATTCCAGATGATTCTCTAACTTTCCTTCTGAAAGCAGTGGTTATGTGTCTCAAATGGAGAGGTGACATTATGCTGAGTATTGAATAGCAGTTCTTTGAAAACAAAGGCAAGTGATTAGCAAAATTATTACTAAGGCAACAAATTTTTACTCACAATAGATTGTATTGCTGTACCTTAACTCAGTGCCCCCCCCCCCCAGATTTTTTAAATGTTAATTAAATATATGTTTTTTTTTATCTGAATGCTGAGTCACGTAACAATAAAAAGCAGTTAAGCGTAAAATAATAGTTTTGCAATTTTAATTGCAAAACTATTATTTTTTGGCATGTTTTTTTTTATTATTTTTTTTATTGCAAATTTTTAATTACTGAGGTTTACCGTTTTTAAATTAGCTGTCAAAGATTGATTGGAGAGACTTGCAAAAACTCTTTTTTTTTTTTTTATCTTGGGGGGGGGTGCCAAGAAATGTTTGGGATCTACTGCCTTAACTACTAAGATTACCAAAAGAAGAAATATAAAATGAACTTTGCAAAATGACTTTAAGCCTTATTGTTATCTGCTCATCTGTCTCTCTCTTACTATTTTGCAGCCTGAATTAACTGCAAACATTTCCAATGTTTTGCAGAAAACAGCTGATTATAATCCTTTTAAACAGCTTAATGTATCTCTGTGCTTCCTCTGACTTCCTTTTAAACACCTTACTTAGCCAAAAAAACAAAAGGTAACATTGACTGTTCTTCCCTCAAATAACAGTTTTCACATTGAAAAGTGTTACTTTGACTTGTGCCTTTAGTTTTTTTTTTTTTTTTTTTTTTTTTTTCAACTCTAACAGTCACAGCAAAATCTGCAGCCCAGATCCTCGACAATATCTCTAGATGCATCTACTACAGCTTTGTCATATACAATTTAAGGCCTTGATTTTAGGCCCATTTAAAATGTTTAGTTTAAAATAATAATAATACAGTTGTTTAAGTTTGCCAGAGACAACCTGAAGATGCCAGATTTCACTGTCCAACCCAAATAACGACTTTGTTTTTCCAGGGTTCAGAGGAAATGTCCAGCATTTTATACATATCTATATGTACACATACACTATATTGCCAAAAGTATTTGCTCACCTGCCTTGACTCACATATGAGCTTAAGTGGCATCCCGTTCCTAATCCATAGGGTTCAATATGACGTCGGTCCACCCTTTGCAGCTAGAACAGCTTCAACTCTTCTGGGAAGGCTGTCCACAAGGTTTAGGAGTGTGTTTATGGGAATTTTTGACCATTCTTCCAGAAGCGCATTTGTGAGGTTGCACACTGATGTTGGACGAGAAGGCCTGGCTCTCAGTCTCCGCTCTAATTCATCCCAAAGGTGTTCTATCGGGTTGAGGTCAGGACTCTGTGCAGGCCAGTCAAGTTCATCCACACCAGACTCTGTCATCCAT
Organism: Cyprinodon tularosa; assembly: GCF_016077235.1. NCBI lineage: Eukaryota > Metazoa > Chordata > Actinopteri > Cyprinodontiformes > Cyprinodontidae > Cyprinodon > Cyprinodon tularosa. The sequence goes on along the minus strand of NW_024037838.1, from coordinate 1,225,226 downwards.
GTCTTTATGGACCTTGCTTTGTGCACTGGTGCACAGTCATGTTGGAAGAGGAAGGGGCCAGCTCCAAACTGTTCCCACAAAGTTGGGAGCATGGAATTGTCCAAAATGTCTTGGGATGCTGAAGCATTCAGAGTTCCTTTCACTGGAACTAAGGGGCCAAGCCCAGCTCCTGAAAAACAACCCCACACCATAATCCCCCCTCCAACAAACTTTACACTTGGCACAATGCAGTCAGACAAGTACCGTTCTCCTGGCAACCGCCAAACCCAGACCCGTCCATCAGATTGCCAGATGGAGAAGCGCGATTCGTCACTCCAGAGAACGCGTCTCCACTGCTCTAGAGTCCAGTGGCGGCGTGCTTTACACCACCGCATCCGACGCTTTGCATTGCACTTGGTGATGTATGGCTTGGATGCAGCTGCTCGACCATGGAAACCCATTCCATGAAGCTCTCTGCGCACTGTTCTTGAGCTAATCTGAAGGCCACATGAAGTTTGGAGGTCTGTAGTGATTGACTCTGCAGAAAGTTGGCGACCTCTTCGCACTATGCGCGTCAGCATCCGCTGACCCCGCTCCGTCAGTTTACGTGGCCTACCACTTCGTGGCTGAGTTGCTGTCGTTCCCAAACACTTCCATTTTCTTATAATACAGCTGACAGTTGACTGTGGAATATTTAGGAGCGAGGAAATTTCACGACTGGATTTGTTGCACAGGTGGCATCCTATCACAGTTCCACGCTGGAATTCACTGAGCTCCTGAGAGCGACCCATTCTTTCACAAATGTTTGTAAAAACAGTCTGCATGCCTAGGTGCTTGAATTTATACACCTGTGGCCATGGAAGTGATTGGAACACCTGATTCCAATAATTTGGATGGGTGAGCAAATACTTTTGGCAATATAGTGTATATGTATGTATGCGGCTGCTACACCTTACAGGCAGCTAATTAATGTTTCGTCTTTAAAAGGAGCATTTTATTTAAGTAAAGGAACCCTGGGATAGGCAAACGAATGCAAGCTAGTTGTTAGAAGTCTTCATACGTATCCAAATGTTAAATATGTACGTAATGTTCCAGGACAAGACTTGCAGTGCAAGGTCGAATATATAAAGTTATTTGATTGCTCGAAAAAAAATGTTTATTTTTTTGAATGTATATGTATCTGTCATGATGTCTGAAATAAATTTAAAAATATGTTTGTTTTCTTTTATTTTTCATTGTATACAAATGTAGGCAGCATTTTATTTTCTAGACTGAATGAAAGTAAACAGGAGAGTAAAGAACCAGGTTTAATGTTGGCAATGAGAAGCTGCTTGATGAATGTATTGTTTCTTTTTTCTTCCTCTCACTCTCATTTTATCTTCTCTCTTTTTACTCTTTCAGTCACAGGAAGAGGACGTTTTTTATGGCTGTGCCTGCCTGTGCATGTACAAAACAACATTACAAAACAAAGAGACCCTTTCTCTCCACAGTTGTAAGGGAGATGTTTCTTGTTGTGATTAATTTGATCCTATTTGTAATAAAATACCAACAGGGAAGAGTAGATAAGAGCAGCTCATTAATAAAACAAAAAAAGATATAGAGAAAATCTGGTATATTCTGGATTCTGGGTTTGGTACCAATTTGTGTGTTGCAGTAAAATATACAAACCCTTGTGTGATCCAACATGGGTTTACCGTTTGTGATTGGGTGCCTTTTTATTGCCTAACTCAGTAGGGTAAAAAATACTTATGTAGAGCCTAAGAAAAGAACCTTCACAAAGCCTTGAAACAATTACAAAGTGATCAAAATAATAAACAGTACTGTCTAAATGTTACCAACTTGTGCAAAACCCCAACAACTATAGCCAAAAATAGCATTTAAAAAACTTGGGCAGCCTTCAGTGGTGGAAAGAAAAGATATCTGTCTCAGTAATGTGTAAAATAAACGTGATCAATTTAGCTGCAAAAAAGACATCAAGCACATCAGTCTTGAAAAATAGAGTAAAGAGATTTAATAAAAGTGAAAATAAGTTATAAATAATTTATCCATGGTTTTTACTGTGATAGTGGAATTTGACTTAGTCATTAAAGTAGATAATTAAAGCAAAATGTAATAGATAAATTATTTTAGTTGCTAAATTCATGAACTTAATTTTTTTTATTGATTAGTTACATCAATGTGTTTAAATTTTTAGGTTTTCCTGTTTATAGCTTGTGAAAGACTCAAATTTAGTTTTGATTTTTAAGCATTCAAATATAACATCAGCTTAAAAAGAAATTTCATTGTAGAGATGTGGGCTTAATGAAACATCTTCCAAATTTATAATTAAATCTCAAATTATTATAATTTACCGAATATGATTGGATTAAAGGCAGGTATTTTGGATGATGAGGATTTCATTGTATCAGACATGAGGATTTTGCTTTCATGACACTTTTATGTTAATTATTTCCACTTTATATCTGGGTAATATTTCTGAAATCTTTAACTGATCGTAAAATACCATTAAATGTTAAAGCTTTGCTTAGTTTTATCAAATTTTTTTTATATATAATACAATTCATCTAGCTGAAGAAGCTGAGGTGGTGCCTGATTTGATCAATTTGAGAATTGCTGCCTTGAAATAAAATATTGTTTTTAACTGCAATAGTCTAATATAAGAAAAAAACTTCATAAACTTTACTTTTAATTTTGGGAAATGTATTAAATGTAAAAAAAAAAAAATAAAATAAAAACAATGTCATGGTAGGAAATAATTGCTTTTGAATAAGGTTATCAGTGGCACACTAATTGACTCCCAGTTATTACACATTTAATGTTCTTTCTCTTTTAGAGATAGTGAAAGCATATTTAAAGTTACTGATAAAAATAATCTATGAATAGTTATTTTCTTTTCTTTTTTTAAAATATGAAATAGGCCGATATTTCCTACCAACTCTTGAAATGGGAACAGGAGAGAATTCTATTTTGTTAAGTCTTGTTTGAATTAGAAATAGCAAAAGGCTACAAGAAAAACCTACTTAATACTTGAGCAATAGTTAAAAGGTAGAAATGAAAATGTGTCAGACTAGACTTTTTAAGGACATTTAGTTATCTTGGCACAACTAACTGTCAGACTGATGGTACACAGGTTAAGACAGAAATCTCTCTGAAACTCACTTTTTAATCATCTGCTGCTTGAAAGCTTGCTGAAACTTTACAATCCACATGTATTTCAAGACTTTTCTTTTTACATTTCCACAGCCAAATTAATTACCCCTTTAAATTATTAACAGTTAAGATAATGACTAAATTATGTCTTATTCTGATTCCCAAGATAATTATTACACAGACCCTTTCAATAAATTAGAATATTATTAAAACATTGTTTTATTTCATTGTTTTATTTCAGATGCACATGGTAACAATTTTTATTTATAATCTATTCTAATTTCAAGGAATCTTTAGTACCACAACTAAACCACATGAATAAAATTAGCGAGTAAATTGACTTAAGACAGCCTTAAGACTGTCTTAAGTCCAACTTTAAAAGAGTCAGACTCTGTCATTCTTTCAGATCTGCAAAGGAGCTGTTATAGAGCAAAAGTTTCCGTCTCCCATGGTTCAAAGCCTGGCAGATGGGACCCGAGGGAGTTGGCTGCTGGGCGACTTTAGGGTCCCATTTACCAGGCTGGAAGTTTGGAATGGAGTGAATTCCAGCACATAGGATGGACCTTGGCCACTGATGCATTTTTGATGAGAAGAATATTGTATTGTGTCCAGAAAGAGACTGGTGGCCAGTGGAAATAGCATTGGGTGGGTGTGATGTTTATACTTGCATGAGGACTCTTGCAGCACTGTTTTGAACACAGTGGTGTGAGTTTAACTACAAGTTGACCCAATTTAATCTAATCTAATCTAATTCAAATTGTACTAAGGATCCAATTGATATAATAATAATTAAGGTCCAGACAGTCACTCTCCTGTAATTCTAAATCCAATTAAAACATTAAAATATTAAGATCTAATAGGAAAACACATATCTAAGCTGTTATAAATTTAGGAATCCATTGTTATTCTTGTAAGGTTGGTCAATAGAAAAGAAAATGCCTACCAAAAATTAGGTAACTACCATCACTAGTTTTAAAAAGTGCGCTCAGACGTATTGCTTCCCCTAATGTGTCCTATTCTGGTGTATTATAATTTTTTTTTATGTTGTAAATCCATTTAAAAGTATACAATAAATTAAGACTCAGGACCTGGCGGTGCTGAGTCATAAAACTGGCCCGTCTATTCCAGTTAAGCCTGCTTGATTTTTATAAAACTCTTCAATGTAAAGCCTCTAGCTTTACTAGAACTACAGATTTTAGTCTTTATAAACATCTGTCAAGACTGAAGTCAGTAGAAAAACATCTCAAACATCAAAAATACCAGAATCACTGATTCATTAAATACCTTGATACACACAGACTCATGTTCAGAGGAGTCCAGACAAACAACCTTCTCAGTACCTTTTTTTGCTGCACAGGTTATACTATGAATAAAACTTCCTAAACTTTTAAATAATATTTTTAGAAATTTACATTATGAACAAAATTAACTGATCCAAAGTTTCTAATTTGGATTATAAATAAAAACACAATTTGAATTGACCAATAATGTTAACAGACAGATTTAAGTATCAGGCAATGTTTGCAAGCTGACCCTAATGGGATGAATCCCTTCTCATTCGTACCTTCAAGCATTTATATTAGAGCTTATCGTGATGCTCTACTGAAACCATCTATTGACTTATCACTAAAATTAAAGTTTTGAAGCAGACACATGTCTAAAACACACACTGTGGTTATTGCCTAGAGATGGAATTACTAATCCAAGCTTTAAACTACTATGATGTAATTATTGTTTTATTTGAATAACATTCAGATTTTCATTGTATGATCCCTGGAGCCCAATTTAGTTGCTTTTTATCAAATCACTAAAATTGCTTCAGTATGCAATCATTAGGTGCATTAGAGCAAAACATGTGGCGGGTGACTTGAAGTAAAATATTATTTTAATAGTTAAGTAGAAGTAGACTGAAGATAATCATGCATAACAGAGGGTAAACCTTGTATATTAAATGATACAACACAGGCTGCAATTCAGAGGGAATGTACAGAAAATTACAGCAATACCTGCTTTAAACAATTTAAAACCAGGCTTAAAAAGTTACAGAGGAGTCAGTTTGAAAAATATCACCATATGTCTGACAGAAAACATGAATACTTTCAAATTTGTAAACATAAGGAATAATAAAGCATTTATGTAGCAAGCATTTCCAGGTACACAATAAAGACCTGAACCTCAAGCACGGTTGTCAGATGTCTCTAACCAACCTATACATCCAATATTCCTGCTAAACAAAAGGTAATAACTGCTTAAATAAACTTAATTCTTTATACTGAAAGTTTCTATATCAAATATTTAACTGCATGGATAATATTATGCAACTTCATTTAGTGAAATCATACCTTAAGCTGTTTGTTTCCAGAAAACGGAGACATGCATTGGCCTGAGTTACCCGTAGTAAAGAGATGCCAAAGACACATCTGAACACATCTGAATCAAATGGTTGATTTCCCTCATCTGCCTTCAGTCATTCAGCTCTGCAGAGGCCTGGTAAGCAGCCATCCGTTGGTTGGAGGTGTGTTGGAGGTGGGATTCATCTCAATGTTGCCAGATGGTAGATCTCCATGACTAGACTTGGGAGGCTCTCTAATAGTATCCTCTTAATCACACGGTTGCATTGATTTTTAGATGTATAACTGGAATCTGAATTACCCTGTAATTAAATGTGATAAAATCGAAGAATTTTAATACATTTGCAAAACATTTATTTTTTAAATATAAGGTTAGTTTTCTGAAAGAGATTATATTCTTAATGTCAAACAATAAAAGGAAATCTAGCTGTCTTTTACATCAAATGCATGCATTCTGTTCTATGGTGTCAGTAGAAATTTGTAACAAATATCAGTTTTAATTAGTGATTAGAATAGAACAATTCCTTATTAGCTAATGCTTATTCCACTTTATTATTCTCCATAGGTGATACTTTATCAAACAAACCTTAGCTTTTGTGCAGGGGATCTATGCTGCAGTCTTCCCCCATCATTTTGCATGCCATGCATACTATAACTGCTGCTGCCTGCTTTCCCCTCTGCCGCTTTTCAGCATAGCCACCACCAAAACATCCAGCCATTGGTTTAAGGTCATCCTGAAGAAGATGTTCAAGAGTGGGAGAAATTTCTCAGTCCAGCACATGTTGGACAGCACAGATGGTGAGTGATGAGGTCCAAGCCAAGATGCCAACGTCAAATTTATTATATATTAATAAATATGCATGTTTACATTTTTAGATTTCAGTTTTCACATTATAATAACTTAATGCATTTTTAAAATCTATTTAACTATTTTTGTTCATCCTGTTCAGTGATAGAGATTATTTCAAATGAAAATGTTGAGTTTTTCTTTTTAACTGTTTTAACAAAACCATGCCAAAGTAGTCGTGACTGGCATGGATGAATCCTGTGTCAGGGCACTCTCTATATTTGAATATCTGGCCTTGGTATATTGAGCATGGCTGAGCTGAAACAGGGCTGTTTAGCACTTGTTGGCAAGGATGCTGTTGGTATGTGGTCATGTATGTTCAGACAACACTGAAGTCTATGTGTAATACTTCAGAGGTACTTAAGTGGTTATTTATTTTATGGCTAAAGGCCAAGCTTTATTGCTGGTAATGTTTTTCAGGTCTAGGATTGGCTTTAGTCTACTAGTATTACGAATACATAATTTAGCTGTTTGACTTGGCCCCTCTGGGACACCCTTTTTAAGGAGACAGGAGAAGCTGCACACTGTATGAGCACATTCACTCTCTTTCTGTTTGGATGCTTAATTATCAGGAGAAACTACCTCAGAGACCAGATCTAAGGCAACGGTGGTGATTGTCTGAAAAATCCACAGAGCCGAAACGATTAGTGTCAGAGTGATGATGCAACCCTACCATTAATCCTTGGAGATGGAGCCTTTTAAGTCAACATATCTTTGCCAGAGTTACTGAGCCATCTTGTTTAACCTCTATTAACAGAATCCAATTGAGATTCAAGACACTGTGTTGTTGTTTTTTCTTTTACAGCATCAACACTCTAAGCCAGATAGTAAAATCAAAGACGGCTTTATGCACTGGCTCACAGAAACAATGGAAGTGATTTTATGACCTACAGAAATCCTTTTTGTTGCACTGCTGTTGTGTTTTTACAGTCTGTAGAAAAACAGTTGTTTGTATGCTGCACTGACTGCCAATGCAGTGTAGCCATGTGGACTGCAGGATTTATAGCTATTTATACGGGAAATACATTTACCGGTAATTTAGATTATCAGTCAGCTGCTGGGTTATGTATTTACTCTTAACGCTTTGGCAAACCTTTTTGTGTGTGTTTATTTGGAACCTGGTTAATAAGGTGGCATTTAGTTGATGAAAGATAAAATAAAGGACCAAATGGAATAAAAGAAAGTTAGAATAAATGAATCCAATCTTCCTGTGTGCTTATTTTGGGTTGAACAAATTGATACCTAAAACTAATTTCTGTTTTTAATCACACTTTTCTTATTTTTGTTTGTCCATTATCTGCGTTTTTGCTGTTTGACTTGTAAATGAAGTGTTTGGTCACTAACGTGCTCTGGAATAAAAAATCAGAAAAGACAGTTTGAAGAGCTGAGTCTTGCGGTTGTCAAGGGAGTGGGTGAGAAGGGTTTCGTAATGTGGTCTCAGTAAGTCAGTCTGAAGTTTAGATGGGGTTTGCACTTCACAAACCCTTCCTCCTCTCACTGGTACCCGTGCTTCACCATCCATCAGTCTCTGAACCAGCAGGATGGCTAATAACCTGAACTTAATACAAAAAGACTGGACACTTAAAAACCTGCTACTGTCTTTTTCTGTCTGAAGCAAACAGAATTTTTTCATTACAATCAGTCCTGGTAAATAATAAATGATATAAAATAAATATAAAGTTTATGATTTAAATGTTAATGTAAATGAGCAGAATTATTGTTTTTTACATTATCTTGTATAAAAAATTCTTATTTGTGAACCTTTTAAGATTTTGTTACCTTACAACTTAATCTTTTGATTTATTTAATTTGGAATATATGAGATAGGTTAACTATAAAGAGGCAATCGTGTAAAACTGAATATTTTCAATTTTTCTGGAAAACAAAAAATTTGAAAACTGTCTGCTTTTAACCACTTTAAGTCAAGACGTACAAAGTCTTCATGTGTTTTTTTTTTTTGTGTGTGTGCTTTTTTTCACAATAAGCTTTGTTTAAAAAAACACTTAAAATTGAATCAGAATGAATGAAGAGGGTTTGGGAACACCAATTTACAAGCCTTACAACAGATTTTAAGTTTAGACTTAGGTCCCGAGTAGGAATATGTGATTATTTTAAATGTTCATTTAAAATTATTTTAAAATAAAATAAAAAAAATTTGATCTAAGGAAACCTATTAGAGTGCATAAAACCACTGGTTTACAGCATGTACTACCTCAGGGTAAGCTCATGTTGACAAGGAACAGTCACTTTAACTGTCATTGAATTTGGGGCAATCCTTCATAAACCAACCATGAATGTAACTGTAGAAAGGAAAACTCCTCCTCTAACTAAGGTTATGATATGTTTTGTGATGATGTACCTTGGTCTGCCTCCACAAATAATGTTGCATATACACCAAATAAAAATTTTTTTTTATCTCATCTGGTTAGAATACCTGTGTAGGACTTGTTTTTTTGGAAACATGCAAATTGGATTTCTTACCAGTTTAAATTTGCAGTGTTTAACAAATAGTTAACCTAACAACAAATCCCCCAACTTCAGCTTTGAAGCTCTGCAGCTCCTCCAGACCAACTATGGACCCTTTGGCGGTTCTCAGATCCTCCCGGTGCTGTTTAGTCACAATTATACCATATTTTCTTGACTACACACTATAAGCTGTCCTCACCAAATTTTTTTTTTTTTTTTAAACTGGAAACGTCCATATTTAAGACGGGATATAAGCCACTTATATCTACTGAAATGTCTTGCACCAAACCTGTAGGAGGAGCTCTACATATAGCCCCTTCTAATGAAAGACGGGGCTTTGTCAGCTCTTTATTTAAGCTCTGCAAGAATTTTAATGAGGCAAATAAATGTCAAAATGTGTGAATTCGGGACATTTGTTCTCAGTGGTACCTGATGCTAGCATGATCTTGTGCTAAAGGAAAATTAGCCCCTTATTCTTTCATTTCCAACTTTGACTCCTACGGCACACAGCCCCTCAGGTGGTTAGGAAGAAATCCACAGAAAAGCTGAACCTTCACTGCAAAAACAATCCAGAAATAAGTAAAAAATGGCTTAAATTAAGTATATTTAGCCTTAATTTGAGCAGGTAAATAAGATGATTTGCCAATGGAATGAGTATTTTCACTCTTAAAATAAGATAGTTAGATAATATTTACTTGAAATAAGACGATAAAATATTTTTTTCTTATTTTAAAAGGAAATTGTCTTGTTCCATTGGCAAAGTGTCTTACTTATCTCCTCAAATCAAGGAAAAACACACTTATTTTAAGAAAAAATAACTTATTGAGATTTATATTTTTTGCAGTGTTATAAGCTGTATGGTTCAAGCATGGGAAAAAAAGTAGCAGCTTATTATAGTCTGGAAAATACAGTATTTCCAAAATGATTTGGTTTCACTACCAAATTAATGAATTTAGATATTTCAGTTGAAGTCATGTCTGCAACCTTATAATGTTTAGAGTGGATAAACCTGTTTGGCCTTAACAGAGTTGAGACCTAAACTCTCAAAAGAGCAGCTACAATTCAGTTGTTTAGCTGAAGCAATTGGGCTTTGTTAACTAGTTAAGTAACTTGTCAGGACTCAGAACATTGGACCCAGAATTCAAGCAGACTGAAGTGATTTATAAACAGTGTTTATTAATTGCTCAGAGATATGCGTCTCCACAGCTAGGACTAGATGGCTGGAATCTCTATCATGTTCGTCCGTCAATACGACGAGGACTATCTATTCATCCTATGGTTGGGGAAGTTGGGGTCAAAGGGGATGGGATGGAAGGATGTTAGATGACTTGCGCTATAACTGAGGAAGAGTTGTGCAACGTCATCCTCACTCTCTCGTCTGAGACCATCTAGATCCAGTGGCAAGACAGGTCAAGACGACTGGAGACAGGGATGCAGTGGATGGCCGTGACGTCCTACTGTCACGCGCTATGCGCACCATGACGCATTGCTGGCAATCACCTTTCAGCCCATTGATCACAAGAATTCTGGATTCGGCTGTCCTCCAGACTTCACACACACTGAGTGGACAATCCCCTACAGTTGGAGATCAAGGATCAGCAACTACCACATATCATGCGGTATGCTCACAAGATAGTCACACACTCACACCTAAGGAGAATTTAGAGAAGCCAATTAACCTAACAGTCATGTTTTTGGACTGTGGGAGGAAGCTGGAGTACCCAGAGAGAACCCATGCATGCGCATCAGAGAGAAGCAAAGCTTAATGACCACGTAACTCTTACAGGGAATGATAGCGAGCGAGTGAGTTACTAACCTACTTATTAAGTTCAGTTTAAGCCCAGAGGAAGGAGTGGAATCATGCCCAATGATTTTCCACAACGAACTCTCACCTATTGGTCGAATAATATGGCACTGATGGCTGAGACCAAGAAGTTTAAATAGGAGGTGGGACAGGTGGATCTGAGGGACAATGAAACTGGGCAGAGCTAGGCAGGCCGATAAAATAAACCAATAATCCAATCATCAGTGCCAAAATCATGATTAACAAGATCATGAAATTATTGCACTGGCTTTTTATCGAAGTATCAGGATGACAGCTGTGGATTTTAGACCTTTAGTCATATATTGTAGATTTTTTACTATGCATTGCACACTGATACCTTACTTAGTGGTGGTCTGTCACCAATAAAATACTTAGAAGTTTGTTTGGACCAAATCACCCTTGTGATTACTCCACTACAATAGACCTAGACAGCATATTTTAAATCGGCCGTCACAAACTTGGGTTTTAAAGTGGGCAGTGATTTTAAATAGTAAAAGCTAAGTGCACCTGTTGTCAGATCTTGCTCTCATCAATTAACACAATTGGCAAAACTAAAACTTTTTCTTTCAAGGCAACCCTATAAATGCTATAAATGCTTTTATTTCATCTCGTTTGGATTACTGTAACAGACTCTATGTTGTTGTTTACCAGTTTTTGCTGTCTCCTCTGCAGCTTGTGCAAAACGTAGATTCTCGCCTCTTAACGGTAAGCAAAACTTTTTTGGGTTTTTTTTTGTTGTTACTTTTTTGGAAAAATATGATCATATCATGCCTGTCCTTGCTCTCCAATGGTTGCCTGGGCACTTTGGAGTTGATTTTATCACATCTAGAGATAATTCTTATTTTTTGTTTTTAATTGCTTAAATGGCCTTACCCCATCTTACCTCTCTGATCTTTTTCACCCCTACTTGCCTCCTCGGTCTCTCAGGTAAGTAGAACAGCATCTCCTGCAGGTTTTGAGGTTTAAGAGGAAGCTCAGAGCTTTCTCTATTGCTGCTACTATTTAAATGGAATAGCCTCCCACTGCACATTATGGAAGATTTTAAAACATGCCTTAAGGTCCTGTTTCTCTGACCGTGACTGAGTGGATGTGCTCTCTTCGTCCTCTGGAATGGGAGCTGGCTCGGAGCTCGTCTGCCTGGCTGTGTGTTTCCTGGACGGGGCCGCCTTTTACAGCTGCTTTTTGTGTCTCTGCTTCCGTCTCCTTGAACCCCAGTCGGCCTCGGCAGATGGCCGCTCATATTGAGCCTGGTTCTGCTGGAGGTTTCTTCCTTTTAAAAGGGAATTTTTCCTCTCCACTGTCGCTACAAGCATGCTTAGTGAGAGGGATTGTATTTGAGTCAATGAGTCAATGCAATCAACTGGTTTTCCTTAGACAGAAAACTTTGTATCAATTTGACTGTATGATCTGGTTGAACTGTAAAGTGCCTTGAGATGACATGTGTTGTGAATTTGGCGCTATATAAATAAACTGAATTGAATTGAATTGAAGACTTATTTTTATTTGCTGGCTTCTAACACTGGTAGGACTTAGTTGATTTGATCTTGTTTATTTAGCTTAAACAAATTCTTCTTAGTGCCTTGTTTTATGTTTATAAGCTGCATTTTATTCTTTTATTGTGTTTTATTATTTTTAGCTATGTTCAGCACTTTGTTTTCAGCTGTAGCTTGTTTAAAGTGCTCTGCAAATAAAGTTGATGATGATTATATTCTATTTATTTTAATTATACACAAATGATTTCATTTGCTGCTTAGATAATTAGAACATCTTCCAACATCCCGCTTGTTTAATCAAAGTTCTTTTAGTGTCTCTGTGTTTTTAAGAGTGCATGTGTGGTCAGAGAGCATTTGTAGCCAGAGTCTGTCACACAAATTCCTTTTCATTCGCTTGGAGCAGAAAGAAAGAGAGTAGGACAAAAAGGGGGTGAATGTAGGAGTGAAAGAGTGAGTCAGGGGCAGCCGGAGAGGCGGGAGGAAAGGGGGAGATGATGAAGAAAAAAAGTAGGAGACATTTGTTATTGAGTGGACAAGCACGGACAATCCCTGGCACCCAGCTTTTTGAGTGTCACGTAAACCATCCCCTTCGCTATCCCCTTTTGGTTCCATTCACTGCCTGCCACCCTCCCTCCTCGCTGCCCCACCCTGTGGCCTCTCTGCTTTGGACTTGGGAGGGTTGCTCCCTTTATAAAAACCCTGTGTGTGCATTGAGGGAGCTTATTCCCCCAGCATGGAGAGCCACAGAATCCAGTCCTCGTACAGGAAACGTTTTGGGCTTCAGGGCAGCTCCAGCTCCAGAATTGGAAGCCTGTCTTCCAACCGCCTCTCCTGGCATGGCACCCCTCGAACATTCACCCACTCCAGCCCCATGTCCAGGATCTCCCTGGGCTCTCAGAGCACGACCCTGCTGCTGGGAAGCCCAGGGGACCGGCTTGACTTCTCAGCTGACTCCTTGATGAAGGCACAGTATAAAGAAACACGTACAAATGAGAAGATGGAGATGATGGGCCTGAATGACCGCTTTGCCAGCTACATAGAGAAGGTTCGCCTACTGGAGCAGCAGAACAAAATGCTGGTGGCTGAGCTAAACCAGCTGAAGGTGAAGGAGCCCAGCAGACTGGGGGACATCTATCAGGATGAGCTGAGGGAGCTTCGACGGCAGGTGGATGGCCTCACTAATGGCAAGGCACGGCTGGAGGTTGAAAGGGACAACCTCGCTGCTGATCTGTCCACCCTAAAGCAGAGGTAATACAAGGGAAGATGGGGCCGCTGTGGGAGGAGGATCCCTGACCTTAGGCTCATTTTACTTAATGAGCCTAAGGGCAGGAATTTTACAATGGCGGGTAAAATGGCTGGTAAAATGGGTAAAATAAAAACATCAAATGTTTTTATGTGCTATTACATAAATCGAAGCATAAAGGAACCAAAAATCTAAGTTCATTTTACCAAAACTCTTTAGGTAAAAGTGACTGACATTATCTTTCAATATCAGTTTCAAAATAAACAAGGGCTTAAGTTACTTTTAAAATTGTATATCCTTATTGTTTGCATTGAAATCTATTTCAGTAATAAAAAATAAAGGAGCTGAATATCTAAAACTTTGCAACAAATTTTTGATCATTTTAATTTATTTTAAAATAAGATTCTTGGCAGCTTTACAAATACATCACACTTTGGCCTGTTGTAAAAATATTAATGTTTAGATTTCAGCACTAATTAAATCAGTTAAAATCATATGGGGTAGTTTTGATAAATGTTGGTAAAAACTTTTTTTTTGATATGGAAATTTGGTTTCAGTTGCCGAGAGCTATGGCCTGCTGGAGCTTTATTCCCTTTTTGTAAAGTTGATCCTGACTGAACCCCTCACTGCTATTGAGGGACTGTGGAGGAATGAGAGGTTGGACAATGGCGGGTCTTTACAATGGGTTCCAACAGCCAGGCAGCTGTTCCCTTTTTCTCTCCCTCTAGAATAAAATACCGACTAAAATCACCTCACCGTGCACATTTCATTTCTCTTAACATGCATGGCTGGAATCATCAAACTTTATTTTGTTTTGAAAAAACATTGATTGACAGTCTGAGGGTGGGAAGATCTACTTTGGAGCCCCCCCTGCCCTCTGACCGTGCAGCTGCTCATTCTTTGAGGGTTGCAAAAAGAATGGAGATGCTTCTGCTCAGAGAGTCAAAGGTCACTTTTCAGGTTCCCACTGATTTTTGTGAAACACTGCAGGAATTAGTACAGATGTTATGCAAAGTCTCAGTGTGTCTGGTTATGTGTCTCTGTGCGACAGATGGATCGTTGGGTGGTGTCTGTCTCTCTTCAGGTCTATCCTAATATTTATTATTTGTGTTTCTGTGTGCAATGGTGTGTATTAGAGACAGTCTGTGTATGGTACAGCCCATGGGAAAGGCTTCTGGCTGCAGATTAGAGTAAAGTGCAATGATGTGTAAACTTTCCATTCAGCTGAGTCCTATTATGCCTCTGCTGCAGGGAAGAGTGCAAAATGAAAGCTAACTCAAAGTGCTTCAATATTTTATAAGCAGTGAAAATTTTAATTCATTGACAAAAAATGACTGTGCATGTAAGATTCAGCTTATGGCTTCAACTTATAGAGGGACCTTTTACTGCAGTATTGTGCAACTGCTTCTGACTTTGATCAAATCGGAAGTGATGATGCCAAATGGAAATGACTTTCATATAATCTTTTAAAACATTTAACACTGTTGCATAAATAATCTTAAGTTATGCTGCCAGAACTTACAGCACACTGGAAGTAAATGTAGAATTATTTCATGATGGCACCTGTTGGACTAGTTAAGCAATTTAATTTGTCCTCAGGGGATCCTTAACAAAGGAATTAAAGTAAATTAAATAAAATGTGATTATTATTTTAAAAAATAATGGTCATAACAGAAAAAAAAATCCTCTGCATTGATCTACTTCACATGCTATATATTATGACACCAATACTGATTCATTTTTTTTTTTCAATCATCAGATTAAATCAGATTAAAAAACAAGGAAAATAAGCTTCAGTTATTTGGGCTAAATCTGTTTATAACAAAATTTTGAAAATAGAATTATGTTTAAAATTCTTCATACCATTTTCACTGTAAAGAAATTTTCATAATAGCAATTAAATACTGTATATTTAGCAATGGCAGGCAGTGTTTAAGGTAGAAGGGCCCTGTTCTCCATTACCCTAATACTTAGTTTCTTGTGAAAATTCTCTATTTTCAACATTTTGGCTGGGACCATTCAAGACAAAAATGTTACTTCTATTAAAGGAGAAAAACTGGAAAAAAAAATAAAAGACAACCTTATATCTAAGTTTAAGTTTACCAGAGGAATAAATAGTAAAGGGAAATCACTTTTGCGCTTTTGTTATCAGTGTTCATAGCAGAATAAAAACAGCTTTGTAAATGAAATGACAAATTCCTTTATTTTTAAAAACCTAACTTGATTATTTTGCTGTAATTGAAACATACATGTTTATCAGTGAGCAGGATATTTGTTGTGTTTCCTTCTACTAATATCACAAAATTGCCTCTTACTATATCACAAAATTAGATGGTCAGATTTGCTGCAACTCTATTCACTGATACATTTAAATAAAACTACCAATATTAGTGTTCTGCAAGCAAAGAAGAGGAAAATTAAGTGCAAATCATCAAAGATAAATAAGATAATTATTGATTAAAAGAACATTAATAAGATTTAATGTCTTAATTTTACTTTACAGACTATGGGAAGATATACTTGGTGGCAACATGGTGCATGAATTTCATTTCAGTATTTTTTTGTCCTCTTTGACAGACTGCAAGACGAGATTACTCTGCGACAGGAAACAGAAAACAGTTTGAATACATTCAGACAAGTAATTTTTTCACCTTGCATAAAAAAAGGCCTTAAATTTTACTTACCCATAATTTGTGAGAGCTAAATTTCTTTCTACCCCACCTGTTTCTTTTTTTCTTTTTTTTGCAAAGGATGTGGATGAAGCAGCTCTCAATAGAGTCCAGCTGGAGAGAAAGATTGAGGCCTTGCAGGATGAAATAAACTTCCTGAAAAAAATTCATGAGGAGGTGAGAATCTACATTAAATCCAAGATAAAACCAAAATAATGAAAGTTTTGTTTTTCCCTAACCGTTGGTATCTGAACTCTTTTCTTTCAGGAGCTGCGGGAGTTACAGGATCAGATTGTGGCACATCAGGTCCATGTTGACCTGGATGTGTCTAAACCAGACTTAACTGCTGCTCTCAGAGACATTAGGGTTCAGTATGAGAACATGGCCACCTCCAACATGCATGAAACAGAAGAGTGGTACCGATCCAAGGTTAGAAAACACACCTGTAACAGTTATTCATCTAACATGTTTGACATGCAAACCTCTGTAGAAAAGAAACATGGGAAATTTACCAGAAAAAGTAAAGTGGAACTGAACTTTTTTTTCCAGTTTGCTGACCTGACAGATGCAGCCAATCGGAATGCAGAAGCACTGCGCCAAGCTAAGCAAGACGCTAATGAATACCGACGTCAGGTCCAAGCTTTGACCTGTGATCTGGATGCTCTCCGTGGCACAGTAAGTCAAACAGATCTCTCAGGAAATGGTCTAAGGAGCATCCATGTTCATTTTACATTAAAGAATAATCACCTCTGTCTCCCTACTTCATTTGTCAAAATCTCAGATCCCAACTAAAGAAAAAATCAGCATGAATTAATCTATTGCATTCTCCAAAGGCCATGGGTTTATTAAGCAATCTGATTCTAGAATTGTCTTGTTCTGAAACCTGATCCTTCTTCTTCATAAGAACGACTCTCTGGAGCGTCAGCTTCGGGAAATGGAGGAACGCTGTGCCATGGAGACCGCCGGGTACCAGGATACAGTGAGCCGTCTGGAGGAGGAGATCCAGGCCCTGAAAGAGGAGATGGCAAGGCATCTGCAGGAGTACCAGGATCTTCTCAATGTCAAACTGGCTCTAGATATCGAGATAGCAACCTACAGAAAACTGCTAGAAGGAGAGGAAAGCAGGTGAGACACAACTTTACAAACGGGTTCTATTTAACCTAAGAAACAAACACAATGTAAAACTTTTTTTCCCTTTACCATCAGGATCACCATTCCAGTCCAGAGCTTTGCCAACCTGCAGTTTAGAGGTCAGTATCAGACAGACCTATAATGTTTTCTACTTATACTATGTATTTGGTTCTTTCAGTTTTACCAAAGAGAAAGTAATTTTATTTAAGTAAGAAGGTAAAAAGTAAAAGTTGAGCAATTTCTAATAATACTTGGTCTTAATGTTTGTAATGAGTCAGAGTTACTTGATATCTTATCTCTGCAGCCTTTCTGAAGCTTCACAGCCTAGATCCTGATTCAAGACCCATCTAGTTACATAGAATTGTTTTTTTTCTTGACATTTAAACTAATGACACTGTATTAGTAAATGCCCCCCAAAAACATTTGAAAAGATTTCCTCCTATGGGAATAAACCATATGTATCTGACAGTCATCTCTCATAGAAAATCTGCATAATGATAAAAGACTAAATACAGGAGATGAAATGTAATTCAGTACATCAAAGAAATTAATATGAATGAATATTTCTTTAAAAAAATAAAAGAGCCGTAAAGTTGCTCAGAAAGTCTAAAGAAATACAGATTGCTTGCTGTTATGTTGTAACTGACTCTGTGTCTATATAGAAAAAAGCATAGAACATGGTACTTAAAAATAGTGTATTTAAATATTATATATAGATTTTTCCCAATTAAATTATCCTATATTTATATGTATTATAGTACAACAGGTTTAGGAAGTCAAATACAATTTATCTTATCTGATTATTGTAAATATGCGGTATTTATTGTAAAGGTGTGCCTTAGTACAGATGGAAACAGTATTGCAGAAGACTGAGTTATATTCTTACATTCCCCAGTGATCTATAATGACACCTTTTACCTCTGTTTATTGGTTAGAAACCAATTTGGATACTAAAACCCCAGAGGCTCATGTGAAGAGGAGCATCCTGGTTCGAACAGTAGAGACCAGAGATGGAGAGGTAGGAGCTTGAGTATATTGCACTTCTCAGGATTTTCCTCTGGGGGGCAATGTTTAACCCCTTTTCAAATGTTTGCACACATTAATTATATTAGAGAAGTGGTGCTTTTTGCTGTTTTTCACCATTTAATTGAGTTTTTTTTTTTTTTCAGATCATCAAAGAATCAACCACTGAGCACAAAGACCTTCCTTGAGCTTCAGTTTCCTGTTTATCCTCAAACATGTCCTGAGGCTTCTGAATGAATTAATCCGTTCTCTATCCTATCAATAACTTTCCCTTTCATCTTCCCATGGTGAACTACTTTCTAATGAATCTAACTGCATGACAAGACATTGCCAAATGAAATATTGTCAGACTAGAATGCTCATTTTGGTGTTAAGACAGTCATCTTAGAAACCTGTAACTATTTCTGACAAATAAGATTCCAGTGTTTGGCCATAGGGGAGGCCTTGAAATGTAGTGTTAGTGTTCATTTAATATGTACCGTTGTGTGGAGGTTGACGTGTGGTTAAGTGAATGTGAAACATGGTGGACAGGAGGGAGGGAGTTCTTGGTCTGTTGTCACTGAAATTGGATTTAGATAAAGAACAGGAGATATAGGCTTATGTCGCTGCAGCTTTTGACAGAATGACAGCTGAATCCCAGCAGTTTTCTCTTCCACTTGTTCTGGTGCTAATTTTTTGTTTGTTTCTTTAAGGAACATCATCCATTTCTCCAATTTAAATCTTGCGCATCTGCATGTTTGTTTTGTTTAACCATATATCAAGCTAAGATTTAAGCGGAACAATTATTTTCTCTGAAAAGTAGAAATGTGCAAAATTTGCTGAATTATAAAACCTGGAATGGATAATTAAGTTACTCCTTTATCACACTGATGCGGAGTGATTCCAACAGTCTTTCACTGTGAATAATCCTAAATATCACCGGTCAAAAGAAATAGTCTCTTTTTATCAGTCAGAGGGGTTAAAAATACACCTCTTCTTCTCTGCATCAAGCATCCTTGAATGTTTCCTGATAAAGTCTACAAATTTTGGCACCCCAAAGCACCAGCACAGGCTTCTCATCATACAGACAAGATAAAGACAGACAGGGCTTGGTCAAAGGTGTGGAAGCAAATGCAACCTTTGCCCTAGAGCCACCATACCAGAGTTTCTACTCAGAAAGTGACAGAGAGTTTTTGTAGTGTTGGCCAGATAGCAGATGATGATGAAGATGGGGAGTCATAGAAGAGCTGCAGAGCTATGGCTCTATGTTTCTTATTTTGAGGGAGATGATGTTGGAGTTAGAAAGATAGAGGCACGTCAGAGCTCAAACTGTTATCCAATCCCTGCTTTAGTTGGAAAGCTCTGATGGAAACATGCTGACAGGCACTGCCGCTAACGAGAATGACGAGTCGGGTCTGTCTGTCCTCGTCACCAAGGACACCTCGTGATTCGTGCCATCTATTTTGTACCCTTGCTAAATTCCAACCTTCTCTCCTTTCTTTCTAACACTCTTTAATACATTGTCTTTCTATTTTTTTTTTTATGTTGTTTGTATTTTTTAAGAACTCTTTGCAGATTTTAGTTGAACTTTAGCTCTAAACAATTCTAACAATAAAATTTTTTCTTTGCTCGGGATGTTGCCTCCATTTTGTATTTAAATAATTCTTTCTGAAAGCTAGCTCAGGTGTTTTTTTTCCCCCTTTGATAAAAAAATGACTTCATATACAGTACCCACAATATATCAGAACTAAGTTCAGTAAAGATGAGTTTAATGTGTGCTGACAGTCAATTGCACTGTATTGGGGGAGCAGGCAGCAGCAGACAGATGGTGCTTGAAAGTGATTGGATCTGACCTTCAGGCGGACTTCAGCACCAAAAAGGTTTTCTTTATTATAAGATCATGACTTATGAGTATTCCTCTCCATTAGTAAAGAAAGCTGGACTTTAAGTGGTAAAAGTAGGATTAAAGTGTGGATATACTCGTTTTCTACTCAGGCTTGATTAAGCAAGTTGAATAAGAAGGTAGAAGGTAATTTCAGATTTGACTTTCTGGCCCAAATGTAAAATTCCTTGAGAGGTTTTCGGTCTTTGATTTCAAAAAGGCTTAGAGTTTGGAAGGACTGAGAAATGTGGGAATTTACATGTCAAGAATAATGGCATGTACTTATATAGCGCCTTTATTCAAGTTAGGAGACTTGACTAAAGCACTTTACACTACATTCATTCACCCATTCACGCACACACTCACACACTGATGGTGGCGAGCTACATCGTAGCCACAGCTGCCCTGGGGCTCACTGACAGAAGCGGGGCTGCCGTACACTGGCGCCACCGGGCCCTCTGACCACCATCAGTAGACAATGCAGGTGAAGTGTCTTGCCCAAGGACATAAGGACACTGAAAGTTGGAGTCGGGGCTTGAACCGTCAACCCTTCGATTTCTGGGCAAACTCTTACATCCAACGCCACTGTCGCCACTAAAGGACATCACTAACTGTTTCCCTCATTTATGACCAAACCCTAAACAAAATGTATTGGTTGAACTTAAAAGTTTTACTACCCTCTTAGTCTTGTTCCTTTTTTTTTGTTTAAAGAGGGCAGGTTTTTGCATAATTGTTCCAAAACATTTTTTTTAGAGTGGTTCTCTAGGCTTTTGGGAATCACTTAGTTATTCAATTATTTTCTGTGAAATTTTTTTATCTTGTCTGCGATGGACTGGCGAGTCAAGGTGTACCCTGCCCCTTGCCCGTAGACAGCTGGAAATAGGCACCAGGACCCCTCACAACCCCGCTTAGGATAAGCGTGACAGAAGATGGATGGATGGATGGATGGATGGATGGATGGATGGATGGATGGATGGATGGATGGATGGATGGATGGATGTTTTTATCTCTGGGATTTTTTTCATTTAAAACAAGTTTTAAATGCAAACAAATGAAAATTTTAAAGGAGAGCTGTAGATAGCTTTTTTGAATATTTAGTGAATTGGGTTTGACTTCGTGTAAACAAGCACACACTCTAATGCAATGTAATTCTAACAAGAACAAAATATAAATTGGGAAAAAAAACAACTGCTTGATAGCACCCGAAGATTTACAAAAAGGTTATTATAATGGAGGATTATTAAAACAGCTGTGAAATAGGCTTTTAGTCTGGTTCCAACTTGGAAGCTCAAACAATAAGTCAGCAACATTAGTCAGCTAAAGTGAAGAATTATATTTCTTGTGTAGCTACACCATGGGGAACCACCGTTTGACTGACATGCAATACATTAAGAGGAAAATAAACTGTTTATATTATTATTATTTTCTATTTTGAGTTCCAGTGATGCTCCTTGAGAACATGCAACCTTGGACAAAGAGTCATATTATCCACATTCATCAAAGGCCACAAGCTGCAGTGCTACTGAAATACATTTAAGCACAGTTTCAGTGTCTCTCCCTCACTCTTGACTGACAAAGGCAAGTCACTACAGTGTGTTTCCATTCAAAATGTTTTGACTCATTTGAAGTTCATGTAATCTTTCATTTTGTTCAGAGACTTTGAATTTTGTCTCTGAGAATAAATATTTGGGAAAAGCATAAGCAAAGACGAAAGGAGAGTTTGATTATCCAGAAGACTGACTTTTACTTCCTAGATTAATTTGCCATTTTTTCTTATTTTTCTCTTAGTTTATTATCCTTACAAGTTTGTACAATAGAATATGTAATCATGGTCACTAATTTTTAAGTGAACAACAGAAGATGGTTTTGGGGTTTTTTGACAATTGCTACAAGTGGGTTGGATGCACTGATGTATGACCTGGTGTTTGAGTATGTGTAAACTACAACATTATACTGTTAGCGAGGCTTTTATCTGGGTGATGGTGGGGGTGGGAGTAGGAGGGAGTCTCAGGTCTTGGCTGAAGGCGACCATGAGCTGAAGGAATTCCAAGCAGATAAAGCTTTGAGAGCCCAAGCCTTGATGTTTGGCCCTTTCCCCAACAGTCCTCTTCTACAACAACGGGAAGGGTCAGAGGTAATGTGATGCATATTTCTTTTATCCTTGTTATCTCTGCAGCAGGTGTGAAGTGGACACAGCTCTTGTATATGTATACACCATAGAAGTCAACTTCATTTGTTGGAAACAACATGATATGGTAATAGTTGCATTTATATTCCTTATGCAGGGTTGTACACATTCAGAGTGTTCTGGTCTCAGAAAAAGAACAACTTCCAACTAGAAAAAGCTGTTTCGGAGAAACAGCAAGTGGGAATGCTTTTGCTGAATGAAAAAAGCTGAAATTACCTGAAGAACATATGAAAATGTGATAGGAAGTCATCAGAAACTTCAAACTGCAGAAAACAATTGAATCATCTGAAAATTTTGTAGGGTAGAATCATTTGGCAGTAAAATGGCAGAAACAAACTCATCTTAAAAGCTGCACAGCCAAACCATACATGATATCAAAAATGTCTTGAATGTGGGCACTAGAAGGGTCTTAATATAATGTCTCCCAAGTTTCTAGATGAATGTGTCACATATTTTGAAGGGGGGCCACCTACTGCCCAGAAACATGTCAGACGTGTTATGAATTAGCAGCAAAGTGAAAAGCTTAATTCTTGTCCAAAAAGAGAGCAGAATGAAGCAGAAGTTCACAGTATAGGCTGAAATTTATTAAATTAGCTGAATCAGAAAAGAAATTACAAAGAAAAACTTGACTCTTATCTGGTTGCACAAAAAAGGAAAAGCTTAAGGATGGGAAGTAAAATGTTGAGGAAGATGGTATTGAATAAGTATCAAAATTTTGAAATCATATGTGGAAATGTTAAGACTTGGCAAAACAATTTGAAATGATTTAAAATGTGTCGGTTGATCAGCATAAAGAAAACAGTGTCATCCTTAGAGGATTGAAAATCTACAAACCTATGTGCAAGACTGACCATGAAAAGCAGAGGAAGGACAGAGAGAGAAGCTTATAGAAAGAGAGCTAATACCACTCAAGGAGCTGAATTTATCAAAAAAACTAACCTGCATGTTACGAGCCGCTGTGGTGATGAAAGCACTGTTGGCAGGCTTAGGCTGCATGTTACAAGGTTAGCAGATGCTTTATTACAGTGTAAATCTTAGAACCTGATTAAGAAATATGTACTGAGGTGTGTGGTCAACAGGCCTTGGTAGTGTTGGGTCATAGCTACGAGCCATATGGCACAATGAATGAGTGTGTGTAAGGAAGAGGCTTTTATTGTGTAGAGTCCTTTTAGTCTTATTTTGAAAGTCTATCATGGATATGTGTCAAGGGAAGGGTCATGGCCAGCAGTGATATGGAATCCATTTCTAAATATGAAATCCCTGGTTTTCCATGTTAATGGGTGAATAGATGCTGTATTAGAGCATAAATGGGAGACTTTTATTGTGAAATTCGCTCTGGGGTATGTTTTAAAAAGGTCCCTAGAGTCTAATAGAAACAAGCTGGTGGAGTTTGGGTCATAATGCTGAGCCATTTGCATCAATTAATACACAAGTATAATATGGAGGCTTTTATTTTGTGGGGTCACTAGAGTCTTATTTTGAAAGTCTAGCATGGTTGTGTGTTGAGAAAAGGGTCAGACCCAGCAGTGATACTTGATGACTTTCCAATCGTTAAATCACTCTTTTCCCCTGTTATTAGGGCAGTAGATGAAGTGGCAATGGGAGGCTTTTATTTTTGAAATTTGCTGTGGGATGTGTTTGAGTTTAATGTAGGGGCTTTTATTTTGTAGGGTCCCCAGAGTCTTATTTTGAAAGTTTATCAGGGTTGCATGTGAAGGGAAGGGTCATGGCCAGTAGTCATTTTTTATCCATTTCCAAATGTTAAATCAGTGTTGTCTCCCTCCATTAGATTGAAATGTGCTGTTTAAAGTGGCAGAGGTAAAATCCCTTTGAAGCTTTTGTTACCTTGACAACGCTTAACGAGCCTGTCAGTGAAAGAGAGAAAAGCGCTTCACTTTTGTTCCTTTCTTCTCAGGCATTTTTGAATGGGAAAATCAGCTCAGAACAAACGAGTGCTGAAGACAAACCGTAAATGGTATCTAAAAAATTCAGTCTAAGCGACGGCTATCCTTTGTCTCCGATTGGGGTAACTTTCATGGATGTAGCTCATTCACAACCTTAATGGGAAGGAGAAATAAAAAGGTTTGTCACACCTGCTGGTCTCATTAAATAACATGCAGCTCAATGGTAGAGCAGAGCTCTCAAAAGCAAAACTTCCCCTCTGAACAAACGAGCGGTGAGCCAAAACCACCGCTCGTTTGGTATTCAAAAAATTCTTTCACCGTTGGCGTCAGCCATCCTTTGGCTTCGACTGTGCCAAGTGTCATGTTTCTACTTAAAACTATTTGGCCACGGTGACGATGTAAAAATGTGTTTTTTCTGAGTATGAGGATTTTTCTCAGAATCAACGTTTTGCTATGCCTGAACAAGTCAGCTAAACAGCTAAACCATAAATTATATTGAAAAAATTCCTTCAATGTGCGTGCTAGAAGGGTCTGAAGATGTTCTATTCCAAGTTTCATGTTAGTACATCAAATGTTTAAGAAATGGGAGCGATACAAAAATATGTATCGTTTTGAATTTTGTCTGTGATTTTTGGAAAGTCTCTCATTGGATTTCTATTGGGGAAGTGTGGACTTCTTCGTGGTCTGGGCCAAACTGTCGGAAAACTGTAAATGCTACACAAATGAGGGTTACATTTCCTGAATCCTGACAAAAATCCCTACGTTTTGATGTAAAATTTATTTCAATTGAGTGAAAAATGAGGGAGTGAGAAGAATTTGTTCAGAAAATCCAGAACAGCTCAAAAGCTAGAGCACGCACTCTAGCAGTCAAAGAATTCCGTCTATAGACTTCCATTATAAATCTGAAAGTCTTAAAATTTTCTTTAAAAGTTTGAAGCTTCACTGAAGCAAAACTGTAAAAGTTAGCAAAAAGTTGAGTTAAACAGTAATAGCAGAAAGATACGGAAACATTTTAAAAGTTGAATGGTGTTTCTAGCTGAAAGTATGCTGAAGTAGTTAAAGGGCAAAGTACCTGAAGTTTTAGTGGAAATTTTGAAGTTTTACATGCATTTCAATGGGGCCAAAAATCGCAGAAAAAGCTGAATATCGCGAAAACTACAAAGAATATCTTTACCAAAAGTCATAGTCTCCTGAACAAGCTGAACATTTTGATACCAAATTTGTTTAAATCGACTGAAAACTGTTGAACTAGTTAAACGAAGAAAAACCTACGGAATAATAATAAATATAAACAGCAAAACAATAAGTGGGAATGCATAAGCATTCCCACTTGATTATCTTGTCATAAATATTAATTTATGGTTTTGCCCTGACAAAGAATATGATATCACGCCTTAATAAATCTTGTTTTCCTTTGGTAATTCAAAACTGTTCTTTGATTTTTAACTGTAGGGCCTACATATACATTTTGAAACAATACATATCCACCAGTGAAATTGAAAGTTCCAAATGGTGTTTAATGGTGTTGTGGTCATGTCAGCCCTCCTGTTTCTATGACGCTCGCTCCTCACACCAAGGTTCACGGAAAGGCATGTGGACTCTTTGGCTAATTTTAACCAGCATCTCATCAGGGCTGCAAAGACAAAACACAGATCAACCACCTCAACCTCTACAGCAGAAAGTGAAGCCAAATTTCCTCTGATCTCCAAACACCCCATTCAGGTTTGAAGCCATTGTGTCACAGATGCACATAACAGGCTTTTACTTTGTACAAAGTGGAACAACGGCTTTTTACAGTAAAGGTGTTGCGCTTTCCTCCAATCATTATGTGGAATAGTTTCATTTAATCAGTTTCTTTAGTGATGCATTTTTAGCATTATTTCTTCAGGCTGATATAATAACACAACATAAAACTTTTGAGATTTCAAAAGTTTGAATTTAATGATCTTTTTTTCTAATTTACAAAGAGTCAAATTGGATATTAATATACACCCCTACTACTGTAACTTGCTGAAGCGAGGTTGCTTCAGCAAGTTACACTTTACTTACATTGTTTTAGCTATTAATGTTCATAATTCTGGTTTGAAAACTGAGAACCCATTGTTCATAGTTTGATGAATACTTTCTTTATTTGCTTTCTACTGAGACTAAAGATTTTAAGATTAAAAGTCATTAAAAAAAAACCCAGAAGTAATTTCCCCATCATCTCAATGATCTGTGAATATAAACATCTGTTCTCTTTTCAAATTTTGAATAATTTTCCATTTTTTCCTGGACAGAAGCTAATTGATGAGACTGAAATATTAATATTATTATACAGCCTGTGTTTTTCTTTATACTACATTGAAATATTGCAAAGAATCCAAATGATATTCAGTCAAAGACAATGTTGAATAATTGTCGATAAAATGCCTCTTAGGTGTGAATATTATTTCATTTGGTTGGTCATAGAAACTCCTCCATCACTGCAAAAACAATCCAGAAATAAGTAAAAAATGGCTTAAATTAAGTATATTTAGCCTTAATTTGAGCAGGTAAATAAGATGATTTGCCAATGGAATGAGTATTTTCACTCTTAAAATAAGATAGTTAGATAATATTTACTTGAAATAAGACGATAAAATAGTTTTTTCTTATTTTAAAAGGAAATTGTCTTGTTCCATTGGCAAAGTGTCTTACTTACCTCCTCAAATCAAGGAAAAACACACTTATTTTAAGAAAAAATAACTTATTGAGATTTATATTTTTTGCAGTGATGGCAGCTTTTCCCAAACAACACTAATAATGTCCACAGCAAGAAGCCACTTCCCTGGTCCACCTAGCTGAGCCCAAACGTCTGTTTTGTGTTCTGTTGCTCCCCTGTTGCCAGGTATGTGTCCTCTGTTTAAGCTGAAGCAGAGCAATGAGGCATTTATTTATAAAACTGAGCTCTACGTTAAAAATCAAGATGTCAAAGCTGAATCACAATTCTTTTTTTATCTAGACAAGCCTGAGTTAAACATACACTATATTGCCAAAAGTATTTGCTCACCTGCCTTGACTCACATATGAGCTTAAGTGACATCCCGTTCCTAATCCATAGGGTTCAATATGACGTCGGTCCACCCTTTGCAGCTAGAACAGCTTCAACTCTTCTGGGAAGGCTGTCCACAAGGTTTAGGAGTGTGTTTATGGGAATTTTTGACCATTCTTCCAGAAGCGCATTTGTGAGGTCGCACACTGATGTTGGACGAGAAGGCCTGGCTCTCAGTCTCCGCTCTAATTCATCCCAAAGGTGTTCTATCGGGTTGAGGTCAGGACTCTGTGCAGGCCAGTCAAGTTCATCCACACCAGACTCTGTCATCCATGTCTTTATGGACCTTGCTTTGTGCACTGGTGCACAGTCATGTTGGAAGAGGAAGGGGCCAGCTCCAAACTGTTCCCACAAAGTTGGGAGCATGGAATTGTCCAAAATGTCTTGGTATGCTGAAGCATTCAGAGTTCCTTTCACTGGAACTAAGGGGCCAAGCCCAGCTCCTGAAAAACAACCCCACACCATAATCCCCCCTCCACCAAACTTTACACTTGGCACAATGCAGTCAGACAAGTACCGTTCTCCTGGCAACCGCCAAACCCAGACCCGTCCATCAGATTGCCAGATGGAGAAGCGCGATTCGTCACTCCAGAGAACGCGTCTCCACTGCTCTAGAGTCCAGTGGCGGCGTGCTTTACACCACCGCATCCGACGCTTTGCATTGCACTTGGTGATGTATGGCTTGGATGCAGCTGCTCGACCATGGAAACCCATTCCATGAAGCTCTCTGCGCACTGTTCTTGAGCTAATCTGAAGGCCACATGAAGTTTGGAGGTCTGTAGTGATTGACTCTGCAGAAAGTTGGCGACCTCTTCACACTATGCGCTTCAGCATCCGCTGACCCCGCTCCGTCAGTTTACGTGGCCTACCACTTCGTGGCTGAGTTGCTGTCGTTCCCAAACACTTCCATTTTCTTATAATACAGCTGACAGTTGACTGTGGAATATTTAGGAGCGAGGAAATTTCACGACTGGATTTGTTGCACAGGTGGCATCCTATCACAGTTCCACGCTGGAATTCACTGAGCTCCTGAGAGCGACCCATTCTTTCACAAATGTTTGTAAAAACAGTCTGCATGCCTAGGTGCTTGAATTTATACACCTGTGGCCATGGAAGTGATTGGAACACCTGATTCCAATAATTTGGATGGGTGAGCAAATACTTTTGGCAATATAGTGTATGTGTAACTCAGTCGGGGTGTCACTCGTATCTGGAGGTCTTCTTGTTCCTGTATGTGGAGCAGCAACTCTTTTCTCTCTGCTTCAGCCTGGTCGTAACATTTTACAACCATCCTTTGTTTTTGTTTCTGATTCAAGATTGTTTTGACAGAATTATTTCTTCTTTAGGAGCCCTTAACCAGACTCAGAGTGCCCCATAATTCAACAATCTGCTTTTGCAATAAATTTCTCTTGTAATAAAAACAAAACAGAAACAACAGCAACAAAATTATCCAATGTTTCAAATTGATCTTGTGAAACTGGAACAAATGATAAGACAGGATTACTGAGCAGTTTTTTTAAAATGTTTTTTTGTGTGCCATATGCTTATCATAAATGTGGTTGAGGACAATGTCTCAGAGGTGTGATTGCACCTACAGAGAAAGGGGATGTTTCTATTTTGAGAACTTGTGATGTGAAGTGAAGGAGAGTGGACTGATCAGGGTCTGCACTCTGTCAGTGTCAGACTACTGGAAAGTTAACCACAATGGTTTCAACAGCTGCTTGAGATTTTTCAAAATAAAATACTTTATTTGCGCAAAAAAAGTAAAAACAAAAAAGGTCCTAAAAAGCTGTCGTCAGGTCGTTCAGGTCTGTAAATGACTGTTCAGATATATAGAAATATATTTTTTAAGTTATTTTCTTCTTTTTTAATTGGTGTTGCACCGATACCAGTATCGGACAGGGCCCAATCCAGCACTAAAATGTTAGTATTAGTATCAGCGAGTACCGTCAAATAGGGCACCAATACCATTTTCAAAGCCAAAAGTTTATTCAGGTATTGTCACCCAATCCAGGTACGCAATAAAAAGTTCTACTGGATTCATTTTGTATTAGTCTTTTTTTTCCTTCTTCACAAACATAGGCAGCAGCCTGACAAAGCCAGATGGCAATTATTCTACATCCAATTAGGATGCAGTTCTTCATATAACACACATCAATGGTATCAGTATGGTATCGATAACGGCCAATACTGCACAGCCAGATAACGGTATCGGGGCCAAAAAATGGCATCAGTGCAACACTTGTTTTAATGCATGGACACCGAGTTAATACAGATATGCTCAAAAAAAAAAAAAAATAATAATGTATCCGCCAGCAGGACAATTATTGATGGTGCAGTTAACAAATTGGATTTTAAGTGTGGCAAGAAGAAAGCCAAAACATATTCTTTCTACAGATCTCAAAAAGCCATTTTAAAGCATTTACCCAGAAAGAAAGTACACTGGAGAATTTAACTCAAAAGCGGCAGTGATAGAGAAGATTGCACAGAAAAAAAAAATAGATCAGAGGCTGGGGCAAAGATTATCAAAATGTTTCAAAGCATATTTGTGTATTATAGTCTAGTTAAAGTCCAGACATAATTCTTGAGTTGGTTTGAATAAAATAATTTGCAGAAATAAAATTGGCAGAGAGAAAGAAAATGTAGATGAATGATAATTAATCAGTGCAAAGAATGCAATCTTGGATCTTCAAGACGAGGATAGTTTTATTTTGAAAGCTGAATTGGTATTTCCGTTTTGGTGAAAGTCAATTCTGCAAGGGTTGTGGGTATAGAGGAGGAGAGGATCGGTAAATCCGAACCATGGGAGCTTCTTCCTCTGCATCTTTATCGCGCATTGTTGAAATCTGAGGAAAAATGCTGCGATTTCGACTCCAGCTGAAGGCTTTTTATGCGCGCTTCAGATTCTTTTCACAACTTTCTCCAACAACAGGTTTCCTTGTTTCAACAGAGGAGTTCTGACGTTATTTATTGATTTCTTTTAAGCTGGCGCTCATAGTTTTATAGTGAACTTTTCTTAGTATTTTCTCCTCTTGCTACATCCTGCATCTGCCATCGCCCGGGCAACCAAACCTCTCCATCCCTCTGGAGCGCTTCATCTCTCAGTCGGGGAGGCAGACCAGCTCCCAGCGACAATTGCTACTTACTTGTTTAACTCCTAACGCATTAAAAATATTATTCCTTAAAGCTAACACATTTGGCTTATATGTGCGCAGTTAATATAAGCCAGGGAAGTTCATGCGTCTGGTCTCGCCAAAATGCCTGTAAGAAGAGGTCATGTTGCGCTCCAGAACACCTACTTGGATACAATCATCAAAAAATTCGACGAGAGAAGTAAGTAGAATTAAAATGAGTCAATGTATTGAAGAAAATTTAACATTTAAATATAACCCGAAATAATTTTCCCTTTGAAGCATCCTTGTTTACAATTCACACACCCTTAATATTCTGTAAACATGTTATTGTTCCAATAATTGCCTAATTGACTTTGCAATTAAATGTTGCTTTAATGTACTCTTATGGAAAAAAGACCTTTGAAAGCAAAGTCTACCCAAAGCAATATCTGTCATCATTTTAATTGAAAATGTTAAGGTTTTTTTTATTTTTTGTATTCATTAATTAATTGCATATCCCTGTTTTCTGGGATATGAGACTGTTTCCCCTTTTCAAATATCATATCTTTCAATATCTTATCCTCTTTCCTATCAGTGATGTTGACAGCCTGTGTTTGCTCATTTTATGTTTCTGTTTAAGTGCACCTGTGTGCATGTGTGTTTATTTGTGAGCACTAGTGTAATGCCCTGATCCATTAGCTTACATGTTTCCTCATGCTAAAAGGAAGAAGGAACAAGTTGGTGTAAGCTCATGTATTCAGAAAGGGAGGGAAATGCTCCCTTGCAATCAGCATGTGGAGAAAAATCATACGCTGCTTGTGTAGTTTAGTTTTGAAATTGGTTACTTTATCAGCTGTATACCTAAACCTCATATGTAGTCTTTCTTGTATTTTAAGTTCTATTTTCAGAAACACAATTTATTAAAAAGAAGAAGAAAAAAACATATTTCTTAACTATCCATGCTTTCTAAATTAGGGGAAACTGCCTCAGACCTTCAGTCTAGTCTATTTCTTTGAGGTACCTTTTGAGGAAAAAGTCTCATTATGTAATGCTTGAACCGTGTCCCTAAAAATGCGTGTGCATGTGCACGACCAGGTGAGTGCAAATGGCACGTGCAACAGTGGTGCTGCTTAGCAACGCTGTGACGATCAGTGTGAGCCCCAGATAATGACATTGGACAGGATGTGCTTTCCACCAGAGTAGCTTAGACGTTTGCTTAAAACAGGAGGGCCAAGAGAAGACCCCCACCCCCTGCTATCAGCATCAGTGTGGGCAGCAAACAGCTGGGTCCACCAAAGCTCTATTAAAAGGGCTAGCTTGAATCTGCTGAGTTTATTGTATTTACTCTTCAATAAGTTCATTTAAGTAATGTTTAAACTGTAGAGCATTGTCCCAATGAATTATTTTGTAGCATTTTATTGCTATTGTGTGTTATTATAAGTTACAAGAACATATAGCATAAAGAGTTTGAACAGTTTTGTAGCAGATGAAACTGTTCTGGAACAGTTTTTTACACAGTGATGATTAGTGATGTTGTTTGACCCCCTCCAGGAAGGGTTCATATACTGCAGAGGACACACAGCCTGTAACCTGTGCATATTAGGAAGTAGAAAGGTAGTAAACGTAAAGGAAAATGCTTGTAGTGAGCTTGTAAGCAGGATGCTGTGCAAGAGATAATTATACTGCCTTAGCCTCGCAGGTTTGGTTTATTCATGCAAATGTTAATAGACTTATTCCTTAAAAACATTAGCCTATCTAGAAATGGGTTTACACATGCAAAAAAATATTAGCAAAATATTAATGTAAATATGCCAGGCCTATCTGTAGTGATGTAACAGAGATGTACACCAAAGACAAACAGGGAGCTTGGAGCTGATGATGGTCATTTTGCCCTTTTTCATTTTGTAGTTTTGTAGTTTTAGTCATATGCTATGCAACAGTTGTGGGTATGGAGTGGAGTCATCAGCTGCCGGACATTTCATTCTAACCATCCTTCCATTCGACCCTGCCAGAGGAGCATTTCCTGCCTGCTTTCACTACTTACAAGGCAGGACAAGTTTATTTATAAAGCTTCATTCACATATTGAGTAAATTTCTCCACTGTGAGTTTAATAAAGTAAATCAATCAATCTTGCACAACAAATTCAAAGTGTTTTATTATGAAATAAGGGAACATAGATGATTACATATAAAGAAAAAGGAAATCAAAAGGCCATCAGAAAAAAACAAAGAATTAGATTAAATGAAATAAATATGCAAAAAGTTTGTTTATAGCAAATAAAAGTTAAGACATTATAAAAATTATTTTATATGGCAATACTTTAACACTTATTTGGACTAGAATAAAGTTTCTGTACAATTAAAGTTTACAGAGACTTAGTTTTTGAGCTGAGGAGAGTAACAACTAATACTGGTTCCTTTATTTTATTCTGGTTCTGATTACACTGAGTGAAGAGGTCTTGGATGACCTTGGGGGCCTATATGTTTAGTACCTGACAAGCAGCTCTTAAATGTATTTTGGCTCAAGTCTATTAGTTGCCTTACATCAACAGGATTATGAATTATAAATTATATTCTTTACAAAGGACTTAAGGATTCTAGAGTTTTAGCTGGAGTTTTAGCTGACAAATTAAGTAAACTGTCTGTATTTATATAGCACTTCAAGTCAGGAGACTTGCCCAAAAGCATTACACTACAGTCAGTCATTCACACATTAATTCATGCACACACTCACAGCTACAATGTGAGCCCTGGGGCTGACTGACAGAATCAAGGCTGCAATACACATGTGCCATCAGGCCCTCTGACCATAAATAGGTAATGCAGATGAAGTCTCTTGCTCAAGGACACAACAATTCAAGCTGGGGCTTGAACTGACATCTGACACCACTGTTGAAACACAATTAGCTAACCTGCTAAAATATATGTATATATATATTTATATGTTTTTATATTTCTCATTTTGTTAGAATCTGAGAATAAAGATCCGACAAAACCTATTTATAGATATACTTAACAAAGGTGCTAAAAATGTGATCTAAACCTACAATGAAGCATTTTTCTTAAACTGTGTTGCCTTTAGCATCGTTGTAGATTTAAAGGGTGAGACTGAACATTAGAGAAACTCCACATGGGAGTTTTGTTGGTCAGATTTATAATAACCAAATGCCTTTAAAAAAAAAAACTCTGCCAAATAAGACATAAACTTGTTTAGCATGGTACCGCACAATATGTCCGACTAAGAAAGAAGATGATTAGTAAGGAGCACTTTTGTTTTTTGTTTTGCCTCTTTGTTGATGTAAAAACATTTGTGCTAAGGTAGGGGATGGTGCTTCTGTCTTATAAGTATGAGAAGGTGGGGATATTCATTTTCAATTCAATTCAGTTTATTTATAATGCTCAGTTCACAACACGCCATCTCAAAGGATTTTACAGAAACAATTCATCCAGATCATCCAGTCAGATTGGTTCAAAGTTTTCTATGTAAGGAAAACCAGATGATTGCATCGACTTATTGACTCGACTGCAATCTCTCACAACAAGCATGGATGTAACGACAGTGGGGAGGAAACCTCCCTTATAGCAGACTAAAACTGGTCATTGGTCCAACCAGAGAGGAGCCTGATAACTAAAATATCTGCCTGCCATTCTACTTTTAGAAATTCTAGGAACCTCTAAAAAACCTGCAGATTGAGAGCAAAGTGCTCTGTTAGGAACATAAGGTACAATTAGATCTCTAAGACAGAGCATGGCCATTTAAGGGATAAATTATATGTGAGAAGGAGGATTTAAAATTCTATTCTAGATGTCACAGGAAGCCAATGAAGAGAAGGTTGGATAGGACAGATATGATCTCTCGTTTTAATTTTCATCATAACTCTAGCTGCAGCACTTTGGATCTGGCTTTTAAATACAGTTTGTGGACTTCCTGATAGTAAATACTTACAATAGTCCTACAAGTAACAAACACATGGACTAGTTTCTCAGCATCACCCCTGGACTGGATATTTTATAATTTTGGCAATATTCCACAGAAGAAAGAATGGGTGTTAAAAAATACACCAAGATTTTTACTTTATTATAAGATCAATTTAATCTCATCCAAATGAAGTGACTTAGTAATCAGCTTCTTTTTCAAAGACTCTGGTCCAAAGACTGTAACTTCTGTTTTGTCTGCATACAGGCGCAGAAAGTTAAGAGTCAACCACATTTTTATGTCATCGAGACATGCTTGTAGTCTATGTAGTGGGTTAGCTGCCCTTGGATTTATCATAAGCATAAAGCATTAATCCCATGCTGCCTAATAGTATTGCAAATTTTGAGCATACATATAGCAAATAGAATTGGCCCTTGCATTCATCCCTGTGGTACTCCACAGGTAACCATGGAGATTAAGGAAGATTTACCATTAGCATAAACAAACTAAAATCTGTCAGATAAATAAGATTTAAAGCAATCCACTGCTGTTCCTTTGATTCCAACAAAATATTCAAGTCTTTCTAAAAGAAAATTATGATCAACTGTATCAGACGCAGTACTGAGATCTAACAGGACAAGTACATACGACATTATTAGGCTTTGACAGACTAATATTAAAGGAGAAATAAGTGGGAAATTTACTCTGAAGTAGAGATGTCCCGATCCAGGTTTTTGCACTTCCGATCCGATACCGATATTGTTTTTGGACTTCCGATCCTATACCGATACTGGCCGATACCAGCCTATCCGAGCATGTATTTAAGTTTAAGTTAAAGTATTTAGCCTTAGTTGTAAGACTCATGTTGGAAAGGGTTTTAGTACTCTTGATCTAGCCAGCTAAATTAGGTGAGATTGAATAAAACACAATGCTTGGTAACAACAAACTTACCTGTTTATTAAGAGATAAACACAAACTGGACAAAATTATGAATAGCAATCTGAAATTGCACAGTGAACAGTAAAACCGTAAACAGTTAAAGGTGCAAGTATTACTGTAAGTTTTAATAAAAATGCAAAACAGGGAAACACTGGCCCAAAATAGTGGAATGGATCGTTTCAATCGGCGAAACTGGAAAAAACGGACCGGATTTTTTTTTAAAACTGGATCGGCAGTCTGGATCGGCATTTTACATGCTTTGCCAATACGCATTTTTTTGCCAATATCGGCGTGCCGATCCGATACGTGGATCGGATCGGGACAAGCCTACTCTGAAGTTAACCAAAATCGTTCTTATTTTTCACCTGGGATGGGAGGAGCATTCCTTATAAACAATATTTCCTTTCTATCAACAATGTCTCAGTCAAATCTTTCTCCTTTCAAACCAAGAGGTATGAAGCAGAGCTACATCAGCGCAGTGTATCGTCAATGTTTACCTCCTGTTTCCTGAGCCAATCATATGGGAGTTCCCAGGATAAACAAAACGGAGGTCAGCATTTGGTATTTTATATTTGCAAAAGAGCAGCAGCCTGGAAACATTGAAGTCAGCAACAGAACTGCACCAGAAATAGTTTCAAGAGTACCTAAGAAGCCTCAGCATCCTTTAGAAGTATCACCCACCCATTTACTCTGGCTGAGACGTCTTTACTAATTATCATGAATTCCGCTATGTCCTCATCTCTCTAAACTTGGCAATCTTCAAGCAACTGGTTTGTTTGTTTTTTTGTGTGTTGCACTGATTTAAAACATTAAGTGTCATTATCCCTTATTGCTCCTTTAAGGCCCAATTATAGTCTATTTCTGGCATTCCTGTAAGACTCTGTTATCCCTTTACAAGCCAGCTGATGTCGGCTATACCTTTTTTAAAAACAGACCAAGCATCAGATATTGGAGTAATTTATAATGCTGTTGAGATCCCTCCTTCCTCATCAATGACGCCCTGTTGTTCTAGAGGTTGTATCATAATGTTCTTTCGTGCATAACAAATCACTTATGCAAAGTTTGATTGTTACTTTACAAAGAGTGCAGCCACAACACCCTGCAGGTAAACAGCTCTGCATAATAATAATAATAATAATCTATTTTTATGGATTCGTTGTTGCAGCACTACTGTTAATAATCAAAGAAGCAGTGCAGTTTTTTCTTACCAACTTTGAGACCGTAATTGCATGTCTTTTCCCTTTCTCTCCCTGCCTTTTTCTTTTACTATTACAGTAAAAAAAAGACCACTTGCTACACAAAGAAAAAACCTCGATTTGATTCATTATGATGCCCGTCAAACAGGCTATAGGTAGCATAATGCTGAGGCTATTGCTGGATTGCAAAAAGTAATTAGAATAGTGAAAAAGGACAGACCGTCTGCATTCAGTTTTTTCAGCTTTTTGTCAGCAAAAATGATGATACACCAATACAACAAAGTTTTCTGACAGAAAATGACCTACAAAAGCATCAAAAGGTATTTGACTAAATTTAAAAAAGCCAAATTTAAGTTGAAGTGGTTTCCACAGTAAATGTAAACCACTTTTTGCAACTAGAAGTGGACAAATGCCCAGCTAACATTATGGCAGAAGGTCTGTGTGGATTAGGAAATATCTGGTCCTTTAAAAAAAAAACAATATGTGTCAGGGTTCGATGAAGGACCCAATATGCAGAGGCAGAGTATGATTCTTGCAGATTTATTCAAGGTGGTGGCAACAGAAGTATACAACCAGTTGTAAACGAAACAGGAAATGCATGAACCAGAACAGAAAGTAAAACAGGAGGTGATTTATAGGAGGTAATAAGACAAAGCAGCCATGAGCAACTACAGAGAAGGAGTGTATTTATTGGGGAGGAGAATACTGAACAGTGAATGGAGTATTTAACTAACAAGGAGCAGGGTTTCAAAGACAGAGTTTGAAGGTGACTGAATGGAAAGGAGAGTTGCACTAGGGGCCATTGAACAGCAACAGGGAAAGGAAACAAAAAATTACTAAGGGAAAATTAGACAACATGTAAAAAGTCTGGATAAACTAAGATAACTATAATGCCATGGGGAAACATAATCAAAAGAAAAAAGTAAACAATAAATGGTAAAAAAAAAAAAAAAAAAAAAAAAAATTAAGCAAAGACTAAATAAGTCCCAAGAGTGCTAAATTAGATGTAACTCAAAAAACACCAAAGAGGAGTTAAACTTAGAAGTAAAGAAAATCTGATAAATCTTAATGAAAAATATAAATAAATATAATTTTTGGAATAACAAAAAATAAAACCCTAAACAGAAACAAATTTCCTAAATCAAAGAGACAGTTGTACAAAAGGATTCAACAAAGGATAAAAAAAATAATAACACAGGATATAATTAATCACCTAAAGGCAAAAAGTTAAATGTAATCTAAACAAAACATGTCAAGCAGAGACAACACAATTTCAAAATTTTAACTTAAATGCTTAAAAAAAGATTTAATTATATGATTTTGTAAAAAAAAAGTGAATAAACAAAATATTATTAAAAAGTAAAATACAGTTACTATAGAGTTTTACTGTAAATAGAGACAATAAAGATGAAACTGGTTTGACTCGTTTACATAACAACAATGTAAATTTGTACAAATAAGAAAAGTTTTATGACCAATTGGATAATATCCAAATGTTGACAGGTTAAAAAGTGTAATAAACTTTTAATTTCTTATGTTACCTGAGAACAAGAGTGACACACCAGAGTTTAAATTAAAGTGACCAACTGCTCCTTGTTCAATCTCCTAAACTATGATGCTAGTAACTTTAGCACCATGGAAAATCAAACTTCATCACTTCCACATCAGCTTATTGTCATGTGAGAAGAATGAGAGATAATTCACTGAAATGGCAGAACCTTTTAGATCCAAAGCCTTGCTGGAAAAGTCATCTAGTTGCCCTTTAGTCTGATTTAATCACAACCTTTGTACAGATATTACTATTGTTAGTGTGTTTTTCCTAGAATAACTGTGCTGCTAGAATTCTACTGTTTTTGTGCTTCATTTGACCTTTCTTCCACTTTTTCAGATCGCAAGTTTCTGATTGCCAATGCACAGATGAAGAACTGTGGAATCATCTACTGCAATGAAGGCTTCTGCCAAATGTTCGGTTTCACCCGGGCTGAGATCATGCAGCAGCCATGCACCTGCCAATTCTTGGTAGGTCCTGGCACCATGAAGAGTGCCCTGGCCCAATTAGCACAAGCCCTGCTTGGGTCAGAGGAGCGTAAAGTGGAGATTCTCTACTATTCAAAGGAAGGTGAGGCACAGAAAATAAAAGGAACAATTGAAGACATAGAATAAGTAGGACGACAAAAAACTCTTTGCAGCTTTTCTTTTTTTTGTCATTTAAAATATTTTTCTTCAAATGTGCATATTGATAATAATAAAAAAGAAAACTTTTATTGATTCTAAAATGTAGTCAAATAAAAAAGTGATCGCTTTATCAAAGCATTTTTATTTTTCCTAGGTAAGATCATTTGCAAATGAATAAAATCTTTATGCAATATGATATTTAAAAAAAACTAAAGCTCAGGTTTTTTGTCGTAAAAAAATTGTTTTGCATAATCATTGTTATTATTTAGTTTGTATTAACTGCACTTTTAAAAAGACTGATTATAATTAATTTGGATTAGAAGCAAAGGTTTGTAAAAGAGAGGCATTTGCTTTACAAGTCTCAGTAGTTAAGGATAAATATTCTGAAACATTATAAAATCCTAACTGTAATCCTAATAGTAAATATTTTCAATGTATTACCTTCATAGCTGTTAAATTCTTACCTTCGCTGTAAGATTTTCACAAGGCTACCAACAGTCCTTGATTCAGAAAATTTAAATTGGTCCCTTTCAAACAATAACACAAATATGTATGTTAACCTCCTGTTACCAGACTATGTCCTTGCAAATTTTTTTCAATCAGTAACAACTTCCAGTAAAAACAACACTGTTTTTATTAGTGTATCCCGGCAGTTCTTATACCATAATAATTGCTTTAACTAATCAGAAAAAAGATTGTCACTGTTTACGGCTGGCCAAGCATTCAATTGGTCAATTTCCAGTGGTATAATATTTTTGTTGTGACTTAACTATACAGGGATGTAAAATGTAGCCTTTTTACCTCCATTAGTATATTAAGATTTGTTCCCTGTAATGTTAGGGTCTCTGGGGTTTTGCTTTTTTTCTGGTGTGAGTGAGCTACCTGTCACAGAGAGGATCTTTGCTGGTGGCTGGGCTGACCCTTGTTGTAGCACACCCGAGTGCATTTCTCAATCAAGATGTGTGTATGTAAGGATACAAAGGATCAATTCTCTTCATCTGATATTTACCCCTGATGGTATTCCAGCCAAAGACCAAAAGTCTTCTTTTGAATGTCTTTTAATGTGGACTCTGTTATTGTTCCAACCAGTGAACCTCAGTTAATCCTTGATCCTCATGGAAAAGGTCTGTGCTTTCATCACTTCTCAGTCATCATCACCTGCCTACCCACTCTCCAGCAAGGTGTCTCTTGCAAGTACCAATGCTCTCGGATCTCACTAACATTCTTCTGGAACATCAAACCCCCTACAGATCCATGCTACCTCCCCTTTATCTCTCAAATAAGCTAATCAATCATTCATGAATTGTCATCAACCAACTCCTTCCTGATCAGTCTCATTTCTCCTGTCAGATGAACTAGAAAGTTCAGTTGACTTCCTGCAGTTCTCAACATTCAGTTTTTTGTTGCTTTTTTAAGCAAAACAATAAGATTCACTGGTTTTCCATGTGAATCTGCATATAAGTCAAAAAACTACAAACCAATGTTACAGAATCATCTGGCTAGTCTGACACAGCAAAGTTTCCCTGAGGTCCTTTCACTGAACATGAATTACTTCATCCCCATGAACAGTTAATCCACTCCTTTGCTTAACGACAAAGATGTTGAAATCAAAACATAGGCAGTCTTCATAAATATTTCAGGAGCTGCTTAACAGGACCACTCACGCGGGGTCTACCCCCCTCTACACCTGGTGCGACCATTGTTCCTGAATTAACTCCTCACATAACCTCTTTTCATTTTGCCTATTTCCCCACACCTTAGCCTTGTGTGGGATGAAATTGAAAGGTGTCTTGAAATCCTGTTACAATGTTCACTCTTTTTTACTCATCCCCCCAGGTCTCTTTTGTTTGATAAGGATAAAATCTAATTTGTGATGGGATTATTGGGAAGTCGAACCCTGCAGTGGGCTGAAGTAAGATTTTGGGATGAGTTGCAATTCAACATTTCCTTTGACATGGCAAACAGACATTTGGATATATTCAGTCAGTTTCCGACATGATGCAAAATTTAAAACAGGGTAGCCAGCTGGTATCAGGCTTTACCATTGAGTTTCTAATTCTAGCAGCCCCTTCAGCCTGAAACCCTGAAGCTTTGAAGGGAGCTTTTCTTCAAGCTTTGGATGAAGCAATTAAGGATAAACAAGCATGCAGAGAGGAGTCTAAAACTCTAGAGAAAATAATCTCCATGGTTATTCACATTGACAACAGAATTTAAGATGGAACTCGGACAAAACAACGGAATAATTTACCTCTTCCCCAATCTCATTTTCCAGATCGTTCACAAGTTTCTGACTCTTCCAGGCTAGATCTAGAGCAACCTATGCAGACTAGCAGTATCCAGTTGTCAGCTGAGGAACGACAACATTGGATGAAAACTGGACTCCACTTGTATTGCGGTGAGAGTGGTCACTTAATTTCTTCATGCCTAGGCAATACTCCTGTGACCACTTAATATTTAACCTTTCTGCATTTTGGTGGCCTTATTGTGGGAAATAATGGATCAAGTCCTGGAGGTTCAGCGGTCCAAACCGGGCCCTGGCACTGGACCTCTAAATCTGGTTAATGTTCTTTCTCATATTATGTCCTGCATCATTCAATGGGCCCACACGGCAAATTCTTCTGCCATCCTGGAATCTACCGAACTCTTGCACTCCTTAAACAAAAATTCTGGTGGCCTTCGATATATATGAGGAGGTTAAAAGCTATCTTCTAGCCTGTCCAGATAATTTCCACAGCAAATGTAATCACCAGTCCCTCAGTGGTCTTCTTCAGCCATTGTCTATCCCTTAACATCCCTGGTCATGTATTGCCTTAGATCTCGTAACTGGAATACCAACATCTAAGGGTTTAACCACCATCCTCAGTATAATCTACCGCTTCTTCAAAGCTTGC
Source organism: Cyprinodon tularosa (assembly GCF_016077235.1). Taxonomy (NCBI): domain Eukaryota; kingdom Metazoa; phylum Chordata; class Actinopteri; order Cyprinodontiformes; family Cyprinodontidae; genus Cyprinodon; species Cyprinodon tularosa. The sequence continues at coordinate 1,183,793 of NW_024037838.1, read as the reverse complement.
CACCTCACCCCTCTTCATCGAACCCCAACCTCCCTGGAGACAGCTATGCTCCTGACTAAGCTAAGCATGTTTTTCACCTTCACGGAATCCCTTGTTAAATCATGTTGGACAGGGGTCCGCATTTATCTCCCTGGTCCAGAAGTAGTTTTGTATTTTCTTTGGGGCCAAGACTGCTCTCTGTTTAGGTTTTCATTACCAAACTAATGCTCAATCTGAATGCATGAACCAGGAACTTGAGACATCCCCCCACTACCTCTGTTCGTGACACCCATCATCATGGAATACTCAGTTGCCTATGGTCGAATATACACATAATTGTGACACTTCCTCTGCTACTGGTCTATCTCCATTTGAGTCCCATCTAGGATACCACCCTACCTTGTCTCCATCTGAAGAGCAGGACATTGCAGTTCCCTCTGTCAAACACCACATTCGCCACTACTGACGAGTCCGGAACCTGACTGTTTCTGCCTTGGACTGGTCAGCAGAAACAAATCGATGTCTGGCCGATCTGAGAAGGGTTCCTGCTCCCTCAGTCACTCTCTGTGGTTCGTTTCAACCTCTTGGATGATTTAAGGATTCATCCTGCTTTTCACGTCTCTTTTATGAAGCCTGTTCTTCCAGTCCCTTTCCACCTGCCTGAGACGTTAGTGTGCCCCTGTCCTTCAATGAGCAAAGGCGTTTGGATGCTTATCCTTGTCGCTGAGGAAGGAGTTTTCAGTATCGATTTGGAGAGTTATGGACCTGAAGAACGCTCTGGGATCCTACTTCTTTTATTTTGGACTCTGACATGGTTTGGGAATTTTGGGCTTCTCGCTCTTCCTTTTCCCTTCAGATCTTCATGGAAAAGGTCTTACTTGTGTTTTCAGTTGTCATAAACCAACTTCTTCCTGATCAGCCTGCTTTTGCACCTCGGACAACCAGAAAGTTAAACATGCTTCCTCCACTTCTCTGCTCACAGATTATTTTTGCTCTTTGTTAATAAAACGTTAACATTTACTGGTTCTCTGTGTGATTCTGCATGTGGGTCAAAAGACCAAAAACCAACAAGACATGAAAACACTGTTTAATATTTAAGGCCCTCTTTAACAGGACTTGTAATGATATTTAGGTGCCTTGAATAATCACAAAAAAAATGCAAAATGTGATAATAATGGTTAATATATAGGTAAATAACCATTAATGGGGAGACAACTGAATCAGTTGTCCGGGGCCAAAGATAGAGGTTAGGTCCTGAACCTGCCCCCTAAAAATTGTCCCATTAAAAATGTCCTATAAAAGAAAGTAACAAAACTAGTTAAAATAACTAGCAACAGAACAATAATAACTCAAACAAATTCACCTTCCATAATAAAAAACAGGAGGAGCTTAAATAGTGATACACAAAACATACACAAACCTAACTGAAACACATAAAGCAAAAACCCGTTCACTCCATAGTGTTGGCTTGGCCAGCTGTGAGTTTCTCAGCCAAGGGACTGAAGCAATTGCAAAACTCAAACAGGATACAAAATAAACAAAATCATGACAAAAATAGTGTTAACCAAAATGTTCACTCTAATTTGAAAATACAGTGTTATTTTCATAAATTCCAATAATGAAGTGGCTATGTAAATAAAATCCTATAGGAAAAGAAATTAAATTATTAATTTATAGTGGTTTTTACCACAACTGTGTGGCTGTAAATGCACCCATCAGATGCATGCAAAGTTTTTATGAAAGATTACTTCAACCTGTTGCAGTATTATTTATTTTTCTGCTTTATATGTTTTTTTTTGTTAGTTAATTAAATTTAAAAAAAGCATTTTGTTTATTTTTACAATAATGGAGGTACAATACTGTGCATGTTTGCAGGGGTTAAACAGGGAAGTAATGTAGCTAAGCATGCTACCATCTTCCAATTTACTTGTGAAAATAAAGAAAGACAACCAAGATACAGCAGAAAAATATTTGATTTAAAGATGGATAAGACTTGAACAGGACTTGAGTTCGCAATAGCAGGATCTAATGTCGCATAAATATTCAGATGTGGCTGCAGAGTTCCTTAAATGCATGAATCACCGTCCTTTAATACTAACACTAGTGAAAGCAGTGATATTCTTAGTCTTTACTGTGTAATTCCTAACAAGGTTATAAATAAATTGATAGCTGGATCGGTATAAAGAGGCTTTATTAAAATGACCCTTTGTGACTCTGCAATAATGGGGAAGATTCAAAACTTTTGCACAGTATTCTACGCATTTAGTCATGAGGCATGCAGTCTGGTGCGCTGTTGTCATGGAAATGAGTTGATTTTGCCAACTCAGATCCACAAAGCATCTATTTGTTTTGTCTCCTGCTTCCTACTGTGCTCCCAGGCTTATTGAGGGTGAAAACAAGTGAATACAACATGATTGAGAATTTAAGCTCTCACATGCTCACTATCCTTTTTAACCTCCAGACTAAAAGCCTGACTTGATTAACAGAGTTGAATGCAGGCATTCTCTGTGTATGAATAGTCCAGTGTCTGATCGGCATCAGTTTTTAACATCTATTTTTAGATCAGACTGATAACGGAGTGAACTCGGTCTTTTTGAAAGTGCGCGTAGCATTCACCGTGTCATCATCCTAATGTGCTGTTCGAAGCTCTTCTTTGACGGGGGTATAGCTCAGTGGTAGAGCATTTGACTGCAGATCAAGAGGTCCCAGGTTCAAATCCTGGTGCCCCCTTCTAATTTTAAATGATCTCTTTTATTTGCAGGAATTTGTCGACCCTGCCAGGTGGATATTGTACCTGTCAAAAACGAGGAAGGCAATGTCATAATGTTCATCCTCGACTACCAGGAGCTCATCGATCCCTCTCTCAAGAAGTCAGGCTTAAGGCAGAAGATGGCTCAAGGATGGCTTTACTGTAAACCCACTTTAAGATTTAAAGTCTTTAATTTAGCTAGATGTAATAGATATAAATCTTGCTGCTCACTTAAAGTCATGCCCACAATACCATGCCCATCTTTACTTTATGGGAAGACAGTTGTTGTTTGTAAACTTTTACAAGGTGGAGAGTTTTTTCCTAGCAAATAATATGCACACATGATAATTATCTATAGAAATTGTAATGATGATAGTGAAATATTTGTAAGATTTTCTCTCAACACAGCATTTGCCCTGTAGGTCAGAACCGCCGGCTAAAGATGAGGTTACCAGAACTTCGCTCCATGCGAAGAACTTCACTTGCCAAAGATCAGTGTGAAGGGGTTGTGGTGGATTACCTGCAGGTGATGTATTTGCATCACACGATGCAGAACTTGTAACGTTTTATTCTTCTTTGTTTGTTTCTTACTTCTCCTTATAGATGTATCAGTAAACTATGTGTATTTACAGGTGCGTTGCCTCCAACAGCAATGATAACCAATGAAAAGACAAACATTGAGACTGAGAACGAAGATTAGTTGTTTCTATAGATTTCTCCTGATTCTTTTTATATAATGTCGGTGTTTTAGATGCAAAGAGAAAAATAAATTTTTATTCGATTCATCAAGATAAAACACATACCTTTACCAACTTGGCTATATGTAAAAAAGTATATGAAAAAGTAAAGTAACTGAAACATTTTGGAAGGTTTGCATCCCGTTACTACAGGGGTAAAACCATCATAGTAATTTTAGAAAAAAAAAACATCATCCAGACAGTTAAAAACTCTCTAACCTGGAGAACATGCCTGGGTAAATAAAAGCTTTAATTCTATTTTCTAGAAAAAGAAAAAAAAAAACTGAAGGAGAAATTTTTGAACGCCAGTTTTTGGCTGGATGGTATAAAAAAATAAATTAAACAATATGAATGCAATGGAGTGGCCTAGTCAAAATTTGAAGTGATCTTAATTAATTACAGTTTTTAAACACCTTCCTATGTGGCTAATTTAAAACAAACCTTTAAAAAAGGTCCAGAATTCATTCACAGTCAGTGATGAAAAAAGATGATTTAGCAAAAAAGGAGAGCTGTTTGCAATCCAGTTATTAGATTTACTGAATAATTCGTTTTTCACACAGGTTTTTTCATAGATTTATTTCCTTAGTGATGTAATCATAATATAAACGTGAAATATTTTCATTTAGTTTGGTTATTTTTGGTGGATTTTAAGAACTGTCTGCTGGGCTCTAATATGTAAGTGTTGAAAATCATCAGTATGAGAACAAATTAAAGAGGATAATTGCTTTATCATATCGCTTTATCTACTGCTGTCCTATCCGGGTTTATTTTACTTACACAAAAACATTCTCCGCCTCCTGCTTAGTCTTTCTTTGTGCTCTGAGGATAAAACCCTTGCATGAAAGATTTACTGTCAGTATCTATTTATGACACTGAAAATGTAGTGGGCCAGTCACCCATAGCTGTCATGCTATTGCAATCTACAGACTGAATAAAAGTGACTCTGCTTTCAGTGTTAATATATTTTTACCCACTTTTTGCACCCATAAAATTGATAACATGATATATTATTATTATTTCTAGCGAAAATCTTGTATTTAAGCTCTGTGACTGCGCACACAAAATATATGCTGCTCATTCAATTTGCTATAAAGGTGCACAAAAAAGTATCTCAGCTCCAGAACTCTTATTAAAGTCAGTTTTACAACAAGTAGATATTACAATTCTATCCTATTCACCCCTTGCTTTCTGGTTAGATACACTTAATGCCCATTTAAAAAAATATTTAAATTTATGGTGTAGGGGGTGCTGAAGCTCTCCATGTTAACACCTACTTGGGCAATGTTGGCCTAGATGTTAGAGCAGTGTGCTTGTGCTCTGAGAAGGTTGCAAGTACCTGGTTTGATCCCCACAGCCTGCACTCTGGCTCCCTGAGACCCTTAACTCCATACCGCCCCCTGGGCACCACACAATGGCAGCCCACTGCTTCCCAATGCAGAGTGTATTTCCCCATTATGGGACAATAAAAGGGATTTTCATTTACTTACTGACATTCCAACAGTTAGTTGCAAAGTAAATTGTCTTCTATTTAGACTTTGTTTTATTTTCTTACTATACTGTGTCATGTCATATCTGTCAGTAGCTTAAGACTCAGACAGATGTTGGTAATTAAATCTAACATTTTGGTGGCTGAAAGACAAAGTAACATAAAGTAAATTCTTATTTTAGCCATATTGTAATTCATTACATATTAGTTTTCAGTGCATAGTAACCTCAAAAACAAGGTCTGCCTCTACTGAATGTATGTTCTTTTATTCTCTGTCTTTTACAGCCAAGTAGTGAGGAAGTCCCATTGAGGGAGTTTCGGATCCCTTCTAAGGAAAGCTGCATGCAATCTGAGACTGAGGCTTTAATTGAACAGGACTTAGATCCCCCCTCCCCTGCTGCCCAGTCCTTCACTAAACGGCGCTCCTTGCTACCAGAACGGCTGGACCCCAGCATCTCCTTCACAAGGGGGGCCTTACCTCGAAACAGCTCAAATGAGAGCGTCCGTAGCCTGAGGCGGGCCTCATCGCTGGATGACATTGACGGCATGAGAGCAGAATGGAACAGTCGACCTGGGGATACCCGAACTCACAGCAGTGAGTATCTGAAGGGAGCCTCCAGACCTTTTACTCCATTAAGAAACATTAATTGAAATCATTCCTCATATTTGTTTTCCTTAAACATACTAATGGCCTTAAGTTATATTGGGTATTTATTAAATCAACATGGTTTTATCTACTCACTAGTAAAAGAGTGCCCTGAAATTACTTTTTTTTACGTTAAAAATTTAAATTGACATTTTATGTAATTTTAGTCACTTCCATTTTAATGTGCCCAAGTGAAAACAAATAAAAATGACTTCACTAGTTCTAGTAAAGTGAGATTTATTGTATTAAATACTTTAGATTTACCAAAATGAACCTCTCTGAGGGCACAGATGTCATTGATTTTTTGTCCAATGGAGACAAAAATCAATCCTTCTGTCTTAAGGAAAGCTCTATCTTCCTTTACAAATGTTAAAATTAGTCTGCAATTTTTTTTATTTTATTTCACATCACTTTTATCTGCGTTTGAAGCTGACAATATCATCTTATCTAAAAGCTTGCCCATTTTTACATTAAGCTCTTTTAAATGCAAATGTACTTTGATAGGAATCCAATAATTTCAAACTTGTCAAAAATGCAATTTCCATCTTTGTAATTCTATTTTTCTGCTCTTTGTTGAAATTCTTTGCAGATCTTAAGCCCAGTGCTTTGAACTCCACCTCAGACTCAGATCTCATAAGACACAGAACCATCGGGCGCATTCCACAGGTCGCCCTCACATTTGGCTCAGACCGACTGAGACCTCCCTCGCCTACAGAGATTGAAATCATTGCACCCAGCAAGGTTAAAGACCGAACCCAGAATGTCACTGAAAAGGTCACTCAGGTCACACAGGTGAGAGAGAACATCATTGATTTTCCAGCAAGTGTTTAGTGTCACAGATGGTTGGTGCTACGATGAAACCCACTATTATCAGACGGTCTTGTTTGACCATGTTCATATTAGGTACGATGCCCATTATTCAGTTCTTAATACAATATATTGCCCACCTTCACATCAGATACAGCTTGAACTGATGTTTTTTTTTGTGTGTTGTTGTTGTGATTTATGCACTGGTTTTATCAGTGTCAGGTTGTGTGGCGGTTTCTAGAGCAAGAAGGAAGCTGTGGTGGTTTCTTGTAGATTTAATAAGCAAAGGTGGCAACTAGTGCAAAAGTCCACAAACAAAATACAGAAAACCAAAAACCCAGAGACATCAGGGAAAACATACATTAAGAGCAAAGAAACGAAGAGGAACAAGCAAAAAGAAACTGAAGAGGAGGAGTATATATGTCAAACAGAACAAAGACTGGAGTAATCAACTGATTGGGAGGAGGTGTGGACAGAAGAATCTAGAAGGGAGCTAAGGGGAAGGAGACTATCTCAAGAGGGCAACTGAGGGTAAAAATACAAAAGAACTCAAAGGCAAAAATCAAATCCAGAAAACAACACAATATGGAAATTAAACCAATAAACTATAAAACGCAGGAAAATGTGAATCAAAGTTTAACTGACAGCTCAAAAAGAAAACTTAAACAGAACCAAAACGTGCTGAATCATGACAATCAGATGGTTAAATTGACCCTTTTCTTGGAGGAAAATGTCTTAAGATGTCTTTAAAGAAGTTCACATTTAAAGTGGTTCAATTTTATACAGTCAGTAGACTGAGAAGGGCACTTTAGAGCCTTCACTTTTTTCAGATTTGGCCGAAGACAGGTCAACTTAGGATTTTTGTTTCCTCATGTCATTAACGTCTAGGTACATCTCAAATGTAATCTACTGGCTAATGAATAAAAACTTTCCATTCTTTTTTTTATTTCTCAAGACCATGCAGCTCCTTCAGCATTGCGTTTCTCAGTGGATGTTGTAGTTTTTCTTTGAGATAAGGTCTAATTGACCATGGCGTTGTTTCGAATTTACAGTTGTGATTTAGAATTTGAACATTGCAGTTAGCAGTCGAAGTCTAGATATGTTTTTAAACATTATAATATTTTATAAAAATAATACTCTACTGCTGATCCTGGCATAATTCTTGGATGAATGGCTTGGAGTCAAGCAACATCATTGCAGCACTGAATAAACATGTAATGGGTTACTCAGGAGTCCAGAAACTCACTGACCTTCCCTTACACAATCATATGTCAGCTTGTGTGTTTTTATGTTATACTGCCAACATTTCCAAGTTGTGCAAAATAATCATAGTCATTTAATTTTTTTCTACAATAAAAAGGGTAAACATTTGTACAGTTATTCAGTAAAAAACGGCTTCACCCAACCACTCATAATGTTTTATTTTTTTTAAAGATTTTATATTGTCATTAGTATGCCCATAAAAAGCCTCTCTGCAGGCCATCATAAGTCCTGCTCGGGTATATAAACATGAACACAAAGGTGTGTCTGATTCTCTGGTGCAGACAGCAAGAGTACTCTGATGCAGTACCAGCTCTCTGCAGATAATGACTGTTACAATTGTAATTTGTACACTTTATAAGCCACAGTAAAGGTGAAAATGTTGTGAAATGGTTTATATTGAGCTCAAGTCAGTTACATCACAATACAATGGTTTAAATTTAAAAACCACAGTTTTTCAGTTTATAAATGTCACAGTAATTAACATTTGGTAATTGAACAAGTAGCAGATTCATTTTTTGTATTTAATCTACATCTTTGAAAGAATTATCTTTATTTTTTTATTTACTATGGAATATATAAGTTTCAGAGCACTTTTCAGCTGTGCAGCTGCATTTTCTTCCCTCTAATCTCAAACATCAAACTCATCACAAACTGGTCCTACATTTGCATCCTATTTGCACTTTGATATCACCATATGTGACTGATTTATGACTGAGCGCTAGAGCCGCGATGGCAGTGAGATCTCACTTCCTCACCCAGAGAGCAAGTGTGATACTGACAGTTGGCTGTGACTCACTACAGAACAAGGATGCAATGTGTCTGTGGAAAAAGTGGCAGTAAAAACAGAAGGTCTCCTTAAAGGGTTGGCAGAGCATTTAACTTGCTAACATCAGGAGCAAGTCTTGATTTCGAATTAAGTGTTCTCTGTGACTAGCAAAGTTCAACAGTCTGTTGCCTGTTTGTCTGGTTAGTTTGGCTTCTTGATATTATTGTTATTCAATTGTTGACGCCGTTTATCACTTTTAAGTGTCCCAAGGATGTTCTTAGCTGAAACACTGCACACTGTCTACCAGATATCTCTCTCCTTAAAAAAAAATAAAAATTCCAGCAGGGATCCCCTAGTTGTTAGAAATAAACATACTTTTTTTCATCTTTTTAAACAAAAAAAACTCTTATTCATTCAATAGAAATTTATATCTAAGTTGATTATTGTCTTTATCTATGAAAACGGAGGAAAAATATTAAAGATATATAAAAAAAAGGTTTTTAAAACACTGCTCATCAACAATTTTTTAAGCCGCAGCTATAAATTTATTAAACTATTTATGTTGCAAAATTGGCATACTTTTTTTTTTTAGAATATGGATAAACAAGTTTGGTGTCATGGAACTCAACCTGACAGATGCTGTGCATCTTTAGTAATCTAAAAGAACAATAAGTAAAAAATTTACTGTAAAATTAACTAAATTAATTGCATTGATCACCTGGAATAGATGTTACATTCCCTATAAACAATCTCTCCTTTCCATCGTCAATGTAAGTAGGCACTTGAGGTATAACCTTAAGTCATAAAACTTTGATGTGGTGCTTTTTTTCTTATTGATTCTTTACTGTTGCTAAATGACTATACATGATGTTCCAAAATAGTAAATATTAGAGATGGCAGAAAGTCCTCTCTGTATTATTTTGGTCTCTAAAAGTTTAAAAACAAACCACTGAACGTTTTTCAAAACAGTGCTGTTTTTTAAGCCAAAATAAGGCGTTGTTATTGGTCCACTCTATAAAGCCTAAACTCAATTCTGACATTTTGAATTGAAAAATCTTCCTGGATGGGAAGCGAAACGTCTTCAAACTTGGGAACAAAGTCCAGTGGATTATGTTTTTATTTCTTTGGAATGACTATGACTTGGATGACTTAGAATCTTCACCAGCTTATTTTGGTTTAGACTTTTTAAATTTAACCATTGGAACTTGAAATGAAATAAGTTTTGCATGTGTACAGCTTTAAACAGCTGAACAATTGTCGTATGGTTACCTGTACCACGCGACACCACTAAAGTAATAGACCGTTCTCTCCCTCTTTATTTGTTTTGATCATGTAAACTGCTGGACAATTTTTACTAGGGCCGCAACTAATGATTATTTTGCAAATCGATTAATCTGTCAATAATTTTTGTGATTAATAAATTAATAATCGTTTAGCAAAAGGTTCCTTGAAGAAGATGTTTTACAAAATTAAACCAGATGAAACTAAAACTTTTCCCCTTGAGGAGTTCTGGATAGAGCATATTGACAAACAAAAAAAAATGTTTGATCTTAAATGCAAAGTGTTTATATATATTTTTTTTTATTTTGATTTAATTACTGCTCTAAGTGGGTCACTGTCAGAGATGGCAAAAGTTCTCACTTTCCGTACTTGAGTAAAAGTACAGATACTTGTGTTAAAAGATACTCTAGTAAAAGTGGAAGTACTGATTAAACTTCTTTACTCAAGTAAAAGTAACAAAGTACAGGCTTGTAAATTTACTTAAAGTATAAAAGTAAAAGTAGAAACCACTTTTTTCATGCCGTTGCCTACATTTTAAATGGATGTCTGCCAATAGGACTAGATCTCCGTTGTGTTCATTTTCAATCATCTCGTCGTCCATGCTACTATGCTAACACCACCGCCACCACGCTGCAATGATTTGCCGCCAATGAATACCGCCGAATCTGTCGATTCATCTTGTAGTGGTGCGTCAAATGCAACGTAGATTCCCATCCAATTAGATTGAATTTGGTATTGATGACGTGAAAAATAATAACGGTAACTCCATTGAAATGATTCAAAACTAAAGTAACGAGACAATTTTTTAAAATGTAAGGAGTAGAAAGTACAGATATTTGTGTAAAAATGTAAGGAGTAGAAGTAAAAAGTCGCCATAAAAATAAGTAGTAAAGTAAAGTAAAAATATCAGAAAAATCTACTTGAGTACAGTAACGAAGTATTTGTACTTCGTTACTTCCCATCTCTGGTCACTGTCAGCTAAAAGCATGTTTTACAGTTTCTATTCTCCATTTAACAAGTAATCGATTATTAAAATAGTTAATTATTTCAATAATCGATTAATCACTATTAATCCTTTCAGCCATAATTTTTGTTGTGAAGTTGTGTGTTGTGAAGATTTTAGCTTCTTTTGTGTATTACTTACAGTTATTTATTAAAATGGCTTTAACTAAAAGGCACAACAAATCGTATCATAACTACAATTTAAAGAAAAGAAATCAGACAAATGCCCTGATAAATTATTTAACAAATTTAGAGGACAAGATAAATGCATATCTCAGAAATGACACAACAAAATAACGGTACTTCTTGTAAGAGTTTGAATTTATGTTGTTTTCTCTTGTTACACAAAGCCGTCATCAGCTGCCTACAGGTTTTAGCAACACCAACAATGAAAGCACCAAACTGTTGATTTGATCAACTATTGTTTGCTTGTTTCTTCCATTCAGAGACAAAAAGCTTTGGCATCAGGTGTGTGTCATGTCTATATGCATGTGAAGAAGGCGTTAAGTGAGAAGGACTTGGTACTGAGTATGAGAGGTTGCATTTGGAGAGTGGGAGGGTGTGCGGGGATCACAGATTGTCTGTGAAGCTGTCTGTGGGAGTAAAAAGGGGTCCTGGTGAGATGCAGTTATGAAAGCCAGAAAAAAAGAGCTGCCGCTGTGAGGCTATCGAGCGGCATTCAGAGGCTTGATGCTGCCGATGACCTTGGCCTCTGTAACTAATGGAAATGGAGGTCAGCGTGTTTGCACTTTCTGGATCTGCACAGCTGCACCCCAGAAGCAGTCTTCATGTTGGGGATTTTTATTCTCTTGTGCAGTTTTCATTAAAAAGTGTGAGGAAGGTTTTATTTTGAATATTAGCTGTATTTTCTTTTAGATTACCTGTTTTCAGTCAGTGTAATTTAATGTGGATATTATTTGCTTTTAATCTTTTAGCAAACTTTTACTTTAGCCTGTGTTCTGTTTTATAATTGAATTGTTCTAATTGGATTTTGACTTGACACCTCTCAGAAAAAAAGAGAAATGAAAGTAAACATTGATCTTTGTCCACATCGATTTCCCTGCACAAGTCACACAGCGTGACTGATTGAGCTTTGGTTTAGAGAAACGCAAGCTCACCAGTATGATGTGGATGTGTTTGGAAGGGATGTATCATGTGTTTCTGTGGCGCCCTCTAGGTTTAAATAGATGTTGCAGCATTGCAATGACCAGAAATCAGTAGTATAACTAAATTTGGAAAAGTTATGTCTGCCATGTTGAGAGTTGTTGATAGGTCTTTAATTTTTAGTTATTTGCATCTGTTTTGTTATTTTCTTAAAATAAGATAGATATAGTCCATACAAGGACTTTTGGTGTACAGAATTCAAAATTGAATTCAAGATTGAAATAACGGCAGCTGTCCCTTTTTTGTATTTTTTATACATGCACTGGCTTTAATGATTTTAATCATGTTATCCTGAATAATATTTTCAAAAAGATTCATTGCATCTTCTCCAGATTCAGAAATGGCATTTAAAGCATGCCAGAAGACATGCAATTGTTAAATATAACCCGGTTTCTGGGTTGTTTAACTGTAATAGTCACTCATTGATGTTGGATTAATTGCAACCCAGATTGTAAAACCTTAAGCACAGCAGAAAACAGAGAGCAGAAAACTTTGCCTGTCTGCTACTACTTTAAACAGGATCCAATTTGATTTTTAGTCAAGCAATCGGTTTTCAAATAACAGTGGAGAGTGCACACTGCATGTCATCATTCAGAGAGTCAGTGGATCATTTTCTGTGTTAGAAAGAGGATCCCTTGATGAGGGCAGGGCTATGAACGGGGAGGAAGAGAACAGAAGGGAGTAAGATACAAACACATGAACAGAGACCTTCTTACTCCCATCTCTTTTTTTATTGTAGTTTGTTTTCCCTTACTTTCCTTTCTGTGGTGTGTCTCATCATGAGCTTTAAGCAGAAGCTTCAGCCTGTGAGTACTTGAGCCTTTTTTGGGTTTTATGCTCCCTGCTGTTGTCCGTCATATCTCAGGTTCCTCATTCCTAGCTACATACTGTTTGATAGTTACCATTTCCTCTTTGTCCTGTTTTTCTTTGCCGTCTTTTTAACCATCCTAACTTTGACACAATCAATGTTTCAACTTTCTTTAAAAATATATATATTTTCAAAATACTGTAAACAGACCTTGCAGCTCATTCATCTTGTTTCTGGTTTATTTTGACATGATTAAGGGGCAGAATAGATTTTATTTCATTTGTAGTGTATTAAAAAAAACTGGAAAACATCCAGACTAAAGTAAAATAATGTAAGTTACCAAACATCTTAGTGGACGGTATTTGTAATTTTAATTTGTGCCTTTAGAACTGTTGGTTTATCATTAGTTATGTCTGTAAGCTGAAAGCTATTGTGATATAGATTTTATACTTGGCGTTTATTCTGCATTTGCAGATTCATACAATCTACATTTTAGATTGTATATATTTAAGCTTGAAATTATTCAGGCCAAACATATTGTAATAATTACAGCCTGCCTTTGATCTATCCCTCTACTGAACAGAGAGCAGTTGCACGCTAACTTGTTCCCTGGTGTTCATTATGAAATAGGATGATGCTCAATATCAATAACATAAAGTTTTTTTGGTGACTGAACTTTTCCTTGCGTGTTTATGTTGTCATCACTGTGCCTGTTTTTGTGTTTAGCCACCGTGGGAGCATTTGTGTTGCATTGAAGGGACTCAGCATTTGTGTAAAGATTTATGGCATTGGAGCAAAAGAAAGAATCTATCTCTTAGAATAATAGACTTCTTCAGAGTCCTGATTATTCCCTGTAAGGCCCATACTTTATTTCTCCTCAGTGATTTTTTTTCCTGCCAAATAAGGCCAAGTACATATTTAAAGACCTTTCTGCATGTACTTGGTCCTTGAGAAGCTATTTGCTTTACTATTTCTGGTTGCTGTTTTCTTTTTTACCAGCAGAGAGAAGAGCTCTTCTTTTCCATGAACTGTTTTGCGTTGCAAAACTATTGTTTCATTTGTCACATCTGACAAAGAGTACTAATACATAAAAATGCTGTGAAATTCTATTTTCATTCTATTTAAATAAACAATTTACATCAGACATTGCTTTTAATCCCACTTAAACAGACTTAAAAGAAATAAACTCATAGACAGAAATGATCATGGACCCATAAAAAGACTGAAAATAATGTGACCAAAGTGGCATTTTAAATAATGGTGTGTCCACTAATTAGCTGGTGAAGATTCTCAGTCATCCAGGTCATAGTCTTTCCAAAAAAGTAAAAACAAAACAATCCGCTGGACTTAATTTCCAAGTTTGAAGACATTTCGCTTCCCATCCAGTAAGCTTTTTTAATACAAAAAGAAATGTCGTTTATGACATTTTTACTGTGTCAGAAAGTTTGGTCTCAGTCGTAGGTCATGGTTCTTTCAACAGAATAATGACCCAAAACACACAGCAAAAAACAGCCTAGAATGGCTAAGAGGAAAACATTGTAGTATTCCTAAGTGGCCTTCTATGAGCTCTGATTTAAATCCTTTTGAGCATCTTTGGAAGAAGCTGAAGCATGTTGTCTAAAAAAGGCACCTTTCAAACCAGACGAAAATGGAGTAATTTCCTGATGGGGAGTGGGCCAAAATACCTGCTGAGAGGAGCAGAAGTCTCAATGACAGGTACAGGAATCGTTTGATTGCAGTGATTTCCTTAAAAGGTTGCGGAGCAAAATATAACTTTTTTGTCCATGCCTGTTTAATGAGTTTATTTTTTAGATATTATTCTGTTAAAAAACAGCTGAAAATATCTTACTTTTCCTTTGCTCATTTTCATACAATATTCATTAATAATTTATTTAGTCAGATTCAGGTTATTTCTGTATCTTTTTTTTTTTTTTACGTTAAACAAGGTGTACCAACAATTTTGTCCATGTGTGCATGTTATAAGCCTCCTTGGATTTGATACCCTTAAATAAAATCTAGAGCAACAGGTGTCCTTGAATATCCAAAGCTGGAAATAACACACTTTGGGAGCAGCTTCAGGCATTGGATCACAATCCTTTCTGATGCAGCTTGAGCTATTTGCTAAAGGTGTTTCCCTACTAAGTATTTTATGACTAAATCAAAATGCATGGCATAGTTTTTAAAATTCTTAGAAAAATGTGGCAGCTTTTATGTTTTGCATCGTTCTGTCTTATGTAATCCCACTGAAATAAGTTGATTTGATGTTGTAATATGACAAAAGGTGAAAATGTTCAAGGGTTAAAAATGAAAATTATTTTGCAATGCATTGTGCAAGTGCATTCAGATATATCAATAATTAGAAATTATCAATATGTAGTTCCACCTAATGCAATTTAGCTTCAACTAGACTGAAGAAACTTTGCAGCTTTGTACTTTGTACAAATCCAACTATTCCTAAGTATCTGAATATTAGAAGAAAATTGTGTTAGAAGAAATGTACAAGAAAGCTTGCAGCTTTTTAGCTTATAATTTGGCCAAACAGAGTACCAACTTTGTTGATTTTTTCAAGTTAACTGAACTCACCTCTTTAAATGGGACCCAGTCGATACCGACGCTTACCCAGGCCGCTGATTGACAAGGCTTGAGCTGTCACATGTTCGACACCAGACAGGGAGAGAGGTTACATGTTGCACTTAGGCAGGTGAGGAAATGCTTTAAATGGAACAGTTACGAGAGCCGTTGGATGAGACTGATTTCGCACTTAGAGAGGGACCGTTTTCTAAATGATGCAGGAAAAGGGATGGTGTCCTCAAAACAAGCTGGGAGGCGGATTTGTTCCTGTTATCAAAGGCAGGATGAGAACCAGGACGCAGAGGCTCTCATTGTCGTACCGGTCAGTTTTATCTCAGTCATCGCTCACTTGCTGTTTATCACCTATTCTGTGTCGGTCTGGCTGTTGACGTATGGTTAAGAGAGGGTTTTATGTGCTTTATATGATTTAGGAGCTGATTTTTTATTTTATTTTTTTATTAAAGTGAGATGGCTGTATTAGTTTCTGGCCTTCTTGTACTTTAAAATTATTCATAATACACATGGAAGTAGCTGAATGATTCTGTCTTTCTAACATTTATTTAAAAAAATTATATTTTGGAATTCTATTGTGAAAGAATGACTCTCTTTAAAACTATATTGTTTAATTGAAGTAAAAACTTGAAAATTAAATCAGTTTTACATTTTCAAAGCTTTGTTCAAGAACGCCAACCCATTCATTAATTAAGCAAGTAGCACAAACAGGTCAGTCAATCAAAGCTGTAGGCGTGAAAAAAGGCCCATGTTTATGCATCCGAATTGTTCTCATCTACTTATGACTTTCTGCTGCAAACGCTTTAGGTACAGGTGTGAAAGAAAAACTGGGATTTTTGTGCTCTCGTCCGTCTCTCTTGATAACATATTTACGGTTTTTACTGTAAAGTGTTCCCCTTCTTTTATACAGTTTTAAATGTTCACACTGTTTAGTGCTTTGTTTATTATCATGGGACTGTGATACAACTTATGCTGTTTTGTGATTTATTTTTTTGTATTATATTTTTGCTTTACATTCATGAATGATCAGCCTTAAAGGTAGAGGTTTTGGATAATTAAAATAAGTTGTCCTCCTAATTGTCAATCATTCTGGTGATATGTTTACATAAGGCTGTCCTACTTGCTCGTCCCCATTTTAACCTACCGGTGGTGCATCTGACATAGTGGAAAAATTGCAAATCTTTGTTTAGAAAATAAGCTTATATGAGCGATACAATCAGCAACTTTTAAACAGAGCGGGCACGGGGATAAATTGGCTTTTTCTTGCATGCATTTAATAGGCATTCCCACTCGGGAGCAGGTATAGGGTTGTGCATATGCTTTATTTTATTTTTTTTAAGTAGATAGGGCGGGTCTTTTTTAAATTCGTGAAAATCTTCCACCATACCTTTAACAAAACAGTTATAAAGTCTGATCAGACAGTCAAGTAGCTCTTAATTTATGATATCAAGGAAACTGCTGTTTAATCAAATCCTATTGAATTGACAGGTTTTACAGTGTTTGTTTTTTCTACCCCCACCAAACTCAAAACAGTATAAACTTTTAGATCTGATACGGTGATATAAATTATTTAAATCAACTTCTGAATACATCACCATATCATACTGTATTTGAACTTTTTCTTGTTTTATAGGCTCCTTCCTGATTCACTTAGATAATTGTGTATGATCAACCTGAAAAAAAAAACATTGATATATTTTGATTATTAAAATTAAATCATGTTTTGTAAAATAGATTATATCCACCTTGTAACCCTTAGGTATTGTCCCTTGGCGCTGACGTGCTGCCTGAATACAAGCTCCAGGCCCCACGCATCCACAAGTGGACAATCCTTCACTACAGCCCCTTTAAAGCCGTTTGGGATTGGGTCATCCTTCTGCTGGTCATCTACACAGCCATCTTCACCCCCTACTCTGCAGCCTTCCTTCTCAGTGAGGCAGAAGAGGATGAAGGCTCTTGTGGCTACACCTGTAACCCACTTAATGTGGTCGACCTCGTGGTGGACGTCATGTTCATCGTGGACATCCTCATCAATTTTAGGACCACCTACGTCAATAGCAACGACGAGGTGGTCAGCCATCCGGGTCGCATTGCACAGCACTACTTCAAGGGCTGGTTCCTCATTGATATAGTTGCAGCCATCCCTTTTGATCTGCTCATATCCCGCTCTGGGTCACAGGAGGTGAGAAAAACAAATTTGCTTTGCTTTACCTTTTTGCTGTCTGATCTTTGTTTTCCTGCACTGGAAATAAATGTTTTCTGCAATGTCACTGGAAAAATATAATACTTTTATCCATAAAAGTTACTGAAAATATTTGTTATCCTTATTTTAAGATAATTTACTATATTCCTTTCAATGTGACTATACTGATGTATACACTTGGTGTACAGAATGAGTGGTGCATATGTGATTTGTTTGCCTTAAATAGGGAAATAGGTACAAGAAAATAACTGCTCCTCTAAAACACATCTACTTGTACCGCATATTTTAAAAAGTTTAAAATAACGAACTGTGACAATAAGGATCAAACAAGGACCCAAATTCCTCCTACCACCACACATAGTTAGGAGGATGCTAAATTAGATAAACAGTTGACTTTAAAACTCACCCAGTGCTATAAAACCGTGAGGTTAGAAATGGATGTTGTGGCCACTAAGTCTCCTTAACTACTAGACCATTTGCATAACCCAGCCAGTTATTCAAAAAGCAGTGGAAAAGTCTTTCTGTGTCACCTTTATAAAAATAGATGTGTGGATTTTTCTTTTCTTTTTTTTCACTCTCCTTGGATATTAACTAAAATCACATTTTTCTAGCTTTTTGGCAAAAGACAGTCCAGGCCTAGTGTAAGACAAAAAAAAAAGTTAATAGTATCCTAAGATATTTGAAATACGAGGGGTTTTTTTCTGTGTTAATTTTTTATAACTGCCTGGTTGCCTCTGTGAGTAAACTGCAACTTATTGTCAATTGGGCCTTTTTTTTTTAACAAAATCTTTTTACAAAACAGGTTTTTTTTTGTTTTTTATAGGTGTCTCTAAGCAAAGCATCTTTTGGGCTTACCACAACGTCTTGAATATCTTAAGGTTTCGTATGGAGCTAAACTGGGGCCATAAAGTTTATTCAAAAGTATAAACTTTATGGCCCCATACCTTTATATTTGGGTTCTGAAAAATAAATTGATCCTGAAAAATATAGGAAAAAGTTTTGCATCTGAAATGATTTTTATTTTATTTTTTTTTGCAAGAAATGTGAGGTTTGTCCTCTATTTCCAACAGCATAATTAAACCATATAACTGGAATAAATATTAGAATTCCAGGATTTACAAATAATTGTTCTAACTCATGACCTTGTTTGTACCGGCAGACTGAGCCACAGACTCAAACTACTCTGATTGGTCTACTGAAGACAGCCAGACTGCTGAGGTTAGTGCGGGTGGCCAGGAAGTTAGATCGTTACTCTGAATATGGAGCGGCCGTCCTCTTTCTCCTCATGTGCACATTTGCCCTCATCGCCCACTGGCTGGCCTGCATCTGGTATGCCATCGGCAACGTGGAGCGCACCGGCTCTGAACGCATCGGCGGCATGAAGATTGGTTGGCTTGATAACCTGGCTGACCAAATAGGGAAACACTACAACAGCAGCGACAGAACCTCAGGCCCCTCTATTAAAGACAAGTATGTTACGGCTTTATATTTCACCTTCAGCAGCTTGACCAGTGTGGGCTTTGGGAACGTCTCACCCAATACCAACCCAGAGAAAATCTTCTCCATCTGTGTCATGCTTATCGGCTGTAAGTAAAGTGTTAAAGACTCGGAAAAAAACAAGCATATATAATAAAAGTTGGTAGCACTACATAATATAGCCTGTATTTTTGGAAATTTGCTGGAACTTATAATGTACATTTTTAAAAATTACCTGGTATTTTTCTAGAAACTCTGTTGAGATTGCTGGTTATGTTCTTGGAACCTATTTGCTAGTTTTATGAAACAGGAAATTCATGAAATCTTCAGGGAATCTTCCAGCTGCTTAAATATAACTCACCAAATATATTCTTCAAACCTACATGATTTCAGACAATCAATTACACAACTTCTATCTATTATCTCTTTTTAACACACAAGGTGAGCAGAATACTGCACATAAAATCAGCATTACAGAAACATAATTAGAAAAACAATAAAAAAAAAAGTACAAAATATGACACCAGTGCTACTGAATGTTTAAAGAGAGTCTTGATAAATTGGCCTTATATACGCCAGTCAACAATGGTGTGAATGTCAGGAAGAAATTTAGTTTCAGACCCTAAGCCCAACGACTTAGAAGGCCTGATCACCCTGGTATTTGTACCTGGCTCTAGGCCCTGGCTGTTTCAAAATTTACAGTAGCTTAGACAGCTACACAGGGGGAAGAACATTAAGGGCTTTAAAAATCAATGGCTAAATTTTAAAAATCAATCCTGATTTAGAATTGGAAGCCAGAAAAAAGAGGATTCCATTTATTTGCTGTCATCTGGGATTATTGGTAAAAACAAGGTCAGCTGTATTTTGAACCAAGATGTCTGATTGGTGACTGGGAGATACAGACATAGAGTGCTTTGCAATGGTCAAATCTTCAGCTCATAGCTTTACAGGCAAGGCAAGGCAAGGCAAATTTATTTGTATAGCACAATTCAGTACAAAGACAATGCAAAGTGCTTTACATGATTAAAATATAAGAAAATAAAACAGAAAAATAAACCTGTATAAGTTCTTGGTACTTTCCTAGACTTTACATGGACCTTACTAGGTAGTAAATCTACCTACCTAACAGCAGGTAATATTGGAACTTCCAGGAAACTTGCAAGGTATAATTCTAGAACTTAATTTTCCTAATTTTAATTATATATTTAAAATGAATTAATAAAATTTTTTAATTTTACTTTTAGTTTTAATGTAAAATATCACTTACTTTTATGGGATTAACCCTTTGCTTCAATTGAACCTACGAGGTAATTATATGAAACCTTTAAGGCACTTTCCTTAAACCTTAATGTAATTTACATGGCAAGGCAAGGCAAATGTATTTGTATAGCACAATTCAGTACAAAGACAATGCAAAGTTCTTTACATGATTAAAATATGGGAAAATAAAACAGAATCAAAGCAAGAAGGAAAAAATAAATAAATAAATAAAATAAAATAAAAAATACAGAAACAAAAAAGAATATTATAAACAGTTGGACTAAAGAAAATAAAAAAGTTGAACTAATGATGTTTCAGTTGAACTGTTTAACTAGAACAGCCGAAGGCAATCCTAAACAAATGTGTTTTTAGTCTTGATTTAAAGGAACTCAGGCTTTCTGCACTTTTACAGTTTTCTGGAAGTTTGTTCCAGATAAGTGGAGCATAGGAACTAAATGCTGCTTCTCCATGTTTAAATCATAGTACCTTTTACATAGTACCCTGTATGAAAAAAGCCAGTCCAGCTGGAAGAAAACAGTGATGCGCTAGAGTAGTTCTATATATAAAGAACTACATATTTATATAAAGTTTAACAGTTATCTACACTATTAGTTCTCCTGGTTTTATGATGTTTTTCTTTGTGCCATTTTAACAACTTTTCTACAATAGCCCTTGACTGGTATTAAATGTCATTGTGATTTAATCCTCAAAAAACAACAAATTTTGTATCTGGGTCCTGTGTCCCTCGCAGCTCTAATGTATGCCAGCATATTTGGGAACGTCTCTGCTATCATTCAGAGACTGTACTCTGGCACAGCTCGATACCACACTCAGATGCTGCGGGTCAAAGAGTTCATTCGCTTCCATCAGATCCCAGGAGGCCTGAGACAAAGGCTGGAGGAGTACTTTCAGCATGCCTGGTCCTACACCAATGGCATTGACATGAATGCTGTAAGTAAAAAGCTCATAAGAGCAGAATACAATTTCTACATGGAAATCCATGAAATTCAGCCATTAGGGATTTCAAATATGTTGTCCATTGTAAGGATCCCTTTCACTGTCTGGCATCTATTGCAGCTCTTCTGTCTTTCAGTCCATTTGCTGCATTAACTTTGACATTTAGCTTGACCAATGTTTTTTTTTTTACAATGTTCCGTTCAGTTGCGCTGACCCAGTTTTCCAGCATTTGTCCTTCATGTTCGTATAAAGGATGATGCTTGTATTTTTTCACTAATGTGCTAACAATGATTCTGGGAGTATAGCTTAGTGCATTTGACTGCAGATCAATAGGTCTGCAGTTCAAATATGGGTGCCCCTTAATTATGCAGCTCTTTTACTGAATTCATTGGCCTATTTTCTGGGTAATGATGTGTATCAGAGAATGATGTGGCTAGTCACTTTAATGTGAGAAGAGAAAATCAGTGGATCTGCTATCCTGGATCGTTGCTCTTCTTTTAATCAGTCAAGCACATTGCTAATGTTTTTTTTTTATCCCGGGTTGTGTTTTATCTACCATTTTGCTCTGTTAAAGAACTTGATTTTTAATCACTGTGCCAGAAATGGGATGCAATGTCTGCCTTTTTTTTGCAGGTGTTAAAGGGCTTCCCTGAATGTCTGCAAGCTGATATCTGTCTACATCTGCATCGCAGCTTGCTGCAAAACTGCAAAGCCTTCCGAGGTGCCAACAAGGGCTGCCTGCGAGCTCTCGCCATGAGATTCAAGACCACCCATGCTCCACCGGGTGACACTCTTGTTCACAATGGGGACATCCTTACTGCCCTCTACTTCCTGTCCAGGGGTTCAATAGAGATTTTGAGGGACGATGTAGTGGTGGCCATACTGGGTGAGCTCAAAATAATCCCTTTACAAATACTGTATTTCTAAACAAGGAACTTGTATGTTTCTGTAATAACATTTTATAATGTTTCTTTTGTTTGTTTTCATTCAGCTCTTCTAGCCATAGCTCTTACTAACTTAATACTAGCATTGACGTATTAGCAGCATGGTTTGTTTTTGTGTGTTGTGCCGCCCAGAGGTGTTTGGGCACAGCTCCACTTTCATTTCCCAATTGCATTGATCATCAATAGGGCAAGCACTCAAATCCAGGCTGCATAGGTCAGTTCTTTTAAAGCCATGTTTGTGAGGACTGTTTATTTTTTCCACCTTAGACCAGGGTGGATAAGGATTGAGTGAATGTTTAGCATTTTTTCCTCACAATAACATTCATATACAATCCTTGTATCTCCAGTAGTTCCTGGTGTACCCAGTAATGATGTATATTTCCTACTTGTTTTGTAGGAAAGAATGATATCTTTGGTGAACCCAACCACATATATGGGAGGCCAGGGAAATCCAGCGCTGACGTTAGGGCTTTGACCTACTGTGACCTTCACAAGATCCTGAGGGACGACCTGCTGGAGGTGCTAGAGATGTATCCTGACTTTGCTGACACCTTCTGGAATAACTTGGAGATTACCTTTAACCTCAGAGATGTGAGTACCACTAGAGGGCAGTGATTGCCATAACATCTTTATTTTTTATTACTGATAGTGGTATCAAAAATTTATTGAGTCATTAAAAATTTTTAAAAATTAATTAATGGTGGTTTTAATGGTAAAACTCGTGAATAATTTACTTCTATTTTGCTTTCTTGTAATTTATTAAAGTTTGTTTTATCTGCAATTTTTTTCTGATCAAGTTTTACATTTTTATTAGACTTTGTCAACCCGTTCTCTTAATTTCAGCATAGTAACTGAAAATCTTTTAATTATGAATTATTCATACAAACAATATTTTTAAGTCAAGAAGTGAACCAGCTTTGTGGTGACGTAAAACATCTTAGCAGAAAAACAGTTTGTTGGTTCTTATTCAGTCTATTACCAGCACCACATCTTTAAGACGCAATTTTTTGCCTGACCAAATAAAAAAAAAGTATTGATAAAAATACTGGAAAATAGGGTCTCATCATTCTCAAAGATCATTTAACTTCATATTATTCATCATTTTGTTCAATTTGTTTAAAATTCTGCACAATAAGGTGTTATGGTCGAGTAAAAGGCCTAAACAGAAAGGATATAAAAAGACAATTACAGTCCTAACTTTAAATGTTATTTAGAAAAAGGAAAAGTGATACCTTGGGTTCAAAATAACACATTGGAATTTGGAATAAGACAAAATATGTAAAGTTGACCATAGGTCCTGCCAACAAGTGTTTTAGAAACATTGTTTAAATGCTAACCAATGGATCATTTATGTTTAAAACTACTGACTGAACTTAATATAACTCAGGTAGATAGAATAAACCAGACAACCCCGACCAGGAACTCTGAGTGTGGCTGCCGAATGACAAGACATCGGAGAAGTTCCCTAAGGCGGCGGAACCGGCCAGGTGAGTGGTATGAAGTAGATGTACTCTAATAGTTTGCCTCAAATTGTCATAAACTTTTCTTTATATCCACACAGACGGGATGGATCATGAAGACTCTTTCCCAGATCAATCATGTCTAACTATAAACCACCGGCGCGGAATGGTAGCCGGGAATCATTGGGAGGATCTTTGCAGCAGTGCTAGTGTTTGTTCTCAGTCTAGCGATGAGGAAATAAAGCAGGTGCAACACAAGGAGGAGCTTTTTGTCCAAGGACCTGACACCAGAGACTACCAACCTTCAAGAGTCAATATTCGGCCCCACTGTGGACCTTCTGCTCTAGTGGGACAGGCTGTGGATGTTAGTGCATCTCCATACTCAGGTACCAACAAGGCCTTCATCATACATTGCTTTGTAAAAGTAACACATTTCACATTTTGCAACTATAAATATGCATTTATATTTGGGTTGTATTTATTAGTTAGTTAAAAAAATAAAGCTTTTACATCCAAGGAAATCATTACCGTATATTAATGGGTTAGGGATACATCTATTAGGTGCCTGCAGGTTGTGCAAAATGCTGCAGCACAGCTCTTAAATGAAGCACTAAAGTCTAAAGCACATCATCCTTAATTTAATGTGTCTCTGTTGGTTAACTGCATATTTCAAGATGCTTTACAAAGCTCTTTTTTAAATACCATGAAGGATTGAGCCCCCTTACCTCTGTGAGCTCCTACAGCTATATATACCTGTGATCTCTCATAGGTCTGATAATCAGCTACTCCTTATAGAGCCAAAAACTTTGTGTAAACAAGAGGTAACCATGCTTTTCTTCAGGCTGTCCAAAGATGTGGAACAAACTGTTGTCATGTGTTAGACAAGCGTCATTTAAAAATCTTCTCAAAATGCACATATTTGCAAAATGATTTTTTTTTTTACTTTTTGAAAGCGTCTTTTTGTTTCTGTTATTTCTTTTTATCTAGCGCATGTTCTTTGTGTTTTAAACTCTTTTGTCTGATTCCTGTGTTTTTTATTAATAATATGTGCAACACTTTGGTTTGTCTTAAGGTTCCATACCAATAAAGAAGGTTTATAGTTTGGTACTGCTTGAAGGTTAATGTTCTTTGTAGTGTCTTCTTGCTCAGTATTGCTCAGTATTAAGCTAAATCCATGTTCTCATTGACACTGTTCCCCATATCATGATGCTATTACTCTTAGTTTTCCATTCCTTGTATGAAATATATTATCTATTTCATAATTATTTAATGGTTGAAAGTAAGTAGTGGTCTGGATTTTATTAAGGGTTAAATATTATTTGACATTGAATACAAATGCACCCATGCTTTAAAAACTGTATAATTGCTAAAATTA
Organism: Cyprinodon tularosa; assembly: GCF_016077235.1. NCBI lineage: Eukaryota > Metazoa > Chordata > Actinopteri > Cyprinodontiformes > Cyprinodontidae > Cyprinodon > Cyprinodon tularosa. The sequence goes on along the minus strand of NW_024037838.1, from coordinate 1,158,847 downwards.
TGGGCCTCTTTGCATTGCATCCTATACAGTATATTTGCACTGAGGTTTTAATGTGAGAAATTTCAAAAGTTTGAAGAGGTATGAATATTCTTTACAAGGCAAACCTTTCACTTCTCTATTGATTGTTGAAAAATTTAAAAATGTATTTATATGGTTAGGGATTTTATCTTTGTGCAGAGACTGCAGGGGGAGAATTGTAAGATGTAAATCTAATGCTCAGTCAAGCGTCACAGCATAATTTATTTATTCCTGTATTTTTGATCTTGCACAGCAGCGCCCCCTATCAGCATGTCAGGCTTGTATGGCTACTGGTCAGACCGCAGATCCAGCCAGCTGTCAGAAAACCAAAGAAGACATTCTGCAGTGAGAGCTGCTTTCCAGCCCTCTTTTTGTACTGAAACTCGTCCTCGAGAGCTTGAATCCAGACTGGAGCTCCTACAGTCTCAGCTAAATAGGTAATGGAAATGTTTTCCAGCTTTTGGAATTTTTAAATGAAAAGAAGGGGGCACCCAGATTTGAACCGGGGACCTCTTGATCTGCAGTCAAATGCTCTACCACTGAGCTATACCCCCAGACATGCACTAAATGGCACTTGGAGGCCTTCTAAACCGAAGTCCATCCACAGCGTTTTAATTTTTTTTGCCTTTTTGTTATTAGGTCCCATTTAAGCAACATTATCCCTTATTTCCTCCCCAGGCTGGAGAACCGCATGACTGCAGATATCAATGTGATACTGCAGCTTCTCCAGAGGCAGATGACCCCAGTACCTCCTGCCTACAGCGCTGTGTCACCTGGCACTCACCTGCCTCACCCCACCACCCTGTTTTCCTCAGGAGCCCCCACAATTCACACCGTCCCCCCGGTCCAGACAGTGCAGATAGACTGCACTTCCTCCCTGCTACAGGTATCAAAACTGCATTTTTTCCCCCCCTCTTTATGCATCATAGTCCCATTTTTCCTACATTTAAGCATATTTACATTTTAATTATAAATCAGGGCTTTGTGGTGTAAAGTAATTTACATCTATCTGGTGTTTAAAATTCTATTCCCTGCAAGGCAAAAATAAATACGTTCTCTGATCAGAAATTGGAAACATTGTTCATAAAATGAACTACATGAAAAAAAATGGGGGTCTAAGAATTCAGATGCTTTGTTTTTTATTTATGAGACAAGAATTTGGATCAGCCTAGAGAACAAAACTTTTTTTTCCCCTCTTGTGATGTCAGCCCCATAGCGCAGTGAATTTGTTGGGTGTTTATGCTGCGGACAAATAAAAATCAGCTCATGATTTGGAAGGGGGTGGAAAACTGTACACTTTTTGAATTATAGTTTTTAAATTTGAATCAATGCTTTCTAGAACAAACTTTTCCCATTTATAACTGCAAGACTTTCTTTTTCGTTTGTACCAGCTTTACATTTTTTAGAGATGGCTTTATTTTGGAAACTAGCTCAAGCTTAGTCAGATAGAGAGCAATTCTGAGCCTCCAGTTTGACGCTGCCACCACCTTCTCTTTAGGTCTATTAAAGAGTCTTGATCAGGATGATATCCATTCTTTGCTGTCACATGTAGCATTTTTTCCACATGTCCACAGCACAGCGTTTGGCAACAAAAACATTAAAATAGAATATTTAATAATTAGTTTTTACTGAATATTAGGATTCCGCTGAGTATTTCTCAACTATGAATTTATTCTTTCCAACTCTTACCTGAGCTGTGGATCTTGGCAGCATTGCAGTGAATGTCCTGACTTTTTCTCTCCCTTTTAGTTTAGATGGACACACTTTACCATGTTTGATGTTATTCCATGCTTTTTCTTTTTTGGATGAGGAGCTGTGTTTTTTGAAATGCCAAAGCTTGGAATATCATGTTATGCATTAACATAATCCTACTTCAAATATGTTCACTGTTATCTCTGACCTGTTTTTAAAACTCTTCCCAAAAAAAGCTGCATTCATTCTTAGATTTAATTACTAGTACATAAGTACTTTCCCAAGGACTGTAGCTTTTGAACAAAAAGAATGAAGCAAAGTACAGTGTGTAAAGAAACGGGGTCGAAATATAACTTACAATGGTAAAGCTTATCTTTAAGAGAGATTTGTATAAAAGACAAAATGTATTTTTAATATAACCAAAAAATGTATTAGGCTCTCACAAATTTTTATGATCTAAATTCTATCTTTTCAGAGTTCTGATTCAGACTTTAACCACAAATCTAGAGACTCCCTCTCCAGCGGTGTCCATCTCACAATTGCATCAGATGACACCATGTCCCCAGAGGCTGACCCACCTCATCTGCAGTCTGCAGACCCCTCCTCTGCTCAGTTCCTATCTCCTGATGCCCATGAAGCTCCCGGACGTCTCAGTGGAAGCCAGCGTTTTCCCTCCCTTCCAGAGAACCTCCAGACCTCCACAGAGATGCAGGAAATCCAAAGACACGTCTCTGACCCTGTCCTGCCAGGCACATAGGACAACTCGGTGCAGGCATAAAGCCATTTATCCAGATGGACCCCCTAATACACTAATTAACCTCTTCCTCTCCTTGAATGATGCTGCTGTGAAGCAGTGAAGCAAGGGATGTCAGGGTTCCTGCATCAGAGAGAGTTCAGAGTGCCTTCTGCATTGTAAAGCCTCAGAGAGTACCTCTAGGAACATGTGCAATAAAGAGGGACTGTTCCTGTCTACCAGTCTCAAATCTAGACAGTATTCACACTGATCTACACTGGATCTGAAAAACAATCTGCATCCCAGACTCAGGTTTCCATTAAGGAGGGAGAAACTAAAAGCCCTAACATGTTTGAGATATATCTTAATTCACTTTGTATAAGAATTGCACATTTAGGCTCAATCGATTAAAAAAAATGTATTTTTGTACTTAGATGCTGGTTGCAGAGAGACATAACTATAATGACTGTTAGTCAGTGTTACTGTTGAAGATGTTAAATAAAATAACTGTCTGGCACATTGTGAATGAACATTTTAATTTTCATCCCACATTTGTTGCTGTGATATAAATCAGAAGTCATTTATCAGTAATATAATCAATATAGAAAAAAGTTCCTCTGTGCATTTATAGGTCCTTCTGCCGTGTGTTTCTTTTTAGTGACATCATGCAGCCAACTGATGCCCATAGGATGTGTAAATCCAGTTGTGATTAACAGGAACAAATACATCTCTGGAGTATGCATCTTTTTCAGATATTTCTACTGAGCCTACAGGTTGTGGATGGATGGATGGATGGATGGATGGATGGATGGATGGATGGATGGATGGATGGATGGATGGATGGATGGATGGATGGATGGACGGATGGACAAACACAGGAAATCACAAAGGAAGTCTTGAAAAAAATATTTATTTTCAAACCTCTACTTTTATTTTTCCATGCTCTTAATGACTTGTTAGTTTCTGTATTTCCATGATAACCCAGTCATTGTAAGAGCCTGGAAGTCCATCTGATGGGTTACATGAGTTCACTTGAATAGGCAGCTATTCAGTCACACCCCGATGAATCATTTCTTGGGATAATTTACAACTTTGTAAATTATATGAAGTAAAATGTGATCTTTACATTAAAAATTAGTTGGACTTCTACATTTATTGTAATCCATGACTGAAATCAGTCTTACTGATTATTTTCATAATGAAGAAGACTTGCATCATAATGCTTAGCTTTGTATGCTTCCATAAAATGGACTAAAACAAAACAAAAAAGTTGTAGTCTTTAATTACAGTAATAAACATAAAGAATTAGATTATTTTAGGATAATATTTGTGAAAAGTGAGAATGGTGGAGCATTTAACTGCAGATCAAGGCATCCCCTGTTTAAACTGGGCACCTTCTGTGCTGATTACCTGCTTTTCAGATTTCTATCACTGTAAATGTGTTGTGGACTGACACACCTATAATGGCTGTATTGCTGTAAAGATTTGCTCGTCTGTCTTGACCTGCTTATGAACTTAAGTGTCATCATATTCTTAATCAATAGATTTCATTATGATGCCGAATGACATTTGATAATGGAATATTAACCTGTTTACCTACAAAATCAAAAACACAAAACCTTCCTAAAAAAAAAAAAAAAAGCATAAAATGAGCTGCTGGGAGGGTGAGCATTATAATGGTGGACTGGAGCCTTATTGTGGCAGTTAGAGGCTGCAAATTTTGAGGCACCACATACATTCTGTGGAAAGAACATGAGCAACGGTTATGGAACAATGAAGATTTTAAATATGTTATCTTAATATAGTCCAGCTAAAATCATAGGGCGATCACCCTATGAGGAGGCCAAGCTTGTAATTGTTTACCTCCTGATTCAGCGATGGTTTCCTCCAAAGAACGCAGCTTATGAGGAGTTCTGTATGCTACAATACCGTAGTTACGTTGCAACTGGTGTAGATCTTGCTCTAAACCAGCAGCCCCTGCGTTTTAGTGCATATTCACAAAGGTGAAGACTTTTCAACAAAAGGCCTAAGGCAGAAAAGTCAATTTTGTCCAAGAACATCAAGGACAGAATTAAATTAATGTCATGTGCAAAATTCCTACAAGTTCTGCCGGAGAACAGCAACAAATTAAGATTGGATCAAATCAACTAACATTTCACAACATCTAAATAAACATTTCTATCAGCCTACCATTAAACTGATTTTAGATTATATTTCTAAAAAAAAGTTAATAGTTGTCAGGGTAAAACATATGAATAATGAAGTATCTGAAAAGGAAAAAAAGCAACACAATAAACTTATGGGGAGGTTACAATTTATTAGAGCAAATTCAATATTAAACTTTATGAAAAAAACACTACAACATGAACACTTGGCTTACCAACATCTTGAGTTTGATATATTTATATATATGTACATTTGGCCTTGCAATGGCATGCTACAAGGACGAGACTGAAGACACAAAAGAGAGAAGCAGAAAGCTGTGTCACTCATTTCAAACCCCTCTAACTTAAGAAAAAAGCAACATTTTCTAAGAATAAACTTCAACAAATAGGATATCCAGGGAGCCAACTTTGCTCTGGTAGACCAAGTGTCCACTGCATCAGTGTCTGTAGCACATCAACCAAGATGACCGTTTAACATCTTAAACTCCCACATAAGGTAAACAAGACTATAAGATACTGTACAGATGCTTGATTCACCAATAATATGGTACGCATCCACAAGAAGGCTACGAGTTAATCCTACATATTATTATCTGCCACCTAGAGCAGTTTGTATCAACCCCGAACTAAAGAGATGAAATGCTTGAGATCTAAAGGGCTCAGATCATCTTACAGCTGGCTGAGGTGTATTAAAAAACCTCAACAAAAACATTGACACTTCCTACAGCTGCTGCGCAAAATAAATAAGAGCTTAAATGTGTTTATAAGAAGAGCAGATTAATGTAAACCAACTTCATGATACTCCGGCGAGTCCAGAAAGTTCACAAGAGGCCTCGCCCTGAAAGCCGGAGGACGAGGACTGGGAAAAGTTCAGATGTGAAACGTGAGACTCGTTTTCTACGGCTTTAGACACGAAGGATCTCCAGGCAGTTGTTGTAGCAGATAGCGATCCAGTCTGGCTGCGTGGAGGCCCACTGAACGTTGTTGATCTCGCCTTCAGCCGTGTAGGCCAGGATGGGGTCCTCGATGGCGCGAGGCATCTGCTGGATGTCCCAGATCAGAGCCTGATGGTCGTCGGCTAAAAGGCAGAAGGGAATACCTCATGATCCTTCCCACACTAATTCTTTTTCAGTAAAAACGTTCACTTTTAAATTGATAATTCCCGCAACATCACATGTTCTAACTTACCTGCGGTGCAGATGTGACATGAGGAGTGAGGAGCCCAGGCAATCCCGTTAACGCAGGCGCGATGGTTGTTGAGCCGGGCCACAGGAGTGCATGGCACACGAACGTCCAGAATCACCACCTGTCACACCAAAACACAAATGGAGAAAACATGTATTGCATGCATGCATTATTTTGGAGGTGGTGTGTTCAGGATGATCTATAGAGTCGATAAAGGCAATATAGGTAGTGACGAGATAGGTCTTATTTATAGGCATCAGATAATAAAAACAAATGCTGAAAACTTTTTTTATCTAAATATTCTGAGGAAAAATAAACTGAAAAGCATACTACAGCTTCCTCCCACATAAACGCTGATCTTCCACTCTGGACACTGACCTCCATCCCATCCATGGCCATCGTAGCCAGGTAGTTGGGGTCCTGTTTGTTCCAGCAGAGGCGAAGCAGCGGGTGGTGCTGAGGGTCTTCATAGATGATGGTGCTGTGCTCTAAATGTCGGAGGTCAAACATGCGGACGGATCCATCAGCGCCAACAGAGGCGAACATGTCTCGGCCTCCTCCTGCGCGGCTGAAAGCAATGTCGTAAACCTGAGGGGACAAAGAAGTGTTTCTGAACTCTGTAAAATACTCTGTTAAGTTGCCAATTATTTATTTGCTATAATAGGGCTTAATACATATGTGCTAATCAATAATGGGGACTCTTGCTTTGCTGTGTCAATCTTTGGCTTCAGATATGTTCTTAAACACCTGGACCATTTTTTTTTTTAAATGTGTCTAAATCAGGGGGTTTCTGACTCCAGGCTGCAGTAGCAAGAGTTTTGCTTCTTGAATTGACCTCGAAATTATCTCCTCCCGTCATTTGTTTGGTAAACAATTATTTGATTTTCCTCTGCTGTTTGTTACAGTTTCTTTTTGTTCTTGGGTGGGGAGGATTATCACCTTGACCTAGATCGTTTCACCGACACATGAACCACACTTTAAAACTACACTGTTTACTGGAAAAAGAATCACTGTATTAGCAACTCTGTGTGTTTGGTAAAAACACAAAGACTACTAACAATGGAGTTTTACAGTCAGACGAAGCAACGCTGAGCTTAAGCTGGGATATACCTCAGCAAACTACTGACCAAAAATTTTAAAAGAGCTTCAAAACACCCAGAGAACCATTGATTAAAAAAAGCTTTGAAAGATCAGTTAAAATGTTGCCCTTATATGACGAAATAAACAAGGACTGGTTTCAAACTCCAAACCTCTTTGTCGTGGGCAATCAGCTGAGTCTTCACGTGACCAGAAACCAAGTTAACTCGTCCCAACACCTGACCTGTCTCTAACCCCCAAATGGTACAGGTGGTGTCGATGCTGGATGTTCCTATGAGACGGAGGAAAATAACAACTCAGGATAATAATCTCATATTAAAGGATGAGATGACAGCCAAAGTGATTGTTGTCAACAGGTTTTAAAATTACAGTTTCCTACCCAACAGATTGGGATCAACTTCATTCCAGTCAAAGGAGGTGAGGGGAGCACAGAAGTCTGAGTTCTTGTTGTTGTTCAGCAGACATTCGAGGCGTGTTTCTGTGTCACTGACCTTTAAGGCAAAAAAGTACAATTTAAATGAGGATGAAAACACAACTTATAATAACAATATGATAATAATTAGCTCTTTGAATAGTAATGAATGAGTTCATAAATCTAAAAAAGACAATACAGTACAATTACAACTTAAACACATTCAAAACTTAAGTATTAATAATACATATTACATAAATTGAATAATTTATAGCGTGCGTCTGAAAGGGGGTATGAGGAAGTGAAACTTATTCAGTCATTCTATGATAAAGTTCTACAACAAACAACAATCTTACCGATTCCTATTTAACTCTTCTCATATATTCTCATATACTCCAAAAGTCCATTAACTGAGCAAATTAAATATTAATGTACACATAAACATACACATACAGATGTGACTACATGCATCTTCATTCATAGCCAACGCAGCTACAACCATCGCAAAAACATGCATTCACTTATGTACGGTGACTAAATGCACTTATTGATGTTTATTGCCCTTTTTCCAGCTCCTATCTTTTTTAAACAGTTTGAGCCTTTTCTTAAAGGGGAACACCGTTTTTTTTACATTGGCCCCTTGATTTTACGTTATTACATCATGTTCTACTCACCCATATTAGTTTTGTGTCAGTTGGAGTTGTTCCAAAGATATTTGGTTTTGTAATCCAAGTAAAGTCTTCCTATGGGCAATAAGTTGAAGGTGCAAACTAAACTGTTCATAATTTATTCTTTATGGTACGCCAGCATTCATAACATGTAGGCGAATCTCTGTCCCCCAGAAATCTGTGGTTATATTTTTTTAAAAACAAACCTGAGTGTGTATGACGTCATCCGTGCGCGCTGGCTACTATCCTGTCCGCTGAACTGCTGCTAGTTTTACTCATATGCCTGGAAGATGTCTAGTGCTACTATCACAGATGATCTCATGTCTCTAAATGGAATCGAACGATTCACATTAGCTAGCCAAATGAATAGAAGGGGTAGAGCCTAGCCGCCTGTGGCCCGGGCTGCCTGTCACAACTCCAGTCCGGCGCGCAAATGACATCATGCACACTCCGCTTTGCTTAAAAAAAAAAATATGAATATGAAAAATATAACCGTGGATGTCTGGGGGAGCGTGATTCGCCTACATGTTATGAATACTGCCGTACCATAAAGAATAAATTATGAACAGTTTAGTTTGTGCCTTCAACTCATTGCCCATAGGAAGACTAGGAAGACATTACTTGGATATTACAAAACCGAATATCTTCAGAACAGCTCCAACTGACACAAAACTAATATGGGTAAGTAGAACATGATGGAATAAAGTATAATCAAGGGCCCAATGTTTAAAAAAAAAAACAACAACGGTGTTCCCCTTTAAACGGTCACCTCGGAATCCTCTCAAGAAACAATGGTTACTTTTCTCCACAATTGTTCTTCTAAAATACATTTATCAAGTGTATTAGATTATGTTTAATTCTGTTTAATGGCAGACTAAATGTTGTTGTTTTTGTTCCGAGCAGCAATGATCAGCTAGGTAGAAATCTGGTAATGGAAAATAGGATTGTGGATATTTATCACGGTATTCAAATAGAGTTCAAAATATTGTTTTCATCACTCTAGACGTTTTTTTTTTTTAAATCAGAGATTAAAGGCGCTCATATAAAAAATGCTAATGGGTGCCTATATACTATTCAAGATGATTTTCAAATATGAACTCAAGCTCAAAATTACTTTGTTATGGATATTTCTATGGCAGAAATTTCAAGGACAACAAAGACAAAGAGAGAATTCTGTAGGTGGATGGATAATAGAAGTACAAATATTTTCTTGAAACAAAATTAACCACAAGCTTGAAGACTTTCTAACCATCACTGTTCCCAACAACCTTAATAAGTTGCTACATTCATGCTGGCTTTGCAGTTTCTATCTTAGTAAGTTAAACAACATGCTGCTGTCATTTCGCACATCTCTGATGTTGCTGCTATTTTCACATACCGGTGTGTATTACTGTAAAAATGTCCACAGGTGTATATTGATTATTCTCCAGATACACAGTATTTATATTGTGAAAAAAACTGTACAGTAAAGTATTTTCTTTAACTCAGTCTCTTATTGTTATTTTTATACACTTTTTAAGGTCCACATCTGTGTGACCACTTTTGCTAAAATCACCTGCTGCTGTAACATCACAGTATCCATATTGTGGAACAATAAAGGGAGTTTCAATTCTTCAAAAATACTTTTAGAATAAATTGCATGGTGCAGGACCCCTGTAATAAACCCAGCATTTATCTCACCCTCCATATGCGCAGGTAGTCCCCGCTTGTGGCTAACAGGTCCGGGTAAACTCCTTTGGTGTCTGGAATCCACATGATCTTGGTGGTTGGGTAAGGATGATCAAATGTGTTCCTGCAGACAAACTCTGAGCTCTCTTCTTCTAGACCAACCAGCTGAACCTGATTAAATGGAGGAGCAAACACAGGGGAAATGATTAAGACAGGATAAAAGGATGTAAGACGACTCTTAAGGGTGATAAAAATTATAAACACACGTATTATTGAAGACCAAAGCACATTAAGCAACACTGTGGTTGAAAAGGTAGTTAGCATTAACCTGGTCCTAGCTGCTAACCAAACAACGCTACGCACCTTGTTGTTGTATTCCTCCACAAAGCTCCCCAGGGCCAGCCGAAAGCGTTTGTCCGGGCGGACGCTCCAGTTCATGGCATAAACCGTCCATGGCGCTTCGTATTTATAGATTTCTTTTCTTTTACCGTGAAGAGACATCCTCTCCCAGGCTGCGGCTGTTGTCTGGGCAGCTAACCTGCTAACTAACAGCTAGAGAAGTTAAACTGTCAAAAAAAAATACAATTAACTAATTGTACTTTGGCTATTAAGTACTAAATAATCGACTGGAAAATGACTGATCGATTAAGATAACCTTAATGAAGAAAATATTTTTCTCCACTTCTGCTAACAAAGGGTAGCATTTTTTTCGTTGGGGCCACAAAAATCACCAAGTATCCGGAAATGCTATCAACTTCCGGTTTATATTTAAAAAATAAAAGCCACGGTTTAAAATGACGCGTTAAAAAGCTGTTTACTCCCAAGATTACTTATGTTTTTCCGTGCATAAAGAATAATAACCAAAGTAATAATTTCCCAAAAATACATAAAAACTTAATATTTTCATAAGAAGACTGATTTGTATCAGATGCTTTAAATATACAAAAGGCATTATTTGCATAAAATACTTTAAAATGCACCTCGCTTGCATTACAAATTGATTAGCATGGAAGTCAGGATATATTTTTGTTCTTTTTGAGAAATAAAACACGTATTTATCTTTTTTTGCTTGCTTTGAAGGGTCTTACCGGAAGTAATGACATCCTGCATGTGGTGACTCTGCAATATACGTAGTTCCCTATTATGACCACAAGAGGGCGACTGTTTACCAGTCTAGGCAGCATTCCCTTATTTAGAAGGCTGATTATTTTCGGCAGCTGCACTGATAAACTAGAGTGGACAATGATGGGTTGCTTTTTGAATATTTTTGTGTTGTTTTTTTTTTTTGTTCCTATATATTCTAAAAACACTTTACCTCGTTCTATAACTATGAAGCATTACAAATGATCCATTATTTCTCCTTATAATTTACTTTATGTACCTAAGGGGGAGCTACAGTCTCTGGTTGATGTGAACGGTTAACTAGAACATTTAAACCTATTTGAACGCCAGATATTAAAAGAAATTGCACATTAGAATGACATTTTTAAAAAGTGTTATTTTCATACTAAATATACGTCATTTTATGCCCTTAAAAGGATTTATTTTTCTATTAAATGCACACATTATAAATATTTTGTACGATTGTTACTCTAATTGTATCATTAACTCTTTGTCTGAAAAGGAAGGGAAGGCATACCTTGGCTGTGAATTGACAGCTTCCAGGAACACAGAAAACTGAATTTATAAGGTATCTGTTTCACATAGGGAAAGCAGCACTATTAAAATAGTTAAACACAGGGGGGGGAACTTGATTTTGACTATTTTATTTATATAGAAATAAGTAAATATTTCTTAAATAAAGTGTATTTACCCTTGATTTGAGTAGGTAAGTGAGATAGTTTGCCAATGGAATGAATATTCTTACTCTTAGAATAAGATAATTAGATAAAATGCTCTGGAAATAAGACAAGGCAATTGTGTTTTCTTATTTTAAATGTAAATTGTCTTGTTCTATTGGCAAAATGTCACTTTTACCTCCTCAGTTCAAGAACAAATGCACTTATTTTAAGAAGAAATGACTTATCTAGGTATTGATTTTTTCCAGTGTAGCAATTAGAAACAGTCAGTGGTTACTGATCCTTCTTGTGGTTAAATTGAGTTTTCAGCAACGATATTTTTTCCCAATAATTGCCTCTACAGTTCTTCCTTGCATTTTTCATACTTTGCTTTTTGTGAGGTTTTATTTTATCTCTGTAAAATTTTTACGATTAATTTATTTCTCATCATCTGTCATTTCCTAGACTGCTCTGGCTCAAGCTGTGCTTTGCGTATTAATGTTGCATTTTTAATGATATGTCATATTTTCGTCCAAGGATGTTTGGTATTTTCTGTTACTATTTTTCATTTATGTCTTTGTGCTATGTATACATTCCCTGCCAGGTGTGTCAACAACATTACTCAATGGATGGCAATTAATAAATCTTGATTCTTAACAATGACAAATAGTTGTAATTACTCATTTTTCTACAGCAGTTTACTATTTACATGTAAACCATAAATACGTATTTCGAGCGGTGGGTCTGTCTATGGTAGTAGTCATTAGCAGCTGTATTTCTCACTAATACCACAAGAGGGCGACAACAAACCGTTATATGTACTATTTGTTTATTATCGCTTAACTGACGTCTTTATATTACAATATTTGCAAATTTTATATAGCGGTAAATATTTAAATGTATATCGTATATTGCTTATTTAATGTGGTGTCTCTATTTTTTAGGATTTTTCTTTATTATCTAAACTTTTAGTATTCTTTGCAAAAACAGTTGAAGTTGTATATTGTTACAAAGGGAAGATAGAATTCCTCTAAAATTAGTAAATGTAAGCCTTTCTATGACAAAATTGTGTTTTTTTATAGATACATTTTTAAACGTGCATATTATTGATTCTTTCTTATTTCTCAACATCAACAAATGTCATTTTTTTACTGTGTTGCTTCACTTACTAAATTTAGTTTATTATGTACAATAACTGTGTTGTATGTTTTTATCATTCTTACAATTGGAGTTGAACTTATACCTCTGAAGAGTTACAAACCAAAACGTGGCTAATCAAATACGTTTTAAATGTTGACAACTTTTTTAATAATGCTCTTTAGTAGTAGGTATCAACAGCTATGTTGGTTTACTACAGAAGAGGATTAGGGCCACTGGAAAAAAAAAGTTAACTGATTTTTATATTTTATTTCAGTACAATATGAGAAAAAAGTCAGAATTCTGACTTTAATCTCAGCATTCCTACAGTTTTCTCAGAATTCTGACTTTTTTCCCCTCAGAATTCAGACTTTTTTCTCAGAATTTTGACTTTAATCTCATAATTCTGACTGAACAAGCTACAAACATGTTAGCAGCAAGCTGTAGCCATGTCTGTTTTAAAGACTAAACTATGTCTCTTGTTTTACAGTTTTTCTGGATTGTTTACACACATTTCTGAAAACATGGCTCGTATTCTCAGAACTCTACACACAAATCCAACAAACACACACACAACGGGTAAAACCCTTCAATTCTCCTGCAAAATGAAACTTTACATTCAAAACAGTTTTATTTCTTCACAAAAGGCCATTTTGTGTTCAGATGACACACACAAACTATCATATGAACAGACAATTAAAAAAAGCATTTAAACACTGATGTGCTCAGTGTAAAACACCATTCTCCATTCATCATAATGACTTTTTGTTCAGTGTTACACTTACTACAGACATTAAATACATAAGTGCGTTGTAAAATATTTTAGAATATTGTTTTTATACTCAGAACACACAAATATACTGTAACAAACATGTTTTATTTTTCCCACAAAACAATGTACACAGTATACATCCCAACCGACACAAAGTTGCACATACAGTGCAGAAGATTTTACTGTATACAGTTACAGTAATAATAAAAAAACAAAACAAAATAAACTATGCTGCATCCTCTCTTCTGTTTCGGTCTGGCCACAGCACCTCATCTACATCACAAGCAATGTTTTCCCTGGCTAAGCAGCGGGGGAAATATCGCCTAGCATGGCGAATCCAGCCATGAAAAGCATCAACTGCTATATCTCCACATGCGTCTTCCATAGCTTGGAAAAGGGGTATACGCGTTTCTGAATTTAGGTCGTACACTTTCCATCTCCAGGCAGAAAAAAATTCCTCAATAGGATTGAGGAATGGAGAATATGGAGGGAGATAAACAACTGAAAAGCGTGGGTGGTCAGTGAACCAGTTATGAACCAGAGCAGCCCGGTGGAAGCTTACGTTGTCCCAAATGACAACGTACCTGAGCTGCTCTGGGCCGTCTATCTGATCTGGTGGAATGAGTGTGTTGTGTAGGGTGTCCAGGAATGTGATCAGATGGGCTGTGTTGTAGGGGCCAAGGGTAGCATGGTGATGGATGATGCCATGGTGGGTCATCGCTGCACACATTGTGATGTTCCCTCCGCGCTGGCCAGGGACTTCAACAATGGCACGCTGGCCGATTATATTCCTTCCCCTCCTTCGTCTTTTTGTGAGGTTGAATCCAACCTCATCAATGAAGAAGAACTGGTGCTCCACTGCATCCACCTCCAGCTCAAGGACTCTCTGAAACACACATGACAATATCAGAAGTGGACATGGAGCGGTCACTATTGTGAAGCACAATCATTATGATTACAAAATAATAGAAATATGTATGATTTATACAATGTTGACAGTATGCATCAAGGGTGGGAATGTATAGGACGTACTTGCACATAGTTATATCGCTATTCTTTGACTCTTTCTGAATTGCGCTCAAATGGCACCCTGTAGACCTGCTTCATCCTCAGTTTATTTCTGTGCAAGACATGGTCCAGCGTTGATAAACTTACCCTATCAATATTTTGAAATATCTCATTGTTTTCTATTGTTTTTCTTTGTATTTGCCGTAAGGTAATGGCGTTATTTTCAAGAACCATGTTCATGATCTCTGTTTCCTGTTCAGGAGACAGAAGACGGCCCCGTCCACCTCTTGTTGGTAATCTTTCAGTTCTGCAATACAAAGAGTGCAATACTGTAAATACTGTGTAGAAATACATTTCCCAAATACTCGAAACACAATGTCCTACAGAACAGTCCACAGGTAATACTGTACTACTGTACTCATTGGGTACTGTATTGATATGCAGTACTGCAGTTTTGTAGTGAGAGTAGATTTCTTACCTATTCTCATTGCGGAAAGTCCGGATGATGGATGCTACAGTGTACCTGCTCAAATTTGGCTGTACTCTTTGCCCAGCCTCCCTCATTGTTAGGCCATGGTTGACCACATGGTCAACCAAAGTGGCTCGGATCTCATCAGAAATGATTGTCCTTGGCCTTCCTCGTCCTCGTCCTCCCCATCGTCCTCCTCTTACTCTCACTCCTCTGGCTCTGGCTCTTCTTCTTCTTCTTCTTATGGGATTTTATGGCGGTTGGCAGACTTGTGAATTGTGCATTACCGCCACCAACTGATATGGAGTAAAGCAAGATAACAGGAAACGATTCACCCCCCCCCCCAAAAAAAAAAAAAAAAAAAAAAAAAAAAAAAAAAAAAAAAAAAAAACCTGTGTAACTTAAACCAACATAATACTAAATCACATTTGCCCATATAATTTTAATTTACTCTAGGTCATCTTAACTCTGCCAGTTTCTGATGGTCCCATCGGTCCTCCCATCATACTTCCAACCATCTCCCAGTTCAAATCTTTAATGTCCAGATATTTTTCTGCAGCCTTCACTATTATTTTGATTTTTTCCGTTTTTTTTGTTGTCTGTGCAGTACAATTAATTACTTCTACCATGAAAAGAACAAAATTTGTCTTTTTAACAATAAGTGAGTCTTCATTAATTTTTGGAGATTTCTCTAGAGGTTTGGAATTTGCTGTGTGTTGAACTGTAGGTTTGGGTTTTTCTGACTGAGATGGGATCCTTTTTGCAGCTTCAGCGTAGGTTATTCCGAGCTCAAATTTCATTTTTTTAATTTCCTCAGACCTTTTGCTTGCTTCACAGCCGCGATAGGCAGCAGTATGTTCTCCACCACAATTACAGCATTTTATTTTAGCTTCTTTTCCACATTTTCCGTACTCATGTTCTCCTGCACACCTTCCACACCTCTGTTTCCCTTTACAAACTGCTGCAATGTGACCGAATTTTTGGCATTTGAAACATCTCAATGGTGGAGGATTGTAGATTTTGACATTATAGCTTATGTAACCGATGAATACTTTGCTTGGTAATTGCTCTTCCTCAAATTTAATTAGCACAGATAAACTGTCAGATCTTTCTCCGTTTCTTGTTGTTTTTAACCGTTTTACTTCTTTTACTTTTGCACCGCTTATGTTTTCCAGAATCTCTTTTTCAGAAATTTTTAGAGGAACTCCTCCAATGACTCCCCTGCTGATCTTTTTGTTCTCCATTAGGCTGCACTGAACTCTTATCCCGTCAATTTTGTTGATCCGTATTGCTTTGCCTTGCTGGGCGCTGTCTCTGCAGTTAATTAGCAGGTCTCCACTGTACAGAATTCTGGCACCTCTGACTTCTCCGACAAGTTTATTGATGGTTTTTGTTAAGTGAACCGGATTCCAATTTGTAAAAGAGTCTGCCTGATTAACGACTTTGAATATGACTTTGAATTCATTTTGTTGTGCTGTGGAATGTATGGAATGATCATCACTGGATTGTTCTGAACTAGATTCCCCTTGAACTGATCTCTGTTTTTTCCGCTTTTTCTCATTTTTTGATGTTGCTATCTTCCAACCTTCATTGTCACTATTTCCCTCTTCCATCCCACAAGAATCGCTTCCTGTTTCCTCACTACTCACGGCCCAAGACATTTCTCCATAAGCAGCTTCAAAACACGCGCCATGCACCAAACGACCATCCACCGACCGACCGGAGTGGCTCTAATGTTCAGTTTCGGAAAATAAAGCTGAACAAAAGCTTTACTGTTTGGGTTCACCACCAAAACTAAATCTTCTTCTTCTTCTCTTCTATTATGGCGGATCACAAGCAACTTTAAGGTACATACCGCCACCTACTGTACATGAGTGTGTAGCAGCGTTACTTGACATCTATTAGATTCTATTTTTTTAATTTTGAATTCTTAAGATACATAAACAATGCTTTCCTTAGTTTATGAATATCTGTTATGTTTCCTTCATTTCCTAATATTCCTTTAAGATTCCATTCATGCCCTATACTTCTAACTATTCTCTTTAATTTTTCCCTTTCGTGTTCATATAACTTACAGTTCATCAGTATGTGTTCTACATTTTCTTTTTCACCACATTTCTCACATTTCTCACTATTTTTCCTCCCTATTAAGTAAAGCATGTCATTTAAGTAGGTATGACCTATTCTTAATCTACTAACTATTATTTCTTCTCTTCTGTTTCTTTCATTAATGTTTCGAATTCGAACTGACTTTTGCACTTCATATAATCTTCTTCCTTTCCTATCTTCGTTCCATATTTTTTGCCATTCCTCCATTTCTTTACTTTTAATAAGTGATTTCCCTTCCCCTTTTCCAAAAGGAATTGAAATCGTTATTTCCCCCTCTAAAGCCCTTTTAGCTAATTTATCTGCCTTTTCATTGCCTTTTACTCCTTCATGTGCCGGCACCCAACAAAACCAAACATCAATGCCACCCCTATATAGTCTAAATAAAATATGATGAATTTCTAATACCAAATCTTTTCTATTATTTCCTTCTCCCTTAATACTTTCCACTACTGCTTTAGAGTCTGTGCACACCACCACCCTGATTGGTCGAATCTCCTCCACCCATTGCAAGCCTAATATAACTGCCACCATTTCTGCTGTAAATACCGACAATTGATCTGATATTCTTTTGTGAATACATTTTTTAAACTCTGGGATATATATTCCTATACCCACATAACCTTTTAGATTTTTAGAACCATCTGTATAAATTTTAAGGTAATTATTATATGTAGTTCTTAAATAAATATCAGTTTTTATCCCTATTTCATTTATATTCCAATCATTTTTCATTGTATTGATTTGCAAATCTACATTAACCTCAGGTATTAGCCATGGAGGAATAACGCTAATTGGGTTAAATTGAGCTATTTCCTTGTCTTCTAGTCTATACTTTTTAATCCATTTCCTAACCATCCATCCAAATCCATTACTTTGGAACTTCACATATTCCCAACAATTTTGCAGAATAGTTGAATTCACATGATTATCTATATTACTTTTAATTTTCATCCAATATGCTAAAGCTAATTTAATTCTCCTCATTTCAAGTGGAGTTTCCCCACTTTCAATTAATAGAGCATTAATAGGTGTTGTTTTTATTGCTCCTGTACATATTCGTAAAGCCCTACACTGTAATCTTTCTATTTTTTGTAATGATGTTTTAGCTGCTGCTCCATATATAATGCTGCCATAATCTATTATTGCTCTCATTAGAGCCCTGTATATGCTTAATAATGACTGTCTATCTGCCCCCCAATTGTTTCCAGCCACAGCCTTTAATATATTAATAACTTTTTTACATTTGGTTTCTAAGTTATCTATATGTGTTTTCCATGAGTAAGAACTGTCCAACCATAAACCTAGATATTTATATTCTGTTACTCTTTCTAAAGTCTGTCCATATAATGTTATTGTTTCTATATTAATATTTCTCTTCTTTGTGACAACCATATAGCAAGATTTGGTTGCTGATAATTTGAAACCCCATTCATAAGACCATTTTTCAACTTTACTAATTGCTTTTTTAATATTTTCTACAACATGTTTAATATTTTTCCTTTTCATCCATATGGCCCCATCATCCGCATATAGTGCAGATTTTATACATTTATCAGTTTCATAGAAAATATCATTGATCATAATATTAAATAAAATTGGACTAATTACACTACCTTGTGGTATTCCATTTTCAACATTATATTCATTTGAATAGTCATTCCCAATTTTTACTCTTATTTTTCTATTTAGTAGAAAATTTGCTATCCAATTATACATTCTCCCACCTATTCCCATCTGTTTCATTTTTATAAGTAATCCTTCTTTCCATAGTGAGTCATATGCTTTTTCTATGTCAAAAAATACTATAATCATTATTTCCTTCATTTTTAAAGCTTTCTCTATGTCATTACTGACTCTAGTTAGAGCATCTATTGTTGATCTTCCAGTTCTGAATCCACATTGATATCCATTTATTAGATTATTCTTCTCAAGATAGTATCCTAATCTATTAACCATTATTTTCTCCATCCACTGGCTCTGGCTCTGGCTCTGGCTCTGGCTCTGGCTCTGGCTCTGGCTCTGGCTCTGGCTCTGGCTCTGGCTCTGGCTCTGGCTCTGGCTCTGGCTCTGGCTCTGGCTCTGGCTCTGGCTCTGTTTACAACATTGGCCTCCATTGCTCCAAAACAGAAGAGCTCACCTGTAGCCTTTTTATGCTAAAGCTCTGATTGCTGAGTGGAAACATGTGTGTTAGGTGTTTGCCCATGTGAGGAGTCAGTGTGCATAGTAAGGAAATTAACTTTAGAGTTTTGAATAACAGTGTGTTCCTTGTGAAAACAAAAGATTTTCTTCATGACAATTGTGTGTAGAGTTTTGGAAAAAGTGTGTTTTAGAACTGCAATTTGAGTGTAAAGCAGGAATTGTGCTTGTAGTTTAGCCGAATTGGTTCAGGGGGTTGGTGCATGAGTTACATTTTGTGGTCATTGTGTTTCAAGTACCAATATTTGTGTGTAAACAATCGAGAAAAACTGTAATCACCTTCTGCTCCCATTAATGAAACAGCATCACCGGGGATCCCTCAGGCACGTAAAAAAATCACCTAATTCTGTCGTTTTCCACCAATGTTTTACTGGCCCTCCCAAGCAACTCACATGTTTGTCAGTGAAGCTGAGTGCTCCCACATCTCTTCCTTCATGGTGCCCATCTACATTAAGATCCAAAATTCTGAGATTAAATTCAGAATTCTGAGGAAAAAAAGTCAGCATTCTGAGATTAAAGTCTGAAATCTGAGAAAAAGGTCAGCATTCTGAGATTAAAGTCAGAATTCTGAGATTAAAGTCAGAATTGTGAGAGAAAAGTCTAAAATCTGAGATGAAAGTCAGAATTCTGAGAAAAAAAAAATCAGAATTCTGAGATAAAAGTAAAAAAAAAAAGATAAATAAAAGATAATGTAAAAATCAGTTAACTTTTTTTGTTTTTCAGTGGCCTTAATCCTCGTCCGTAGTTCAAACACATGCTTATATTGAAAAAATGTATGCATGTATATATATGTATGTATATATATATATATATATATATATATATATATATATATATATATATATATATATATATATATATATATATATATATATATATATATATATTTCTTCTAGATATATTTGCTACTAAAATTAACTATCCAACACTACAGAAACGTTTAAAGTGAGACAGGATTTTATTTTGAAAGGGTGTTTCCTGTGTCTGCAGGAAGTTTTAAGATTTACCATCACGTCAAGGACAGTTCCAATTTCTTACTCAGAACCAGCTCTTGCTTTATTGTTACAGCTTGTTACCAGGTAAGATAGTTGTTCACACGTCTACCGTTAAAATAATAATTTATATCCCCTGTTTTCTTAAGGAGAAAATCGATAGACGTCTGCTCAGATCTTCGGTTGTTTCACAATGAAGTTGAACACTGTTAGCATGCTAATGGTGAATGGCTAACTGTACATGAGAATTAGTGAGTAAGTGTTGGGGGATGGGTCTGGTTTGGGGGATTTAACCTACATCTTATTAACAAATTAGACATTTTTAACCACAATTCCACTAAAGTCTTTTCGAAAACTTGACGGTTTATCACTTGAACTTATAAGCTAATCACATCGGTCCTTGTTCAGATTTAGCCAATCTGTCACAATGGCTGTAAGTTTTATCGAAGGACTCCGTCCTTATTTCTATTACCCACATATGCTTTTTATTTCATATTGATTGTAAAACTTTAGTTCGGTTTTATATATATGTGTATATATATATATATATATATATATATATATATATATATATATATATATATATATATATTGTCTTTTCCACTTGGGATTTTTTTTACCACTTAATCTAGAAAGTAAATGATTATTATTGTTACTTTATGAATGACACCCTCATTTGATCAGGGTAGACTGGGTGGGTACATTTCTCCATGATCCTTCTAAATAAATGTCAAACCATTAGTTATCAGTCCTCTATCCCTAAATATTCACTCATGTTTGTTGATAAAAGTTTAAGGTTTCATCATAGTTATTATTTCACTCTACTTGGTTATCCTGTTGTAAATGTTGCTCTTGTTGGTACCATTTTTCATGCATTTGTATAGAGTGCTACAGTTTATTTTACCAGCTGCAGCAGGTTTCTGTAACTTCTCCTTTTAATTTAGAGTAAAACGGTGCATGATCCTTTTCTTTCATCACGCCTTATTTTTCTTTTATAAATGAAATGCATTGATGTTTTTTTTTTTCAAAGTCATGTATAGTTGTTTAAGACCAAATAAAAATTGTCAGTCCGTCAGTGAAGGAAACTCCTATTCTATTCCCTATTTTATCTTATTGTCTTGTTGTGTTTTTGATTGATTTTAATTCAGATTGCAATATGCGAAGCACATATCTCCTCCTGGTACCAGCACTCCTGCTCCTTCTGGCCCTTCCTGCCTCAAAAGGACGCTACAATGACGACTTTGATGACGGGGAGGACCTGGCAGAATTTGATGACAATGACTTTGCTGAGTTTGAGGACGTGAACGAGGATTTAACAGCTGAAGCAGAGACAGCCCCTCCGCCACGTGTCTCATCACCCTCCTCGCAGCCTGAAGAGGATGAAGACGAAGCCACTGTGGAACTAGAGGATGGTCAGGATGGTTTCGAAGACTCTGAGACTCAAGTATGTCCCCTTACTCTCTAATGCTTAACATTCAAATGGTGTTACTATGACTGATACCATTTGAGTATTTTGATATCTTTTCTTCTAAGGATCAAGACATATACAGCAAATATGACCAGGAGGAGTTTGAGGGAATTGGAGACATGGAGAAGACCGGCCACTCCATGAAGGACCCTCTCATAATCCACACGGTAAAACCGGTTTAAAAGTATCTGGAATATCAGTTATATTCAAGGATGTGTGCTTTTGTAGTATCTTAAGATATAAAGTATACATTCAAAATGTACTCATAGACATAGAACTGAGCTGGTTGAGCTACAGCAGTGGTTTCAGAAGGGAGGGTTAGGATTGAGATGTGGAACTGAGCACAAGGTCTTGCATGTGCAGCCATAGTAGTCTGACCGCTCAGACATCCAGATGTTTACGATCTGCTGAGTTGCAGCACGATTCATTTGTTTCTTTTGGTTTGTTTCTTTGCAGGTCCCTGCACACCTTCAAAACAGCTGGGAAAGTTACTACATGGAGATCCTGATGGTGACTGGCTTACTGTCTTACATTATGAACTACATCATTGGAAAGAACAAGAACAGCCGGCTCGCTCAGGCCTGGTTTAACTCCAATAGAGAACTTCTAGAGAGTAACTTTGCACTAGTGGGTGAGTCTTTCCCTCTCGTTGTAGAACCATTAACAACACTGCAGGATCTGTTAAACGTTTTATATTTTGTGTTATGTTTGATTGATATTATTTCAATGTAAATTAAAGGAGTTTATAGTTCTAATATAGAAGGAAATTTATACAGCGCTTTGCAAAATGTATTACTGATAGGAAGTGTTCTGTCACTCCTTACTTCAATACGCCAAATAAAATCCAACACAGGGAATTTCCTCCTGGACCCTATTTCACAAAATGTGATAAGCTATAACCCCGAATAAGTTTGGTAACTCCCTGCATATCCCAGATTTTTAGTTTCAGAAAGTCAGATAGCTGTTGTCTCCAGACAAATAATCAGGCTCTGTAAAGTAACTCGGTCGCAGGATTTCCCGAAGTTATCTTATCCATCTGTTGCACATTCGAGCTAAAATCAGATGAAAGAAACAATCAAAAACTGCATCCTTTACTGCAGGTGCCTATAGGTATTGTAGAGGAAATGCTCATTGTGCTACACACGATTAGATTCACATTTAATATGGATTCAGCTGATTTTCTTTTCTTTCTTTTTTTGCAAGAGTCAGATTTTAGCCACAGATCGCTAATATAACACGCAGATATTTCCTTGTTGTGTCATATAAGCGCTGCACTTCATTTTTATGCTGAGGACAAACTGCCAGGATTAAACTGTTACCATACAGCTCATATACCCATCAGATCCATCACAATTCCCTGAAGGCATTACTGTAATAGTATTGTCTTTTTGTTGAATATGTTTTTTGTAATCTCCATATGGCTTTATTGATATTTTTAGTTCTATTTGAGAGCAATTTGTACTCTGAGGTATCTTGCTTTGCCTTGGTGGCTGCTGTTTTCTGTGTTCCATTGATTAGGGCTCCTTATAAACTCGCGCTTACCCTGAAATCTGGGCTGACTGAACCCAGAATGATGTTAGCCAAATAATATTACCTCTTCTAAATATGACAAAGCCGACTAATTTAAATTCCACACTTTTCCTTCCACAGGGCTTTGGTCCCTTGAGCGACCGATTACTTTTCTCTGCTTAGTCAGGCTTTTGCAGGGGGGGCGGGTCGTTTAGTATTTTTACAGCCAATACTGCTGTAGTTTTTGCATTTGCATGGTTTACTGTTGTCTATATTTTAAACACAAGATAGAGTAGATGAAGAGAAGCTCTGACCTTTTTAAGGATAATAAGGTTCAGCCCCTATCTCAGCATTTTTGCTGAGAAGGACATTCAGCAGGAGTTTGAGTTGGTGAGGTGCAATGGTGGCCTCTATGTTACAATTTCAGCCAGACTGGTCACAAAATAAATACTCTGCGTACTACAAAGAAGGTACAAGGTGAAGCAAATAAGGCAGGGCTACAAGACTGCCGGACAAACCGCTGGTACAACATGGTGATGATGGTATCGCGCTATATGGGTATGCTGTTCTTAAGGAGGGACAGGGAAGAGTGTTGTTAAGAAAATGACTGCAGGTATATATGAACAGGGGTAAAATTCATCAAACACTTGGGAATGAGATGGAGGTTTATAAATAGTTGAGATCATTTTATTTTCAGCTGGTAAAATGGCCCAGTCAAAGTTCAGAACTTTGACAAATGTTTGTTCAGACACTCTTTATTTAAACATACCGAGCTTGAGCTGCTGTACAAAGGATTGACAAAAAGGCGTTAAAGTAATAAAAAAGGAATAGTTCTATTATCTCAACCCCCCCTTTCAATCTCAATATGGAACATCCTTTCTCAATGGAATCAGAGATGCAAATAAACTTAGAATAAATAACCTAAATATAACACATTTTGACAATATTTTAAGATTATCTGAAGTATTCTTTGAAGGTGCAAATAACCCAGAAATAGGAAGTAAACAATAACAAAAATATGCAATTTACACTTTAGTATTGATACCATGCCAAATTAGTATTGTATCCAGAAAGTGTTAAAACAATAAAAACAAACTTTGTGGTTCTAACGTTTAAAATGTGAATCATTTGGAGAGTAGCTGCAGTCATCAGGTAGAAGTTGTGTTTGATTGCTTTTAATCTGCATGCTAGGTGATGATGGCACCAGTAAAGAACCTGTGAGCACTGGAAAGCTGAACCAGGAGAACGAACACATCTATAATCTGTGGTGCTCTGGGCGTGTGTGCTGTGAAGGCATGCTGATTCAACTCAAGGTATCTGCACTCCGTGACATATTGTAGTTGTTATGCATCTTTCCCTGCTCGTGTTTTCTAAGTCTCCTGCTGGTTGTTGCAGTTCTTGAAGAGGCAGGATCTCCTGAACACCGTGACCAGGATGATGAGGCCCGCCTGTGACCAAGTGGTATGCATTTATCCTGCCGCAGATTTATTGAAAAGTTATCACACTCTTTGAGCAATGGATTAGTCCTAATATTTGTGTTTTTGCATGTAGCAAATCAAAGTGACTCTTAATGATGAAGACATGGACACTTTTGTCTTTGCTGTGGGTTCCAAGAAGGCCATGGCTCGGCTGCAGAAGGAGATGCAGGACTTGGTGACTACCTTCCATGTGTTTTTACCAATGTTTATTTTGTTTTATAAATTATTTCTTTTGCGTCTATAAAAATACTATCTTCTATAAATTTAAACTTTTGGTGCTTTTTGACTTTTGCATCGACTAATTCATACTTTTTGCATTGTATAGAGTGAGTTCTGCAGCGACAAGCCGAAGTCTGGAGCAAAATATGGGCTTCCAGACTCCATGGCAATACTGAGTGAGATGGGTGAAGTCACGGATGGTGTGATGGATAACAAGGTAAAGGAGTCTTGCTTCTGCACCAGTTTTTTTTCTATAAACAACATGAATCTACTGCTTTGAGTCGACTCTATAATTTAAAGTGCTGCTGTTTGGGTTGGCCTCTGGTATTTTTTTAGATGGTGCACTACATCACTAATCACGCTGACAAGATCGAGTCGATCCATTTCTCGGATCAGTTTTCTGGTCCAAAAGTTATGCAAGAGTGAGTATTTTATTTTTCTTTGCTTTTGTGACGGGTGGTTTTAATCGTTCTGCTGATGTTGTTTTTTGTGTGTTATTTAGGGAGGGTCAGCCATTAAAGCTGCCTGAGACCAAGAAGACACTACTGTTTACATTTAATGGTGACCTATTTGCTTTCCTGTTCTTTTTCAAACAAACACAATATACTAAATATTATAAGTAATTAGTTGTAATGAATGTTTCGCTTTATAGTGCCTGGCTATGGCAATACATCTCCCAAAGACATGGACTCTCTTCTCCCCCTCATGAACATGGTGATCTACAGCATTGATAAAGTCAAGAAGCTCCGTCTGAACAGAGAGGTGAGTGTTATTCAGATAGTAAGAAGCCTTAGTACTTCATTCATGGTAACCAGTTTTGACACTAACACAGATCATAATTTCTGCTGACAATTGTCAGTTCTGTCTGTCTTGTTTTGTTTCTTTTTTGGGGAGCAAAGTGATCCTTTTAAATTCAAACCAACGAGATTTTCTCTGAAATAATAAAGGAGTCAAATTGAAATCACCATCAATCTAAAAGGGGGATTACTTTGTTTATAGGAGGATCACATGTGCTTAAAATCAGCTAATTTTTTTGTTAGCTATTAGGGGTGTAAATCACACCCATCATGGCGATTCAATTAAGTGTCGATTTTCTGACACAGCGATTCGATTATTTTCGATACTCAAGAATACACCACGAAATACTTCCACACAAATGACTTGAACCTGCAAGGGGTGTGCAAGTCATCTTTTTCCTCCGCCATGTCTGTCTTGCCTACTGTTTATACAGGTGTGTGTGTGTGCAAGAAAAATGGTAGCAGTAGCGAGGTAGGAGGGCAAAATAGGATTAGCGCCACCACAGCACGGGAGTCAGAAATTACGTCCAGGAGCAAATGGATAAAAATAGATCGGAGGGAAAAAAGAATCGATACTCTTGCGGACGTGTCGTTGCATTGGATCGTCAGCCGTTTGATCGATGTATCGATACAAAACGATTATTATTTACACTCCTATTAGCTAATGGGGGAAAAAACACCCAAGACTATGGTTGCTAGCGAGCACATGCAGAGAAAACTCTCTGCAGAAGGGTTTAAGTATAAACATAGATGTCACGCTTTGTTAATGTGTTAATTAGGTTTGTTTCTTCATAACTACTTGTAAACATAATAAAACCACTTGACCAATATTTTGTTGCTTTCAAATTTTAGATGATAGTTGTTATATAGCCTGTTTGTATGTTTAGGGAAAGCAAAAAGCTGACAGAAACCGTGCACGTGTGGAGGAGAACTTCTTGAAGCAGACCCACGCTCAGCGTCAGGAAGCAGCCCAGACACGCAGAGAGGAGAAGAAGAGAGCTGAGAAGGAGAGGATCATGAATGAAGAGGATCCTGAGAGACAACGCCGTCTGGAGGTCTGGAACATTCTTCAACTTTTAGCCTTGACTGGAATCTTAAAAAAAGCACAGGCAAAATGTTTTGGTTCTTTTAGGATGTAGTGATGCAAGCTTTTTTTGTTCCCTCTTTTCTGTTTGTGATAACCTGAGTTATAATCATAAAGTCTAATAGCAAAGCTCCTGTTATTAATGATTGACTCTAACTAGTATTATTTTCTTTGTTTTTATTCAGGAAGCGGCACAGCGGCGTGAGCAGAAGAAGATTGAGAAGAAGCAAATGAAGATGAAGCAGATCAAAGTGAAAGCCATGTGAAAGACAAACAAGAGAAAAGCTTTCTAGCACATGGAAAATCAGTGCTTTGCTCAGTTTTCTTCTTCTTCATTCATTTAAACTCTACAATTTCAGCTCCATGGATACTAGACTTCTCCTGACAGACATATTGTCTCTCTGGTTGTGTCAGGCTGTGCTGTTTTTATCACGTAAAGACTGCATTATTATCAACAATGTGGACAAAACCTAAAAGCTGGGTTAACTCATTCAAATGAGTCTTTATTCATTATCAAATCAGGTTTTGATTTTTTTGTTTTTCTTGTTTGAAATGCATAAAGCCTGATTGTTTTTAGATATAAGTCACTGGAAAGGAGGACACTATTTGGTGAAAATATTCATGTATTGTTTTTAAAGGACTGAAAGCATTGCTGGGAATTCGTTTGTAATATATTAGCATCATTGTCTCTAAATGCTAATGTCAAGGAAATGTTTAATATATTGATGAAATAGGTTTCCGTCTCGCTGTTTCTAATGATTATCTGAGCAAACAATAAATGCACTGAATTCTTTAAAAGTAATATTTTTGTGTTTTGTATTTAGTTTTTTAAATAGAAATGTGAAACAATCTAAACCAGAGTAAGTTTTCATCACTCAACAAAAATGGGAAGGTTTTATGGTAAATCTGATGCGCTTGTCAGTAGTCTCACAGCTTTTGATTAAGCTGAAATGGAAATATTTGAATACAGTGCAAATCTTCGCTATTTATTGAAGAATCATTAGTTGTTTCTAACCCTAACCCATTCATGTCAGCTAAAACACAGCTTTTCTATGATATGTTTTATTTTGTCTTTTCCTAATGGTCTATGGATTTGGCCTTTTTTTTTATTTCTATAGCAACTTAAAAAAAAAGTTAAGAGAAGCCCTGCATTGCATTTCTAAAATTAACACAGTGTCATTGATCCCCTGCTTGCCAACAACTGTCACATAGCCTTTTAAAAAGCAACAGCAGTACAGGTCCTCCACCATACTAAACAGTAGTCATTGGCTGTTGGCTTCTCATTTCTTTTTTTTTTTGTTTTTTTTAATATATATTATTTGAAATTGATCTCGAATTAGTGTTACCAAAACCTCAATTTCTGTCTCATATTAAAATTCATAATTAAAATTTGCATGAATGATGGTGGGATTTAATCTTAAACCACTGCTGTTGGAGACTTGGTGATCTCAAGATGCCACTACCTTATAGGATACATTACATATTTTTACATGAAATATAAGTTGTGCCAATTTTTAGATTGGGATTTGAATCCCCATGTAAATAAAAGTTTTTTTCTTAAAGAAAAAAATCCTATGTGAAATAACGTTACCGTTGTAAATAATTAACATAAATGGTAAAAGGCTTATACTTATATAAGCTTTCGTCAAGTCAGGAGACTTGACAAAAGCTCTTTACACTACATTCAGTCATTCACTCACACACTGAGGGTGCCAAGCTTCATCGTAGCCACAGCTGCCTAGGGATTCACTGGCAGACGCCAGGCTGCCATGCACTGGCGCCACTGGGCCCTCTGACCACCATCAGTAGTATTACGTATATTTACCATTGAGCCAATCAATTTTTACTCCCTTTTTTTATGACAAGAGAACTAATAAAAATCTTATGAAACTGTGACAAAATCCTGGCTACAGTGGGGCAGTTTTAAATGGCAATTATTTATTTGATGTCTTTATTGTCAAACATCACTGATCATTGTTCTCTGAGTAAAATAAGCTGATATTAAGAAAATAGATTGAGTACTTATATTAAATAGCTTTGGTTGATTTTAATCAAATTATTAACAAAAACTAGAAGCAATTATCTTAAAGCATTTCACACAATAAAGAGACCCACTTCTTATTTATTTCGAATTCAACCCTGATTTTTTCAGTCTAATTTATAGAATAGAATAGAAAATCTCTTTATTATCCCACAATGCGGAAATTGTGGTGTTGCAGCAGAAAAAGATAATAGCAAAAGCAGTCACACAAATGTGGACCTTAAGAATTATTGTTGTGTAATTCCATCTAATACAATGTTGGCAGAATTAAACTTCTAAAGTAAACGGGAAGCTAAATACAAGAAGGGCAAGAGCAGACCATGCTTTTCAAATGAAGCTTAGGTCCTTCAGTGTTTGCAGCGAGCTGCTGTATATCTTCTATACATCTGTTGTGGAGAGTGTGATCTCTCCTGCCATCATCTGCTGGGGTTGCAACATCAGAGCAAATGACTTGGCTCAACAAATTGATAAAGATAGTTGAATTCGTTCTGGGAATTGAGAACTAAGAAGAATATCTTCAAAAGACTCCAAAACAACAAATGAGTCTTCAATCTTCTCCAGATCCTGTATATATATATATATATATATATATAATTATTATTATTTTTTCCCCCCAATAATAATATCATTGTTCAATATGGCAATGGCAATGAAACTGAATTAGGATTCATTTTAAAAGGACTGATCATGTTCAACCCAATTAACTGTGCAAATATAACTGGAAAAAATTTTCTACTTAAATATTATTTATATTTATTTGCCAAATTACAAATCAATAACCTTATAATGCTGAGTCGATTAGCTCTTTGAATGTTAAAGTTTTGTCATGGACACTCAGAATGAGGTATAGTTGTCCAGGAAACCAGTTAGAATGCATCAAATCTTCAGTTATACCTGTATGGTTCTCTGATTTTGCAGCTATTTCACCGTTACGCCTGTTGATGGCGATGTTGTCACTACTCAACACTGAAAACCATGCGAGCAGATTCAATAATAATCGTACACTTTACACGTTAAGCTTATATTCAAGCAATTGTTCTGAAAAAAAAAAAAATCAGTGTAATTTCAACTAGTGCAGCCTTCCCATTTTGGCTCCGTAACGATTGTATTTGTTTTTTGCGTGTGTATGTATAGAGGAAAGTGCTGGTAGGGAACCGCAGGGTGTATTAGCATACATTGGTGGGGAGCAGGCGAGGCGTTCAGGTTGGTTACGCGATGGCCGCTCGCTCAACAATATATGGAATTTCAAATACAAAACAATGGCTTTGGCGCTCGTAGATGGTCGTTGGCCCCTAAGCTAATTACCGCAATGATAGCGGAATTGTTTTAGCTTGTTTGATGTGCTTAATCGCGGGGTCGGAGGTGTCTTATATCTGCTTGTGACCCAGTGTTTTTCTTGTTGCTCTCGCGGGCCTATCTTCAGCTGCCTACACTATAGCGGTGGCGGATTGCTACTTTCTGATGAGCGGGTCTCCAAGAGGTGGGGGTTGAATTTTTGTTAAAGCAAAGGAAGCTTTTTAGGTTAAGTTTCGATTACATGCACACATCAAGATTGGTGCGTATTCGCAGAGGTCCTCAAGTTCAAACTTTAAACTGTTAACTTAATGTTGCTAGTTAGCATTAGCCATATGTAGCATCAGTTTACCCTAGCTAAAGCGAGAAGGTAACCATTTTTACTTGCTCAATGTTTTGGGGTTGAACGGCAACGTATAATTCTGGTCTTAAGGAATGGTTCTAAAACGCGGACAAATGCGCTAAACATTTATTCGTATTCGACGCTCGCTGGAACAATAATCGGTGTTTTTTGGTTACACGTTAGCCTCTGCTAACAGCAGGCTGCTAGCTTAAGTATCTGACCAGTGACGTAGCGGTGATCTTTGTTTTGATAGATTAACCGAATTCAACAGCAAGCTGAAGAGGATATTGAACATTTTATGTGTTTGAATGTGTTTTCTTGTAATCTATTACGACTCGAAGTCACAAATATTGATATCCCGGTAGATGTTGTGACGCAGCTTATCACAGCGTTGCAGGCTAGAGTTATTAATCTGTAAATACTGCAGCCTTTCATAACTGTCATTATTCACTTTGTATCTAGCTTGTTAAAATATTTCTCTGCATTTAGGTTTATTGCAAAGATGTGCAAGGTGTAAATCAGTAAATACAGTTTCTTAGGTTACAGGACTCCATTCACCAGTTTCTAAACGCCTAAGAAAAAGTTAAATGCTTTTTGTCCTTTTTACAGTTTTACCTCATGTTTGAACACAATTTTTTCCTATTATCTTGTATTTAAGTAGAAATGTAAATAAAGCATTTTTCATCATGCAATAATACAGTGGAATCCTGTGGGAAAAGTTTTTTTTTCATTATTTGTTGTTGTGCAGCTTGTTTAATGGTGCTTGTAGATGACTTTTTTAAGCCTGACCATTTAAGAAATATACTCATTAGCTGAGACAGTTTTAGGTATGTGAAAGAACAACGACTGCAAAAATAGAAAAATGTTTTCCAGAAAAAATATATTAGGATCGTTTCTCCCTGCAGTGTTAATCACTTTGTAAAAATGAAGTGTACATTATAAATGTATGAACTTAATAACTATGTCCAGAAAAGACCCTTTAAAGTTTGACTTTGACAATTTAGCATTATTTAGTATAATTTCTATCAGGCCATTGTTCTTCATATTTACATGAATGCTTTCCTTTTTCTTCTAAGTTATAGAATGGATCCAGACAGTGGGGCCGAAACACAAAAAGCAGTCAGTTTGCAGTGGATAAGCTACAAACTCGTCCAGGACCCAGCCATTAGGCGGGTTACACAGAAAGTCTACAGATATGATGGCGTGCATTTCAGTGTTCCAGTAAGTCTAACTGGAGTATATTTACTGTATAATGTGTGTTGCATACAGTTTTACTTTATATGTGTAACATTTTTTGCCTTTCATTTTTTAGGACTCTGGATTCCCGCCTGTGGGAGAGCTCCGGGACCCTAGACCCCGGAGGTTATGGTCTAGATATTCGGAGCTGTCCTTACCAGTGCCAAAGTTCAAGGTGGGTTTGTCACCTCCAACTTTGTTCTGCAGATCAAGTAGGCAATTAACTACTGTATAATTGCCAGGATATGGAGATTGAACTGTTCATTATAACAAAAAATGTCATAATATTGCTACTTGAAATTAAGTTTTACTCAACAAAAAAAAAAAAATCACTTTCTAAACGAATTCTACATTTTAAATTTAAGATAAGTTATATGTAGGATGCGGTGCATAACTGCATTGTTTATCTATCTATTGAGTTAGAAATTATGTTGTTTTAAGTTAGTTTATTACCAGTAGTGTTGTATAAATGTTAGGTTATTATTTGTCTTTTAGGCATGTACTCAGTGTTTGCAGTGATTAGTGGTACAACTTTTTTGTTCAGAACTTTAATGATCAGTTGCAAAACATTGTAGATGGATTAAGTCTTTTGCTTGAAGGTCACTGTTGTACATGCTTTTGTCAGTCATTTATATATTTCCTTTCCTGTCTTTCTTCACTTGTCTTCTTCGTGTTTATGATTTACACCTTTTCATCTGATCTTGTCATTTTTACCACAGCTCGATGAGTTCTACGTTGGGCCCGTACCTCTTAAAGAGGTGACTTTTGCAAGGCTCAATGACAACATTAAGGAGCCCTTCTTAGCAGAAATGTGTTCCAAGTTTGGCGAAGTGGAGGAGATGGAAATCCTATTTCATCCAAAGACCAGGAAGCACTTGGGTCTGGCCAGGGTGTTATTCACCAGCACGAGGGGAGCTAAGGACACAGTCAAACATTTGCACAACACCTCTGTCATGGGTAACATCATTCATGCTCAGCTAGATATAAAAGGTAAGCTAAAATATACATAAAGCTTTGAAGTCTCTGTTTTAGAGTCATTAGGTTGTGTTTCTGTTGTGGTGTGCTCACACTGAATCTTAATGATACCATCAGTGAGGGATTAATATTTTTTTGCCAAGTAGCGCTATGTTCAGGATTGGAGTGTGGCGTTGATGCAATGGTTGGGAACGCAACATTTGTGCGGAGGCTTTGCTCGTCGCGGGTTCGAGTCCCTGTGTGTTGACCTTTGCGCCTCTCTAATCCAATTTTTCTCTCTGCCTACTTTAAAAAACAAAATAAGATAGGCGCGCAGGTGGCGCAACGGTTAGCGCACACGACCCATGTACGGAGGCCTTAGTCCTTGATGTGGCTGACCCGGGTTTCCAAACCGACCTGTGGTCCTTTGCCCCATTTCTCTCTCCCTCTCTTATACCCCCTTTACTGTCAGCCTGCTGTCAAAATAATGAGCCACTACTGCTGCAAAAACTGAAAAAATAATTTAAATAAAATAAGATAAGGTGGCGCAAAGGACAAAATAAATAGAGCAAAACCTGGGATGGAGAATTTCACTGGAGTTGGAAAATCTTGACTTTTCTGTCGATTCTTCCTGCATGTTGTAATGTTGGCTAAATGAGTGCAGCTGAGACAAAGCTTTTTTTCAATTGAATTGGAAGATAGAAAAAATCCTATTGAAAGAGGATGAAGCAATGAATGCTCTTAAGCGGTTTGTGGATATCCTTTTTCAATTGGCGGTTTTGATTTTGCCCTGAAGGACTGTTACAATATTTACCATTCATCCTCCCCTCTTAGCTAAAGGGTTGGTTATCCTCCCGCAGCAGTGTGTCGCAGTGTGCTTGTCGCAGATATTTTTGATTTATGCCCAATATTGGTCTGCGCTCAGTGTGGTCTGCGCTATGTTATTCCACGCCACAATGCAAGAGGGACAATCACGAGCTAGCTGTGGGTCTAGATATGACCAAGGTGGTGAGGAAGTGGGGACGCGTTTGTGTGACAACGGAGGGACATGAGGGCAAAGAAGAGCGGGGATCCAGGTGGAAAATGGGTCCCAGCGTTCTCGCGCACCTCAGTCTTCTAGCTGGTCCAACTTAACGAGTCGTCTTCCACAATGGCGGTCATACAAACAAAACAAGCAAGCCGGTAAGGTACCAAACAGGAAATGTGCATAGTGTAGAGCAGATGTAGATTTGACAAATCAGGGGCCTCCTGTCTGCGGCACTGTCTGCGGTCACCTACAATTTTGGAGAGGTGTAGCAGAGCTTCTGCGAAAGGCGTGGGGCATATTTGAGTTCACTGCAACGCACACGCACCTGGTTTCTGAGTATAAATCAGACTTAAGGTTGTCTGTCAGGTGTTTCACAGTGTACTGAAGCTGTCCTCCCTGAGCTCCCAGCAGGCCACGTCCTACTGCAATCTCTGCTGGTTTCTCTCTTTAGTCTCTCGATCTGTTATCTGGCTGTCTTTAGTTCCAGAGCAGGGCACACACAGCCACCTCTGTCCAACTCGGGTGCTCTCTCTGCGCAGCCACTTGCTCTTCCCCTGCTCCTGTTAGAGCTCCAGAGCATCTCCTCACCTTATCCGTGTTGTTCGGGTGATCCTCCCCTGAAGTGGGATAACAGTTTCAGGTCGTAGTCAGACTGATGTTTGCCATAATCCAGCATATTTCCTGGAAGATCTGATGTACCAAGGGTGATGTTCGGCTTTTCATGAAAAAGGGAGAACGTTGACTTACTCAGTAAAATTTCGGATCCCGCACTTTGAGTTGACTTCGGCCGCTAGCAGATTGAATCTCCTTTTATTTGATAAGGTGGTGACATTTTTTTCCCTGTTTTACCAAATTAATTGCGGGCGAAATTTCATGCAAGTGACAGCGTGCAAATTACGTGAAAAATGATCCAAAATTGAGTTCGATCTGAACAAACCATTAATAGTCTAACAATGACAAGCATTTATCTTTCTGCAGGTCAACAGAGGCAGAAGTACTATGACCTGATTGTAAATGGGTCCTACACTCCTCAGACGGTGCCACTTGGGGGGAAGGCTTTGACAGACAGTGTTCAGTCTCAGACCCCAGCTCAGCCACAGCCTGATACGGTATGACTTCAGTTAATTTAGTAGTTAATCAGTATATGTGCTAGTTAGAAAGTTTTTATTTTGTGTTTGTTATTATTGCTATGTTTTTTCTATTAATCAAACCAGTACAAAAACTGTATATAGAAATTACGAGTCTTGATGATGCTGGTCAAATCTGAGGTAAGAAATTTGTACTTGCTCTTTAGAAGAGCACTTGTGTGACACTGTGGTGCATTTGTAGCACCAGTTACAGTTCTTTGTAATTGCGTTTTTTATTTTTTTTATTGTGAATTTTCATGAACATGAGACTTATATTTAATTTGTGGGCTGACAGTCACTTCTGTCTAGACCAGATTACACACAGAAAACGGTTTAAATATTAATTCTTCTGGAATGAATAAAGAAAACGATGCATAGAGGTCTAATTTTGAATAAAGGTGCCCAACTCTAAAATAAAGTTCAGCAATGAGTTCAGAAACAATATCGTTTAAAATAAAAACCTATTTTAGGGTATGAACTACATGCATTCAAAAATTGTGTTTGAAATAATTGTTTAAATGTCACAAAGATTGCTTGATAGTTTATTTTGTTGGTGTGACTTAATGGAAGTCTTTCTCAGGGCTGGTAAATGCTAAAGTTGGTCATTCGGGCCTCAGTAGGTACTATACTGTGTGTAGTGAAACAGTAGATATTGCATGGCAACATTTTTATAATTTAATAACTTAATTACTATTTTCTTTCTTAATTGCAGTCGGAAATCCGGCGTAGGTTTTCCAGCGAGCTTGCTGTTTTGGCAGCAGGAGTTCAAGCCCTAACCTCGGGAAATGTGACCCCATGTTCGGTTGATACCGGCTTTGGCGATCAGCGTAACGACACGCCACCTTCTTCTTTATCTGGTCCGTACACCCCAGGCTCCTCTGCTTCATCTCAGGCGGGAGGAGGAACACCTTACAGCTCAAGATCTGGGACTCCTTTTTCACAAGACTCGGGCTTCTCTGGCAGCAGGTGTTTATTTATATCCATTTTATTTTATTCATTTTATAGCCAAGTTAATCACAATAAAAGAGGTTTATGAAATTGTAATCTTCAATCAGATTATATCTGGATACAGCTTCTGATCTCTTGGTTCTTCAACTTTATTTATGATGTAAATTCTGTGTTCCAGACATCCAAACTTCAATGCAGGCTCTTTGAGCAGTGGCTACCCGCCTCAGGACATGTTGCCATCTTCATCTTCATCTTCTGCTGTCTCGTCGTCTGTTGGAG
The DNA here is from genome assembly GCF_016077235.1 of Cyprinodon tularosa. Lineage (NCBI taxonomy): Eukaryota > Metazoa > Chordata > Actinopteri > Cyprinodontiformes > Cyprinodontidae > Cyprinodon > Cyprinodon tularosa. The sequence continues at coordinate 1,122,944 of NW_024037838.1, read as the reverse complement.
GTTTCAAAGTGTCTCGTTACCCGGATGAGCAGGATCCTTCACTTTACCACCGAGGTCGTCCTTCATTCCCCCCAACTGCATCATACCGTCCCAATGAGCCACCAGGCTATCCCCCTTATCCCAGTCTTGGAGGACCTGGCTCACACATGGCACATCACTCCTCAATGCCTCCTCCACCTATGTCCAACCAGTATGATCAGCCTCCTTTGTCAGAGCGGGAGAGGGATCGTGACCGGGAGCCAGGGGGGAGGTACGGGGCTGGAGGGGTTGCTTCCAGAAGGTCCTCTTATCATCACCAGCAAGATTCAAACTCTTCCTCAAAATACCATTCCCATCACTCCCACCATCATTCAGATCGCAGGGAAGACCGGGGTTACAGACGAGACAGTCTGGGCTCCCGGTCAGGTGACCACGGCCACCAGAGACACCGCAACCACCACCATTCTCACAACCACCACAGCAGTCGCAGAAGAAGTAGCCATGACCGGGATCGAGAACGAGACCGAGACAGTGACTACTCCAATTGCTCTGACCCCAGATATAATTCCAACTCTCACCGCTCTTCCTCTAACAGCATGTCTCCTCCCCTGTCATCTTACTCTGCTTACGCCACCTCCAAAGATCCCACCCTGACCCCTCCTCAGGGACTGGATGCTTCTTCTCGTTCAGCGGGTTCTAGTCTGGCTGAGAGAGGATCTCTGCCCTCAGTTGGTGCTGATAAAGACTACCATGCTGATCATCACAGTGCTTTGCCACCGCCGCCACCTCCTCCTCCACCACCACTCCCACCAGCCTCTGTTATTGCAGCTGCTGTTGCGGAGACACTGGATTTTAACCAGGATAGTCCTGCTCGTGAAGACCAATGGACAAAACCCAAACGCCGTCCTACCACACCACCTGTCCCGCCCAAGACTCCCCCACCTTCTTCTCCATCCCAACCTACCATTGTATCTTCCTCTAATTCTCCTTCCTCTGCCTCCCTTCCTCCCCATCTTTCCTCCTCCTCCAGCTCTCCACCACCTCCTCATCGGGATTCCTCCCCTGAGCCGGATTGTACAAATGAAAGTTTACCGTTTGTCTACCACAGCAGCAGTCTCGACTCTCGTATTGAGATGCTCCTCAAAGAACAAAAGGCTAAGTTTTCCTTCCTTGCTTCTGATGAGGAAGATGAGGAAGACAGGAAGGAGGAGAAGCAGAGGGGCAGGGAGCGTAGAATAGATGCTTCAAGGGATCAGGGACACAGGAGGGACAATGGGGAGAAGGACCATAGAAAGAAGGGGGAAAGAGACAGAGAAGGTCACAGAAGTAGAAAACGGGGTAAAGGAACAGAAGGAAGGAAGAGTCCATCTGTACTCACAGCAGGCATAAAACCCTCCTCCACTCATTCTCCCCTCGTCTTACCTCCAGAGGAACCCCCGCCCCAGGTTAACATATCTGGGACTGAAGTTTTACAGGAGTCCTCTCTCCCTGGTTCTGCTGAAACGGGGATCCGGACAGGAGCCCACACACCACCTTTTAATGGGCAGAGTCAGGTAAGATGAGGCATTTGGTAAACGGTTCACATTGTCTCACACACTAAATAACTCAGTTAAAAGTTTAATTATTTCTAAAATCTAAAGTATTTGACGTGACATAGCTTTTAAGACTATATAGTATGTTTAAATAACAGGTTAAGGGACAGTATTTACATTTTATTGCCCTTGTCAAACAATATTGCCCTTGTCAATAAATAATATTTATGAAAAAAAACTTTATGGAGATGTTATCTTAGAAAAAAATGTCTTTGATTCTATGCAACCATTATTAAAAGCTTTTCTAAGCCATAGAGAAGTTTTAAACTATTCCTAATTTCCTCAAGTTACATTGCTCAAGCCAGAGTACCTTTTACTGTTTTTGAGAGGAGTTTTATCAGTTATTCTTGCAGTCTCTTGTACTCACTGTAGTTCCCAAACATTAACCTGTGTTCTCATATAATGGAACAAACTGAACATGTGAAGGACAAAGTAAATTTTCAACCTTAAAAAAATCATGCTAAAGCAGATTAACAGTGTTGAATATTCATGTTTTTTTTTCTGTTTTACGGAAAATAAAAGCAAAAAAAAACAAAAACTTCAGAGATGGAGCATCCTTAAGGTGATCATATTCTGTATTGCAATTTTGTATTTTTTTAATCACCTTTGTGGTATTGACCTAATATTTGTTAGACCATTTCTCTGGTATACATTATTTATATATATATATATATAATATATATATATAATATATATATATATATATATATATATATATATATATATATATATATATATATATATATATATATATATATATATATATGTATGTATATGTAGGGCTGGATACCGAACATCTGTTCTTTTAAGGTACCGACCGAAATGCTTCAGTTCTACAGAGTATCGAAACATGTCTAGTGTTTCGGTACCAAGTTTCGGTGATTGGCTGTAACACTTAACGTGATTGCGTCATCCAGGAAAAATACATAGGTGGTCATGCCTACAGCCAGGGTTCATGTGTATCTGTTGTGAACTGGTTGCGAGCGTCGTGGAACCCCTTTAAAATGCCCCCCAGGTCAAAAGCGTGGCTTCACTTTATTAAGACTGATGCCAATAGTGCGCAATGCAATACATCGTGCACAGAAACAATTTAAGAGCAGAAAGTCGCTCTGTGTTTGACTGCAAGAAGAGCGGACCGCAGCCGGCGCGACCATCCTCCTCTCAGCAGCCGGTGGGCAGAGCAAAGCCAGAGCGGAGTGAATCATGCTGCTTTCACACCGGACGCAGCAAGAGCAGCAAAATCGCGTCTGCTGCTTCCTTTTTGCTGCTTGTACCAGCTTCTGACGCGCGGCTGAAGCAGCTTTGCTGCTCTGGATCTCTGACGCGCGTTGGGCGGAGCTACTCTATCCTTTCTTTGCCTTGCAGCTATATTTGCTGTGATCAGTGGAAATAAAGTAGTTTTATTGTGTTTTTAAGTGGGAAAATCCACCTGAAAACTTAATCAGTGCAGTCAGTTCATCCATATCAGCCTTCCAATATTATTTCTGTCAGAGCCGCTCAGACCCCCACATACCAGCGGTGCGCTGTCAGTAGGATCCCATTCAACGGGCTTGTTTGTCTCCTGAGAAAGCAGACATGTTAATTTTTCTAAAGAAAAACAGCTAAGTAAAAAGGTCCTCACAATGTAACAGTGAATATTACACACTGACTTGTTTGCAACTGTTCTTCTTCACTTAAATGTTTTTTTTATGTAAGGGAAAAAGGGAAAAATGTAAATGGAAAAATCAGAGCTTAAAATAAAACTCAAGATTTGTACTTTATTATGTTGTGTAATTTTCTTTTTCTTCGAATTGATATTATAAAACTGTTATCGAAATAAGTATCGTTCAGGAACCGGTATCGGTATTGGTACCGGCACCGAAAATTTTTGAACAATACCCAGCCCTATATATATATATTTTTTTTTTGTTTGTTTGTTTTTTCCCCCCCCAATAATAGTATCATTGTTCAATATGGCAATGAAACTGAATAAGGACTAATTTTGAAATTAATCCTAATTCCCAGGATTCTAAGCTCTATCCCGTCACCACTAGGCCACCACTCCTAAATATTATATATTTAGATTCAACTAAAGAAACAAAGATAGAAATAAGGAATTAATGATAGAAATGTGGTAGTGTGTGTGGAGGAAGGGGCTGCAGCGTTGGGCAGCTCAGAACTTTGAAGGATGTCCTTTTGCTCCTGCTCTATAATTCAGTAAAGAATAAGCAGAATGAGTTGCTGAGCCTGTAGTTAAATTTTGGAAAGCAATCATGTCTCAACTAGGGCTGGGCGATATAGAAAAAAAGCTTATCGATAAAAAAAAATGCATATTGATCGATATCGATAATTATTGAAAAGATTTGAAACCATATTTTATGTGCAGCTCTGCCTGGACTTTTTATAACTATAAGACTTCGAATTAAATATTTATTTAACCAACTTGTTTAACCATAACAGAATTGTTTTAAAGAAAAATAACTTAAGAGACCTGAGTTATGTTATTAAATACTGACAAAGAATAAACTAAAGTGACCAGAAAAGTGACCAAAATAAATATAACAAATAAATAAATGCCCCCCGCCGCCGCCGCCCCCCGTTTCCTGCTTTAACCTGAGTTATTACTTTGAAGTTTCTGGCCCCTCAGCATTTTTATCTCAATTGTTAGAACTACGTGGGAAACTGCCCAGAACTGAAAATATATATACATTTTCCGAAGATTCCTCGGAGGAGAGCCGCGCCGGGGCCTACACTGCTCGTACTCCTGCGGGTGTGAGCGGCTGAGATGATAAAAAAAAAAAAAAAGTTGGTTGTGTTATCAGACTTCGTTTTCACTTGTTCCCTACACATTTTACAGATGACTGTGGTTTATTTTTGGTCCGACTTGCCATAACCGAAATACTGCCAGACTGCCGAACTACAAAAACCCTTCTTTGAAACAATTTCCTCCGCCTCTCCTTGCTGCACATCTTCATGTGCTCTGTGTTGTGGTTTGAGAGGGCGGCGCTTGGTGACGGCATGCCTGGGTCCGCGATTGTGATTGGTTGGGAGGAAGCAGTGACTAGCATAAACCTACATGCTAGGCTACAATGAGAAGGAAGGAAAACTGCGTTTCTTTTTTATCGAACTTTTATCGACTCTCTTTTTTTCTATTGCGCCACACGTCTATCGATCGATATATATCGTTATTGAATTATCGCCCAGCCCTAGTCTCAACCACTCTGACCCTCCTCTGGGTACATTCTGGGTGCTCAGAGGAGTCAGAAGCAACGCAGCTCCACATATTTTTTACCACACAGGCAGAAGCACACTTCTTCGGTTGTTCCTGTGGAATATTTTCCATATGGATCCAGAACACTAAGGCGTCAGGCTATATAAAGCTTTAGAAATAAATCGGATCAAATGTAGCCTACAAGATGTTATAAACATCTTCTAGGCAGATACGATTCCAAAGTGTCTTTAGAGAAAGACACAAACGTTGAGGGGACCGAAAGCTGAGCTCCAGTGTTGTCTTGTGGAGAGGGGATCCTACGGGATGTCAAACATTTCTAAACTCCTCCATTAGTCAGGCCTTTGGTGCAAAGCAGCTAGACAGACCCACTGCAATAAAAGGGACACAGCAGCACTCTTAAACTGTGTGTGTTGCAGTTAACACAAAAGAGCTGAAGCTGTCCATCCAACCTGACAGTGTACTGCTATAAATCTTTTAGGTAAAAATGCACTGTGCATAAACTGTAATGCCAAAAATATGGAAAAAGCTAGATTATGCTAATATTGTCATGAATTCCAATAAAAGTAAAAAAAAAAAAAAAAAAGCACCTGAGTAGTACTGAGTTCCAGATATTCCAGGAGTGATGTAAAGCCCGGAACTCAACGCTACACCAGACATTTTGAATTGAGAAAGCTTTCTGGATGGGAAGTAAAACATCTTTAAACTTGGGGAAACAAAGTTCAGTGGTTTGTTTTTAACTTTTTTTGGAATGACTGACCTGGATGACGGACAATCTTCACCAGCCGTTGTCATGAATATGTTAAGCGTTTCATGTTGCAAGGATCTGTAAGAACAATCTGTTTTGTTCTCATACTAGGGAAAGTAAATCTATTTTATCTGGTTCTCTTGTTAAGAGGAAGTGAGTTTTCTTCTCTGAATGATGTTTTCACCCATTTACAAAAACATTTGGAAAGTTTCTCAAACCATAATCTCTCCCTTTTGTCAGGCATCCCCCCGTTCTTCTGGTGAAGACATGGAGATCTCAGATGATGATGAGGAAACGACTACTATCACAACCGTGACAACTCACCAGCCGTCAGTCACCTCAGGATCAACACCATCATCCTCACAAGCGGGACTTTCCCAGACAGTAGATCCCTCATCTTCTCCACCACCCATTTCTGATTCCTCACAGCACTTTGGCTCCTCCATCCATCCCGCAATCCCTTCCTACCCTCCTCATTTACCCCCTCCTCCTCCCCCTGGTTACTCCCTTCAACCCCCACCTCCACCAGGGATTCCACCTCTTCCTCACTTGGAGCTACACCCTGAGTATCCTCCGATGCCCCACCACATGTATGATTATGCCACCTCGATGGAGCTAATGAACCAATACAGTGGTGGAACCCCCATGTCCTTCCAAATGCAAACCCACATGTTAAGTCGCCTGCATCAAATGCGCATGTCTTCATCCAATGGCACTCCAGGTCCAGGTGAAGCTGCTACTGGAGATTACGCATCTTACCATCTTCACTCTATGCCACCTCCTCACACACACCATCCCTACATGGACCAAGAGGGCAGTGGTGCAGGTGCTCATTATGACCAAGACCATAGGTACATGCCTCCCCATATGTCCTATCCCTACCGTGAACCCCACAACACTCAAATACCAGGCCCCCCACCCCACAGTATACCCCCTCCCCATTCTGGCTGGCCACCGCATGTCTTACCTCCGCATTTCCAATCTTACATGCCACCACCTGGCTATGGCACCATATTGAGTGAGGAGGGAGTAGAGTACAGTGCTTCTGGGGAGGGAATGCCAATGTTGGCAGAGAATCCACACGAGGCAACGGTTCAGATGGTCCTCGCCTCTTTGATCCAGGAAATGAAGAACATTGTGCAGAGGGACCTGAACCGCAAAATGGTGGAGAATGTTGCCTTTGCCACTTTTGATGAGTGGTGGGATAGAAAAGAGACCAAGGCCAAGGTACAGGCTTGTCTTGTTAACTTAACTGCCTTGAATTTTCCTTGTTCTTTATCACTATTTCTGTTTATTGTAGAAATAAAGTATGGTGGTGCTCTTAATTCTGAATAAATTCATTAAAAGCTGCTTCCCTCACAACCTTCCAAGCCTGATTTTCCTCAGGTCTTGATCCTTTGCCTTTCTTAAATTAAATTAAATTTTGTTGATTTTAAATTTGGTAATATTTTAGAGCCAACCTTTCCAAGTTATTAAGTGCAAAGGTGATAGATTTTTGAAATAACATCAATATAACATTTTGCAGATGGCAAAAGTGAGTTAAACCTGCCTGTTATCACAGCATAAAACTAACTTTGGCATTTTGCTGTTTCCTATATTTTCAAGTATGCTCAAAATAAATAATTTGTCAAAAGTTTTGAGATCCCCAAAATGTTAAAACTCCTAGAAAAATTAAGACACCAGCTGTAAATTTGGTAGAGTTTAAATGGACATTTGAAGTAACTCTTAATATCAAAGATTTCTTTTTTAATTTGTTGAAAAAAAATTGGTTTTGAATTTTATGCAGTTTTGAGCAACTTTCCTTTCAGTAGCAAATAGATTGATGATTGTTTTACCTCTTTTATTCCATTTGGTATTTTATGTTTAAAAAGTTAATGTTTTCTTTTCCAGCCTTTCCAGACAATGGTAAGGGGAGTTTCTGCTTTACGGGATGAAGAAAAAAAAGAGGAAAAGGTCAACCGGCCTCGGGAGCCTCTTATGTCTTTGGTGGATTGGGCAAAAAGCGGGGGCCTGGAGGGATTTTCTCTGCGTGGTGCATTACGATTACCTTCCTTCAAGGTAAAAGTATCATGGTGTAAAATCTGATATTTTTTCTTTTCTCTAAATTTTATTTTTATCATGTTTTTTTCTTGTTTTTTTTACCAGTTGAAGTTACTTTCATAGAGAAAACCATGTTGATTTAAATTAGATGTGATTTTTATTTTTGTTGCATGTTGGCATTCCCAGAATTTGTGCTATTTCATATCATGGCTGCAAGCATTGCTTACCAAAACGTATTGATATTCCATAATGTAGGTGAAAAGGAAAGAACCTCAGGAGTTTGAAGAGGGAGACTTGAAGAGGCCACGACCTTCAACTCCACCTGATGATGATGGTTTGTTAATATTGCAGCTTTGAAAATAGCGTTTAACTTGATTGACCTGAAGCAAATAACTCTTGAATCTATGTGGTTCTCAGCTGCAGATGGTAGAATGTCAGAAGCAGACAGGCATGCAGCTGACAGGGACAACAAGAGGAGCAAAAAGAAGCCAAGAAGTCGTAAACCCTGGGAGCTTGACAGCGAGGGAGAGGAAACATCTGATGGCTCATCGAGTGAGAAGGTATAAGATACTAGTTATGTTATTATTGCTTTTAAAATGTAGAAATGCATACTTCATATAAGCTAGCTCCTTAATGGGAAGAAGAAAAGTACGATAAGTATTCAGTGTTAAACACCTTTTAAACATATCAAGATTTTTAGAAGTAATCCTGTTTTTTTTAGCTAGATGGCAGTATTTCACTATGACTGTTTTCATGGTCTAATAGTGCTTTTTAATCCTAGGAGGATGAAGAAGTGGAAAGTGAAAAGGAATCTGATGGTAAAGCACGACCAGTATTTATCATTGGGTTAAGACAGCAGTCAGAAAAACTAGACTTGATGTCTGTTTTCTTTCTTAGATGATGGGCTTAGTAGTGACAGTGATGATGAGAGCCTCTCTTCATCCTCTGAAGGCTCTTCCTCAGCATCATCCTCTTCATCTTCTGAAGACGATGACATAGAGGAAGGAGAACTAGCAGAGAGTGCAGCGACAGACTCTATGGATGAGTCAACAATGGACAGCACAGCTGAGAAAGAGAATGACAGGTATATTGCTTACGTATTTCGTCTTTTAAACGTGTTGTTTTATTGCTTGACATTTGGCACATTTTGTAGCTTGAATTTATTTCCCACCATCCATGTGACATTTATTTCCTATCTTAGATGTTTTATCCTTTCATAGTTTATCTAAGCAATATGTGGTTATACCACTTTAATAATATCAGCACAACTTTGTTAAAGTTTGACGGGATCATAACTAAATTAGGGACATGCTTAAAACATTTGGCCCTGTGTTTTATAAAAGTAAATCTAATTATCCCCGTAGTTCATAAAAATGCATACAAGGTTTAAATGCAAGGATACAAAATGTTTTGCTTTTAATATTTGTTTTTAAATCCTTGGTCATATTCTTGTTCTGTTTTGTAGGGAAAATATTGCTGCTGTTGCTCCAAAGTTGGACATCAAAAAAGGTTGGTCTATAGTTTTTATTTACCTTCCATAATTAGTAAGCACTTGACTCCAAAGCAGTGTGTGAAATCTAAGTACACTTGAGTTATTTTTATTTATTACTTAAGTTTGGCTCTCACTTTCTTCTCTCTATTCTCTCTCCCCTCAGGTGTTACGAAGGAAAGCAAAGCAGAAATAACAGCACCGCCTTCATCGCCACCATGCCCACGGCCCTCGTCACCAAATGCTTTTGTTCCTCCTCTCAAGAAACGAAGGAAGACTGTTTCGTTCTCGACCGATGAGAGCGAAAGTAAAACTCAACTGCCAGCGGTCTCACAATCTCTGTCACCAACGCAGCCAATAAATGAGGCTCTGCTTATTTCTGACAAGTCTACAGACTCTCAGATCCCTCTTACTCCTTCCCCTTCAAGTCGTTCTAGTCATGGAATCCAGCTTCTTCCCTTTGCTTCAAAACCAGGTGAAGGCAATGCCCTCATTGTCCCCCCACCCAATAGAACTCAAGATGCTGAGGAGTCCAAAAAGTCTCCCCTTGTTTCCTCCCAGACCACGCCTGTCAAATCCCCTGGCAAGCGGGTTGCAGGCAAAGACTCTCCCAAATCCCCCGTTCCTCCAGTTATGGTATGTCGCACTGTGCAGAACCTGCCATTGGACCATGCTTCAATGTGTAGGATGGCCTTTGAGGAGGCCCCTCCACCGCTGTCTGTCAGCAAACGGTCCAGAGGCCGAACTCGGACACCCAGCATCTCTGCATCTTCTTGTCATTCTGTCAGAGAGGATGAGGAGGAAGAGGAGGAAACTGAACAGAGGTTAAGGGTCCGAGAGCAGGCGGGAGCAACAAGCCTCCTTCAGCTGGCCTCTGCCTCGACGACTGACCTGTCTGTTCTGGCAGACGTAGCCTTAAAAATGGATCCTGAAGGTGGAGACTCAGAGGAGACTGAGACATCTGATGAAGCAGAGGAGCAGAAGATGGAAGGGGACCTATTCTCTCCAGAATCTCTGGCTTTGATTATGAGCCCAGGAGGTGTTATTGTATTTTTGGAGCACAACTACTGCAAACCTCCGGTACTCGCAATACCATCCAGTACCAGAAAACCTTCCTCCAGACAAGATTCGTCTGTCTTAGTGGCAGCAGACCTCAATTCTATTTCTGGTGTATTGGAGGCACCAGAGGAGGTTATTGGAGATGCTGTACCGTCCAAGATGGATAAAGGAGAATACTTCTCTCCAGTGGAAGGTCTTGGTGACTCTGATGATAATAGACAGGTTGCAGCTGTATCTCCATCACCAAAGAAGAAGAATTATGTTGGTAAAGGTTTAGAGCCCGAACAGGACAAAAGTGAGAAGAGGAAACGAAAAGACAAAGAAAACCTTGAGCCTCATCGCACAAAAAAGCAGGAACAGCAGCTCAGCAAGAAGCAGAGGAAGAGGAAACTAGAGGTGTGTAATTTCCAGTATATGTGCACGTTTGAATGAGTAGAGCTGTGATGTAAAATCCATGGTCTGCTTCACGTAATAGCGGCACCGATTCCTGTCATCTTTGGTTATGTCATAGAGGTATTTCCAGTTTAAACAAAAACAGAACGTGCCATGTTACACGTCAAAGCCATTTTGAAATTAGTGTAAAAAAGACAGCTGATGTGTCGTAATTTACATAGCTAGGCAGAGTAATATGTGTTTTCTAATAAGAGGCTGATTGCAGAGTAACTTTTATGGATGTTATAATACATGTAAGCTTAAAAGATACCGTATATCTTTGGCAGACATTTCATTTATCTATCTGCAAAATAATTTGTCAACGCGGCATAGAATCAGAACAGTACCAAGGTTAAATAATGTAATTTATGATTCAAGCCATCCGGCTGCTCGACATGGCATGATTTTTTTTAGAATGTACTCTTGAAATAGTTTCTTAAATAGTTTATTTACTGAAAGTGACTTTTATACAAACATTGTTTTCATTTAAAACTTCAAACCATTAAACCACCACATCTATGGAGCTCAGTGATTCCAATATCAAACGATGAGGGGATAATATCCGTTTAATCAGTCCATTTATAAAATGTCCTCTCCTCTAAATATTTGTCATTAAACGTTCTGTTATATTAATTAAAAAAGAAAGGAATACTCCTTTCTGGAGTCAAGAATCGTGACTCTAATATGGTCGCCAGCAGTCCCATTAAAAAAAAAAAAAAATGTCCCAAAAAATGTATTTAACTTTATTCATGTTCCAGTTAAATCTTTACAAAATATTTTTAGCGCAAAACAGAAGAGGCAAAAAAGTTATGTCTTTATGGAGGAATAGGACGCCTGTTCAAGAGCTGCCCTTTATTTTTCAAAGAGTTTATGCTGCAACCCAGTGACTGGCTGCTTTTGGTAGTTACCAGGCGAACGACATTTGTCTTACTTTATTGTCTCTGATGCAAACTGCAACCTCAGGATGTGTGTGGTGAGAAACGGGTATTTTCCCAAATCGTTTAAAAGTTGGCCCTGAATCCTAAGGAATGAAACTCTTTATTTTCGGGAAACAAAAACATTTGAATTAATCACGTTCTCCCACCTCTATGAGAATGGCTTAATTATAGGACCTTATTTTGTTCCAAAATGTCTGGGCCTTGGTTAAAAAGCCTCAAAAAGGTCAAGTCTGATGGTGAAAAACATCATGTTGCCTTTTTTACTGGTCTGCTCCCAGCCTAATTAAACACTTTAATTATTAAGACTGGAGATTGCGAGCCAATACTTCTTGTCCTATATTTATGTTTCATTCCTGCCAGTACTTTTCTGGAGTAAAGATTCCCATAAATACAATCCTTCACATTGTAGATGGCTTTCCAGAAGATTTAAAGCAGTTAGAGCTGCAGCAGTTAGACTGACACAAGAATCAAATGGATGCATATGACACATGAATAAATACTTAGGCAATATAGATTACCTGCAGAAAGTGAGACTATGGCATCCATCTTATCCGTATGCATCTTATCCGTTTATTTTACAAGACAATGATCTAAACAATAAGATGTTTAAAAAATGTCTCGTTGTAAAGGTCAGAACTTGAAGCGTAATTTCCCTTCATAACATCCTTGATAAATATTTAGGTAAATATTGAATACATTAATTTTGCCCTGCTTCATTAACCTTAAAGGCTTCTCATGTGACATAATTAAAGTAATCTAAGATCGCTTTGCTTTAACAGAGCCTTTTTTTTTACTCTGCAGGAGTCAGACTTTGAGGAGGATGTTGATGTTGAGGAGCTTGAGTCTGGAGAGTTATCCAGCTCCGACACGGACAATGAAGTGGTTGAAGAAGTACGGAAGAGCGAGCGTCTCTTTCTCCAGGAGGCCGGGATGACATCATCACAGCGCTGGCCGAAACCCGCACCTGAGCCACTACCTATAAAGTTTGAAAACCGCAGCAAGTTTGAGCAAATGACCATCCTGTATGACATTTGGAACTCTGGTCTGGATGGTGAAGACTTGAGCTACCTAAAGAAGACGTATGAGAAGTTATTACAGAATGACCACAGTTCTGATTGGCTAAATGACACCCACTGGGTCATTCACACTGATATCCTTTTAAATAATCTTGTTTTTGCCATAAACTTGTCTATTATATGATTGTGAAATTAGCGTGTTTAAGTGGACATATTTGATTTTTAATAAATTGTTTGTCTTTTTAAAGAAAATACGTCATTCTTCTTGACCTGTGTTCTGCACTAACCAATTTGCCGAACCCCCGTCGTAAGAAGAAGGCTAGTGACAGCCAACTTAGGGAGCACGTGACTGGATGTGCCAGGAGTGAGGGCTACTACGCTATCAGCCGCAAGGAGAAGGATGTCTACCTCGACCTGGACTTGCCTGAGCAGGTCATAAGAGAAGTTGAAAATGTGGACAGCTCGGTAAGTGTAACCTTGTTCTTGAAAGTGACATGTCTTTCCACTCAAAATGCAACAAGCTGGTCTGGGTTTCTCTTGACTTGTGCTCTTTTCCTGACAAGTTTTACTCAAAGCGGACCTTAAATTTCTGCTTAATAATTTATTTGTTTATTGATTTTTTATTTTTTATTTTTTTGAGTGCTTGCTAGCTGACTGCCATTGCGATTGGTGTAAAAATAAATCTGCAAATGAGAGAAATCTATTTAAGTAAATACAGTGGAACATCAGACATGCAAACTAGACAAATGACTAAACTCCTTTTTTTTGGCTTGTGTTTAAATATTAAGTGGTGACTGTGTGGAAAGAGGAAGAATTGTTTACACTAATCACTGTGTTGTCTGAAAGGACATTTATGAGGTTTGAACTAGAGTTTTCCTGATACAGCTTTTTCTTTTCCAACATGATACCAATATTGCAGCTTTGAGAATGAACCGATACAGACATTCACCTGATAAGATATTGGCATGAATTATGCATTCTTTTAATACTTATTTTGTACTTCTGAATGTTGGAAAAGTTTTGATCAAGTAATATTACTAAAATGAAGAACCCTATTAAACAACAAAAGGTATGAGAACAGTCAGCCCATGTAATATTAATAAATGAGATAAAGAAACTTTATACAGAAGCTGCTTTTTTTAAAGTGATCTAGTTTCCAGAACATCTTGTAGGAGATTTTTTTTTTTTTTTATTTGCAGTAGATGAAAGGTAGCTTTCTTTGTCTCTGTCATATTACTAATTCACATAAAGCCTCTTTACTAAATTGTTCTGTTAAGCCCACAAGGTTCTCCCAGATGGTGAATTTGTTAACACATTACAGATATAACATATCTTTTATATATTATATATATATATATTATATCCCACATAACTTACAGTTTACTATATCAAAATAACCCCTATGCCAAAGGATCCTATGTTTTATTTTATGTAAGTTTTTTTGGTGAAGTAGATTTTACAAAATGACATGTTCATTTTTGGCCTGCTTATTAGTTGACATTAGCTCTATTTGTTCTAAAATGTGCATGAAGTAATCAGATGTGGCTGTCTGTAAAACAGGTGGCCAACACATGTTTTGACATTTCTGAAACAAGTTCCGAAATAAACCTTTGTGGTTATTATAAGGAATTCTCTAAAAAAGCAAACCACACCAGTTTCCTAGCAAAATAGGAGACCGATCTGAATCTCACTCTTGCCCTCTCGCTAAACTTGATCAAAAAAGATTGTATGTATTTTTATATTTTCTTTTGCACAGTTTGTTTGCTGAGCCTGAGAACTGCAGCATGCAGTTCGGTTACGGCTAATGTGTGAATGCTGATTATCAATGCAAAGCCCTCTAGTCTTCTCTAAATCTAAAATCCACTCCGTTATTAAGATTAAGCCAGGGCAACTGATTTAGCAATGGCACAAGATAAAAACAAACTTGGAGGAGGTCCAACAAAGTTTTAAGATAAGCAATGCCAATGTTGGTATAAAATTAAAAAAAAGTAATAAAAAAGCTTTGATATCTTTTCCAAGTGGGAAGGAATTCAATATACCTTTATGGTGCAATATTTCTTGAGAAATAATCCAGAATTAACAAGCGATAACATGAACAACCAGAGTGAAAGCTGTTATTACAGCATGATTTAGTGGATTTGACAAGGTTCATTTCTTCTGTTGGGGCAACTTAAAGATTATAGGTTGCCTGTTACCACAATATTCCTGAGGGAGTCTTTATTAGGTTCATCTTGCTCGTGCTGGACTGTAACCCCTTTTGCCGTTAATGTTCTACGTGGAATGTAGTGAACAGACAGCCAGTTAAAGTGTTTGCTCGTATTTTAACGGTCACATCACACACTCGGCTGCTCATCTATAATGCAAATCTTTTTGCTCTTTTTTTTTTTTTTTACATTTTTCACGCAAGCATTAGTGTATGTGTGTGCTGGATTTAAAAAAAATAAGCTCATAAAACAGGCCTGGACAAAAATGATGGTACCTTTAATGTAATATTTTTTTACACATATATTGAAGTAATCTCTGCAATTAAACAATACCTGTCACTGAGACTTCTGCAATCATCAAATAGAAATTTTGGCCCACTCCTCATGTGTAAACTTCTCCAGTTTTCTGTAGTTTCAAATAGTGTCATTTCCAGACGACTTATTTCAGCTCCTTCCAAAGATGCTCTATAGCAGGCATCCCCAAACTCGGTCCTCGAGGGCCGCTGTCCTGCAGGTTTTAGAGGTTTCGCTGCTTTAGCACAGCTGATTATAATGATTGCAGTAGAGCAAAAGCCTGTTAATCAACTATCAATTAAAATCAGCTGTGCTGGAGCAGAGAAACATCTAAAACCTGCAGGACAGCGGCCCTCGAGGACCGAGTTTGGGGATGCCTGCTCTATAGGATTTAGGTCAGGGCTCATAGAAGGCCACTTCAGAATAGTCTGGTGTTTTCCTCTTAGCAAGTCTTGGCTTTTTTTTAGCTGTGTGTTTTGAGGTCATTATACTGTTACAAGACCCATGACCTGCAACTGAGACCAAGCTGTCTGACACTGTAGGGACAGTGTTCTTTACCTAATGTGCTTGATTTTTCTAGCTCAGAACATAGAGCTGACAAGGCTTGGCAAAAATTTAAATTTTTGTCTCATCTCTCCATAGCACATTTTCCGAGGAGTTTCGTGGCTTTTCAACATTTAGTCTTGAAAATACCAGTCAAGATTTTTTAATACATTTCCAGCAATGGTGTCCTCCTTTATCATCTCCCATTAAGTCTGCTTTGATGGCCCAATCTGACACTGAGGTTTTTAGAGCTTGAAGCTCAGCTTTTATCTGTTTAGACGTTTTCCTGGCCTCTGTTGGTACCATTCGTATTATCCATCTCCTATATCTGTCATCAGTTTTCCTCCTGCGGCCACATCCAGGGAGGTTGGCTACAGTCCCACATTTCTGAATGATAAATGCAGCTGCAGTCATAGGAACATCAAGGAGCTTGCTAGCTTGCAGCTATTATTTCCTTTGTAATCTTCTGAGACGAGTTATTCCTTCATTCCTCTGGTTCATGTTGAGTGTGGTAGACACCATGTCATCAAACAGCCCAGTGACTACTTGTAGCCTTATATATTTTTTTTATATTTTGTCCAGGCCTGTGTCTTGAGTTTGTCTTGATTGAAAAGCAACGTCAGACTTTCATTTCTTTGTGTTGATGGTATATTTTTTTATTATTTCTAAGAATATTTTAGATGTTTTATTCATTAAACAAGTGGTACCAAGACCCTTGAAAGCTAACCCAGACCTGATTTAGATTCAAGTTGGACTGTAGTAAAAAAAAAAAAACATGCCAACATTGGATCAATATTTTCAAATAAACAAAGGCTTGAGATTTTCTAAGATATACATCCTGTTGGATTTCTTAATATTTGCTTGGAGTAATTAAGTAATTAGGTCTTTTTTCAACATTTAGCAGGATGTTCTTGTACTACAGCTGCTAAAAGAGTTTTTATAATAAATCCTGTATTATTACTGAGTTGTTCCCATCTAGTTACAGTTATCGGTTTCCCCGAGGTCCACAAAAGCATCACATCTGCACAGAACAAAATATTACAAACAATTACCATATCTGCAACACTAACCAGTGATTAATTTCAAATCGACATACTTTGAGGTTAAACGACAGACGACTACAAAAAGGTATCATGTTTCTTTGGTAGCAGTAGCAACAGAATGGCAAAGATGCCGTTGGGGAATTTTCCTACATATTGGCTACCCTCCTTATCCCAACCACTCAAACGTTTTCGTTTTAAAACCCACATTTCCTCTTTTAATTGAATTTCGAATTGTATTTTTCTAGATAAAGATAAGCTTTTAGAGACCTACACTACGTAGCTATTTGAGAACATGTTGCTACATCTGAACAATGAGTGCATCCTGGTTTACGCTTATGAGTACAAAAGCAGTCAAAAAACTGAAAATGTTTTATTTATTCTCCAAATAATAGGCTCAAACATCAGACCTATGTTACAGGTTAAGCTTGGTGTTTTTCATAAAATTGGTATTTTAATTGTGTCCCATGGAATGGATAAGGCAGTCCTCATGTCATGTTGTGACATAGAATATGAGAATGCAAACCTCGTTCTAAGTAAGTAAAGAAGTAACCCTCTTTCTAAGTAAGTAAAGGAGCCTGAGGCTAGACAAATGAAAATCCTAGGTTAATCTCTTTTACAGACGTTTTCCACAGCAGAGATCCTCTTTACTGAGGCTGGCTTTTACTGAGGTTTAACATTTTTGCAAATGTTTTCTGTTTTTTTTTACGAATCTTGAAAGCAAATTTTGCATCAGTTTTATGGTTTTTCAAATCTTTTTGTGGGAGGTTTTGAATTTTTTACAGCTTAGCAAGATGAAACGCCCATCGTTTGCAAAGAAGACCCCAGATCCTACCTATCTGAAGATGTAGCTTTTTTAATTAAAGGAATAGTACACCCAAAACATGATTAGCCTTCATTTTCTACTCACCCCCATGCTGAACAACACTCTGGAGTATTTTTTGATATCTCAAATGCATCTGGAGATCTGGGAGGCTTCTTGCTGTCTGCTGACATTCAAATAATGGAGGTCCATGGTGACCGAGACAGAAAGGTCCATAAAAGTCCACAAAAAACGTGTCAATATTCCTCCATACTGCTCGTCCAATGTATTCCAAGTGTCCTGAGTGGGTAGCATCCAGAATTTACTCGAAACGAAGTCATTTAGAATGTTTTTAGAGCATAAACAGTAGTGTATAGAATTTCCTGAAAGCGCGCACATGCGCGTTCACGACGCTACGGAAGCCGGCACAACAAACCAGATGAAAGTGGGCATTCAGCGTCTGCTCTGCCAATAATGCAAGCGTAGAAGAAGAAATGTGCTGTTTACCTGTGCAAAGAAAGAAACAACGAAAGAAAAATGTCTGAGGACTTCAGTGTTGAGGAAGAGCATGAGTTCTTTGCCGAGCTGAATGCGCTGGTTTGGTCTGCCGGCTTCCGTAGCGTCGTGAACGGAGGAATATTGACACGTTTTTGTGGACTTTTATGGACCTTTCTGTCTCGGGCACAATAGACCTCCATTATTTGAATGTCAGCAGACAGCAAGAAGCCTCCCAGATCTCCAGATGCATTTGAGATATCAAAAAAGTACTCCAGAGTGTTGTTCAGCATGGGGGTGAGTAGAAAATGAAGGCTAATCATGTTTTGGGTGTACTATTCCTTTAACTTGTTTTGTTATAATAGTTTTCATTTTTAGAGTCTTCAAATTATTTTTAAGACATAGAAAAGGAATGGTATCGACAATGTTTTCAAATAGAAAAACTTTTCACCTCTTTCCTTTCTGTAGTTGTGTTGATGTAGTTTTTCCTGATATTATGTTACCAAGCAATTTTGACACTACAGAAACTATCCACATGAAGTGGATTGTTTTATTTTCCATTTAAAGCTGTATCCCAGGTTGAATTACTTCTGTTATGATTAACTCATAGTGAACTGAGTCAGGATGAGGGTTCCAGTGTATAAATTCTTTCAACTGGTTCTGTTGTTCTAGCTTATATCACATTTGAGTGGAATTGTTTTGTAATGGCAGGGATGACTCACTGTCACCATAGAGGAAAAACACGGAATTAAGTTCTGGAAAAACAATTGGGGAAAACTTTTATTTCCTATTGACAGTTTGAGTGCTTCTGAATACATTGGTTTCCTCGTTTTAGACTATTGTGTACAAACACGTTATTTAGCACTACAGTCTATTGATTGTAATTCTGGGAGGTTCTCAATGTTCTAACATGTGTCTGTTGTGACTATGGCAGCCATTAGACAAGCCTCTTCTCCCCCTCTACTCCTTCAATGCACTAATATTCTTGAAATGCATTTTCTTTTTGTTAGATTGGAAGTGTGAGAGAATTTCAATGTCGTTATGAAAAAAGTTGAATGAAAAAGAAGTATATATTTAATGTGATGTTTCTTATCTAGGGGCTCTATGACTTGTTTGCATGTTGATGCTTTTAAGTCATACTGGTTTTTTTATTCATAAAATTGCTGCTCCAAGGTAAATCTTTTCACCTATTAGACTTTTAGTTTCCAAAGAAATTCTACTGTTTTGAATGTTAGAGTTCTGTGAATTTCATTACACAATGCCTTTACTGCACAAGCACAAATTAGTGGTACAGGTGCTGGTCATAAAATTAGAATATCATGAAAAAGTAGATTGATTTCAGTAATTCCATTTAAAAAGTGAAACTTGTATATTATATTCATACATTACATACAAACTCATATATTTCAGATGTTTATTTTGTTTAATTTTGATGATTACAAATGACAAAAAATGAAAATCTCAAATTCATCATATCAGAAAATTAGAATATTACTGAAGACCAATAAAAACAAAGGATTTATAGAAATGTTGGCCAACTGAAAAGTATGAACATGAAAAGTATGAGCATGTACAGCACTCAGTATTTAGTTGGGCCTCCTTTGGCCTGTATTACTGCAGCAATGCGGCGTGGCATGGAGTCGATCAGTCTGTGGCACTGCTCAGGTGTTATGATAGCCCAGGTTGCTCTAATAGTGGCTTTTAGCTCTTCTGAATTGTTGGGTCTGGTGTATTGCATCTTCTTCTTCACAATACCCCATAGATTTTCTATGGGGTTAAGGTCAGGAGAGTTTGCTGGCCAATTAAGAACAGGGATACCATGGTCCTTCAACCAGGTACTGGTAGCTTTGGCACTGTGTGCAGGTGCCAAGTCCTGTTGGAAAATGAAATCTGCATCTCCAAAAAGTTGGTCAGCTGCAGGAAGCATGAAGTGCTCTAAAACTTCCTGGTATGTGGCTGCGTTGACCCTGGACCTCAGAAAACACAATGGACCAACACCAGCAGATGACATGGCACCCCAAACCATCACTGACTGTGGAAACTTTACACTGGACTTCAAGCAACGTGGATGAAGTGCCTCTCTTCTTTTCCTCCAGACTCTGGGACCTTGATTTCCAAAGGAAATGCAAAATTTACTTTCATCAGAGAACATGACTTTGGACCACTCACCAGCAGTCCAGTCCTGTTTCTCTTTAGCCCAGGCAAGACGCTTCTGACGCTGTCTGTGGTTCAAGAGTGGCTTGACACAAGGAATGCGACAGCAGAAACCCATGTCTTTCATACGTCTGTGTGTGGTGGTTCTTGAAGCACTCACTCCAGCTGCAGTCCACTCTTTGTGAATCTCCCCCACATTTTTGAAGGGGTTTTGTTTCACAATCCTCTCCAGGGTGCGGTTATCTCTCTTGCTTGTACACTTTTTTCGACCACATCTTTTCCTTCCCTTCGCCTCTCTATTAATGTGCTTGGACACTGAGCTCTGTGAACAGCCAGCCTCTTTAGCGATGACCTTTTGTGTCTTGCCCTCCTTGTGCAAGGTGTCGATGGTCGTCTTTTGGACAACTGTTAAGTCAGCAGTCTTCCCCATGATTGTGTAGCCTATAGAACTAGACTGAAAGACCATTTAAAGGCTTTTGCAGGTGGTTTGAGTTAATTAGCTGATTAGAGTGTGGCACCAGGGGCCATCAATTTTGAACCTTTTCACAATATTCTAATTTTCTGATATGATGAATTTGAGATTTTCATTTGTTGTCATTTCTAATCATCAAAATTAAACAAAATAAACATCTGAAATATATGAGTTTGTATGTAATGTATGAATATAATATACAAGTTTCACTTTTTAAATGGAATTACTGAAATCAATCTACTTTTTCATGATATTCTAATTTTATGACCAGCACCTGTATTTGTTTGGGTGTGTGACAGGAACATGCACCGCAGGATTGTGAGGCATTTAACTGAACTCGAGATGCAATGCCACAGGATTTGGAAACGCATTAGTTATCAGCTGATATTTGGCTTTAGTTTTGTTGAATTCAAATGGTCTGATTAGAAAAGCAGACAGGCTTTGGCTGCATGCTTTGGAGCAGACATCAACTGGTTTGTGTTGGACTTAAGACATGCACATTCAAAATATAAGTTTTAGAGCACTGTGTAGGTTTTTATTTAATACAATGACCGATACAAATTTATTTTCCTCATCATGAAATTGACCTATAAATAAAGATGCATATTTTGTTTTGGTTACTTTAAAGTATGTCCAAATATATAGTAAACGGTCTGCACTTTCCTAATTGTCTTCATTTTGGTGTTTGTGTTTTGCTTTATTTTTCCTTTAGTATGTGCCCTTATTAGTGTTTGAGTCCCTATACAGTTTTAGAATTAAATACTTGGATTAATTCACAAATCAGGCTTAAATGCGAGGCAACTGGACTTTCACTCAATTTTTCAGAAGACGTTTCACGCCTATCCAGAAGTCTCTGTTAATTCTGTTAGCTCGCACAAGAATAGAGACCAGTTGCCTCCAATTTAAGACGTTTTGTGGTTGCCATGACTTGGATTACTGATACTCTGATCAAGCATTTTGTTTAATCTTCAATATGTTTAACTTGCGTAGAAAAAAACTAGAATAGAATAATTTTTGCACTTGTTGGCAGCACCGTAATGGAATGTAGGCCTTACTATTTTTAGCTTAGTTTACATTGCGGGAAATAAAAAGGAAACTTCCTTCCATTGCACATATATTTCCTGCCCTCATGCATTCTGGTATTGCATAAAATGAGGTTTGCCTATGCTCAAAATGTTGCAAAACCAGGTCAAGGTGCATGGCGGTATCAGTGTTGTAGAACTCAAGGCCAAAATCATAATTGTTTCAATTCAGGGACATGTTTTTATTAAAGCTGTTTTGTTTCCCAACAGGGAGCTAATCGAGTGCTATCAGAAAGGCGCTCAGAGCAGCGCCGACTCCTCACCGTCATTGGAACCACAGCTGTCATGGACTCTGACCTACTTAAATTAAATCAGCTTAAGGTACAGCCAGTCATAGTATCTCATTACATATTACACATATAGCTGCATGGTAAAACGCATGTAACATTTTTCATCATGTAGTTGGTTATTCTAAATGGCTACCTATTCCTCTGTTAAATTCTTTCACAGATTGTAGCAACAGGCCTTCTGCGTCATGCCCTGTTTCTTGTGGTTCAAAGTAAAGTCAGGCCAGGGTGTTCTCAGACATGACACCATGTTAAACATTCATAAAGAAGAATTGACTTGTTTCTCTTTAATGAGCAACTCCCTTAAAAAGGGGAATGTTCTCTGGGTGTGGAGCATTTTAGCTGCAAATCTTTTTAAAGCAGCAATAGAAGTGGAACAAAAAAATGTTTCAATAAACTTTACGGCGCTTGTATGAACATTTTTAATGTTATGATGAGTCTAAGATGTGTTGCAGTGCATTTGTGAATTGTTCTTAATGAATGCATCAAAAAAAAAAAATTAACATTCACATGGAAGCCACGTTACTTACTTTTGAAATAAAAGTCTGTTGTTTTTATTTCCACCTCATTCTTCTTTCTGTCCAGTTCCGAAAGAAGAAGCTCCGTTTCGGTCGTAGCCGGATCCACGAATGGGGCCTGTTTGCCATGGAGCCCATCGCCGCTGATGAGATGGTCATAGAGTACGTCGGTCAAAACATCAGACAGGTAGAACTTCTTTCTGTTTAACTTCTGATCACTTTGCATTCATTACAACATGGTTAACTAAATAAAACAATTAAATTTACTTATTAGAAAAAGATGTATATTTTTTGGAATTTCATACACACAAAATTTGTAAAAATTTCCATAAAATCAATCAAGTTGTATTGATAAGTCTCCAGTTGAATTTAGGTTTTTCTTTGGCTGCTTTTAAAAAAATTGCATTTATCCTTCTTTAAGCCTCTACATATTGAGCTTTTACTTATTGAAGCATTTAAAGGCTTCCTAAATGAAGACATGAAACACTCTTATCTACTCCTAACAAAAAACTTTGCAAACAATAAACTGGACCTTTGACTTGCTCTTGTTCCAAAGACATTCCTAACTACTACTTTGTTTACTCACAAATGAAATGATACCCACCTTGGCAAACAATTTAATGTAAAATTACATGGTAAATCTTGGTCAGCACATAATGTTTATATGCAAAAAAACTCATCCAGACCTTTAGAAAGTCTGGAGCAGGGGTCACCAACGCGGTGCCCGTGGGTACCAAGGGGCCCTCAAAACCTTCTGAAAACAGCAACTCAGCACTGGGCTAAGTTTGAAATTCTATTTTATTCTGTGACTTCTTTTCAATAATTTATAGAGCATTTCATCATAGTAATCATATAGGGCATTTTAGCATTTATAGAGATTTTAAAATTATAATGTTTAAAGGAAAATTAGAAATTAAAAGTTAACAATAAAAATGTGTTTAATTTGGATGAAGTTTAGGTGAACGTTGACCCCTCTTGTTCATAGGTCAGTATTGGTAGCCTTTCCTATGATTCAATAGCCATCAAGTAGCCCTCAGCCTTGAAATGGTTGGTGACCCCTGGTCTGGAGAATTGATAAATCCATATTTAAAATGTCTTCATAAGGTTTGCAAGACCCTCCAGCTCATTGGTTGCAGAGCTTTAAAAAAAAAAGAGCTCTTTAGAATCTCTTAGAAAAATGTTTGTGTTTTTTACTCTGTTTATGACCTTGTATTATCTGACTTGTTGGTGCAGATGGTGGCTGATAACAGGGAGAAGCGGTATGCTCAGCAAGGCATCGGGAGCAGCTACTTGTTTAGAGTGGACCACGACACAATAATAGATGCCACAAAATGTGGCAACCTGGCGCGATTCATCAATCATTGCTGCACTGTGAGTTTTGATCAACATTGGTGTAAACCAGAAATGTTTTTACAATTGTTTTGAGCTGTCGCCCTCATACCTATCTTCTTTCCCTTAGCCAAACTGCTACGCCAAGGTTATCACCATAGAGTCCCAGAAGAAGATTGTGATCTACTCGAAGCAGCCTATCGCTGTTAATGAAGAAATCACCTATGACTATAAATTCCCCTTGGAGGAGAACAAGATCCCTTGCCTGTGTGGAACAGAGAACTGTCGGGGGACGCTCAACTAGTGAAAGCACTTCCCTTTTGTTCTTGCCAACGGCTGGGCCGAGCTGGATGCCATCCTGCTCATTGAAACAACTTGAAACAAAGACCCCGTCTAAAGTCTCTCCTCTTTTCCTGGATGGCCTCAGTAGTCCCCACAATAAGTAGGAAACTGTGTTGCACACATTTGCACTTTTCATGCACACTCTTCATTGACGTTAATGCCCCTTTTATTTGGGTTTGTATTGGAGGCGGTCCTAATCAGTGGATTCTTTGTGGCAGTATTGTCGTTCTCCCGTGAACAAGTCATGAAAGGTTTTTTTTTTGTTTCCGTGCCAGCGTTCGTTTAATAGACAATAACACACAGGTCATTTATTTTCCTTTGTCAGATCACATTTTTTTAATATATCCAGAGATTTTTTCCTCTCGTGTCAGAGCCCCTCTTTTTCCACGTCCCTACACAAACGCACAGGAATACCAGATGAATTCAGGGTTTTTAAAATAGCTTCTAATGAGCGCACTTTTAGAATGAAAAAAACTTCTTTAAAAAAAGTTTTCAGTTATGCAAGATTTCTGAGTGTGATAGTTTTGAATCTTTTCCAACCATTTGAATACTCCCGGAGTAATTAATAGCATTGTTATTTTGTTGTTTGCATAGAGGATTTTACAATGACTTTCTCCTCAGTGGCTTTTTGATTCAACCAGCTTTGTTGAACTACTGTCTCCGTGTCCCCCATGTTCTGTGCATTAACCCTCTGATTTGCAGCAATCTTGTGTCGCCTAAAAGTGTTATTTTTCAGAGTAGCTGTTACTTGTAGGGTCAGCAAAACAAAATTGTTTTCTTTGTCTTTTTTTGTGCTCAATATAGACACTGATGTACTTGCTTTTAACTGCTTAAATAGATCATTATTTGTGGCATTCTTGTAATTTCTGCATTTCTTCTATTTGGAGGTTATGTAGTTCTCCTAAGGTTTGTAAAGGGTTATTTGCATTGAGCGCCCATTTAGGGAGTGTTAGCTGTTGGAAAGGTTATTTAGACATTCTCAGTCCCCTCTCAACCTAATGCTATGCTTGAATCTGCTCCACAGGTTCTCTAAACCAGATGGTCTGTTTTCTGTCCAGGATTAGCATATTTTAACTGTTCCCACATTTAGCTGAACTACAAAAGCAACTGCAGACAAAAATATTTGTATTCAGGGTTCCTATACCGTCTTGAAAATCTAGAATTTCCTTTCTAGGTCTGGTTGTGTCTGGAGAAAAAAGACCAGACCATTCAACAGAAAAAATATCAGATTTTTCCTTACTTTTTCTCTTCTAAAGTTCTAAAGTTGATTCATTTTTAAAACAAAATTATTTTACCTATCAATATTTATGACTTGCTACATAAAAGCACACCTAAGAAAAAGACAATTTCAATACATTTTAGACTTTAGGCAACTTCCAACTTTGGCTGAAAAAGACATTTAATGTGATTTACTTAACTTTCACCAAACTTTCAGTTCTTTAATTTTATTGATAACTTGTAAGAGTTTAAACTTGTTGAAGGGTACTGTATTTCATATGTGGCTAAAACAAGACCTACACTCTTGAAATGAAGAATGTATAATACCAGCCGTGAATAGCTTGTATTCAAAGCCCCAGAATTTGATCAAAACTGCATAAGTTCACAAATCTGAGCATGGTAAATAATTTCTAAATAGAAATAGCATTGGAACACTGTACTTAAAGACAGCTGTCTCCTAGCCTTTAAAAGCAGTAAAATAAGCAAACAATGCAGGTTTAAAGCATGGCAGTATGTCTTTCTTGTTTCTTTACAATATATTTTTTTAACTCTTCACTTCTTGTGTCAGTAGTTGGCAAAATATTTTTATTAGCATTTTCTTTACTAGCTTAAAAAAGTTGTGATGATGCATAAGTTTAGTTTCCTAATAAGGTCCAATATCTTCAAAGAAAACTGGAACGTTTCCCCCCCACTTCTACAGAATTCACTAGTATTTATTTAGCTGGGTGTGTAGCTGCAAGTCAAAACCTAACATCCTTTACTGAAATGTAATATTCTGATAAGGCAAGCAAATGTCTTTTATCAAATCTGACTGCAGCGCGTTTCTGTGCCAGGTGCTTGTATGGCTGTGTTTATGCTGGATGAGTGAGTGTTACACTGCAGACCATGGGGCTCTCCTGTGTTAACTCTTTCCCCAACAACTCTGACCGTCCAAAGTTTAACTTCAATGTTCAAACTTTTAATTGGACTCCTTTTGTTTTTGTGTTTTCCTCACAACCAGAAAATTGTGTGCTATAATGCTTGTTGCAATGAAAGCCTTTCCATATAAAACAAGACTATTTACTACAGGATAAAAAGGAAAAAAAAAATGGAAGAAGTTCATGTAAATATTGTAGAGATGTTTGTTTCTTGTAGAAACAAACAGATTCCAGGATGTAAATATGTTGTTTCTTTTTCTCTCTCCATGAGGAGGAAACATGTACATACCTTTCATTCATTTATTTTTTATTGTTTTTTTTTTCCTTTTGATTTGATTATTTTAATATTATTTGCAATATTTCTCTTGTATCAATGCGTTGAACCCTTTATTAATGGTGCATTAAAAATATTTTTTAAATAAAAAAGAAAATTTGATGTTTTTACTTAAATAACTTCAGCAAACATTAACTTGTCTTCACATTTTTTTTCTTTTTTTAAATGAAAACGGGAAGTGGAAGGGAGTGCTGCGTTCTCTGCACAGATGTTGACCTCAGCTGGAAAGGCCCTGCATCAAGTTCACACATGTTTTTACGGCATTGAAATTCTGACCATTTTTTTGTTGTTTTTTTTTTCTTCCCAGAAGTGCATGCATAACCAGGAAACGTAAGATTTTAAGGTGAAGGTATGATAAAAGATGATACGTACTTTTCCATTTACGGACTGCCAGGAATTATACACAGGCTTCTTTTTCAGAAAATCTAATTATCTAATCAGCTTAACTAACCAATGTATATTTGGGAATAATTTCTACCCGTTTATGATTGTGTTGCATTCATGTTAATGTGAAGTTTTGACTCCCCAAAAATGACCAAACTTCTAAAACCGTAATTATTTTGGGTAAGCTACTCGGGAAGCATTACATTCCTTTCTATAGCCGTATCCAGTGACTTTAATTCTTGCTTCTCTCCTCTTAGCTGACACCATTTACCTTTAAACAGTTCCTCCTGACTTCAAATGACCTGCTGATAGTGTGTAATGGCCTTGACAGAGTTCAAGGTCTCCATGTTTGCAAAGGCCTCATGGTTTCTTTTTTTTTTTTTTTTTACAGGAAATCCATCTACAGTCAATTGAAGTGGCAACTTTCTGACTTTAAAAAAACACTAAAAGAAATCAAGAAGAAAAAAAAAGTAGTCGTAGAGGGAAAAGTGCAAACTAAATGGGAAGAGTGTTAAAGGTAGCATACTGGTGGACCAAGAAAAACATTCAAAGTTCAGGACAGAACACTTAAAGCAATATGTCTTAAACATGAAAGGCACAATGAAACAAGAACAAATTTGAACAAACAAAGAACAAACTTGATTCAATGTTTGTGACTGAACTGTTAGAAACCACCTAAAGGATGGAGGATATACATGTAGAGAAGCTCACTGTAAGCCATCATTAATACCTAAATGGAAGAAAAGAAGTTGTGGACTGATAACTGGAATAAAAGCCATTTAGTGATTAATTGTGGATCTCCAATGCGCAACATTATGATGCTGAAACTTTTGTTAGGACAGTTTCTGAAATTTATAAACACTGTCTAAATAGACATCAAAATTTCTACAGTCATTGACGAATTGGTGTAAGCGATGGGTAACTAAATGACATTTTCAATAAATCCACAAGTTTACAATGACATTTTGGTCATTGTTGTTATCCATCAATTGAAATTCTGTATTGGGATGGTTCAATCATTTTTCAGCAAGATAATGCGTCTTGTTGAAAGGTTCCTTAAGGAAAGACACAGTCAATTTGAAGACCTGCAAATAGTCCAGATCTCAATCCAACTGAAAATCTGGGAACATGAAGAAAATGAACAATGTCAAGGCTCCAAACTTCAACGATCTGACAAAAGCAATCCGAGAAAGTAGGACCCAAATCGATGAAGACGGTAATTTATTCACTCCATGCCTCAGAGGCTGCAAGCACTTAAATAAGTCAGAAGTGGTACGACAAAGTGGTGTGTCAGTGTCCTGTTGTTTTTTTCTTTTTTAGGATTCTGGGTTTTCTTTCTCAGAATTGGGTAATTCCATAATCTTCCATCTGCTTGAGCTAAAACAAACTGATGTTGACTATCAACATGTTTTTTTTCCCCCTGCTATCTTTAATGTTTCTTATAGGAGAAGTTGCCATTTAGAATGACTGTAGTTCTATGTTATGTATGTGATCTTGTTTTCTACAACAGTAAACTGAATGAACATCCTATGAGACTGGCGAAACCATCATTTTTGCCAGAAGTTGTATTATCAGTCAAGAAAAAATTGTTAAATAGGTATTTAAATATTAAGGTTTTTTGTCAATCATATAGATATAACATTAGCTGCTGATTGAAAGCCATCACTCTGGTCATTGTCTTAAAAAAGGCTACTAAATTTATATCTACATTTACCTTGACTCTGAATGAAATAGCTGTTCTTACCTCAAGGGTTATCAATTAGCTTAAATTATTTTGAATGAAGAAAATTATTGCAAGGTGTTTTTTTTGTTTTTTTTTTTGTTTATCCAGTTAACAAATAATTTCCATTCCCGAAACTACTTTTTCTGTATATTGCAAAACATGATATGAGACTTAGTTTGATTTGGATCGGTTTTAATGGTTAATGTGTGGATAAATTATATAGTACAAATGCACTTGAACGTTTATTTTGAATTCAATTAAATAAGAATAGCCTGCCAAAACTTGGGAGTAAAATATGTTTGAACTACTGTGAGATATGACATATGGAGGACATATTTCCATAGCTGTACCTGAACGCAGCATGTTTAGTTTGGGGTGGGTGGGAAATCCCCTCATCAACGGGATTCCACCGATTTCATCGGAGGTATCGAGTTTGGTATCGTTTGGTGCTACGGGTATCCACTTGGACGTTAGGTAATTTTTTCCCCCCATTGTGAGTCATGTTAACATATTGCTTATTTGTTTATTTTGTTTTTTTATTTCAGCTAAACTGTACAGTATAATCCAGAGAAGCTACTCACTGCTAGTTTAATGTATATAAATAATATAAAGTGCTGGTACGACCCATTGCTATTTTACCACTGTAATACCAGTAAAAAAAACATTGATCTTCCAAAAACGCAAGAGTTGAGTCACCTATAGAATGTTTAGGTGTTACATATAAATGTTGCGCTACAGAACACTGCATTGCGCAATTGGTTCCGCTGGAAATTTCCATCTGCTCAGGATTTGTTCGTTCGGTACATCATGTTTCTATAGTAGCGATAGAGAATAACCAGATTTTTGCGTTTTTTTTTTTTTGTTTGTTTTTTACGAATACAACACTACAAACATGAAGAGATTATTTAAGAGCGTGATTTAAGTGAACCTTGCCCCACGCCAAAATGTAAAGATTGGGATCCAGTTATTCTAATCTTTTTTTTTTTTTCTCTCTTATTGTTATTACACTGTCACAAGTACAGAGCAACGAAATTAAGTCTGCATTCAACCCATCCCCTTGGGGAGCAGTGTGTGGTTAGGTGTCTTTGCTCAGAGTGGCAGTCTGTGGGAGTGGGGCTTGAACTGAGAGTATCAGGATTCCAAGCTCCAGGGGCGTGCACACATAGACACTAGGTGGTGCTAAAGCACTAGGAAGTTTGCCCTCTATCAAAGAAAATGCCCTTTTGAAACTCGTTTTTTTTTTTTTTTTTTTATTAATATTATTAAGATTTTACTGAGGTCGGTTTTGAAATTATCTTTTGAAAACCTGAGCCATTAAAAACGACTGAAACAATGCCCCGAAATGACCGACCTACTTGCGCACAAACGACCCTCTCTCTCTTCCTTTGTCACGTGAACTCGCTCGGTCGCCCGCAGGGCATGCCAGATGCGCAGCATCATAGCAGTTTTCAGATAGCAGGAACGGTCGCTGACAGGCTGCTTCTCCCGTGCCCCATTAGCCAGGTAATATACAGATCAAGCAGAATCATTTTGTTGTGCATTAAAATGTCTCATTCAGCAGCACCAAACACGCATTTTGCCGACTGGTCACCAGATAAACTAGTTGTCTCCTTGTAAGATGCTATTTTACTTTTTATGTTTTGTATCCATATTTTTTATCTTAAGTGTATACATTAGTCTATTTTATTGCATGACGTATACCCACAGTTTTTAGATATTTTTATAATTTTATTTACCTATTCCATATTATATGTTTCATGTTGCACGATTGTACCATAAAAAAATCCTAGTTTGTGAACTCCTTCACTAACAATGGCAATAAACCTGATTCAGATTCTGAAAGTTTTACACTGTAGCCCAAGTCAATGACAGATAACGTGAGGACGACCACATAGGCTACAAATAATTTTGGTAGAGTTTGCAATTGCAAATACGGAAGAGGATTAGGGCCACTGAAAAAAAAAAAAAAAGTTAACTGATTTTTAAATTTTATTTCAGTTTAGTATGGGAAAAAAGTCAGAATGCTGACTTTAATCTCATAATTCTAACTTTTTCTCATAATTCTGACTTTTTGCTGAGAATTCTGACTTTTTGCTCAGTATTCTGACTTTAATCTCAGAATTCTGACAATAAAAAAGTCAGAATTCTGACTTTTTTCCCATGTTAAACTGAAATAAAATTTAAAAATCAGTTAACTTTTTTTTTTTTCAGTGGCCCTAATCCTCTTCTCTACAAATCTATGTGTTAAGACAAACGTTTTCTGTTGTATAGGTTTTGTTAGGCAACATAAATTAACACATCTCTTTATTGTCTTAATTGTATATTGATTTAGTAATTGCAGCACAATACCAAGAAAGGAGGGTTAATCATATTGAAAAATCTTAAAAGCTGTTCACATTTTATTTTTAAGTGGTTTGTGCAGCAGGTATTAAAATAGCTATTATTTTGTAGGCTACCATAAGTCATATCCACGTGACAAGACTTCCAGTCATGTTGCCCTAATAGCCCATTATTTAAACTAATGTGGCATATTTTTTAAAGCTATTATTATTATTATTATTATTATTATTATTATTATCATCATTATTATCATTATTATTGTCATGATGGTTATTATTAATATATTGTAGCCAGTCACAGCAGGGAAGCTCTATACCATCAACATCTACCAGGACAGGAGATGAGGAAGAGTTCAGGGAAGACACAGAAACAGAAAAAGACCAGGATGAGGGAGAACAGATGGGTGAGGGAAAACAGGGAGATGAGCCAGATGAAAGAAGTATGCTTTAGTCTGTTCTGTTGGTGATGTGACTTTTTTCCATTGAAAAATCACGTTTAGAGAATGTTACAAATAAAAGTCAAATTTCATTCAACATGCGTTTATTTTTTTTTATAATTGTTACACATGCGCTAAAAAGTGCCCTCCCCCCCCTCCTGAGCACCTGCCCCCCAAAATGTCTGTGCACGCCTCTGCCAAGCTCCATGCCCTAACCACTAGGCCTGTTATGACATGTAAGGTGACACAATAACTTGATTCTTTTAGTGTTAGTTTTTTTTTTATTTTCTGTTTCAGTATCACTACGATCACTACAAACACTCAACATGACTCACACAGAATAGCTTGGTATTCATTTGTCACATGATATACAATGTATAACGTGCTTCCATCAGCATTACAAATGCTAGATTTACTGGTCATCTTCACAGTTATCTATAATAAACAAAAAACACCTTTAATGGGAAAATATAAACCAGTAAATGCATTCATATTTTTTAATCTTTACTTGTCAACATATCTTCCCAACATAGAAAGAAAAGCTCCCATAGATTGTTTATTTTCATATTGGAGTGTTTGCTTTAAATCTTAACCCTTCTTACATTCTAGCCTGTCCTCCCTTCACATTTTATTCTACCAACTTTTCTGCTATTTCATCTAATGATAATGTCAACAAACAGCATACTGGAGAGGCGTTTAGCCATTTGATTCAGGTGAGATGAAAAAAGACTCGGTTCCAGGCTTTATATTATTATTTTTTATGTATTTATGTTTTGTGAAATTGTCTAAGAGGGGCTCAGTACAAGTGTATACAAAATGACAAAATACATCTAAGTCAATATATACAGAGACGCAGATAAATGCTGGTGCCGTAGTCAGGGCAACTGCTTGGTTTATTTTTTCCCCCCCAACTTCCTTGTAGAAACCACGCCCATTTTCTGTTTCCTATATAACCGCTCTTCTAGCTTCGGCTTTCAATCGTACTTCAGCAGCTCTCACCTGCATAATGACAGAAAGCAAACGAACTCTCGTCTATTTGATCACCGGAGGCTGCGGTTTCCTCGGAAAGCATCTGCTTGATGTTTTGATAGAGAAGGAGAAAGAGCTGGCGGAGGTGCGGGTGTTTGACAAACACATAGACCGGAGCTTTAGCGAGCGGAGAGGCGCAGGTAAGGTTTTTTTTCACCGTTACACTGCTCAGTATTTTCTGCTTAGGTTGCTGATATGCGGTTTAAAAATATCTTTTGGGTTTTCATTCTGGAGAACATTTAAGCTACTCTGAGGTGTTTTTAAGTCTAATATGCTCTAGAATGAAGGCTGCTGAAATTATTACATTACTGTAACTAAAATTCATCCTTTTGTAAATTTAAATATCCCTATTTTTATTATGTTTACATTTTAAATACATATTTTCCTTTTTAAATAAAAAACAACATTAAAATTCTATAAATTTTATTGCATATTATTGGTCCATAGGGACCTTATTATGATTTAGATTAATATTTCTCTCAAAACTTCCTGTTTCAAAGTGGTAGTTTTTTCCTATCCAATTAAAATGACAGCCATGGAAAGTCTGCAGCTTTAGTTTCCTTACTAAATTATTTAGCACTTAACCTCTGTGCTTGGCTTTCTGTGGACTCCCTTAATATTCTATTTAAAGTGCTTATAATTAAGGTAAATTACCTTTTTAGCTGGATCAATGCACCAATCAGTGGATTTTTTTTTTATGTTCATGTTAATCAGGTATTATGAGATGGAACTAAAGCTTGGGGTGTGTTGTTTCAATGCCATTCATCAATAGATCAGAGTTGAGCCAAAACCATTGAGAAATGCCTCTGTGAGCCCTGTGTTAAGGCTGTTAAGGAAAGGAAAAAGGAGAATTTTCAAACTGGCTTAAACTGGTCAATGGTTTCATTTGTAGTTACACAGCAATAGCTCCTATGTGCAAAGGTTTAAAGTCTAGTTGATTTTTTTTTCTGCTTACATGACTATCAGCATTTAGAGGAAGGGACATGAGGGCAAAGATAAACCAGGAGTTCAAGAGCTTTTAAAATGATAACCTCTCTTTGCTTTGCTATCAGACTAATAGAGTTCCAAGAAGTGTGAGGTTAAAGTTTTTTTGTCATTTAAAGGGACAGCAGATATCAAACCTAAAAAAAAAAAAAAAACCTGTGAAAATTGTTCTAAGAAAAGAACATGTACAGGATTTCTGATCAGAAAAATAACAATGAACAAAAGAACCCGTGTAAAAAAAAACATAATGAGGCTCAATTAATCCAAACTGAAATAGTTTATTTTTTTCAATGCTTCTCAACTTTTACATGTTTGGGTTTTTGAGTACAGTGGTGGCGCCTCGCCTTGTGCGTCGCACTGGTAGATAATGATTTGCTTATAAGTAACCCTCTATGAACTTGCATGTGAATAAACCTATTTGACTTTATTGAGATTTGACAGAAATCCGCTTTAGTTCTGACTCTTTGCAGATTATCGGATAGCTTTAGCCTCTGAGGTCCTTATATCTGGATTTACACCAATTAATCTGAATTTATGGCAAATTAATCACCACTAAACGAATCCATCACTGTTATTTAATGGACTGAACATGGCATTAATTTTTCTTAATTGAGCACTAATGTGTTGCCACAATTAACCCTCTTTTAATGGTGAGTTTGTCAGAGATTCCTTATCTTGTCTAATTTAGGGATTTTTCAAAAGAAAATATCAGGTCTTATGTCAAGAAGTATAACTGCTCATATCTTCCTGCCCAATATTTTGTTTCCTTCTATATAATAATGGGTTGATTATATACATGTTGTTTCTTTCCTGTTTCTAACACAGATGATGTGAAAGTGACTACCCTCCAAGGAGACATCACAGATTACAGCAGCGTGTTGGTGGCCACCCGGGGGGCTGATGTCGTTATCCATGCTGCCAGCCTGGTGGATGTTTGGCACAAAATTCCGGAGGCCACGATCTACTCTGTCAACGTTACAGGTACGCCCTGGAGAGATATGGGTTTGAGTGAAGACAGGAAAGAGGAAACGATGAGAAATAAATTCTGAGGAAATCCACACCTGCGAGTTATTTTCCCAGGCTGGATCTTGTTTCTTAACTTCAAAGTGGATCAGGAAGTTAGACAATTATTTTTTTTTTTTATACTCATTTCCTGAAAACTGGGATGTGACTGATTCAATGTTCAAGGTCCAGATTTGATTTATGCTTCCCAAAGTTTTTCCATCAGAGGATTGATAAGGATTTTCTGGGGAACAGTGTCAAGGCATGTCTTAGATGCTTTTACCTTTCTACCCACCCAGTTTCAAAGGAATCAAATATTTCAGCGTCGGTTAAAAAAAATTATAAAGTGTTGGCATTCAAAGCTGCATGGAAGTTTATTTTAGCTGTGAAAAGCCTGACTGTTTAGACTTTGTCATGTTCCTGAAACTTGAAAGAGCTTACAGTCACAGAGCCACCATTTAGGGGGTAAAAATAAACCCATTCATTTGCCAATACACTCAGGTTTCAGCCTGTTGGCATAATTTCAGGTCTTGGTTAATTTCCCAAACTCAGATAAAAACATCAAGTGGATTTCCTAAGAAAGAAGGTGTACAATATGTGATAATTGAATTATGATAGGATTTATTTGATAGGAAAGATTTGAGGCCAATGCATACAAAAACACACGAAGAGGCACTGGAACCAGAAAGTTTAGGCTTCTTTAAACATTTAGTCTGTTTTTTGTCCTTTTCCAAAGTGTTGGTCTGTGTTTCTGAGTTTGGTTCCAACAAAATGCCCTGCACACAATAGTTTGTATTATTTTGCAGCCTTATCTTGGAAAACAGATGTCTGAAAATATCCCACAGACATCTTTGATCAATTGAGCAGCATTTTTTTGTTTCTAAAATAAAATAATAAAAGTAGGCACTCTGGGTCTGAATTTAAACAACAGATTCCTCATTAATAAAATAAATTGTATAACTTTAGATATTTTAGATTGATTCTCTTTAGCTTTTTGGGTGGACTCTGTGTTTGGCTGGGATCAGATAGTACTGAGTCAACAATTAGGACACCGGAGACTTTTGCTCTCTGTTGGCTGACGCTGCTGCATGCCTTTTTGTGTGCCTCAGTCCACAAAACCTGCAGAGGATGACGCAGCACATGGAGCCTGAGTTGATTATTTAGAGGATTCATTCCAAACAGCTGATTGTTCCATTATTCATGACAGCACAAAGGGAAGCTTTCTTTCTTTCTGAACTTTATTTTATAAGAGAAATTGGCTCCACCTGGTCTCACTTCCAGTTCTGTGTCAAGAATGACAAAAATTCAGAGAATCTGCTCTGGGCCAACAGAGGTTCTGCTTCAGGATCCCCTCTTTCCAGACTTTTGTCTCCCAGATTTATAAATTAGTCATGCAATGACATTCAGAACCTTTGTCTACCTCAAACTCTCAAGACATGCTGTTTTAATTTATTTTGGTTTGAGGCGAAAAACCGATAAAGAAATAATGGATTTAACTGTCCCATCTCTTTCTCTATTTTTTCATAACTTTGGTTGTGTTATTGCAAATGGCATACCATTTGGTTGGCTGATGTGTTTTTCAGTCGTTTTTCAGTTTCCTTTTCAGGCTGAATAGAACAAAATGTTTTCTTCTTTTTTAGACCCCCATTCAATATAATGCAATTCAATAAAAATAAATAAATTTAAAAAAGAGTTTTTAAATCTTTAAATTGTTGTTTTTGCTTGTTTCGTATAGGTAGATATGGAATAAAATTTAGGAAAATTAAGATTTTTTAAAATTGATTTGGGAATAATATTAAATGAATTCAATGAAACAACACAAAAGGCTCTTTTTACTGTAGTATCTTTTAGAAGTTCTATTTGCTCCCAAGTGACACAAAAATTACCTACAGTGCCCTTAAATATTGACTGACTGTTATCTGCTGCTGAAAAACTAAAGTATGGACAAATTAACATTTGAGCTGGGGAACCATCCATCTACTTGGAATCTGAATCCAATTTAATATTTCCAAATGACAAAAAGATCATATAAAATGAGGTTTCCTGTTTCCACTTATCATTCCTTGAGTTCTTTTCAATGGAGGTCCACATTTAATTGGTGCAAAAGTGGTAGGGAGCCTTTGATATGAGCCCATGTGGATCCAATACTCTTGTTTAAAACATGTTTACACAATCCTTGTGCATTATTTACTGGGTGTACAGTGACACAAGCACAGTCCAATTTAAAAAGTCGCAATGGATGTAATTTATTTTAATGCTAAGGGAAAATTAAGCTTTCTTTTTAAGGCATCCAGTTTCACCCGTGTAGATTCACAAGAAACAGAGAACCAGTTTTTGATGTTGAACGTTTTTTTTTTTTCCTGTCATCTCAGGAACGGAGAATGTGATCAAAGCGTGCGTGGAATGTGGCGTTGAGCGCCTTGTCTACACAAGCAGCATGGAAGTGATTGGACCCAACCTCAATGGAGATCACTTCAAGAGGTAAAATTCATTTTTCCGAATTAACAACAGCATATTTCCTCTTTGAGGTTCTTTTTTTTCCCTGCAAACTAAGCAACCACCTGTTGTTAATTTAGGCTCCACTTTGTCAGATAGTTTGGCCCCATCCCTTCCTGCTTCTCTATGGGAATCAACAGTAGTTCATCAACATGAAGGCTGCAGATAATGATTGAAACTGGATAGATTGAGTTGCTGATAAGGTTTTCAGGGATACTTAAAATTTTATTTAGGGAACAAATCTGTATAAAAAACAAAACAGCTTTTGTTTTACTTCCTTGTCATATCACCATAGTAGCGCCCCACTATGAGAGTCTGATCAAAAAGACATTTAGCGTTGCTGTAGACCCAGTCTGTGTCTTGGATCTCAAACATGCCTCGGTATTCATCAGAATTTAGAGTATAAACAGAACCATCACTCATGCTTTATTATTATTATTATAAGCATTCCCCATCACAGACAATCATCAGCTCACTTTTATAATGATGTCTGTCGACCTTGTCTAGACTAAACATTCTGAGTTTGAATGTTGGTGCATCAAAGAATAAAGGTTACATCAACATCCCACTTCATTCAAAATGACTAATTTGTAATAGCATGCTGTCTAAAGACATCTGTGCTGTTTTTGTGAGTGGTATTCTTTAGTAATCATCCAACCACAGACGCGCACACATAATTAGAGACGCAGAGCCCGAGTCGTGCTGATGCTAGTTAAAACCATATGATTATTTCCCATTTATGCCCTGTCTAATCCTGTTTATTTTGGAAAGAACACACACAGTCATTGTTTGATGAGGAGTTTGAGTCTCAACAAAGGGAATCTGACTACGGTACTCTGGAGTTTTATTACACATTAATACATTTAGAGCCTAGGTTAAGCTGATTATACGTGCAAAATATGATTTGTGTTTTTTTGTTGTTGCTTCCAAAACAATTCATCCAAAGGCAAGGCTGCAAGTTATGTGGAGCAAAAAGTAGCTTTACCCCTTTAAATTGAAAAGTATTGTTTATTAAGCAAATAAATGCGATGCATAGAAAGTAAATGAAGGCATCTGCTGATGAGGGGATGCTTGGATTTTTACATGATCAGCTTTTTTTAAATATCATGTCTCATTGTCTGACCTTCCAGTTCGTTTGGTCTAAAACATGAGGCACTCTATATAACAATACAGCAGAAATATTGCTGTTATCGAGAAAAAAAAAAAAAACTGGATCCAAGAGCAATAGTTGGCATTATCTGTTTATTTGACATGGTCTCTGGATTTCCGAGTGTGCTGATTTAGGTGAACCTTTACATGAACTGTATTGTGTTAAGGTGAGATCATAACAATAAAACTGATTTATTGCTTTTTTTCAAGTTGAAGCAAATTTGGAATATTGATATGGGATGTAGGAAACTTCAGTCAAGACTTGCTGTGGCAAACCTCAGCAATGCTTCTGCTGAAAGAGCTGCTGTCTGCTCCAAGTGTTGTCTTTGCCTAATGGCATGTATAGCACTGCGGCATCACAAAATAACTTCTCCCTCTGATAGAGTTACAACATGAAGTCATTGTGTAAGAATGAAGCTTGAGTTGCTTTTGTAAGAGAGATGTGCTCACTTTACGTAGATAAAAATTCTGAGAAAATTAAACCTGCGAAATTCTGCATAGAATTGTAAAACATTATATTATTGTTATATCAACACATTTTTGTTTTTTGCAATTTCTTTAGAACACATTCTTTTGATTTGGGCAGAAGGTCAAGGAAACTCTATCTGCTTATGTTACATTTTCTATGTATAAATGTGGATTATCTTTTCCTCTGTCAAAATTCCAGCAACTCCCACCTTAACGAGAAACATATTTTGGCTTCATTATTTGTATTTTTTATGCTATGACGCATTAAAATTACTTTCTACTCCATGTTAAAAAAAATTATCTTTCTTTGCAGAGGCAATGAAGACACAAAGTATGAAATCAAGCACACTATGGCCTATCCCAAGAGTAAGACAAAGGCAGAGAAAATGATCCTGGAGGCCAATGGCAGAAAGGTAATACTGGTAAAAACTTTTTATGGACTTTTAACCACTTATTTGCAGGGCATATTTATTTGAAACAGCCCATTTGGGAAATTGAGATTATGATGCATCATAGTAAATACATTTTTTAAACTTTAATAGAACTATGTAGGGAAGTTTCTCCATATCCCCGCAACATGCTGTTATGCTAAACTCCATACAGCTGTAGTATATTTATTGGCTGTCAAACTTGGTTTGGTTTAAACGTGAAGTCTTTAGTGCTGGGTGGAAGGCAACTGTACATTCTCAGTTTTGAGTGAAAGTCCAGTTGCCTTCCAGCTGGGGGGCGGGAGCTTGTGCAATGTCTTTGCCACAGAATGCCAGGCTCCCTCCCTTATTGCTTCATTGCAAAGTGTTTTCAGCAGTTTGCAATCCAAACAATAAATCTTTACGCTGAGCTATCTGGGGTTGTCTCTGTTTTTCTACTATTTGGTTGAAGCCATTACAGTTTCCTGACAGGTTCTTTTTTTTGTTTTTTGTTTCTCCTCAGGTGAGGGGGGGGAAGTGTTTATACACCTGCTCACTAAGACCGACGGGGATCTATGGCGAAGGTCACCAACTAATGAAGGACTTCTACAACCTGGCTGCAGAACGGGGAGGCCTTGTTATTGGGGGTATCCCAGATCACATTGAACATGGGCGTGTCTATGCAGGTAAAAACATCAACATTTCAAAAAATGAAAGCTACTTTTAAGAGACAAGTTTGTTGTATTTCTTGCATACGCTACAAATCAAGCTTAAGTCAACGTTTTAAGGCAGGATACTCAGGGTAAATAGATTTCAAGGCACAACATGTTAAGATCAAATCAGACCAGAGCTAAAAGCAGAAGCATGTAACACCCACACTTCCTTCATGTTTCTCAGAAAGTTTTACATATTTGTATCTGATAATTATCAAATTCATGCAGGGTCACACTTAGACTCTAAAACACCTGCTCCAAGCATGTACAGGAAGCAAAGCAGAGAGATGCTTCACATAATTACATAACAGCCAGAACACGGTTGCTTTGCTTATTAACCTTCTCATTAAAGAGCCAGTATATATCTCTTCTTGTTGGGCTTATCTCGTCTTTAGAAATGTACACATTTTTCTCTGCCGTTATTTGTATAAAAATATTATCACCGTCTCTGCTAATGCTGCAGTAGGGCTCTCCACCATGGTACAAAGCAAGAGATATCCAAAATCCAAAACTTGGTTAGTTGTAACAACATGTGCCCTTCACAAACCTGGTTCTTATGGAAGGCCAGGTGGAAACAAGTTTAAAAGCTGCAGGATGCATAGAAAACATTAGAGAACAGGATCTTCTCAGATCAGACTCAAACTTAACTTGTCCTAGCGAGGGAAAGCTGGTGGGAGATAGTTCAGCAGGATAGCAAATCTAGACATCCAGCCAGAGCTAGGTTGAGAACAGGAAAAAACTCCTCTCCTTTTTATTTATATACCACCTAAAAATACAACTCTGCTTCAACATCAAAACAGCATCCATATATAAAAGCTGCGGGTCACTACCCCGCTAAAGCCTAGAGTTTAAAAACCCTTGATTGTTTTCCAGGCTCTTATCCAATCTGACTGCGTTTGAGTCTTTTTCCAAAGAAGTTGTTAAATATTACAGTCGGGCAGCAAAGCTGGTAGACACATTAGCGAAAAAAAACTTTTAACTTTCATCCATTTTTATCATATTTAAATTTGAATGATACATTTTAATATATGTTCATTAATTATTTAACTACATTATGCCACTCCAGTGTACTTTTTTTCAGTCAGCACAATGAAAAGTGATATATGAATAAACTTGCCTTGACTTGTAGCTTTAATTGTAGTGAAAGGTTGTTCTTGACTGAAATTACTCAGGGGAGCTAATTACAAAGGCACAACACACTGTACTGTACTTAATTTAGATATTTTAATCCATGGTATGAGCAACCACCTTAGAGACTATAAAAAAAATCTCCACCCTAACTGGATATCTTTTGCAGAGCTTCATGGCATTAATTTAATTGTCCTAATTCTGTTTGTGTTACCAGGTAACGTCGCTTGGATGCATGTCCTTGCAGCTCGAGCCCTGAGAGGGAATCCTGGGAAAGTTGGTGGTGAAGCTTTTTTCTGCTACGATGACTCCCCCTATAAAAGCTACGAGGACTTCAACATGACATTGCTGTCTGAGTTCAACTTTCGGAAGGTCCGCATGCCTGCAATCGTTCTGTTGTTCCTGGCCATCTTAAATGATTTTCTTCGCTGGATACTGAGTCCAGTATACAACTACACACCACTGCTTAACCGATATACGCTGGCTGTAGCCAGCACCACCTTCACAGTGCAAACGGACAAAGCACAGAGATATTTCCAGTACCAGCCCCTCTATGATTGGAATCAGTGTTTAGCACGTACACAAACGTGGATCAGAACTTTTCCGTCTAAACCAAAGAACTGTTAGTATTTCCTCAACCACCACAGCGTTTTCAGACCCCAATTCTGCAGGCAAGCAGGATCCAGATCAAGAACGACTTGCTGCTCATTAAAATACTGTGAGCTATAAAAGGCAGTGAGAGCATTTTTAGTCGCTCGTATCAAATCATAAATCACATCTTAATCACAAGAAATGACCTATTCTGGCTCTTT
Source organism: Cyprinodon tularosa (assembly GCF_016077235.1). NCBI lineage: Eukaryota > Metazoa > Chordata > Actinopteri > Cyprinodontiformes > Cyprinodontidae > Cyprinodon > Cyprinodon tularosa. Next base: position 1,081,341 of record NW_024037838.1, on the reverse strand, counting down.
CATCTGTAGTTAATAACTAGATACATACAAAAATATATGTCTAGTGCCTTGTTACCATGGAGATTAAATATAGCACAATTTACGGAAATGGTTATTTTTGTAACTGTGACTCGTGTCCGTCGATCTCATCTAGTTACAACCATGTCTTTACCTTCTAGTACTGCATGTCTTTAAACATATTAAAGAACAGAATATGTAAAATATATGTTAAAAGGAAAAGCAATATGCAGTTCAGAAATGCAACTATGACCAGTGGCTTTTAAAGCTGCTTTATAGACATGAGCGTTTCAAAATTAGACTCCTTTTCTCAGAAAGGGTTTCATTCTTAAGAAAGTATGTTCCATCTGCAAGTCAAAGAGGTTGGTCTGAGCTATTGTATCAGCTATTTTGTCAACTATTGTATTTAAAGAGCAATACACTTCATGGTAAGCTAAAAAAAAAACAACAAAAAACATGAACCCATGTAGCATTAAAATGATCTCCTTATGCATTGACTTAACAAATAGAAGTCTGTAACCTCAAGTTTTGTCAAAAGGAAAAACCTGTGTAAATAGAAATATTTGTATAATATTAAAATGTTATTTAATTGTAATAATTTTATGACTGCAAATAAAAAATATTTATTCTTCATGAGCTTTGTTTTCAACTTATATTTCCTTGACTAGGTGGAGATGTTTTGTATTTTTTCTGAATTATATAACACCTGGAAACGGTGTTTTTCTTTCTGTTTTTGTTTTATTTTGTCTGTGAGAGTGTTTGTCTCCACATGCATCACGTTTCCTTAACACTCAATAACTGGTAACTCTGGAAACCAAGCGCTGTTTACATATACTCATATGGAACAGGGCCACTCCCTTTTTATTCTTGTGCGAGCGTGCCATTGAAGCGCCAGCCGGATTACATTTGTTTGACGAAACCAAAGGGAGTCCCTGGTCAGCATGACTATTCAAATGGAATGTTTTTGGAGTATCCCGTGTTTCCGAGATTTCCATATCAATTGTAACCAAAAACAGTAAAGTCTGAAAGGGTGGGACAAAAGTGGCAATCCCAAGATTTGAGATGGGGACTCGTTAAGATCAAAATGTGAGCACATGTATATGCGTATGTATACATATATATGTGTATATATATATATATATATATATATATATTTATGCTATATATATATATATATATATATATATATATATATATATATATATATATATATATATATATATATATATAGCAGCGGCAGATATTCTTTCATGTAAACCATAGAATATCTTTCTATGGTTTACGTTCAAAAATGTAAACCAAAAAAGAGAGATAGAAAATGGATTTCTGGGTGCTACCTCTGCAAGTAAGCAGGGTTAAAATCTAGTTCTGCGTTATACAAAAAAAACCCCCAAAAAACATTAATATAACGATGCCTTATTCCTTTAATTTGTTTTATTAAAAACACTTTTATACTTTAACCAACTATAAATACCATTTTTATTTCTGAGTGTTTCGCTAGCAAAATCCAAATATGTGGTTTGGAATGATTCATGTAAATCACCCAATATTTGGAAAAAAAAAAAAACGTTTTTTTTTAGTACTAGATTTTTTTTAATGGAAAATACTGACTCAGTTTTAGTGAAATAAAGTCAAAGTAAGGTCTTCTGAAGCAAATTTGGTTTATGTAAGTTCTCAACAAATGTCATCTCAAGGGACTTTACAAGTAAAATAGGTCGGACTCATGCATACACTAGCATACACTTATACACATTCATAACATATTCCGATCACATAGAAAATGACTTTGCATGTAATACTGTCTAACCTGCTCCTAAATTACCAAGTCTTATCCATTTTTCCTGTCTAAGAAATAATATAAATGTTTGTACAGAAAGCCACGGGTACAGTAGATCTACAGGGTAAGATTCAGAGTTTACAGAGTCTCTGCAGCACATTTAGTTATTCTGCCCAAAAAATAGGCAAGGCAGATGTTCAGGTCATTGCTCTTTTATTGAAACCAACAGGGACAAAATAATATTGTGTAATTTCTTGAATCAACTTGTGTTTTAGTTTATGTTTAACCTAAAAAGGTCTCCATAGGGTTGGAATTCTGAGTTGGAGCAGTAGCACCATCTAGTGGTAAAAAAATAAATAAATAAATAAATATATATATATATATATATATATATATATGTATATATATATATATATATATATATATATATATATATATATATATATATATATATATATATATATATATGTATATATATATATATATATATATGTATATATATATATATATATATGTATATATATGTATATATATATATATATATATGTATATATATGTATATATATATATATATATATGTATATATATGTATATATATATATATATATATGTATATATATGTATATATATATATATATATATATATATATATGTATATATATGTATATATATATATATATATATATATGTATATATATGTATATATATATATATATATATGTATATATATGTATATATATATATATATATATATATATATGTATATATATGTATATATATATATATATGTATATATATATATATATATGTATATATATATATATATATATATATATATATATATATATATATATATATATATATATATATGTATATGTATATATATGTATATATATATATATATATATATATGTATATGTATATATATGTATATATATATATATATATATATGTATATATATGTATATATATATATATATATATATATATATATATATATATATATATATATGTATATATATATATATATATAAATAAGAAAAAGTGCTTTGAGGGAATACCCCAGCCGCTAATTTATTGATTGGTTTAATCAAACGATCGCTCCGCTATCGCATGTTTTAGTCAATTGATCAATTACACGACAACAAATGCCGATTTTGTTTCAATAATCGAATGGGTCAACCTTCAAAGTGTTTGTAGCAACTGGGAAGGAAGACCACTATGCGTGTGCGTGCCCGTCAACATTGACGAGAACGCGCACGTAGCTGTCAGTAGGAAATACTGTTCGTGTTGGATGGTTGCACCCCTGCGCCTCTACTAGGATATATTAATGACACCTTTGTTTTTTCCGATTCAGGATGTAAACGCCTTATTTGAATTTTGGCATCAATTTCGTAGCAATTCGGAAAGCCATTCTGATGCATTTAGCTAGCCAGGCTAAGTGAAACGGGATACCAATAGCATTAATGCTAATAGCTAAATAAGGCTAAAATAAGCTAAGTTAGCAGGACGGTTGCTGTCTTCTAACTGTTCGCTTCGTCTAGCAGCTCCTATCCTGGTTTGTCCTTATCGCGTTGTCTGTACACAGAGCAGTTGTGCAGAACCGGAGCTGTGGCGGGGAAAGGTGGCTACAGGAACCCCCTGGCTATCCAGGCGGACGGACCGCAGTGACACGCCGGTTGTTGGTGAGTTGAAACGCGGGGGTAGAGTTAGAGCTGACCGGGGCACTGGGCAGGGCGAGGCCGTGGACGCTGCTCGCTCAGGGCCCTTTCAGGCAATGCGGGTGTTAACTATTAGTAAACCATTAGCTCTGAATCGGGAAGTTGAGTCGCTTCGGCCTTCAGAGAGGATATGACAACAAAGACGCCGATGCTATTTGGTGCTGAAGCACCTTACCGCTAAGCTGCGTGGTGGCAACCACAACATACATGAAGCTGCTTTATCAGCACATTGCTGGATCACCATGGTTGTCCGGACGCTGTGTTTAGGTTACTTGCTTATGCACTGCTTTATTTATAGCCAAATAATTTTTGCTTGTTGCAAATTATATCCATTTATTAATTATTTTGTCTAAAGCATTCAGGTCTTGAGTATAGAGGAGTATAAAAGAGTAAAAAACCCATTCATACTAGTTTGATTTCTGAGCATTTTGCAATGGCTATTGTGGTTTCCAATTGATCTATTTTATCTCTTTAAAAAAAATGTAATGACATAAAATCCAGCAGAATAATTTCCCTAGAAGTTAAAATGCAGAGTTTAGTAAAATGATTTGTTCATTGTTCCCAGAATGATTTAAGAGTTTTGCATAGAATTTACTTTACTCGGACTACCGGTACTTACTCCTTCTTGGATGCACCTAAATTTCCCCCAACCTCTCTTAAATATTGTAAACAAATCATTTACTTGTACTTAATTGAATAGTACTCAAAGTGCCACCTGGCAAAATTGAGTCCCTTTGATTCGATTAGTTTTTAAAAAAAATCAATCTCATTAGCCTTTATCAAAAAAGCTTTTCTAAAGCATTTCTTTAAATAAAACATTTAAGCAAAAGTAAATAGATAACCTTTTATTCTCTACTATGTAACTTGGATTATTCTAGGTGGTAACTAATTTCATCTTTCCTAGGAATGTTTCTGTAACTTAATTTCAGTCCATTGCTAAATTCAGGAGAAAATAAAACAAATACAAATCAAGCACTATCTTCTATCTAATGTATAACATTTTATATGAGGTTCTATAGTGGACAACACCAGAGGGAAAACAGACAAAGGGGTTGTCTGTAGACCTCCCAAGACTGGAATAAGTCTTAAGCATAAATGTTATGATAGATTTAAAAAATCTAAGCCACACTGTCCAACAAACTCTGTCCCCGCTGTGATTTTAAAATAAAAGGAGTTTTAGGCAAACAGGAACTTCCATGGATCTGTCAGCCCAACCATACAAAGAATCATGTGCTCACTAAGACTGAGCTCCAGTGTTTTATGAGTGGAGATTGGAGAACCTACCAGAAGGTCAACCATTGCTAATGCATTCTGCTATCAGCCCTGTTAGAGTTGCCCTTTACTAAAAGATACTTGATAGCCTGCTTAAGTTTTGGTCAAAAAGAATGATTTTGATCAGAACAATAACCCGAAGACACTAAAACATAACGTATTTTCCTTGTACACTATTTGATATGTCTGTAGAAAAGCATAAACTGCTCATAATCTGGCAAATACTATTTCCAAATATGTTGGTGGCAGCATCATGCTGTGATGTTGGTTGCTGTTAATGTAACAACCAATTCTCATCAAGGGTAACATGACAGCAGCCAAATATTCTGTAAGAAAACCTGCTCCAAAGTCCTCAGGAACTAAGACGTAATGATGTTCAACTAGGTGTAGAGTATCTGTAGCCTGGGTGCCAGTCAGAACTTAGCCCCGCCCACAAGGTTTGAGTTCGGGGAAGTTCGGTCTGGCTCTGCTCCATAGTAGTGCGAGTATTATCGCCCACTGTCAGGCGATCCAATCAAATTGTCAGGGCGGACTTTATACGATGATGGACAGATGATCAAGAGTAACGTAATCAACCACGTGACCAAAGCGCGCTTGGGTGACAACAATAATGGCTGCCGCTGGAGAGTTTGGGTGAGTAGATTCTGCTATTACGTCTGTTCTAGAAGATATCGACAGCAAATTAATTTTAAAAGACGAACAGAGAAACGCGATCAAGTCTCATCTTCTTATTCTAGGCGTGAAACTGCACGCTTTGCCTCGCTTAACATACGTCACGCACTCCGTTGCTCTTATTGGTTGTAGGTCTATCCAATTGAGTGCAGAGGCATTTTTTTTCCTGGTTCGTTCGAAACACGCCCCATAATCACAGCTCTATGGAGCAGTATCAGACTCATATTCTGACTAGAATTGAGTCGGACTACGTCAGGCTAGAGTATCTGACCATGCTGTTCATCTAACCTGAAAGAGATTGATAGTATCTGTAGAGAAGAATGGAAGAGAATACCCTTAAATACCCTTTCTTTTCTTTCTTTTTGTGATACAACCTTTCTATTAATACATTTTTAATGCATAAGAGCTGCTGCCTTAATATTTCCAATAAAATCAAAACCAAATAGATAGATTTGAGGCACAGTATTTTTGACTTGATATTCTTAATGGACTTGTAAAAGAAGAAAATATTGGGTTGGTTTTGATAATCCTTTATTTTGGGTGTTATTTGTCAAAAATAGTATTCTGCTATTAATACTTATTACCACTCTGTTCTGTCAGTCGGGTATTTTCCAATAATATTGAACCATTTGAACCATTTCTTAGCATATAGAGAAAGAAATATTTTAGACCTTTTTTTTCTTGCTTTCCGCAGTGTCCTAGTAATTTGATTTTGTGTGTTGTTTTATTAGGTTATTTATATTGATTTGTTTATGACTTTTGAATCAAAATTCCATTTTAAGTCAAGCAGATTTTGAATGAAATCTCATAAGATATGACCCCTGCACTCTATCTAGGTTGCCAGGAAATCACAGATTTGACATCATATCAATCTGTGAGCATAAAGTTTGTTTCCAGTCTTCAACCTCAGCTGTAATGTTTCCTCAAAGGCTTAATTCATCTAACTTTTATTATACTTATTTTTGAAAATCGTTTTCGTCCATTATTAAATAACACTTACATGGTATATAGTGATTGTAATGGTAAGTCCAGCTTTGAGTTTTGCTCCTCACAGAACATAATGGCTACATAGATTAAAGTAGCTCATCCAGCTGTTGGTTGTGCTTTTAGAAAAAAAATGTTTTAACAGGAAGCTCGACCAGCTCACTTATGATTTTAGTGTAAATCTTGAGCAGAAATGAATAATTTATTTCATTAAACCAGATTGCAAAACAAACTAGTTAAGTTTGAAGATATTGCTGAAATATTGCAGAGCTTCTAAAGGTGGTGGTTATAAAGCCTTTAAAAAAATGTTTTTACATATTGAACTCCTTGCATGTTGCAATTGACATTTCTAATTCTTAGATTTAAAAGAGCAAGATGGAGTTTTATTTAGATTATTTTCATATCTTATTATTGACTAATTTATTAATTTATATCTTTCTTTACCACTTAGATGCTCCTTCAGACCAATGTAACAGTTTGGCTTGTTTACTTTTTAATGGTAATACCCCATCTTTATTTTCTCTTTAATTCTCATAGAGAAATTAGATTGGAACGATGGCCGAGCTTTCCACCTTGTCTCCTTCCCCACCACCACTTGGGGAACCAGCTGCGGCTCCATCTGTCGCTCCACCAGTGTTACCTGCTTCTAGCAGCCCCGGGTCTGCTGTGGAGGTGCCTGTACCTAAGTCTTCCCTCTACAACAACAAAGCTTTGACCGGAAACATTTCTTCAGTACTTTCATTAAGTTCATCCTTGATTGCTCAGCCTCCTAAAAGTTCCACTAAACCCACTGTAGACGCCACTGTACCATTATTGACACCAGAAGCTGCTCCTAAAACAGAGGAGCCTGTAGGAAATAAACAAGAGCCTGCCACCAGTGACCAAACTGCTCCAGATCTCTCGAATACTGATGTTAAAGAACTGGCAGCTCAGACAAAAGCTCTAGATGAATCATTATCTCCCGACTTAAATCCTGGTCCTAATCTCTCCCCAAATGTCCATGTTTCCTCTAACTCAATCCCCGTCGACATTGCTGCGCCTCAAACAAGTTCGGATATCATCCCAACACCTGCTCTTCCAACAGCAAGAGTAGAGGAGAAACCTCAGCCACCACCACAATCACAAAAACCTCAAAATGAGTCACCTTTTCTGTCCCCAAAGCATGTTCCTTTGAGCGATACTACACCGACCAGAGCAGCACCACATAGCCCAACTCTTCCTGTGATCCAAGAGCCAGCTGCCCCACTACCAAACCCCAAAATGGCCCCTGACAACCTAAGCTATCTGGACTCAGCCAGCCTGATGTCTGGGACACTGGAGTCCCTGTCTGGATTGGGAGAGGACGGGAGCTCTCTGGGCTCAGACTCTGAGATCAATGGCCTAACCATGAGACGCACTGATAAATATGGATTCCTGGGTGGGACTCAGTACAGCGAAGGAGCGTAAGTCACAAACTTATCACTACCACTCCCAGCTGTCAGGAAATAATACTGTTCATATGTTCTCCTGTTTTCTGTGTCACATATTCTGAAGCAAACATCAACTCTAGCTGAGTCATGTTCCCTTTGGACACCTGATCAGTGCTATAAGATATGAGCTGTGAAAAAGTATTTCCCCCTCTATAGAGCTATTCTATTTCAGCTTTTTAGTCACATCATAGAGTTTCAGATTATCACACAGATTTTAACATCAGATAAAAATGATTTTGGTGACGCAAAAGCCAGTTCACAAATGATGATATGATTTATAAAAGGAAAAATAATCAGAAACAATCTGGTTCTGAGTGAAAAGGTAAACTGATTAATTTAATCTTTTTTATTTTTTTTTATTTAAATGATGCATGTAGAATTAAGAAAATATATAAATGGACTAGGGCTGGGCGATAAGAAGATACATATCGTACGGACGATAGAAAAGTGTCTATCGTGCTAATTCTATTCTAGCGTTTCTATCGTTTCTAACACAATTGTATCTTGTATTCAAGCAAATATTTCCCTTGGTAGACTACGACGAACGTATTAGTGTAGCCATGTAGCCTACACACAGCTATCTTGATAAACAAGATTTTTTATTATTTTTCTTAATCCACAAAGAAGCGCCGTCCTGTGGTTTTGCAACATGACGCTTCTTTACGGCTTTTGACTCACACGCGGGTTTGCAACATGCTTTACGTTACTTAACTCATGAGAGATGGAGACGCAGGAGGCAGAAGTATTAAACCCAAACAAACAGAGACAGCTACGCAGGCAACCCAAGGTGAAGAAATTTTACCAATAAGAGGGCGCACATCTGTGATTTGGTTACATTTTGGATTTAAGAAGTCCAACACGGAGCAGACCACGCTCATTTGCAAACTATGCTACAAGACTGTTCCCTTACCCAACACGACAAACCTCTTCTATGACCTAATGAAGAACCACGGTAATTTAATTTAAGTACCCGTAGGATATTGAAAAAATGTGAAGGATACTGTGGCCCTACCTCCGCCTCATCTTATGCATATATATTGCTGCACTACTTTTTTTGTTTCTAATTTGTGACAGTTCTATAAATGTCACTTCAAAATAAAGTTGAAAAAGTAAGCAATTATATTGTTTTTTTCATATTTTTCAGAGATTTGCTGAAAATGTACTTAATTGGGGCGTATTGCGATATATATCGTTATTGTGATATAAAATAGTCCATATCGTGATATATGATTTTTTTACATATCGCCCAGCACTAAAATGGACCCTGTCTGACCCAACAAAGTAGGTTAAAAGATCAAAACATCATCCTTAGATCTGAAGAAATTTAAGAACAGATGAGAGCTTTTGTCACTGGCATCTATCAGTCAGCAAAGGTTATTTCTAAGGATTTGGTTCTCAAATGGACCACTTTAAGGGCTATTATCCACTAATGTGCAAGAGACATGATGGTGGTGAATCTTCTTAGGCAGAAAAAAAAGTTACTCGATGATCACTTGGACTCCTCCCCCAGTAGGTCATACTCAGAACATATTAAGTACCGCAGGCATCTCTCCCACTGGCGAGTTAAGCATTGAGTGCAGAATAAATGTTCAAGATGGCAGAATAAAACAAATGCATAGCAGAAATGATTTTGTTCGCTTTCAAACAATGTGTTGATAATGTTGCAGAGTGTTAGAGTACCTTGTTTTTTTTGGTGTCTCAGTGTGGATACTCATTGGCATGTCTCAGACTCTGCCATTACCTACCTGACACACGACTTCACCTCATTACTAGAATGAGATGTGGCCTGAAAATAAACATGCTGTTTATGCTGAAAAACTAGTAATTGTCATAGAGTCAAATCCTCCAGAGCAGTGTAGAAAGTAGTGGCCCGTTATCATAAGCCCTTGATGGAAGTTGTTGCTGCCAATTCTGGAACAGGTACTTATTAGCCTGAAGGGGGAATTATGTTTAAACACAGGTCCAAGTGAGCTTGGATGTCTTTTTTCGCTTCTTTGAAGGAAATCAGTTTTTGAACACTCATTTTTGTCTGATATTAAAATGTAGCTGATGGTCTAAAAGAATAAATTGTCAAAAAAAAAAATCAGTCATGGGTTAAATGCTTTTTCACTGCGCTTAGCTAAGAGCATGATGCGGAACATAATTCCTTTTATCATCCATTCATTCAAACGGAATTCTGTTCATTTTAGCTCGTAGAGAACATCTTTGCGTTTCTGCATCAGCTTGACTTTCTGCGCTTCTTTTTATTCTGGTGCACTAAACATATCTCTGTCCTTTATCTCTCCTTGGTCTGACTCAAATAGTGCTGAGAGCACTTTTGTGACTCAGTGTGTACTGACTGTCTGTCTGTGGTAAAACCTCCCCCCCACTAACACACACACACACACACCCATCAGCTTTCTTCCTATTATTTGGTCAGATTGGCTTCTGCTTATCTAACGCGCTAATTGCACTTCCACTGATAAGTAATTCTGGTTCTTTTGAGTTAAAGTTTCTGCTCTTAATGAGCTGCTCATCACTAACTCGTTTTAACAGGCAATTCCAAATGAATGTGAATATTGTAAAGAATAATCAATATTCAATATTTTTTTTCCTTTTTTGAAGATGTAACTTATATCTAACACAGGTTCAATACGCATAGAGTCTATAATTTTAAGCTTTTGTTTCTTGTATTTTTGATTATAATGGCTTACAAATTAAGCCAGGCATACACTGTGCGATTTTTTTTTTTCAATCGTTACACGCAGCTGCAGCTCATACTGGACGGCAATGTTTGTGCAGCACGGTGCACTGATGCGATCTACCTGCTCACACTGTAAAAACCACTTCAGATTCAGCTCCGCAGTGAGATGGAGCTACTCTGACTCATCTATCTGGAAGCCAAACAATTAGAAGAGGAATAGGAAGCTCACTAGAGTGAACCGCTCTGCCTTGGGAATTTGTGCAATTTTGTGCTAAAAGCCCTAAAAACAAAAGGCGACGAAGTATTTGGATAAAGACATGGCTGAGCAAATGTGGCTACTACGGTCTGACAATTTTATAGAAAGAACTCCATTTCACTCACACCCCCACCATGCTTCTGTGTTTTCATCTTAGAGGAAGAGGAAAAAGAAGAATCCTTGTATGCGCATGTTCACTGAGCGATTTGCCCACGACGGTGGGGAGACAATCAAACATGTTTGATTTTCTCCCATCCTCACGATTCCTGATCGGGAGGTGGTCGTGAGAGGCTGATCACCACTCGTTACCCCCGTACACTACACGATGTATGACGAACGATCAGGCTGAAAGTCGGCCCGATCGGAAAATTCTCGCACAACTGGAAAGTCGGCCCGAAAAGGGCAAAAAAATCGCACAGTGTAAGCCTGGCTTTATAAAAACCCCATGTAAATGTAACAGTCACTAACTTCACACACAAGGAGGGTATGCCAGAAAAGTTAATTAGTAAAGTGACTGGTTTTCAAATGGCTTCCTCATGTTGGTAAAGATGCACAAACAGCAGCGATAATGACGGCCGTGAGAAATCATGACAGTGACAAAAAGTTGAAAGGCTGTCGAGCAATATTCATGTCAGGATTGGAGGGATCTTCATAAAGAGTCGACTGAGGCTGGATTCAGCACAGCCATCTTACTCACTGTATCAATCCTTTTGCTCACTTTTGCTTTGTGGTCCAAAATCTTTTTTATTTTTCACTTTAAGGTTAAGTTTGCTTGTTTGAAATTAAGGTCCCAGGTCCCAGAGTCTGGAGGAAGGATTGGAGGATTAGAATCCCTGCTGCTTTAACACCAGGGTGAAGTTTGCACAGCCAGTGATGATTTGAAGGGTCATATCATCTACAGGTTTTGCCCCACTGGGTTTTCTAAAGTCCACATTGGACATACAGTCCAATTTAGAGCACTTTTTTTTTCTGCCGACCAGCTTTATGGAGATGCTGATTTCATATTCCAGTGAGACTTGGCACCTGCCAACACTCCTGAAGTTGTTATCTTACTGTGTTGAATGGGCCATTAAATAGGCCTGAAATGGACCATGTTAAAAACCCGAAGAGTAACATAGATGTACTGAGGTTTGTTATAAGAGCAACTAGGGTTTTGTTGCACCCTTAGCAAAACCACAGACTGATTTCCTTCATGCCATGCTGCACTGATGCAGTAATTCATGCAAACGGTGCCAAATCAAGTGTTGAATTCATAGATAAAGACATACTTTTATGAAGCCTAAAATCTTTGTTAAACAAGTATTCCTCTTTTATCTTACATAATATGTTAAATAAAATTTTTACGGGATATTGAATCCGGGGTTTTTATAAAAAATTTAAATCCTCAAACGATTAAAAGCTTTACATTTTTCAGTCTGTGGAGAATCTAACCTTCCACTTTCTGAAATAAGTAAAACAAAATGGTTTTTTTTTTCTCCATACATCATAATTGTAGGAATGAATCCCTCTGAATGTATCTATTTATTAATGTTTTCAAGGCTGCACTTTAAAATATGAAATTGTCTAGAGCTGTTCTAAACGAAATTTCTATTTATTTACACTTGTGTACACAAAAAGACATAATAAATCTAAGTCTCTAAGCCTAAGACATTAAGTTGTGTGACAGAGAACATTGTACCATTTGTCAATTAAAAATGAAATCATTCTTTTTTATTACCAACTATTTCAGCGATAAGAAAATTCAAGTCGAAGTTGCAAGGCAAAGGGAGATGAAATGGTTGGATATGTTTTGCCACTGGGACAAATGGGTCAAACATCGCTTTCAGAAGGTATGCAATGGGAATTGTTGAGTAGGATTTATATGGGATTCAAAAGTAAGGCCTTTTGTGTCTTGGATTGGTCGTACTTCACAGTGTCTCTATGAACTACAGGTGAAGCTGCGCTGCAGGAAGGGAATTCCATCTTCACTCCGGTCCAAAGCCTGGCAGTTACTGTCTGACAGCCAGAAGCTGCTCGAAGAAAACCCTGGGAAATTTGAGGTAAAGGGAATCATGTCCTCTTTTTTTTATTTTTTTATTGGAATAACTCTAAAATGGAAACCTTTAGATTTGTATAAATTTTAGAAATTCGAAACTCTTGAAATTATTATGATTATTCTTAAAGCTGCATCATCTAGTCAGACGGTGTGCACAATATCAGTATTGGAATAAAGAAGACAGAAATAAATAGCATTGAATTGTGAAGCTATTCATGCTTTATGCTGTTTGTTTAACAAACAGAAACGATTTTGGAAAGCCTTAAGATGCCTGGATAAAGTCTACCTACTGATTTGTTTTTATTGCAAAAGCAGCTGCTATACCCAAATGCAAGTTTTACTACGAATCCTTGCTGCAGGGATGGAAATGATGAATTAATTTATTCAATATAAGCTGGATAGACTCCTGACTGTCCTGGATCAATGTTTGTAAGGAACCCAAAGTTCCTAACAGTACAGTATTTATATATGTTTTCCACTTCATGTTGTCACTCTGAAATTTGCCATTGTTATTGCATGTTTTGATGTCATGCTGCTCTAATTATTTTTGATTAATACAATTTGATTAAAACCTTTAAAGTAGTGGCTCAGTAGAGCATTTTTAAATCTAGCTGTACTAAATGGTTGCAGACACAAACCAAAGAAGGTGTAAGCTCCTTATCAGGACTTGTAATCCTCTCTAAGGGCTGTTTTTTGTCCTGGTCAGAAGGTTTAATCCTTATTATTCCAAGAAACTATTTTCTTTTTAACTTAACTATGTTAAACATTTATGTCTGGAACCTGATGTAGAATTTCTCAACACGATTTCGAGCATTTAAGACCATAAACATGGAAGATTATGGTTTAAGTCTAAAGAGAGTCTATACTGAATCTAACCTTGATAATTCTTGTTTTTCCTAATTATTTTTACTGCAGGAGCTGGAGAGAGAACCAGGTGAGGCTAAATGGCTGGATATCATAGAGAAAGATCTTCATCGGCAGTTCCCTTTCCACGAGATGTTTGCTGCACGTGGAGGACATGGGTAAATTTCCAACATTAAACTTACATATTTAATTAATAAGGAACATGTTTCCCTTATGGTAACACATTTGTATTGAAAGTGATTCGTAAACATTAAGAAAGCGTTTTTGTTATCCAGTATGGTGGAAAATTTCACCTTTTGACCTCAGGACTCGTGATTTGACAATCATTCATCCCAAATGTATTCGCTTTTACAGACAACAAGATTTGTACCGAATCCTGAAGGCCTACACTGTCTATCGGCCTGATGAGGGTTACTGTCAGGCCCAGGCTCCAGTGGCTGCAGTGCTTCTCATGCACATGCCTGCAGAGGTGAGAGCTTCACCAAACCATTATTTATGTAAAGATTCTGTTAATTCTGCAAACTAGTAAAATTAATAATGCCTTTTGAAATGTTCATAGGTTAAGTTACCCAGAAGTTGTTACCCTTGTTAAAGCAATATGATTTATAATTTTATTTGACCTGTCAAAAGTTTCTGCGCTGAAGGAAATCTAGGAGATTTTAGGACATTTTACAACCAGAACCACCATTGTATTATTTGATGTGAGGGATTAAAACAAAAAGGTCAAAATGAAGGAAAAAGAACAAGCTTGATTGAAAATCTTTCCACCGACATCTTAGTAGATTTATGTCGTGTCTTTCAGCCGTTTGAACGCATGCTAAAGCACCCATGGTTGGGGTTGCTATATTTCTTAAAGTTGAACTATTTTCCCCTGTATCAAGCTTTGCTATCCAAACAGCTTTTGTCCCAAACAAACCTCAACATTGCTCCTCCAATCAGCTTTGACTAGCTTCCCTATCCCTGCAGAAGAAAAGCATCCCCACACCACAAAGCTTTCACTGCAATGTTTCATTATGAGGATGCTGAGATTTAGGTGTGGTGTTGGTTTTCAGTTACGCTTAGCTTTTCTGACTCATTTAACTTGATGACCCCTTAAAATTCTCTGCAGCTGTTAGATCTAGTTACACATATATGTTCCCCATTGAATCATGAGGTAAGGGGGTTGGTACAGAGTCTTAATTTATGTACCTTTCACAGTTATGTACTTCATTTGGTTGCACTCTTACCTAAAAGTGACGTTTGTCACTGTGGCATAATGTGTGAAGTTTCAAGCATTCCAACATGATGCAAGACAAAAGGACAGGAAGATTAGTTCATGTTATTGTGTCATATCCATAAAAATTGTCCTCTGCACTCACTCCTTGTTTAGTCAGAAATTGTATCATAATGATTTTTGGTGTCTACTTTGCGCCCACTCAGCTTACACGTGACGGAAGAGCGTGGGCACAGTGGAAAAAACAACCAGGCATGGCAGAAGGAACTCATAACGTAGTTCCCTATACAGATTTTTGAATAATACAAGAGCAAGGAATATGAGCTTTCACTGTCATATTTTGCATCCTTTTTAAAGAAATATATATGTGCACATATTAAATCTAACCTTTTTTCCGTTTTTGTGGTTGCTTTTGACGATAATTAGACGGGAAATGGACAGAAAGGGAAGGGGAAGAATTACCAGAAAAGTCGCAGTGTTAGGACTCCAGATGGTTACGTTGATAAATGTTAGCTTCTGTTTATGGTTCAAACTCTGCCCCTTAGCCAACCATCCACCCTAATCTTTTTTTAGCAAGTTATTTGTTATTTAAGGATGCAGAATATTAATAATAAGTATATAAAGATTTATCAAAACTTAGAAATAAAATGTGAATGCACCCTATATGTTTTTCCATGGTGAGCCTTTTTGTAATCCTTAAATGATGCCATTTATGGTTATTTGACAGCAAGCCTTTTGGTGCCTCGTCCAGATTTGCGAAAAGTATCTTCCTGGCTATTACAGCGCCGGGCTGGTGAGTGATTCAAACAATCTGTTTTTCTTCTTTGAGCTTCTCAGGGTGACTGATGATCCCTTTCATTCCGTTAGGAAGCGATTCAGCTGGATGGCGAGATCTTTTTCTCTCTTCTCCGACGTACATGTCCTATGGCATACCGCCATCTTAAGAAGTTCAAGATTGATCCAATCCTGTACATGACGGAGTGGTTCATGTGCATATTCTCACGCACCTTACCGTGGTCCTCTGTTCTGCGTGTCTGGGACATGTTTTTCTGTGAAGGTATAGTTCATTTTTAGCGCTAAACAAAGGAAATAACAGTGTTGTAAAAAGAAATTGATTAATTTATTCAGATTTAATCTTTTTTTTAATGTTTTTGTCCCAGTTTCATTCTTTGAGGTAATTAAATAAAATAAATGAAGGACAAAGATAACCAAAGTAAAAACAAATTCAATTTCATTTTTTTAAAGAGAAATGGCTTTTCAATCCAAACTGGTTTAATGTTAAAATTTCCACCATGTTAGATCATGGATTAGCTGGGATTAATATTAAATCCAATCCAGTTTTCCTAACAACACACAATCCTAAACATTACTTGACTGGAGACCACATGAATATAATGTCTCCAAAAACAAGAAAAAAAGCTAAGAAATGTTACATTTACCCTGATCTAAAGTAATTCAAGAATACTTATAAAAAGATTTGTTGACATTTTCATTCGGGATAATGGTTAAAATCTGTTATTATAGCTGTTCTGATGATCCCAAATATTTCTGTGGACTGGCGGAACAGAAGTGGAATTTTCTAGAATACCTGATGCATTGGATTTTTAAAAAGAACAACAACATATCTGAAATAGAACATCATATTTGGAGTCCGTCTTTGTGGAGCTGCTTTAGAATCAGGAGGGCGTCCTCGAATAATGGGAACATTAGTTCTGTTCTCTGCCAAGAATCTCCGAAAGAAGGATGTCCAGTCAACAGTTAGTCACCTATTTTCTGCTTAACATACAAAAATAAAGAAATTGGAAATAAGATTAACTGAAATGTAAAATATTGCTGTGTATTTACAAGTTTTTTTTTTGTGTTTAGAAAAGGATTTGCTTGTGCAGTGGGATGTGTGGAGGAGTTATGCAATATTTTTCAGTATTGTTTTGTTTACTTATTGGTTTGAAAGTATCATCACACTTGCTGTGAGGATAAACAATAATCTCTGTTATCCTCAGAATAGACAATAAGTAGGCGTCAGTTGAGCTTGAGAGGAAAAGGCTGTGCTGTTGCTCTTCTGTTCTAAACTTCACCAGGTTAATGGGTTTGATATCTAATACTTTCTTCCCAATCACTTCAAGTCTTAGTCTTATTAGTGTGCTTTAGTAAAAGAAAATAAGTTTAAATAATATTTCTAAGCATTGAGCGTGAACTGGATATCACTTTCTCTGCAAATAGGTAATTTTGTCCTGCATTGTTACTGAAAGTACAAGAAAGGACACAGCATACCGATCTGGGTCCCTCTACTCAGCACATATTGGATTTTCAATCTGGAGGCTTTTTTTACCAAATTCCCTGAGGATTTGTGATGTCATTTTGGGCTCTTTTTATTGTTCTATTTTAAATCTATTGATAAATTCTTGAAATTTTTTTTATCTTTAATCACTGCAGTAAACCATTAGCTGCCACCTTTATCTCTTGGCCATCTTTATCTCCCCTTTCTTCAACCTCAGACAAGGGTTTAGCTGTTACCTATTACCACATCGCTTTGATGTTTTATCTGTTGTTTTGTATTAACAAGGTCAGTTCTTTCAAAGCTCAGCAAGTGTTAGAATTCTGTTTTATGATAAACTGTACACGATATTGAAAAGAGGTCCATAGTGTAGAAACCCAGCATTTAAGGTTTTATAAACTTGAGTTATACAGCTGGACAACGAAAGCACACCCAACAAATCTACTTTTAAATGAATATATAGAATCTAAAGAGAGAAATAAATCAAATTCAGGATCTGGGATGGCCTATTCAAATGTAAACTTGAGAGGCTGTGGCATGACCCATGTGATCATGGGACCAGAAGTTAATTTTCATTACAATAAGGTTGGTTTCTTCAGCAAAAAAAGATTAAATGATGATTTGAAATCTTTTCTATGAAGTCATCTTTGTCTGATATGCATATTTATAACAGCTGGAAATTGTTTAAGATTTAAGTTTGCTTTTATTTTGTGTCCTTTGTTTAGTAAAACTGTATTCTTTAACTCCTTGGCTCTAGGAGTGAAGATAGTATTTCGTGTGGGCTTGGTGCTGCTGAAGCAGATGCTGGGCTCTGTAGATAAGCTCCGGGAACTGCAGGGCATGTACGAGACCATGGAGCGCCTCAGAAACATCTCACCCGATACTATCCTAGAGGACATACTTGTACAGGAGGTCAGTTTGAACTTTACAGGTTTGGTTCTGTTTTCACACACAGACTCGAGTTATGAGTCATTTTGCCATATAGAACCCAGTCTCAAACGTTTTACTTCCCTCTTTGTCTTGCTTGTTTGTGGATCCACAGATCATAACGCTCCCAGTGACGGACGCGCTCATTGAGAAGGAATGCAACATTCAGGTGAGGAAATGGAGGGAGTCTAGAGGGGAGCTGACCCACCAGCCAGGCCGCCGGCTCCACGGAACAAGAGACATCTATGAGTACAAGCGACGGGCTTCTGCCATCAGCTCAGGAGGGAGCTTTTCTTTCCTCGGAAGCCCAGCGCCACCCCCTGGACCCCTGCGAGCCTCTTCCAGCCTCCTCTCCCTCCCTGGCTTCCGTAAATCTCGGGCTCCTTTCCACTCCCAGCCTAAAAAAAGCTCCTTCTCCGGGCCTGCAGGGTTGGAAGGTTTTCCTCCCTACTCTCCTCCGGCTCTTGTCTCAAGCCAAAAACCACCTATTCCTCCAGGAGCAGGTCAGAAGGCGTCAGCACCACATGTTCAAAGCCCATTAGTTGGTGGCTCAGTTGGATCATCCCACGGGCCAGCTCCAGCTTCAGAGAGCACCTCCGCACAAAGCCAAGCGGCGCCTCCGGCACCCGCACAAAGCACACCTCCGCCTAACACACTGTCCCCCTCCCCTAAGATCGTCTCGGAGCAGATCACTCCCACCATCCCTTCTCCTACTGCTAACAACGCCCCTTTGCAACCAGAGCCCTCAAAAGAAGCAGCATCATCAGCGTCTGGAGAGGAAGAAGGGAAGAAAAAGAAGAAAAGCAAAGAAGATAAAAAGAAGGAAAAGGAAGATGAGAAGAAAAAGCTCAAAGAAAAGAAGGAGAAGGAAAAGCTTGAGAGGGAAAGGGCCAAGAAAGAAAAGGAGAGGCTAGAAAAGGAGAAAAGGAAAGGGGGCAAGAAGAAGGACAAAGGGGTTGCAGAGGCAGAAGAGAAGAACGGAGCTACAGCAGCGAGAGAATCAACCTAGTTTCTTCACCCAGTCATTTCATGATAATGAAAAGGGAAGATGGGAGAAAAAACAGGTCAAAAGAACAAAAGAGCTTCTGAAACGGTGATCAATTTCAAATCTGGGATGATTTCCTGTATGTTGCATCATTTTGGAGACTTTATATGTATCAAGGACTATGATGGAGACGACTGGATTGTTGTTTTAAAAGCACCTTGAGGTGTATTTAACTCTCTAAATGCTTTTTGTTTCCCTCACTTTGAGTTTTATTGACGTTGGATGCATTTTTATAACTGGAGCACAGACTTTCAATTGTTTTTTTGTTTTTTTCGCTGAAAAGCGTACATTCATTACTTTCTTTTTATTCTTTCTCAAGACTGATGGCAGAATTTAAAGAAACATGAGGGATGGGGTAGAAGCTGTAACATAGTACTTGATATTAATTTAAATTAAAACTTAGCCGCAGCTCACAGGGTTAACACTCCATGTTTTCTCTCAAGTCTTACCTGTGGAAAGGTTTAACTGGATCCATGGGGAAAATAAAGCAGCCATCTCAAATCGGGGCACTGAAGACAAACAAAAAAGGCTTTTTATGATGTTGAGGATATATTTATTGTCTTAGTAAATGTGTATGAGAGTGTGTGTGTGTGTGTGTGCGCCTTAGTAGAGTAGTGAAATGTGTCAATGTTCAGTGTGCGGTCCACTGCAGCCTGCTTTCTCTGTGTAATTTCAAACTAATGTCGAATCATTGCTGCAGTTCTTCCCAAAACATTAATTTATTCTTTAGTACAGATCTGATGGCTGATGAATACAGTGCCGCTCAGAACCCTTCGTTTCAGCCATTAATTGTTTCTGAGGGAAAATATGTATACAACAAGCAACTGCCAGGTAGTAAAAGAAAAAGAATACTTTGCAAAAAAGCTCATGTGATTTGGATTTAAGATTAACACACAGGCTCAGATATAAATACTCCACTAATATGTTTTCATGTTATATTTGCATGTTGCAGAGAACTTTTTTTTTTTTTTGCGACTCCTCTTATAGTTGTGCCTGGATTTTTGACCAGTTGAGGTAATAGTTAGCTTGTAGGAATGGGCCCTTTTTTTATTTAAAGCATAGTCCAGTTATTCTAATCAGGATTAAATCAGCTAAATGTTAGCCTGGATTATTCATTCCAAAATCAATTTGAATCTGTTTTCTAGTTTTAGATTTGAGATGGAATTAAGGTCTTTGAATATGGTCCAACTCCATTATTCCATCAGATCTCTCCAATGCACCAATACCACTGATGGTAGTGTGATGCTTCCAATAACATGCTTGACAGATGATTAATTGTACTTCTGTTTCAAAGCCTCAACTTGTTAATCCAGTCATTTTTGCATGATCATTTAGACATTTGGCTTGTCCAATTGTCTCTCTGAATGTTTGGTTCCAGTTTAAAGGCATGGATTTCAGAGCTGCAGCTTCTTTTTTGATAGCCCTGTTAGATTATGTCATCGTGGACAGTGACACTATCATCATCTTAAGGGTTATGATGGCCGACTGGATACTCCCCGAGTACTACTTGACCATAATCCATTCATTTAAAGGAATTCCCTCTTGCAAACTGGTTTTGGAGTTGGTAACGCTGGCTAACAATAAGCTTCCCAGTTAAAAATGTTTGGACTATGCTTTAAAGTTGAGTTTGTGATATAAAATTAGCCACTCAAAGGAGTCTAGCATTTATTTTGAGATGATTGGTTAAATATCTAAACAGAGTTAAGGGAGGAACTTGTCAAGACTTCAAACACCAAATGGTTTACTCTGCAGCTGGCTGTGGAGCATTTACCCAATAATTATAAATATAAAAAAAGATAAAATCTAGGCATCTAATTATCTATCATTATTTCTTTTTAAGTTGTGCATGTTTCCTCAGCCTGTCGAGGGTAGAGCTGCAAAGCTCAAAATGAATAACGTATCCCGATGAGAGTATGTAAACTTCTGAGCAGCACTGTAAAAACAAGGGCGATTAGAGCAGATGGAGGCACCATACAGTGATAGACGTTTTTAAATGGTGTTTCTGATCAGTGGTAAAATGATTAAGGATGATTTTGTGCTTTATTTCAGGCTTATATAAAAAGTGAAGTGTTTTCGACACCTTAGGTTAAACCAGGCATCCTCAAAGTCGGTCCTCGAGGGCCGCTGTCCTGCAGGTTTTGGAGGTTTCTCTGCTTTAGCACAGCTGATTATGACGACTGAAGTTGAGCAACAGCCTGTCAATCAGCTTTCAATTAAAATCAGCTGTGTTGGAGCAGGGAAACCTCTAAAACCTGCAGGACATTGGCCCTCGAGGACCGACTTTGGGGATGCCTGGGTTAAACCAATGTCCTTAAGCTAGTATTAATTATAATCCACTCATTTTATCCAATCGATTTTCAATATTTCTTAACCTAAATTCATTAACCAATGAGACTGTGAGTCTAGGTACATTAGAACAATGAAGGATGATTTTGCACTTGCACCATTGAAGTTATTAATTTATCAGTTTGGAAATCTCTGCCTTGAGGACCTGTAGGAAGGTACCAGGTTTGCCAATGTAGCGTTACCGTCTAACCTTGACCCGTATGGGCGTATTTATGTACAAAGGGGTTTATTTAATCAAATATAGTATATTATTAATTATTTTCATCTGACTATTTTTCTAAGAGGGATAGACACCTGGTGGACTGGAACGCTGATCAGCTGCAAAGTGTAGCAGCAGGAGGATCTTCTTTTGCACATCATATCCTCTGCTTTTACATGTCAAACTTGATGCATTTCTTTGCTTTTATTTAATTTTACACTTTGTTGGTTTCGGTCGAATTTTGTTCACAAGTCTCCAGGCCATCGTCATACAGTATTAAAGAGTTTAAAGGAAACAAACGGGCCACCTTCAGAACAAAGTGATACATTTGCTTCTTCGTACTGTAGCACATGTCAAAAAGTGTTTCATGGTTTTGAAGCGGCCCTTGAGATCCTCAGTGTGCCTGTTTCAGCAGTTTGTTTTAGCATTCATAATGAGTCTAACACTCTAATCTATTTACACTCAGTGTTTTGTACTGTAACATTTCTGCATACATTCAATGGCACCGAACCCTGTCATTATATGAAAAGTAGTGCCGGAAAATTGGTGTGAAATCATTTGGTGGCAAACGAAAGAACATTGACTCTGTAACTGTACTGTTTGGTAGTTGTTTAGTTGGTCTATCATGTAATTGTGTTTAACATGTCCTCCTTATGCATTGTTTTCCCCACTTTCATTCTCCTTCAAATCTCACACAATCCTACTTTGATCATAGATGCATATTAGTGTAACCCAACCACATCTATGCAAACCTCCTTCCATTATGACTGTTGATGTGTGCCGTGGCAGCAGCACTGATTTAATCTGCTGGAGGGGGGAAAATTGTGCTTCAGTAGTTTTTCCTGTGTAATTTCAGACGTTTCATGAGCAATACCTCCTCACAGCTCATGGCTTCTTAGACATCTCCTTTGTTTAGAAAGTGAAGGATGTGATGAAAATGAATCTAACAGTATTGTTAGATTCAGAACTTCGCTCTGCCACATCGAGGATAAGTAAAAACAATAAAATCTATCCTCTTCTGCGTTTCTCCATTAATGTTGAAGCTGCTTGTTATGCTTCGTTTGGGAATAACTCCACTCATGCAAGTACTTAAAGTGTTTCTCACCATGCCGTTACATCCGTTTGTGTCTTTTAAGTTTACATGTTTTTTCTCTGGCAAAAGTAAAATGAAATCATAGCTAAAAAAATAATTCATTCCTTCAAATTGAAAACTGATGTATTTATAATTAATGACAATAATGACAGTTGTGATGAGTAATAAACCGTAATATATTAAGTCATCAGGGTGTGTGGGTTTTTTTTCTTCCTCGATATGAGCAGTGATGAGGAATCATAAGACTAGGATAGATTACAAGAGATATTTATATATTGAAACAAGAAAAAGCAGCTTTTGTTTCTCATTGATTTAAGAGGGGTTAGAGGATTACAAACTAGAATGAAGATTTTCAAGGAGGGAATATCAATGTATAGTTAAGTGACAGTGAACTGAGGAAGAGCCAGAGGTGGCATGGATGAAGATGTTAATTTTCTCTTTATGAGTGATTATGATGATAGATAGGATCAGGGATGAGTACATTAGACCCCTAGGGGGTCCACAGAGGTACTGCATGAAGGTCGCGAAAGTTTTGGTTGATTAAAATTTCCACTTATTGAAATGTCTTTAAATCTACATTAAAATGAAACTAAAACTGTAGTAAACAGATAAATGCATGCAGAAGATGTCTTTCAATCATCAATGCACACATTCAGCGACACAAAGGAGCTCTTTCAAGCTGGACACAGTTTCATTCACAACACCTGTCCCATCAACCAGGAATGAGAATCAGAAATACCTTAATAACCACAGGGCGACATTACTTTTGTTGCATGACCCAATCTGTAATAGAGTGACTATAGGACCAGTTTGATATCACAATTTCAATAATTAGTGGGTCCCCGCTCCATCTCGCCATCAGTTTGGCGGTCCTTGGCCCTGGAAGACCCCTGCATTAGAGGGTTAACTCATTAGGAAGATGAAGCAAAACTGAGATGGATTTGACATGTAGAAAAAAAAAGGATAGTGAGTACATAAGTGGACGGATATTGAGACTGGAGGCTGCCAGATAAAGCCAAGGGGAAGATTTATAGAGGAAAAAACAAAAAAACTCTATTTTTTTAATCTTTAAGTATCTTGTCAATTGAAAGAGAAATTAACGTTGTTCATGTTATGCAGAAGACAAAGTGTGTATGGCAGCCTGATGCTACAGGATGTCCTTAACCCCCTATATTTGATGCAGAATCATCTCCAAAGGTTCTAGAGTAGTCCCCAGAGCAACCAGCCTTTATTTGATTAAATCACAAACTAGTATTTTCTGTGGCTATCAAAATATATATTGTTTAATTCCAGCCTCCCGTCACATGTTGAAGTGTCACAGGAGAGAAAAATCTTGTGATGCAGATGTTGGTTAATATTATGATGTGACGGAGATAATAGCTGCTTCTTTTCTTTCCTCACTTTTTAATACGCACTTCCATCACTGCATGGCCTTCCACATTTTGGAAATGCCCTTTTTTCCTGGTGTTAGTATTTTCTTCTATTAGATTCTCCACAAATAAATATGTAATAATGTTTGATGCAACATAACCCTTGAAATATATAGGCGAGCAATTATTTTGCTCTGAGCAGTCCTTTTTAAGTGTAGCACACGTGGATATTAAAATGATATATGGCACAGCCTTCTATCAGTATAATTTTAGCAAAAAATCTGAGAAGATGAAAAGGCTTAATGCTATTAAATATTTTAAATCCTTTTACAGTAAAACTTTTTTTTCTCTTAAATGCTGTTTGGAATAGGCTGGAGGGGCTGAAAATAAATGAATATAAAAACTAGCACATCTTTTATCAGTAAATTTAAATTAAATATTTTTCTACTGAAAAGATTATTCCTGAGCTCTAATTTTTTAAATTATTTCTCAGTAATTCTTTTAAGGTTTTATCCTTCAAGATGTAAAAATGACAGTTTAAAATGAGATTTGATTTAATATGTAGATAGTCTATAGTGTTATTCTTAATTTTCTTTTCTATTCTAAATAGACTTATTTTAATAATGAATTGTTGTGCTCTTAGAGAGGAATAGTTGGCAGGTCAGGTCATTTAAGTTTCTACCGTGCCTTACAGAGCCACTGAACAAGCACACATTGTAAAAAAGCAAAGTGGTTTTATTCACATTTTTGTCCCTTTATTCATTACAGAGGAAAGGCATTGAAGGTTAGTTACTGGATCTCAGACCGCTTATGGAAAACAAGATGATTCAACGAAAGCAGGAAGGAGTGGAGGGAAGGAAAACGAAGACGTTAATGTTTTCTTTCGTCCCGTTCTCCCCATTCCTTCAGCTGGTTATTTTCACTTTTCAAGAAAGAAAAAACTGGCATCGCTTTAAGGATGCAACCTTAAATACTCTCACTCCTCTCACTGCTTACAAGCAAAAGGACGTTCTCATACTTTAGAATAAAGTCCTCATGATTGGCAAGCCCCTCTTAAATAACCTGTTCTCCTCTCAGATACTGAGGGAAAGGCTGAGGTGATGAGGCAGACAAGAGTGAAAAGGAAACAAAAGAGGTGGTTTGAGTAAATCTTGATGTTGGAAATGATGTTACAGGATAATTTTATTGGAAAAGAAATCATCCCTATTCCCAATAAGCAAACATAGACACCCCATGGGCATCAACCGTGCCAAGTCTTTGGTTTGAACATGAATGGTTGAGCTTGTGGGTTTACACAGAAGGTGAGCAGGAAGGAAGAAGATGAAAGAAAAGGGGGAAGGTAGAAAGCAGAGGGATAACTGTCTTTCACGTCTCTTTGAGTTCTCTTTACTCCTCCTTCTCCTCTCCGTGTGTGATGACGTAGCAGATGTTCTTGTAGTCTACGTTGCCGGCCACATCTGGGGGGAAGGCGGCCCACATTCTCTTGATCTGCAGAGGAAAGTCAGTCCTTCAAATACACCTTATCAGACAGTAAATACAGATCCACAGCATTTATTATGAAAATAGAGAATTTTGAATTCCCATTAACAAGTCTAAAAAAAAACTATTATAGTTCAGTTTAACTGTTTGCTGGATGTTCAGCAAATTATGTAATATTAGACAGGGCTCATACTTTAACATGTCCGGTTGTTGGAAAACTGTCACTGAAAAAGATTTGGTTGTTTACATTACATGTCCTCCTGGGTGAACAAAGGCCTGCTAAACATGTTTTATGGTCAGATGAGTGAAGAGTTGAGCTTTTTTTTCATGCTGAAAGGAGGCTTTTTTAGAGAAGTTGAGGTGCTGACCACTGTTACAATGTGTCAAGCACGGATGTGGCAGTATTTGGCTGGGGACTTGTTTCACAGCAGTGTTACTGGTGCACTGCAAAAAAGGAGTGAGGTAATGAAGATTTATATCCTTCTTTAATATGACTGTTTTCTACAAAAATATAACCATAATTATATCAAAAGCTTATTAATGGCTGCAAAGAGCCTCAGGCCAAGTTCAAATTCTCAGAGGGAGGTTAAACCAATTACCACGTATTTATATCTATATTTTAGACCCAATTCTTGTTTTTATAATAAACTAAAATGCTTTTATATAACTATCTCACCATAAAGCATTCTCATTAAAAGCACCAAATGAACATGTCATCAGTAGGAATGATGAGCGCTCATGATAACCTCATGTCTGGCATGTTTTATCAACCGACATGACTGAGTACAAGCAGTGAGCTTACGTCATCTGCGGAGAACCTGTCGCACTGAGTGGTCAGGAGCTCCTCAAGGCTGCAAGAGACAAAACAATGTAATGAAAGATTTAAAATGTTTTCTTTTTGTGTAGAAATGCATAGTGGGTAAAAAAAAAAAAAAAAGAGGGGTTCTCACAATTCCTTCTTGATGCTTCCGGTACCCTCAGGGTCCAGGACTTTGAAGGCAGAGAGAATAACATCCTCGGGATCAGCGCCTGATAAGAAAAAAAGGGTTTAACTTGTTCTGCAAAGTCTGAAGCAGCGCGCCAAATGTTTTGCCCGTTTTTGTCCCACCAAAAAAAAAAACGGGCACCCACCCTTCAGCTTCTCTCCAAACATGGTAAGGAAGACGGTGAAGTTGATTGGGCCGCTGGCCTCCTTGATCATGGCCTCCAGCTCCTCATTCTTCACGTTCAGTTGACCTTTATAGAGGAAATAAGAGAATTAGAAAAAGAGGCCATAGTAAAAAAGCCACACTGGTATCTGTCTGTGTTTAAATAACAGCTCACCCATTGAGGCCAGCACGTCTCTGAGGTCGTCTTTGCTGATGATGCCGTCTCTGTTCTGGTCAATGATTGTGAAGGCCTGCAAAGCCGAGAATTAGTTTACTACTTGGACACAAAAAGAGCTCTTGATTCAAAATGATTTGCACGCCAAAGTTTCAATGCATTTTAATTGTATTTTGTATAATATACGTAACCAGAGAGCAAGGACTGGGCAATTGCTGGGTTGAAGAAAGAATATTTTTTTGTACTACATTCTTTTTACATTGATGATAAGATCTACTGTGACTAAATTACTTTAGAATTAGCTAATTAGAAAACAGAGTCAAGAATTTGGCCCGATTTCAAAACTACAAACATATGGTCCTCCAGCTATACAAGGGTTTAACCACCAAGAGAGCTGTAAGACAAATGACAGGGCAAAGAGGGTCAACGATCTGTCCTTTATGGAAAAGAAGCCAAAGTAACAAGTCATATGGAGAAAAAGAAGGAGCACTGTTCACTCAAATTTGGTTAATTATAGATACCCTACATTCAATCTGAGAATTTAAGCAACATTTTCTTACATCTAGATTTGAGGTGCTTACATAACCCAAAATGCCTTACAGTTGTTATTTAAGCAAAATGGGTTTTTTTTCTTTCATTTGTTGAATAGAAAAAATATCTTCCTTTCACTTTACAGTCATGTTCCGCTTTTTGTTTTTCTATAAAAAACAACCAAATGAATTAGCAGGTTTGAATAGGTTTGAAGCGCTTGGCTTCCTAACTCAATTGTGTTTAAAGTTGCAGTGGGGAAGTAACTTTCACAGAGGCTCCACCCAAAATGTCAGACTTGGCCTTGATGATTCGAGAGAGGACTGAACCCTGAGTCTTTTCTTACAAGTTAATTTGGGAAAGTATCATGGGGAACAGCTGCCCAAACCCTCCACGGTGTGCCAGTGTAACTTAAGAAACCTCTCAGGCCTGAACTTAGCAACCAACCTTCTTCTTCACCCTCTGGGTTCGCTTTTCTATTTCTTACCCTTCCTCTTTTACACACAGAGACGCTCACCCAGGCTGTTTATGTGCTGATAGCTGCACATGCTTGCCTCTGGTGGGTACCTTTCCATCTCTGGAACGTGCTAAGATCATCGCAATCATCACACCATATTTCCATTTAGTGCCACTCAAGAAGCCTGGATCGTTTGTCACAGAAGGTATGTTTTCCATTTTGGACTTGAGCGGCATCTTCATCCGATCTGCCAACAGCAGTTCTTATTTCCAATCTCTATCACTCATTTTCCTAAATACACTGAGTCAATTTAGTGTAACTTGATGCTAAATCTTTCTAAAAATATTGCAAACCAGACACCTCAATTAGTGCTGTTTGTTTCTGTACTTGAACGTGGGGCTACAGTCATTCTGTTTGTCTTGGCCAGCTGTAACAGAAAGCTATGAGATGTTTGAATACCAGCTGAGCAGGAGGTCAAAGGTTGGGCAAAATATGGAGAGCTTGAAATGCTGCGACAATTTCAGTGCTTCATTTAATGACATTCACCTGCTTATTAATCTGTCAGGGGAGCAGAGGAGGCATGCAAGTCAGCAACTGTTGTGAAAACGGATCAGATAGCAGCTAAATCTGATGGCAAATAAATTCAAACGCATTTGATTTAAATCATACAACACATTTTTTTCTTTTTTTTATGTGTGTGATTCAAATACATTTTGCTTGGTTAAAACATTACCTCTTTGTACTCCTGAATCTGGCTCTGCTCAAACATGGAGAACACATTAGAGGAGCCGCCATCTCCTGCTGCTGCCCTCCTCTTGGCCTTCTTTGGTGCCTGGATGGAAAGCACAGAAACCATTTAAAATACTAATAAGAAGTTACCACCACTCATTCATTTGATTCTTTACCAAAACAATCCAGCAAAAAAATATTTTCCTCTTATTTAAAATGTTTAAAAATTCAAAACAATTCCTTGGTTTCTTTTTTTTTAACTTAACTCTTCAAAAAAACGGTAAAGCACCCAAAGCTTAAATTAGAAACTGCTTTAAAGATCTAAATTACTCTTCACATTAGAATTCCTTGGAGAGAATTGCATGTTTGAACCACAAATATTAAGACGGATTATTGTCTGTTAGCATCTTCATATTAGTTTTGGTTCTCATATCAATAGCTACGGCATGCAATATACAAGTAGATAAAGTATACTATGGTGGACAAGAGATTCAGCAGATAAGAGCATTAACAAACATTAATTATCCTTAAAATAAATGAAAATAAAAATTTATTTAAATAATTAAACTCAAAATCAATATAAAATTGAGAAAAATCAAAGTAAATCCAAAGTTGTTGTTGAATTCCTATCCAGATATGTCCTTCAGCAGAGCACAGGATGCAGGAACCCCGGTACTCACCATCTTGAGATGCTGAGGGTGGAGGTTTGGATGATCAAGTAAGAACAGAAATTGTGAAGCCGCGTTGCACCTATATTCCCGGGGGCTTATATACCCCTCCTTAGGCGTGTCTATCTTTAGCCTCAGCTTCAATTTTGGATGGCGATATAAGAGAGATAGAGAGAGAGAGGTCGGTGGTAAAGGGATGGGAAAAGCTAAGGAGACAGAATGGCGGAACAGCTATCACCTTACAGCAGATCAAAAATAGACCCAAGAGTCTTGGAATTAAGTAAACCCGATAGCTGCGGGACTATGCACTCCCACGTGGACTAATAAGGATATTCAGAACATAGATGCTTAGTTGGATCATTGGACACTGCCCCCCCTCCTCCAACTGCTTAAAGAAAGATACAGTGGCCACTCTCTGGCTTTATTTTTGGTTTGTGATCCACGTTGAGATTTTATATTTTATGCACTTAGGGACTGATGCAGCTTTTGGCCTGCATATGCAGAGCTTGACTGTCTTTATGAAGCGGAGATTTTCCCACACAAGAAATGACAACATGGTCTTCTGCAGGAGCACATATGCATTGCAGCATTAAGATTTTCCTTATGAAAATAAATTAAAACAACAAAAAGAAAAATTATGATTAAAAAAAATATTTAAAGCTCATTAAGAACATGGATTTTTTTTAATTAGCATGTATTTCTGATTTTATATCGAAGTGTTTACATATTTCTATGAAACTTCCCTTTCCTTATTTAAAAACTATCTAGTAAATATAAGCTCTGTATTAAGATAACAGTTCAGCAGTTAGATTACATTTTTTTCCCCACCTTTGTAAGCAAGAACTGGATAATTCAAAACTATTGCTATATTCAGCTTCAACATTACCCTTACTGCCATAATGTAAGTTTGATCATTTGTGATGACAAATAAATCAAAATAAGAAAAGTGTGTTAGGGTAATAAAGATTTAAGTATAAAACCATGTAAAAGCCTTGTAGAATGCTTTCAAGTGGAAAACTTTAGGCAGAATATTAAAAGAAATAAATTCTTGACATGCACTAATTATGATGAAGAACTTTATTTTGTTTAATCTTTTGCGTCCGACAAAAATTAATGCAAACATTTTTTATTTTCAA
This sequence comes from Cyprinodon tularosa, assembly GCF_016077235.1. NCBI lineage: Eukaryota > Metazoa > Chordata > Actinopteri > Cyprinodontiformes > Cyprinodontidae > Cyprinodon > Cyprinodon tularosa. Next base: position 1,050,823 of record NW_024037838.1, on the reverse strand, counting down.
CAGAAAGTCTTCAGGTTTAAATGAACCAAAACAAGTGTCACCGCTGTAAAATATGGTCTCGTTCTTCTCTGCAAAGGTGTGTTTGGATATGAAGACTTCCCCACCTGTTGCCCCCTCCTCTTTGCTCCGTCTAGCCTTCATATCCCCCCACCCCCTACTTAAACAGGCGATTACTTAGCAGTGCAGGGGCTGCAGACCCTCCCTCTGTGCGGAATATAAAAGGGACAGCTGAGGGTAACCAGAATAGCAAAATAAACTTGATTGTCTGCCAGCAATTTCACCCGACAGCAAAATGTTTTTTGAAGGTTTTTACATCCACAGTGACCACAGAGATAATCTGTTTTTAATCTCATTTCCTACTTGTTTAAAACTGCTTCATATTATGTTTTATTCCTTTTGTGGTTTCTTGAATATGTGTTATTCCACTGATATCTTTCTAAACAACATGATGGGCCATGTCTCTGTTCTTCACTGGTTTTAGCTCCTGCTGTAATTTAGATTAACCAGTGTGGTGTTGGAAATCCTGTCAGTCACCCAGCCGCTTCTGCTAATATGAAGATGTCACATAATGTTGGGTCACCGTGGCAAGCAGGAAAATGAGCTGTCAATAAGATATATTTATATAGCCATTATATAGTAGGATTTTGTTTTTCACAAAACAAGTCTAAAGGAATGAGGGAAAAGTCTTTTAAAGCAGTAATCTAGGAGAATGTGATTAAAATCAGTTGTCTGACTATAATACATCTTTATGAAAACTAAGAAACAGTGAAGCTTTAGTTGATGGCTTCATAGTTCTACAAGCGGATGATTAAAAAAAAAACACCCAATGCAAGACTATGAATTGAGGATGTGTTGAGCAAAGGGGGTTAAAGAAGAAAGACAAACACTGGGAAGATTACAGAGAATTATCATCCTGCAGTGAGAGGATGGAGGGACATAGTAGGATGCTTGTTTTAGCAATTGTTGTGCACAAAATTATAAGATGATAACTTTTTACTTACATGTTTTTAAAATACCTTCAAAAAATACTGACTGGGCCTTTTTGATCCTGTGTTTACCTAAGTGACATTTCTATTCAAGAAAAGCTTTAGAAAAGAGCATTTTAGGGAAAAATGTAACTTTATGTCTAACTTTTGTTGACCTGATCATCTATATGAGGGGTTACCTACCTTTTTAAGGCTGAGGGCTACTTCATGGGTACTTAGTCATAGGAAGGGCTACCAGTACTGTTCTATTAACTTGATGGGTCAGTGATTGCCTAAACTTCACAGATAAATAACATATTTTTATTGTTTTATTTTATTTCTAACCTTCTTTTAGATATTGTAATTTTAAAATCTCTATTAATGGTTATATGCTCTATCTGATTAATATGATAAGATGCTCGATAAATCATTAAAAACAGAGATCAACAGAATAAAATACATTGCATGCTTGGTGGTGGTGCATGCTTCTTATTTTACAGATCCTTTGTGCAATTTATGCTGAACAGTAAGATTATCATACCAATATTTGCATACTGTAGGAGAAGAACAGGATTATTGCAAACAGAAACCTGGGACTGGATTTAAACATACAACCTAATTGGTTTAAGGTGAAAATGCTAAAAATATTGCCGCTTAAATTTTTTATCTGATTATCATCTATTGTGTTTTTTTTTTCTTTCTTTCACAAAAAAAAGAAATGTTCCTCTTATTGCATTTTTCAGTTTACATGTTAGAAATGTTAGAAACTAGGTATTGTTTATTTAATGCTTGGATATTCTTTACATGCAATGTAAAAATAACATCTTTAAAAACAGAGAGGGAAAAAAACAAAACCCCAGACTTCTCATAGACGTATAAACCGGACGCTTCATTATTTCAAAATGTTTACATCCGACATTAATGAGTGTTTCCATACAGATGTGTGCTTACTACAGAGGCTGCTGCTGTAAGCTGACACCTCCCTCCAGTCCTCTAAAACCATCAATCACTTTCTAGACGATTGGTATGTCTCTCTTTAGGGCCTGGAATGTAAAGAAGCTCCCAGGTTGACCTATGGGGAAGACTGACGGAGAGAAGAGAGGGGACATCCGGATTTATTACACCATGTTCAGCTTTTACTTAGATGACTCAGCAGTATCAGTGACTCACAAAACTATACACATTTTACACACTACAGTCATGTTTTTTTTATGAATCAATCCAAAACATATTTCTATAAATAAACATTGACATATATCCTTTCCAATTTGAGTGAAGGCTTTACAGTGACCCAGTTCTTGACACTTCCCTTGGTTTGATTCCCATGTCTGCATTTGGTTTCTGTCATGATCTTTGGATATAAGATTTTCCTTTTTGTCATTACTTCTCTTAGTTATTCTGTCCTATAAGGTATTACCAAAAATAATTTTTTTTCTCTCTGCTGATTATATCTAAAGATGTTGTTTTCCTCTGATTATCACAACAGCTTCCATTTTCATTCTCCAGACTTCCATATTTAAAGTGTAACTCACCCCCAAATCCAAAATTTTAAACAGTGTAAACTGGATCTTTAAAGGTGCTCCTTTAGTGTTACTGTGCATCCTTTTACACAATCTTGTGACATTTTTATTTCCGCAATATTTGTCTAGAAATTACCTCATCGCTGTCAAAGGGGTTAAACTGTGGCTATTTCAATTTAATTCCCTTATTGGTTCAAACCACTAATTCGTCACCATGGGTAGTTTGGATAAAAAGGCTGCCTGCTCAGACATAGGCCTACCCAGAATATCATCCTGTCCTCTGCTGCCTCAGCAGTGCCATCTTGAGGCATCGCTGAGTCATTGCCTTGAACCAGGTAGCTCAAAATGATAAGGCTTTGGCACTCTGGGCTCCCAAAAAATTTCCCCAACCTCCAGTAATGAGGGAGATGAAATTTACTCCATTTTAAAAGATCTATCGATGGCATAACCACTAAACCAGCATCCTTCTGCTCACTTATGCTTCATGGCTAATTGTCCTGACCACCCATCCCTCCACTTCGCTCAAGTCCCCCACCCATCGCTACCTCTCCAGATCTCTTGACACTGACCAATTACATGGCATTTTTCAAAACTTGTCTCTGGGTGGAGTTATGCTATTAGACCGGGATGAATTCCACTTTAAGTTCACTGTTGGCTATTGTTCCCTTTAGACTTTCCGTTATTCTCCTAGTTTTATTGCTGCCGACTCTACTTGTGCTTTATGAGCTGTTCTCCTCTTCATTATGCTCATCCCACGATCCTGACAGTAAGTGAATGTTCTCCATGTAGATGAATGGCTTTTACGCTTGGTATGTCATGATTTTAATCAAGAGCTCGGACCCACATGCAGAAAACTAATACAGAGAGACCAGGGGAAAGTTTAACAGGTTTATTGAGAAGATTGTGATGAATCCAGTGAAGCTCTGAACACTGCTAAACCGGAACTGGAAAGTGAGGGGAAGACACTGCGGTTAGTTCAGGCTCAGTGGGAAATTTGATTCTCGAACTTGAAGAGGAGAAATAGATTTCAGACTCACGTTTCCAGAAAATGGCTGACTCTTTGACTCCAGTAGGTGTGGGGTGTTCCAATGTTTGTCTCATTCGATGGAGGGTGGACAGGGTTTACCCAGAATGTGGTTGTTTGTAGGTGAACGGAGAAGCTGACTGCCACTTAGATTTCCTGCGGTACTTGAACGGGTTGCTCAGAGAGAAGCCCCAGACATTCCTTGGGGAAATGGGTTGATCAGAATCACATCCTTGAATCCTTAGCTCAGCTTGATTCTCAGAAGATCCTTCCAGGGGAGAGAAGGTCCAAAACATCCAGTTGCAGGATGACTTCCTGCCGAGAGGCAAAGACAAAACAACAAGGTTAAAACTCAGATAGACAAAAACTCAGTTTGACTCAGCAAAACTCAGCTTGGCTAGAGTACCCAAAACTGGCAAACACTCTGGCATCAAGGTAGTGGCAGTCAGCAGCTTAAGAGCACTCCGTTAACGAGGTAACCCTTGTGAGGAGGTGAACCAGGACCAGGCGCCACCTGGTGGAGGAAGGAAGACAAACACACAAAACACAAACCACACAGACAGGAGTCCTAACATGGTAAAGCTCAAAAAATTACTCTAAGATTAACTGGGCATGCTATGTTAACCTTAGGTGTGAATGTGTGAGTGAATGGTTGTTAGTTCTGTGTCTCTGTTACCCTAAGATACAGTGAAAACCGGCCACAGTGTACCCGCCTCATCTGATGACCACTGGAGGTTAAAGTGTAGACCATAGACAGACAAAAAGATTTTTAGAACAAAAAATAAAATGTACTACTAAAAGAAAAATGCAAGTAGTATTTACCTAATTGAAGAAATGGGCAATTCCTGTAGATAAATACCTCAATTGTAAAACCATTAAATTTAACTGAGATTGACTTTTGCCAGAAGCTCAGTCTTTGTCTCACTTCATCGAAGAATAAAGGTTTAGTTAAAGTCCAAGCAGAGTGATGCAAACTTTCCATATCTGATCTTAGCATGATAATTTCTAAGAAAGCAAACTTTATGGCTTCAAGATGTTTGTTGCAATTCTTTAAGTTTAGAAGGTTTTTTCTTATGTCTCTCACCATCCTGTGGCTGTCCATGGTGGCAGGACAAATATGGGCCTATGTCTAGACCTATGATATGTGTCTAAAAAAAGGTAGTCTGTGTTATATTTGACCCTAGAAACGGGAAGTCACTGGTAAATGATCATGAGCTCATCGAAACTCTGCTTAACATAAAAAAGGGTGGGATTTCATAAAAGTTTTCATTTTTTTATTTGCATTCATTTAAAAAGGGCTATTAAACATACCTATCTTCGTGGCAAATGGGACTTTCTTGAAAGCCTTTTTGTTTTCAGTTTTCTTTAAAGTGAATAAACTATCAAAATCAAGGGTGTAATTATTCTGCACCAGAGTAAAACTACTAAAATAAAACATTGATTTATTTTAACATATTTTAGTCATCTTTGCTGGGATCCGTCTTGATCATTACTTTGCTTACATCTTCTTTATAGTAGAATACTGGGATCCTGCTTCAACATAGTGACTGAATAACATTGTGGTTTTACTCCTGGAAAACAGGAAGCCATGGTGTAAAAATGAAAATAAATAAATAGAATAAACAATAGAAATAGATCAATTTCAAAACTAAGTTAACTGTTTAGTTGGATACATTTCATAGGAATGATTAGTGCCACTTGTGATTTTACTTTTTGTCTCTTAATTTGGGACGTTTTGCCTTATTGAATTAACACAGTTGAATCAGGGTTGTATTTCAGATTATTCATTATTCATTAACTTAGAATACTGTTACTTGAAAACACAAATTTTAACTGAATGGTTAAAAAAACCTAGGTGAGGTTTAAAACTTTTTCGCAGTGCTGTAACAGGCCTTTAATATATACACTAGCAGCTTAGTTAGTTCTCATTTTTAATTAGTCAGGGTTAACCACGTCTGTGTTTAACTTCCGTAGCAACACTGTTTCATTTAAATAAAGTTTGTGTTTCCTGCATGTTACTCTTCACACAGAATCAAAATGTTATGGTGTAATTGTGTTGATAAAGAAAGAAATACTCTAAACAGAAGCTGCATTTAGTGGTTCTATATTTCCCTTATCTTGTCCCTGCAGCTCCATCTGCTGGTCTCCACCTTCCATGGAACGTCAGCAAGCTTTTCTAAAGTTAGTCCAAAATGCCACCTTTAGCTGCATTTCCCCAAATGATTTCCTCACAGCTTTAGGTAAGGGCTCAGTTAATCTCTATACAGCTCAAACACTTTCAATTAAAAACATATTGTTTGCTTTTTGAAAAACAGATAAGAAATAAATACTTTTTGCCAATAATGTCTCCATCTTCTTTTTGTTTTTAAATAATTTTTTTGCCTCAAACTTTGGACCTTTGACATGCAAGCGTCAGTTATTTATGGACAAAAGCAATAGCAACTTCATGGAATAATCTATCTTGGTCCTGAATGACGATATGTGAATGGGATGGTATTACTATCGTATAGTGGTGCCATTAGGCAACAGCAGTTGAAAAAAAATTGCGTTACCACAACAGAAATAATTTACTCCAGTCAGTTGCTGGGGCACCTGACAGTCAAAACAGTAACTTATGATCATGATTTTAGTTTTTATTTTCCCAAACAACTTATTATGCAATTGGCTTTCAACTCAATTGGTAATAAAATTATGGATCAATCAAAAAATTTGCAGAAGTATTTTTGAACATCCAAACATACTTAACACTGCTTGGTAAATACTGCAAAGAAAGAACAGAGAAGACACATTTAACCTGCCTTTAAAGAGGTGCAAATGCACCAAACACACTTTCTGCTTCCTATATCTAACAAACACAGCTATGCAAACACATCACATCACATCAGCCCTTTCATACATCTAGTAAATGTTTTAAACTGTTTAACACTGAACATAAAATGGGTATCACAGCATAAACCAATGAAAGTCTGCACAGTAAAACTCAATGCTTCAGTTAAGGTTTAGTTCCTGTTTGACACTCGTGAATAACTTATATCAGTTCCCTTTAAAAAGGTTTCAGTCCTTTTTCCATTTTTTTTTTAGCCCAGATCGATAAGATCTTTTTCACTGTGGTTCTCCTCTGTTTGTCGACTCCTCAGCCACTCTTCTCTTGCATTTTGAACCTCCTTGCCATAATAGGCATGCAGTTTGCTAAACTCCACCAGTGGATCGGACCCCACCAAGGGCCATTCGCCATATAGCGGTGCAGGCCCGTTAAGTGGTGTCACATAAGCATTTCTCCTCGGCCATTTCTTCGGGGACTTTTTACCTGCCACTTTAGTTGGTAGTGAGCGTGGCGGTAAAGCAGCAGTGGCGCTGAAGCTTCTTCCCTCCCTGACCACTGCTGAGGGGCCAAGGGTCGGTACCAGCAGGCTGTTTGTTGGTGGACTAAGGGATTTGAAAGAGGAGCTGGGGACATTAGATTCTTGTTGCTGTTTAGCCTCTGCAGAAAAAAGAAAACATAATTAAAAAGTGTTGCTCTAAGCTTTTTAGAGGGATATTTTAGCATGTAGTAAGGGATTTATTATTTTCCCATATCTGCACAATATTGAAAACAATGAGAATCTTTAACATAATCCCTGGACATTCCTGTGTAGTCCTGTAAAAAAAAAAAAGTACCCTTATAAATAACGAAATAAAGCTGAATATAGCTGACATTTTTCATGATGTCCTTTGTTGGGGGTGTTGTAATTACCATGCAAACCTTACTTTGCTCATGTCGCAAAAACCTACCAGTCCTGTTTAATATCAGGCAACAACTGCATCTCTATACTGCGAAAACAATCTAGAAAATAAGTAAGGCATTCTTAAAATAAGGTGTATTTACCCTTGATTTAAGTAGTTAAATAAGATGATTGCCAATTGAATTAGTATTTTTACTCTTAAAATAAGATAATTAGATAACATTGCATTAAAATAAGACAATGCAATTCTTTTTTCTTATTTTAAATGTAAATTTATCTTTGGCCATCTCACTTCCTCAAGACAAAATGCACTTATTTTAAGAAAATAAAAACGTATTTAGATTTCTTTTTTTTTTTTGAGTGTGTGTTGTAAAATAGCACAAGTAAAATACTAATCAGGCCTCAAATTAATCTAAAAAATATAGTCAGCATGTTATTTATTTATTATTTTTTTTACAAGGCAGCCATATTAAATAATAGTCAACACTGGCAGAAAACCTTGTTTTGGTCTTTCGTAGTTGTGATTCTATTTCCTGAGGGATGATCCAGATAATATTACAAAATTAAACCTGAAATATTCCTACTTCTTAGATCAAATTAATAGCATGACTTATTTCCAGCTTTGGAAAATCAACTTAACATCTCCCGATGCTGTTGGAAATCCAATATGGCTGCATTAGACATAACAAGTTGTGATATCTGCACTACTAAGCTTTTCTTTTTGCACTTTGCCAGTTCGTGCAACATTAAATTGTTTGCACACATAAAACTATACATCTATAATTTATGAGTGAAAAGGAAAAATGGTATTTTGCAAATAAGCTTGCAAGGGCTGATATCTTGTAGCTTGACCTTACTGTTAAACTAAAAGCAAACAAAACAAAAAACAACAATAAATCCTGTCATAGTTACAACTTGGACTCTGACTGCTAATAAAAAAAAAATCCTGATATTTTAAATGGGGAACCTGCATATTTGGATCATTGACTAGCAATGACTGAAGGAGGTAATTATGCTTAAGATATCAAACTGGAAAAGTCTAAAGACCAAAATAAATATATATTTTTATTAAAACTATTTATTTTTTATGAATAAAAAAAGAAACAGTGAAGAGAGGGATTGAAATAATACAGCAAAAATGACCCATAAAAAAATCAATAACCTACATAAAGTTCTGACGCACCTTCATACTGCCTCTCCAGGTCTCTCAGCAGACAGGACAGATAACAGTGGCTGGCAAGGAACAACGCTTTCATCCAGCGCCCCTGAGTCTGAGCATCTCCTGCAGCAAACCTGTAGGATTTAAATCCAGCTCCAAACTCCAGGGAGAAGGGAAAATACCCATCAGACTCCAACATCTGAACTGTGCACCCCTCCAACACGATGACACCCATAAGGTGTCGATCAGCAGGACGCTCCTGGTAGAAGAGCAGGTTAGCTTTCAGGACAAACCACCGTCGATAATAGGTACCATTTCTCTCCTTCTGTGAAAAAAGAGAAAAATAAAGGAAAAATGTTTTTCATATGATTAAAAGCTGATTGGAGGTTTGAATTTGATTGTATTCCAGAACCTTTTTATAGAGATATCCCTCCTTATCCACCGGAGAGGTGCACGATAGAAAATGGGTCAGAATCTTCTCATGGAGCTTCATCCTGGCTCCTAAAAGACAGAAAGTGTGCTTCCATTTGATGTATTTGTAGCAGACAACACTATTGGTTTTCAACCCAGAGATGGTTTGAATTATAAAAAATTAATTTTTAATACATTAAGCTTACACATGTCTGGTAAAAGTCAGAACTATTTAATGATTATCAAATAAATAAAAGTTTTCCCAATTCTGAAAAGTAAAGAGTCAGATATTGCAATTAGTCTCAACATTGTTTGGGGAACTCTGTTTTTAAGAATGGTTGCTTATTATTTTATTTTGTGTAAATATTTTTTTAAATAAAAATGTGTCATCTGATCAGTTTTGATCAGATACCGACTTTATTTTAGCCTAAATGAGTAGGCCTTATATGCAGATGTCAGCGATTCACAGTGATATAATAAAATGGGCTTTTAGTAACTGGGAGAATTGAACAATGGATTTTTATTTTGTAAATTGTCGGTACAGGCATTAACTGTGCAAAATTTAACTGGGCCTTAAACCTCATTGTAGAAAATCACAACAGTCGACTATATTATATATAAAACTATAAAACAACAATGAAAATCCCATCATCTACACTGATACTGTATATGACAGCTATATAATAGCATCTAAAAATATTACTGCATTATTGAATATTGCATTATTTATATATAAGCTCAGACTATTTGCTGCATCCTAGTCAGCACATGAGCACACAGCTGTGGTTTATACGTGTATATGGATACAGACATATACACATATATACCTAGTGTCTCTGCCCTAAGCTGATGGATGGCATTATGTTGAGGAAAGATCTGATGAAAAAATGCTTACAATACTGTTTTGTGATTTATTTTATATTAATAGGGATATTGGTGAAATCTGTGGATACATTGACCCATACATGCACTACTGTATATTTACAAATGTATTGCTCACCCATTCAAATGATTAGAATCAGGTTTTCCAATCACTTTTATGGTCACAGGTGCATAAATCAAGCACCTAGACATGCAGAGCATAGTTAGAAATATTTGTGAAAGAATAGGACACTTTTAGGAGCAAAATAAATTCCATTGTGGAACTGTGACAGGAAGCCACCTGTGCAACAAATCCAGCTGTTAAATGTCCTCCCTTGATATTCCACAGTCTGCTCTCAGCTGTATCATATGTAATTGGAAGTGTTTGGGAACAGCAGCAACTCAAGCCACGAAATGTCAAGTTAAATAAACTGAGGGTGACGGTCAGTCTATGCTGACCGTGTTATTGGAGGGCAAATATAATTTGAGCGAAAAGGCCCAATTTTTGAAAGCAAGTAAAAATAAAAAGTTTAAACCACAATGTTTTTGTCTAAAAATGAGATGAAGGTTTAAATCAGTCTTTAATAGAAAAGCATTTCTGTGTGAGGTTTTTTGCATTTGGAACTGCAGAGCTATAGAATACATGCCAAACACTACAAAAAATAGAAATTTAAGTGTATTTTTCTTGAAATAAGTGTACTTTTACTTAATTTGAGCAGGTAAGTATGATAGTTTGCCAATGGAATGAGATTTAAGAGGTTTAAAATTAAAAAAGACCCAATTACCTTAATTCATAATCTATTATTATATATCTGTTTTAAGGAGAAACATACTAATTCAGTCTGCTCTCAGCTGTATCATATGTAATTGGAAGTGTTTGGGAACAGCAGCAACTCAAGCAACGAAATGTCAGGTTAAATAAACTGAGGGTGACGGTCAGTCTATGCTGAAGCCATAATGCAAAGATGTAGCCAACTTCTGCAGTCAATCACTGCACACCTCTAACTTTCATGTGACCTTCAGATTAGCTCAAGAACAGGGAGCTTCGTGGAATAGGTTTCCATGTCCAAGCAGCCTCATCCAGGCCATACATCACTAAGTGCAATGCAGAGAGTCGATGCAGTGGTGTAAAGCACGACTGTCACAGCATTCTGCCAAATGTAAATATTTCTGGAATGGGGGTTATGTGTGTGTTTTTTTTTTTTTTTTTGGGAGCTGTGCTTGGCTCAGAATGCCTCTGTATACAGAAACATTTTGCATCAGAGCACAAAGAAAGGTCCATAAAGGCATGGATGGCAGAGTCTGACGTGGATGAAGCGGACTGTCCTGGACTCAACCTGATAGAAAACCTTAGGGATGAATTAGAGCGAAAACTCAGAGTCAGGCCTTCTCGTCCAACATCAGTGTGTCACCTCACAAATGCACTTCTGGCAGAATGGTCAAATAATCCCAAAGACACACTCCTACACCTTGGGGAAAGATTTCCCAGAAGAGCTGAAGCTGTTCTAGCTGCAAAGGGTGGACTGACGTCATATTGAACCCCCATGGATTAACAATGGGATTAACAGCTCAAATGTGAGTCAAGGCAGATGAAAGAATACTTTTGGCAATATTGTGTCTTTAAAAATTGAAAGCTGATAAATTCTTAAAGGAAAAAAAATATCTGGTAAAGCACATTGATAATTTCCCAACTTTGACAAGACGCATCTTTTTAAACTCTTAAAGTGAAATAAAGATTTTGCAACCATTCCCTGCTGAAACTGCCTCAAGTTGCCCCATACATTTAAAGTGTTCCACACTGAATATTTTCAAACACAATTTATAAGTACTGTTTTTTTTTATTCCCCATATCTACATATTGTTAACAATGTTGTGCCTTGATGAAAAAAAAACCCAACCCGTTAATCTAAGCTTTTATTGCTTTGCTTCATTTCTACAATAAATTAAAAAGTAACATATTTGCTCTTTTTTATTCTCTTCCTTTAGTTTTTATTATGATCGTCATGTTAAATGTTTGATTTATGAAACATTTTGTGTTTCTACAACCCTATCTATAAGTTTCAAATCACTTTGATTTTCTTTCTTTTGCTCCCACAGAAACTTCAATTTCTCCTTTAAAAATGTGTTCCCTATTAGTAGCTGATGTTTATTTGATTTAATCTTTAGTTTATTTTGAACTTGTCTGCAATTTTAGTCATACTTTCCCACCCCCTGTTCATGACTATGTCATTAAAGGATAATTTGAAGGATTTAAAGGGACAAATTAATAGTAAACATATACGTTCACACCAATATATATGCAGGTTTTGCTTATTTTTAAGATTCTAACCAAATCCATTTCTTTTTACAAGCACTAAAGCACGTCTAACTTAATCTGATTAAATGCTATAATGTTTCAACTGTTAAAACTGGGATGTAAAAAAAAAAAAAAAAAAAAACATATGCTGCAAGTTGGTATATTTTTGTATATATATATATTTATTCAGAACATATGTCCAAATAAAATCTACATCCAATGTACAATGGGGTCTTTTTTTCTTATTTTTGGAACCTCAAAAGAACAAAAAGGGACAACCAAAAACAACCCCTCCCACTCTCTCTATGTCGCAACACATGTACATGGTAGTAGTATTATATTAAGCATTAACCATATTTTTGAAAGGTCAGAATTAAGAAAAAAGGGCACAACAAAAATATTGGAATAATTGAAACACGGTTAAGATCAATACTGATCAGTCTTCAGGTCTAATCTGGTTAGAATGTCCAAGAAGGGACTCCATATCCGGTCAAATTTAGCCAATGTCCAACATACCAAATGGAGAATTTTTTCAGGAGTTTAGTATAACAATAGTTTGTTGATCCAATGTTTGTTGTTAGGAGGCTCCATAGATTTCCAGTTTTGAAGTATACACTTTTTTGCAAGCAGGTATATTTGATAAAAATATATGTTTTGAACACAACAGAAAATAAAGGAATATCTAGATTAGCCCCAATTTATTCATCAAAGCACATGTTGCAATTCCCTCTGTGTATTTTATTTAACTAAAATGTGTTAGAGACATTATTGTCGATTTGGTAGAAAAATAATTTCCATTGTGAGGAATTTATTGACTAAGAAAAACAACCTAGATATTTCAGCCAATCACCTGTCAGATCCAGTCAAGTTAAACTGTTTGATTTCAGCCAGGCACTGATTGATTTGTCCATCATTATTAATAAGTCAATAAGCAGCAGCAGCTGTGCAACACTTTGTAACCACATTAAAACACTCCTACCTCTGTGTTCCTAATGGATACAAACAGAACATTCTAGGGAGAAATAACTGTCTTCACACTTTAGAAGTACAAGGATAAAAATATTAATCTAATTCTCATTTTCCTTAGTATGGCCACTTAGTCTGCTTAGACTATAGAGAGAAAAGGATAAACAGTGAGTCAGACTTACCTCTGCCGGCGCTGAATCTCTCACGGGGTCAACTTCAGCTGTCTCAGACTCTATACGCTGAATTATATTGCTTTTTTTGCTTCATCCTGTCGCTAATAAAGTTCAAACCAGTTGTTTTAACCTGGCTCCTTCAACCTAACCAGAGTACAGTTGAATATATAGTTTCAGGTTACTAACACTGGTTCTCTCATAGGGACAAGGGGACGGCGTTGAAATATAAATAACCCGACCCACTTCCTGGTAACAATACCCTGACACATTATATTCTCTGTTGAGTCTGCTATGAGCTGATGGGGTTGAACGCAGCTGAATGAAGTCACAGAAAAAAAGGACTTATGATTAGAAGTGTTACCTGGAAGTGAGATACTGAAATGGAGATCTGGTATCTGATGTGCCCCTCTCTGCTCTCTCTCACTTCCTCATCTAAGTTTATTTATGCTACATGTAGGAGGTTGATTCTTCAGGGAAGATAACAGAGCTCTTTTCAGATGTGTTAATATTTATATATGCTGTAAGCAAGATGTCAGACATTTATTGACCTCAAGAAAATATGGCTAACATCCCTCAGCCTGCTGAATCTAATTTTGACGGTCACTCATCCTTTATATAGTTCAGGATCTCAAGGGATTTTGTTAAGACATCAGGACTTGCACAGAAGAATTGGCCATATTGGCCATATTTCGACACAATTTATCATTATCTCACTTTTATCACGTAAATGAAAGAAGAAGAAGCCAAAGATTAGCCCCATGTATCAGGGATCCATTATACTGTTGTCAAATTGGCCTTAAAAACGATATTGGCCTATTTCTAACGCACTGCATCAGATTAAACTAAACCTTCCCAAGTTTTTTTTTTTTTATTTAGAACTCTTTACACCCTTATAGCAGGAATAAAAACTCAAAACATCTAATTGAATTTTGCTCTGTAGCAAACGTAATTTTGTTTTCATAAATTCAGCAGTCAAAATGGTTCAAACCAGCTAATAATCATTGGTGATGTTAAGCATCATAAAATACATTTTATTAAAAAAACTAAGTAAGTATGAAGGTGATGACACATAAATGAGCAAACTTGAACAAGCTCTAGATAGATAGACAGACAGACAGACAGACAGACAGACAGACAGACAGACAGACAGACAGACAGACAGACAGACAGACAGACAGACAGATAGATAGATAGATAGATAGATAGCAGAAATGACTAAAACAGAAATCCCCAATAAAACAGAATAGGTTTTTAAATATTCAGAATGTTGGTGGACATATATATTTATATTCCAAGTATGACAAGTCTAAACACAGAGGCTGTTACATGGTTCTGAATCAAGGTGATTACAGTGTATGAAACAAACTAAATAATTTAGAAAAATTGAAGTAAACAATGAATTTACCCCTTTCTTAGCAGCTACATTTGAAACAAAAATAAAACAAAAATTACACAGATTACTTATTTTAAAGAGTTTGTATGCAACCTAATCAAACCCAGTATCTAATCAGTCTAGCATTTGTTTCTTTCCAGATGTCCTGATCAGATGGCAACATAGATAGGTAAATAAAATAATAAACTCAAGCATAAATAATCAATTTCAATATACAGTATAATAATCGAGTCCAATATTTTTTTCAAATGTTAGTATTTAAATATTGATTTTGAAGATTATTTTAATCTTGTGTCTAAATTCTTTAGAAGAGGATAAATTACCCTTTATCTGAGTGAGCCTTGGAGAGTGTATGGAAGCAAATCGTTACCATATTTCAAATGAAAAGGCATTTTCAGAAATACTTTTTTATTTTAAGAATGTGGCTGCATTGTTTGACTCAGAAATAAAAGACCGTGCTTTTTCATTTTTAAATTTTACATTTCAAATTGAATGTTGGTATGTATTTGCTGGGCTACATTTTGAAAAATAAATCTGAAATGTCTTTTTAATTTTAATTAAGTAAAAAGATGAGCAGTCTTGAAGAAGAAAATGCAAACAGGATTATTGATTACTAATTTCATTTATTAGTCAAACAATGCAGCCACATTCTTAAAATAAAAAAAGAATTTCTGGAAATGCTTTTTTATTTTAAAATTTTACATTTCAAACTGAATTTTGTATGTCTTTGCTGAGATACATTTTGAAAAATAAATCTCAGCTGTCTTTTTCTTTTTCCTTTTAATTAAGTAAAATGATGAGCGATGTTAAAGAAGAAAATGAAGATGCAAACAGGATTATTGATTAGTAATTTAATTTATGAGTCAAACAATGCAGCCACATTCTTAAAATGAAAAAGCATTTCTGGAAAAGCTTTTTCATTTGAAATATGGTGACGATTTGCTTCCACAGAAGTGAAGTTCTATCAGTTTATTAAAAAGGAAAAAAAAAAAGAAAAAAAATGTAGTTTACTTCCACTCCTCTCCAGAGGGCGGCGATAGTAACTCAGCACTTTATTGTTGAAGTTGTTAGAATGTAACGAAGAGGAGCCAAACCGACCGCGGCTAGAATTGTTTTCAGCAGGTTACCTTTTCCTACATATTTTAAAATTTGTCCCCAACATGTGAACCGCATTATATCTGCCGTTTAAATTCTTGTTATGTATTAATCGCTGAAAAGTGTTGAAATTTATCTTCACATATGTCCCATGCGTTGTGTGGTTTTTAGCTAACATAGTAGCATCAGGCTGAATCGTGTTTGTTATAAAAGGACTTAAAATGTTTCCATTTACATCTAAGATATCCTGTAGTGACTAAAGTCCTTCCTTATCTCCTTTCCTAGCGCCATGTCGAAAAGGAAAGTGAGATTTGAGGACGGGAACGGAGAAATTGACCTGGAAGATGACGGCCTGAAGAAAAAGGTGCTTATTTTCTCTAATTTACATTCAGAGTTTTGAATGAGTCTTAAGCTGAAAACATTCCTCTATAAAGCGGGATAAGTCATTAAGGAATTTAGAGCAGATACTTAAACAATATAGTTCTTAAAGCTACAGTAAAAAACCAGTTGTCAGTTAATTAAAGTAATCCTAAACATGTTTATAGGGCTCGGGATCCACGTTGCATTGTGGGACGTCGCGGTCATATTGACGGCTACGCAAACGTAAACATAGCTCTGATACAACGCTGTTGTTGAAAGAAGAGACGTAGAAGTAGAGAGAACAAATATGTTAAAATCCCGAAAAAGATCTGGAATTTACCAGGACACATTAAATAGAGAAGTCACGGACCGGTATGTTGACAAAATCAGCATTATTAATAATTTGGATCCATATGAAGTTCCAAACAATGAGTGGAGCACCGATGAGTGAGCGTCTATACTTCAAAACAGTTCTGAAGCTACAAGTCCTTGGAGTCTCATATGCAGTTCATGAATGGATGGGTTCAGGAGCTGCAGATCATAAAGGCAGCAAACAGTGGGAACACAGTAATCCGTACGAAGGTAAGCTGTGATCAGACGGGCTCTGGAACCTGCTAGTTTAGCAACTGCTAACCGCTAATGCTAACAACCACTCACACATGTAATGTACTTTTAACTAGCTGCTATGTGTTTCAAAGGTGTAGTTAGTAACGTTAACTGCCAACCCTCCGGGTTTCTCACGTATTTGAGCCTTTTCCCGCTGCCATTTTTATTATTTTCCCGTTAAAGATCCCAACTTTGAAGGAAAGAAACAAAGTAGGCTATAAAATAAAACCGTGCATCTTCAACTTACCAGAATGAAAATGCAGGGGACACACTCTCAATGACATTGGAATACTGTGGAAAGTCTTACAGCC
Source organism: Cyprinodon tularosa (assembly GCF_016077235.1). Lineage (NCBI taxonomy): Eukaryota > Metazoa > Chordata > Actinopteri > Cyprinodontiformes > Cyprinodontidae > Cyprinodon > Cyprinodon tularosa. Next base: position 1,033,961 of record NW_024037838.1, on the reverse strand, counting down.
GTGATCCAAGCTATTTATCTCTGACGCTTGGTCTCCGTGGTTGCGCCTCCAGGCAGGAAAGCGGTGGAAAGTTAACCCATTTTCTATGTTTTTCCCATGGCGACCAGTGTTGAGCTGTTACAGCCCACAATACAGCAACGGTTTACCATGGTTGAAATCAAGTTAAGGTGAAATTAATCAAATTAAAACACGGCTGAGAAGGAGTACAGTATGCGGTAGTCATAGGCAGTAGTCTGAGCCGCGGTGAAAGAGGCCGTCAAGATGGCAGCAACGCAAAGTGCTTATAATGTGGGGAAGTGTAAATTCTAGTGTTGCTGCGATGCCATTTTTTGGCCCTGATACCCGATACCTGGCTGTGCAGTATCGGTCGATACCGATACCATAATAATGTAAAATAATTGCCATCATGGCTTTGTCAAGCTGCTGCCTACCTTTGTGAAGCAGGAAAAAATCTAATACAAAGTGAACTTTTTATTGCCTACCAGGAGTGGGTGACAATAGTTGAATAAACTTATGGCTCTCAAAATGGTATCGGTGCCCTATTTGTTGGTACTCGCCGATACCAATACCACCATTTTAGGGCAGTATCGGGGCCCCCTCCGATACTGGTATCGGTATCGGTGCAACACTAGTAAATTCAATGAAAATCGACTATCCAGCCAAAAGTTTTCTGCATGGCTAAAAACAGTACCAGGTGCTGTATATGAAGAATGGCTTATTTTCGCCAAGAAGTCATTCAAGCTGGGCATGATGGGGCTCAAAGCTGTGGAGTCAGACATGTGAAGAATGAAAAACAAAGCGCTAAAATCAAGTTACAGAGGAGCAGCAGCTATTTATCAGTTCTTTTCCACCCTTGTCTCTGCAAAGCCTCTACATCAGGGGTAACCAATTAAAAATCAGCGGGGTCCGAATAAAGAAAATCATCAACCAGTAAAGGTGCGGAGACATTTTAAATTATTATCTGTTACTTTAAACAGAATTTAACACTGAAATAAAATGAGGTGTTTATGCATCCATGTTATACATTGACTTTTTACATTAAAAAATTTAAAATCTAAAGTGTTTAAGTAGAGAACAACAATTTTTTAGTTTGGTATATAGACAATTTCCTGATTCACACATTTTATAAAACACCTGAACTGACCATTTGTTTTTTTTCTTTTTTATGGCTTAATAAGAGAGACGGAGGCTTTAGGCTGCCCTGCAAGGATTTAAACCTGGGTTTTATTGGCGACAAAGCCATTCTCAAGCACATATAAATGTGATAATTTTGAGCCTGGATCGATATTAATTTTTGATTATGGTCATGGTGGAGAATCCTGCTTCACAGCAGTAGGTTGGGCCAAACATAGTTAAAATGTGCAGGGTCATCTTTGAGCACGACATTTCACTTTTCTGTCACCAGTTCACCGCAGTTCTTCCAGCAGTCCACACTTTCTTTTACTTTTTCTCATCCTCTTCTCCTTTCCCATCGCTAGGCTTGCCACAGGTTTGCCTGCTGTGTCTAAAAATAGCTAGCAGCAGCTGCTCTGATTGACTAATTTGTATCACATGTAGTCTGGTCCCAGAACTCTGGAGGGATTTACCGTAAAAACAGGAGTAGCGTGCTTCTCCTGTTTGTACAGTAGACACTGTCGTCTGACAACATGCTGTAATTTAATGCTTAAAATCAGGTTAGGTCCGAATTAGTCATCAGGTGGGTCCGGATCCGGACCGGTGTTCGCAAATCTGTGACCTCTGCTCTACAGCCATCTCTCAGGTAAAAAGAAAAAAAAAGCACCAGTAGCACCAAATCTCCGGATAATGTTTGGGTGGTTCGCCAACAATGAAAGCAGAGCTATTATGGACTCTGAGTAGGGATCAAAACAAAGTTTGTGAATCCCATTTATTAGTTGTTAAAAATATATGTTATTAGTGTGTTTTTAGCTTTCTTCCTATATGGAAAGTTTTTTCAAAATTGTAAACATTTCTACTTGGCCAGAAAGTAATGGTTTCGTTAAAACAAGCGTCAGGTTAAATTTGACGCAACCAGGTTTTCTTGTGTTTATTGTGAAATTGTTCTATTTTAGTTTTATTTCAAGGGGCAAAAAAAGTCTTAAGTCTTGAATTTAACTTGCGTTATGTTTTAGGAACCCTGGAGCATCACTGACGTTGGGACAAAATGCTTTATTTTTTTTTTTTTTTATGCAACGTGAACATTTCCTGGCCATTTTTCAGAGAAATGCTATTGATAAAGCTGCCCTCACAAACTGCTGACCTGTGGTTTTGGACATGAGCAAACAAGCTAAAAAGAAGGCAAACTGAATTGCATGATTAGTTGGGAAGAAAAAAAAAATCAACTTCTTACATTTAATGCTAACTAACAAAAGGGGGATAGATGTCCACTATAATAATCCATTTGAAGAGTTTAATATTGTGTTTTAGAGCCCACGTAATACTTAATCATAGATAAATTCATCTGTTATCCCATAGCCTCAGATAATACACTTGTTTATTTTTGTTTTAGATCTCAGTGTAATATGGGCAGATACAAGCGATGTACCAGGGTATTAATATGAACACTTAATTTGGTGTATGTATATATATATATATATATATATATATATATATATATGAAAAGCTTAAATTTTATTTAACAGCTTACAGTATCAGTTGGACTAGAATCCTGAGATGGGATGAGATTAATATGATTCCATGCAAAGATGCCTTTTCCAATCCACTCCTGCAAACTGAACCTCAGCCTGGCTCTGTTTTGTTTTTTCTGCTTAATATTCCTGCTTCTTCTCCTCTTCCATCCCTTTCTCCTCATCCTGTCCTATAGAACAAACCAATATTGTATGATCCCAATTATCCCTATTATAAAAACCCTCAACGAAAAGATAATGTTTGCACAGAAATTTGTGATTGATGCTGATGATGAGTTTTAATTATGTCAGATTAAATTAAGGGTTCATTACCACATGTTTTGCTCCTGAGAGTTTAATAATAATGCCGCGCATGCTCTCCTTAAGCTCTGAGGAAGTCAGAGCAGACCAAGACAGGAGGAACAGTGGAGGATGTAGGCTTTGCTTTGTGCAGGCAGTTGCTTATTGGTCGCTTATTGGTTTAGATAGCTTGGGATTGATTTCCACTGTTATATTAAGGATAACGCCTAAAGCTTAAAGAATAAAACAGGTTAATGTGATTATTGGAATGTTTTGAAGACATAAACACCTGAATAATATTTGATTAAATAGTTTATTCGTTGTCTTTGTTTTGGGACATGTGAAGCACAAACTGCTTGCTCGCTTTCTCATTGGTTTGGCTGCAAATGTGAGAAAACTTTGACCAGGGCATTTCATTTTAGGCTTGTCCCGATCCGATCCACGTATCGGATCGGGACGCCGATATTGGCAAAAAAACGCGTATCGGCAAAGCATGTAAAATGCCGATCCAGACTGCCGAAAAAGTAAAAAAAAAAAAATCCGGTCCGTATTTTCCAGTTTCGCCGATTGAAACGATCCACGTCCACTATTTTGCGCCAGTGTTCCCCTGTTTTGCATTTTTATTAAAACTTACAGTAATACTTGCACCTTTAACTGTTTACGATTTTACTGCTCACTGTGCAATTTCAGATTGCTATTCGTAATTTTGTCCAGTTTGTGTTTATCTCTTAATAAACAGGTAAGTTTGTTGTTACCAAGCATTGTGTTTTATTTAATCTCATCTAATTTAGCTGGCTAGATGTTATCAAGAGTACTAAAACCCTTTTCAACATGAGTCTTACAACTAAGGCTAAATACTTTAACTTAAACTTAAATACATGCTCGGATAGGCTGGTATCGGCCAGTATCGGTATCGGATCGGAAGTCCAAAAACAAAATCGGTATCGGATCGGAAGTGCAAAAACCTGGATCGGGACATTTCTATTTCATTTTAATTACTTTCCTAACTGGTTATAAGAAAAATCCCATCTTTCACTTGCACAGTATTTCGAAAAATAAGAGATTTCCTTTCCCAGGTGGCACACAGAAAAAGTAATTGAATTTCTTACTTCATGTCTGGACTGATGTATTTTTTCCTATGAAGACACCCTGAACAAATTTAGTAAAAACTGCTGCCCCTAATGGAATAAGAACAAAAATCATATATCAGTTTTTTTTACTTTGTTTAATATTCTTCAATATTGGCTGCTAAGGTATTTGACAAAATATTCCTCCTACATTGGAAGCTTCTTTATGATCAAGCTCCGTTGTATATAAAAGATCTGACTATTCCACTGAAATACTTTTAGTAATAGAAGAGCTAATTTTGATAGCAGGTTTGATAGAAGAGCTAACGAATGCTAACCATGTTTACGGTTATAGTTAATTAGTTATTGGACCACCTTGTTCATCAAAAGCAAAGGTTATACAATTATCTGCTCTGTGTATTATGTGACTAAAATTGATAAAAATAATAAACCTATAATGCTGATTTTAGCGGTACAGATACTTTGTTGTAGACGTAAGAAAGCATAGTGAATGCCTAGATGACTGTTCTTGTTAAACTTTTAATGATATGTTTTGTAATATTTATATTTGTCAAGAAACAAATTAATCCTCAGTTGTATCAAACATGAAAACTAATGAGAAGATGAAGCCGAATATAAAGAAAAAACACTTAATCATCTTCATTGTGATGATCCTTCCTAAACTTAAGTCATTTAATATGCATAAAATGTGCAATGAGTTTTTCTAGTTAAAGTGATGGTTTATTGGAGAGTGTCTATTAAAAGACATTAAAATGAGTAATCAAAAAAATAATTGCTGGATAAATGGATAACTAAAATAGTTAACTGCAGCAGATGGATGGAGGCGTGGATGTCCATACATTAAACAGGCTAATCAAAAAATAGTTAAAAGGGTGCCAGAGTTGATTTAAATACATTTAGAATAAAGGAAGAAATGTATACGTTGTGTTCTTCCATTAAGGTTTATATCTTCTACAAGTGTTTAATGTTTCCTCTAAGAATGCTCATTTTTATTGTGTTTTTAAGTTTGTTTCTGCTTATTGCATCTACGTTCTAAGCCAGGTGTATCAACAGAATGTCATCACGGTTACATAATGACAATAAAGAGGATTGATTGTTTAAAACTTTTGCTTACTAACCTGGCTTAGAATGCTAACCCCTTTTGCTGTAATAATAAAGCTGGTGTGTGGCTGCATTTATTTAGGGACATGTCTAAACTTAGCTTGAAGTAACGGGAACCTGAATGTCTGATTGACTCAATGCCAAATCTTTTACAGCCGATTGAAGCTATTAGTGTTACATATTGCATGTTAAAGGAATTTCAAATTGCTGCACTTGACTAAACACTGGAAATGTGATACTGCTGCTTGCACTGGAAAGAAAACCAAAATCTAGATGTAATTTTTTTTTAAATAAGTGCATTTTTTGAATTGAGGAGGTAAGTGAGACACTTTTTCCAATGGAACAAGACAATTGACATTTTAAATAAGAAAAAAACTATTGCATTGTCTTATGTCAAGTGCATATTATCTAATTACCTTTTTTTAAGAGTTGAAATACTAATTCTATTAGCAAATCATCTTATTTACCCACTCAAATAAAGAGTAAATACATTTCATTTAAGAAATGTTGACTTATTTCTAGATTATTTTTGCAGTGTATTTATGGGTGTGGAAAAGACTACGATCTTGAAACATGAATGTAAAGCAAAACAGTTAAAACCGCTCTTTTCTGATTACTTAACGTATTACCTATTTTACGTTTCTTTTTTTTGTGCTGTGCAGCATTTTGCTTGAATTTAACTGGTTTTAAATGTTCTTTATAAATAAGAAGACCAAAATGTTTTGCTTCTATAAAATACCCTGCTTATTAAATCTTTTCTTTAGCCACATCTAAAAGTTCTTTATAGTGACAAGGCTTCATAAGCCAGGTAGGAGATGGAATCACCTCATGCTTTGTGACTCTTTAGAGCATACCTTAGCGGTAGAACTGCAGAAACTGGTTTCTTCTAATTAAGATGTGAAACCACAAAACATAAGGTTAATGTTTGTGATGGTTTTTGACCTTGTTTTTTTCTTCCACTCTTAAACTAGAACTTCGAGGCGGTCAGTGGACCAGGCTCCAGATTCAAGGGTAAACACTCGCTCGACAGTGATGAGGAGGATGAGGGGGACGGCGCAGAGAACAGCAAATACAATATTCTTGACACTGATGATGTGGAGGGTGAGTCTTCTTCAAATAATTACTTGCATCTTCACATTTTGTCATGTTGCTGTAATAAGTGTTAGTGTGCTGGTTTGGGTTTCTATGCGGTAGAGCAAAACTAAGTGTTAATGTAGGTAAAGGAAAACAGGAAATGGTACTCCACATTTCTAATAGAAGACACTATTTTTTTTATGTTTTATTAGTGGAAAAACATGAGAGTAAAATTTGTCTTCTGCATTTAACCCATCTGTTTGGTATTATTGGGCCTAGGAAGGTTCTAAGGCCAAGGGTCTGGATTTTGACCCAAATTTTAAGGATGGCGTTACTCAAAAAAGCTGCATATGAACCCGTGGTAACTCTGGCATGACTGCAGAGATGCAGAGCTCAGGTGTTTGGATAATTCGCCTTGAAAAGTTTAAGTGATGGAACAATAAAGCCATTGTTTAAATAAATACTTTAGACGCCCAGTTATCCACAACCCATGTAAGGAACACAGAAATGTTTAAAGAGGCCAGAAGTGAACCTTGTAGTCTATGTGCCAGATATTATGTGTGACGGAAAGCACTGCATATTACCGTGAAGATATAACTAGTGGTAACACATGAGAGCGGCATCATCTTTCTGTGAAGGAGCTTTTCATCAGCAGGGACAGGGAAGCTACTAAGGATCATATGGTAAAGAAACATTTTAGAGGCTCCAAAAAAGACTTTGACAGAGGCTCAATTTTTACAGGGAAAAATACCACCAGAGCCACAGTATAATGGTTTGGATCAAACATTCACTTGCTGAAACAGCCTAGTCAAAGTCCAAAGCTAAAGCCCACGAAGAATCTGACAAGACTTGAAAGTAATGTTCCAGAATGCTTCGCACAGTATTTTAAAGGACTTTATGTCTAAAAAATTGTTAAAAAAAACAGAATCATTTTATCCCCTTCTCCATAATTAACTGCTTTGTGTCACTCTTTTTTTATTTTACCAATATAAAGTTTTTGGTGGCATCTGGAATAAAAAAAAAAAAAACTTTTGCAAGACACTTTTCTTCTTTAAATAATATCAGCTTGTTACCTAGCTTAAAAAGTAAGTTAGTTTTTTCTTGTTTTGTAATTCCAACTTTAATTTTTCTTTTTTCTTTTTAGGCCAAGAAGGGGCAACAATTGACTACGATGAAGGAGTATCCATTACTCCTTTTAACCTGGAGGAGGAGATGCAAGAAGGACACTTTGACTCTGAGGGAAACTATTTCATCAAAAAGGAAACACAGATTAGAGACAACTGGCTTGACAACATAGACTGGGTATTTACATAAAAAAAAAACAGAAACATTTTGTTTTATAAGCAATTTGCAGCACGTAATAAACAAATTTTCTTGTAGGTGAAAATAAAGGAGCAACCTTTTAAGAAAAAGAAGAAAGGCCTTGGAGCCAAACGAAAACGCAGAGCTGGTGACGAGGATGAAGCTGAGGAAGAAAAGCAGAGAGAAGAGCAGCAGGCCGACCAAGAAGAAGAGGAGGAAGAGGAGATGGAGCCTGCAGAGGATCCGCTGGCTTCCTACACACAGCAGCAGCTCACCAAAGCTGTGATCGAGATGTTGCAACCCGGGGAAACAGTCGCCACTGCTCTCCGGAGGTTAGGAGGCCTGAGTGGGCGAAAGAAGGCGAAGCTGAGGGAAGAGAAAGAGCCCACAGAGGAGTCTAAAAGGGACACGGAAAAGCTTGACAGGCTCACCGCCTTAGCAGACAGACTGGTTGGATCCGGGATGTTCGAAATATATCAACAAACTTATGAAAAATTAGCCTACATGATGAAAAGCATGACCAGCAAGAGGCCGGCGGTGGAGCAGGAAAGAGGCGGGGATGATGGCGATGAGGAACAAGATGAGCTCGACATGTTTGGTGATAAATTTGACGAGAAGGTCGGCGACAAATCTGAAAGCAAAGATGAGCAGGACAATAGAGGTTCTCATGTCTTACATTTTTATGTTTACCTTTATTTTTTATCAAATCTGCTTGGTTTAATTCAATGATTTCTGTTTTACAGTGAGTGATGAAGTCATGTGGGAGTACAAATGGGAGAATGAGGAAAAGTCAGAAATCTACGGACCCTTCACCAGCGAACAGATGCAGGTAATTCATTTAATACCTAAAAGCAAAATATTTAAAGTGTTTGTATTTGGATTTTTTCCAGATGTGAGTACTTTCTGCCATTAAATTCAGATTACATCTTAAGAATAAACAAGTCTTTGGGGTAATACATAAAAATACAAAATAAATAAGCAATCAGACTTTTGTCCTATATGCCTGTTCCAAATATCTTGAAAGCTGACAAGGTTTACTAGATTATAGAGTGGTTAGCTTCCCCTTCATTTAACCCCCACTCAGACCTTGTGTGTTTTAATCTTCTTAATGTGTGTTTTTCCAGGGTTGGGTGGATGAAGGTTACTTCAGCACCGGCGTCTACTGCAGGAGGGTGGATCAGGGAGAATCCCAGTTCTATAACTCAAAAAGGATCGATTTTGACCTCTACACATGAATCATGCCCCATCATGAAAATCACCGCCAGTTTCCTGTGTTCTGCGTTTCCTGATTATGGGCTTTCTTCAATCTTTACTTCTGGGAATTTAGTGTAAAAAAAATATGGATTGTTTTAACCCTGCCTTTTGTTTTCTCCAAGTTGTTTTTAAATAAAAACAAATTCAACACGTATGGTGTCAATGTTTGTGTAGATTTAAACAAGTTTAACATCTCATGTGTGTTTAAGTATATTTAAGATATTGATTTAAAAAAATCCCAATGACAGAAAATCTCCATCAGCTATTTAATATCACAAAACATGCAAATCCAGTTAACAAAATACCTTCAGTATGGTTTAAATTAGTATTACCATAATAAAGAAACTTTTGTATGATAGTCTACTTACTTTAGAATAAAGATAAATTGTGCCCTCGCATAAAAAAGTTCACACTTCCAACATCACAAGGCAACAGATCAGTTTGAGAACCTTCGAATGATTCCACATTAATCTCAGATTTTGATTCCAGTTCATCCTTCATGTTTGCATGTGGTACAGCTTCAGGAAAAACATGGAAGTAAATTTAATAATGTTTGATATATGACACTATTAAAAAATGTTGGCAGTAACTGAAGACCAGGACAGACTAAAAAGAAACTTGAAATTCAAAACATGCGTGTGATTTAATTTATCCACATAGAAAAATTATTCTATTTTTTTTTTTCTTCTGTGCATTTTATTCTACAAAAGACACCAGCTAATTCATATTTTAACAAGTCTTTTGGTCTTTGCTTATTTTCTTCTACTTTCACCCCTGGAAAATAACATATCTTTAAAGTTGACTGCAGCACTATAATGGCAGCTGATTTCTCACCCAACAATGGCAAAAAAATGATTGATGCCATTTTAAATATTTGGAAGATAGAATTTACTGTTGGTCATATGATGCGACAAATTGTTTAGCTTACTATTATCTTTTTTTTAATCTAAAATGCACAGCTAAAAAAATTTAGATAATGTCTGGAAGTTATTTAGAAAGAATAGATAATAAAAATGTTGGTGCTTTTCTCTTTCTATTTTTCCATATATTATAATATAATGGAGGAGATTGAAAAAAAAAAAGCAGCTTTCATGCGTTTCCAGTCGCATACCTGATTGGCTGCTCTCAATGACGTCCACAACTAACACTCCCTTGTTGGTCAGATTTCGATTAGGCGTTTCAGGCGGAATAGAACTCGCGCTCCGATTGGCTAGTTCAGCTTGTCTGGTAGTTAGTTGTAAAAAAACGGATACATTAGCGACTCGCTGCAGGGCGCCGTCCATCCGTCCGTCCGGCATGTCTTGTTTACAGATGGTTTGGGATACAGACCCAAGGTCCAGTTGAAGGCTATAGGTGAGTTTATTTAACGATGTTAAGTTACATTTGATAAGACCAAGAAAATAAGATACACTCCCGCTTATTATTCAGACGTCATAAAAAAAGCCAGGAGAAATGACAGTTCCCGGCTACGACTACTACCTGGTGCAAACCTGCTGCTGATAGGGGTAGCAGAACCATGATGGAGTCACAGGAAACAATCCCTTAATCAAGTTAAAAGTAATTTATACATTGCAATTAAAATGTAGCGTAATTGTTTTTCTCATGCTATGGATAACTTAGCCTACAATTAAAAGTTTGTAATTAAGAAAATCCCTTCCAGGAAATAGACCACGCTGAATTTCGACCACTTCGTTCGACTGACAACGTTCAGTGAAATATTGCTGTATTATCACAGTTTTCGCAGTTTATTTAAGACTTTTTTATGGATTTTTAAGAACGCTGTTTCAGCTGATAGGACCTTGATAACTTTTTATCGACCATAGCTCGCTTAAGTCATCCAACATTTAACAAGACTTAAGTTTAAAACAAAACATCCATTGTTTATTTCTTCTTATGTACTTTTCAGTTGTAGTTATGGAGAGCTTTTACTAATACATAGAAGATTTAACTGGATTGCAGAGTTTCTTCCTTCCACCCCACCCCGAAAACAAGTGGGAATGAAGTAATAAAATTTGAAAATAAATTATTGATTAAGAAACTTGGATCAAAGTTTATTAAACATAATTGTCCTACTATTTGAGCCTTTTCCATCGCAATGGGTGAGGCTAATTATATGATATGGGCTGTTATTTTGCAAAGTTAATGCTCTTTTTTTAAGTGACTGAAAGTAATTTAAAAAGTAGCTTTTTCCCCATTTAAATGCTTTTAAATTTTTAGTTTAATTTGATCCCTTTTATATTTTGTGTGCGTCTACCTATGCTGATGCATGTTCTCTTACTTTCCATTTTCCAAACAGCTTCTAATGGATTATTTTGAAGTTCAGAAATGCTTGGTCTGAGACTTGCTGTCATTCAAAGCTGAATTACAGTGCATTTAAGTTACTTTAAGTTCAGCAGATTTTTTTACCTGTAGCTGACTTATAGATCTGAGGTACAAGTATAACACTCTTATGGTGGATTCTCTTTGTCTTCACATGTTGGATTTAACCGTTTCTAGGTGGAAATGTGCGGAGAATGCTCTGGAAAGTCTGCTGGTCAAATCCAGTATGGCTGCTTTGTTTATAAAATAAAGTTAAAGATACTGATATAAATAATTAGCTTCAGATCATTTGTATCCAATTAAGCAAGAGGTCACAGACATTGTATAGTAGTGAGCAGTTGGCTAATCTTATGGACACCTGTCCCGGTAGAGTAGACTATAGATCTCAAGGATGTATGTTTGAGAATTCTGATTTAGAATAATACTCTACTGGTGCCTGAGCTCTGATTTCTGAGATAATGTTTTAGTGCCAATGTTTTAATGTTGTTTATTTAAACCATATTCTGTTCTTTTGATTTTAGAAAAAAACTCCCATCCCTGCGAAAGAAAAGTGAGAAACATATCAACAATATCACCTCTCTTTGTAACATTATTTTTTGTTCAAATGTTATATCCTGCATGGTTTTCTTTTTGTTGTTGTTGTTTTTCCTTTACTCGTGACTTACAGAGACTGTCAGGAACAGGAAAAGACTGAGTGAAAGGGATGTTGACTTTTCCCTCTGACTCGCTCTCCCAAATAGTTTTTCCAATGGATGAAGATGCTATTCCCCCAATTCCTGTCTGTAGTGCACCTCCCCTCAGTGAACCTCCATCACCCGTCCTCCCCCTTTCCTCAATCACCCCCAGGTATAGTTGCTCTTGCACCTTTTTGTATCATTTTTTTTTTTTCTCCTCATATATTTTGTGACGTTCACATAGCAGCCTGAAGTGACTCGAATAAGAATTTTATTATTATTTTTTGCCCATATGCGACCTGTATCGTTTAATCTATTGCTAAATTAGTTGATGATTTCAATAAATTGATTAATCTGATTAGTTGTTTCAGCCCTAGACTTTTTTTTTCAAATGCAACCTGTGACTGAACGGCCAGGTTGCGTTGATCTGAGCTGAAGGTCATTAATACTCAACGAAGTTCACTATTCTGCATCTTGCTAGACAGAAGTGGCAAGAAAAACAACAACCATGGCGGACGATAATGCAGAGAGCAGTCTTTATTTTCAACTTTCTTGAAAAGCTTGTTTTGTTAAAGCTCTAGGTTGGGAAAGAAATGAAAGATTGCAAGATGCACTCTAGCACTACTATCCATCTTTACTTCTGTAAACACAGAACATGCTCGCTCGTGACATGGACACTTAAGTTGTGTGAATGAAGTTCATACAGGAGATCACATGCAAGTCACATATATTTGGAAATGTGAACAACCATGCCAAACAATCAGATAAAAAAAATAAATAAATCAGAATTTAGTGTTAAGGGCTACAGTGTGAATGCAGCCTAAGTAGTACTGATAGGCAATTGGGTTATTACAATGTTTTAGTAGTTCATTCGTTTCATGCAGGATCGCTATGGGCCAGATTTAATTACAAATTGATGCAAATGCGTCCACATTGTGTAATGTGCTTAACTTTAAGATGTTTAGTCTTTTTAAAGCAATTATGTGCAACTTTTGACCTGAGTATTATCATTATTTGAAGTAAATGAAATGATTGTTCAGGTCATTCAGCACATGGTGTGTAATGATGCCCTTTGTGGGCTGCCATTCTCTAAAACTCGGCTAAGTAACTTGAGACAGTCGATTCTCACTAAATGAGACGTGACTTAAAGTGCCGCTTTACAATTGTCTGAGCTCCCTCTTAAACACGATAGCTAACTATGCTAAAAGTTGTTATGCAGCAATACAGATATGATGGATAACTGTCAACCAGTTTTTAAGTTGTTTCGGAGGAATTTCCCATGTTTTCTTTGCAGTTTTTGTGATTTGGCCAAAAATATTGTTTTTTTAACCTATTTTTTCTGTTGTTGATTGATGGTTCTGACAGTGATCCGCTACATGTTTAGATTCAATTACTTTATTTACTCCTTTTTAAAACCCTTTATCTAGTTGAATATCTTGCTTGTAAAATCTATTAGCCCACTTAATTTAACCAGGTAGGGTCTATTTAACTGATATTGATCTTAAATGTAAGTTAGTAAGTTCTTGGGTTAGGATGCTGTAATTTGATGTAAATTCATAAATTTACAAGGGAAGGTATTGCATTTTTAACTGAATATTTTTTTCACCCTGTGTGTTCCCCATGTATGATTAAAATTATATTTAAACATGCAAAGTTTGCAATTTTGTTTGGACTGTAGATGAACTTTTACTACAAACCTTTTCTGTTTTTTGTTTTTCTTCCACTTTTGTAAGAAAAAAATTCTTCTTAATTGTACTTATAGCTTTGGAAATGATGGTCCATCTAGACAAAGGAGGAGGGGTTGCATTCAAGAAATCAGAGCCAGAACTCAGAAAAGGCTGGAAAGCGCAGACATCAAAGCTGCCCAGAACCAACCTGAAACAAATCCGTCCTCAACAAAGAAGCAAAGGGAGAGCACAAATATGGTAGTGGATCAAGTTATGACTCATTAATAGAATGACTATGAGTTGATTACATTCTGTTTTAAATCTTTTGGTCTTCGTCTGTCGTAGGTGCAAGCATCACAGTCAAATCTACTTGGAGTTGGAAAGACTCATGTACATGAGAAACCAAACAAGGTTAGTTTTCTTTCTTTCCGTTCTCTTGGAGAGAGCAGCCGATTTGGAAGTAATTAGTTCTGTATAATTTGTCATTATTAAAGCTGTGTGTGGTTGTGTGCAGATAGATGTGTGAAGGTTAATGGAGTGATTTAATCCTCCTTCACGGTCTGCTGCATCCGACACAAACAAGCAACCGGGTGTCTAATCTGACCTACTAACACACACTCCTGATATTACAGAATGAACTGCATATCTATTGACCTAATTTTCACTGTGAAACAAATGTTAGACGTCTTCTAAAATCAAGTGCTTCACAACATATGTTTGTTCCAAATTTTATGAGTTGATTTATAAATATAAGTAGATGTGCTTTTTATTTTTATGTCAAATATCAAAAGCTGGTGAGAAATTTGTATTACAGTCATCAGGGGAATTATTGTCCTAATGTTTTAGGGCTTCCAGTGATTTAAAATGTGTCGTTCAGAGCCAAGTATTTGATAACAAAGCTCAAAACGATAGTTTTGTGCAAAAGTTTATTGTAAAAAAAATAAATCAAAGGATAAAATTATGGTGGTCAAACTTAAGAACATCAAGCTATTAAGTCCTCTCTGGGTCGATCTAGGATATAAATCGATCCATTCAGGCTGCATTTGTTAAACTGCACACCAACTAGATGAAGTAACTGGCCTTTCCTCTAGAGTTTCTAGAGGGGATTGCAGCCAGTGTCTGAAATATCAGCACCTGCAGCTACCTTAAATTTTGTGAGCAGTGGCACCAAAAAAGCTATTTTACTGAGCTTCATTGTTGGTCTGTTCAATTCACTGGAGAAGCAGCATTTTGGATAATTATTATTTATTACAGATATATTAGTAACAGACCAATAATCTACTATATAGTAAATAAAAGCATATATCAGTTTTCTCTTTCCTTTTTTGACAGGAAATGTTTTATTTTTGCATTGTTTTTCAAGGACATAGTAAGCTTGAAGAGGCTTTTTACATTTTTTATTTGATTTTAAGGAATTTGTATTCAACAAACTGAGGTTTCTTGAATGGTCTGTGGTCTTTAGCTGATGTGCATTTGCATTTTTGGGACCAAAACGGTGATGTATGTCTTATCTGCATTAAGCTGGAAGAAAGTCACATCTGATCCTCATTGATATTGACCTGAAGACTGTAGGGGGCTTTAGACATTTTGCCACATGGATATAAGCTTGTTATCAGCAGATATTTGGTGAGGGAGATGTGATGTAAACCAGAGAGTTATTTTTGAATTGAAACAAACGTAGCCAAAGAGTGGGCCCTTGAGGAACTCCTCAACTGATTTTTGTCAACATAGATTTATGATTACTTGATTACTAAAAGATACCATGAACAATCAAATGCCACAAACTGGAATATAGAATTCAGATTGAGCAGCACAGAAATAACGTGTTTAATTTTTTATAGAAATAACAAATCTACACAGAATATTATTCTATTTAAACTCTTCTTCCTGAATATCTATGTTCCAAGCATGGTCCATAAAATATCCTATTGGTTGAGGCCAGTGCCGTCTCAGAATCTTAATGGTCCCATTGTTCATTCAGAAACCAGTTCTTATACAGATTTTGAATCATCATTTGGTTGAAAAAGCCTGCTTTGCCATGTTTTTCCACCGTCAGACCCACAGAACCACTTTCAGATGACTGAAGTTGATTGCAGAGGATCAGGACAAGTTTTCCATTGTAACCCTGTTATTATTGAAAATGGCATGTCTGGAAGAAACATGTTAGCCTCAATTTGAGTGTTTAGGCAAATGGATGTTAATAAATGTCTATAGGGGTGCATGTGGATCTAAGAAAATAAATCCTGTACTCGTACTAATGTACCAATTGTTTTAGAAGATTCCCGAAGTTGTTTAAGTAATCCACATTAAGAATATACATTTCCATAATATGCTAATATGCTGATGAAGATTCTCAGTTATCCAGGTCATAGTCATTCTGTAAAGGTTTAAAAAACAACCCACTGGACTTGGTTTCCAAGGTTTGACATTTGAATTGAGAAAGCTTCCTGGAGGGGAAGCGAAACGTCTTCAAACCTTGGAAACCAAGTCCAGTGGATAGTTTTTTTTTAAACCTTTACGGAATAATATGCTAATGTTAACTCATCCTGATGACATGGACCAAACCAACTGAAAAAATATGCATTTTATTTGCAGGTTGGATTTTCTATCAGTTTTACAGCGGAGCACCAAAATGAGTAAGTAAACATACTTGGAATGTTTATTCTTAAGTTTTCCTACCAAACAAAGTTTATTTCATGATGTACTGTTTGCAAAGCAGCTCTGATTCGTTGCCTTTGTTTTTTTTGTTTCCCTTTAATTATTTATAGGCTGAAGAACTCAAATGACCCAGAAAATGAGGCCGATGTCTCTCCTTTGGAAGATGTCTTGGAACCATTGCAAGAACAGATACCACAAAATCCTGATGTGACTAAAGCTGACGTGGACACATGTCGGGATTTAACAGGTGGTGACCTTAGTAAAGACACCTCTGTCTCAAGGGGATGGGTGATCGTCCCGTTTTTTGAGTCCCTAAAATCAAAGATGACCAGCTTCACTGAGATTGTGATGACTCCAGTTAAACTCTTCAGAGCCAGTAGTCCTCCACCACCCACGGTTAAGGAGCTGGAGGTCAAAGGAGAAACTGATGTCAATGAATCCGAGCAATGCAATAAGTTTAGTTCAGAAGCACAATTTCTTACCAGCCAGCATGGCCTCATTGACTCCTCAGAAACAAAGAGTGCTGCAAATATTGCACCCAAATATGCTAAAAGACTGATGTTTGATGATTCAGTATGTAGGACTGAACAGCATTTAGAAGATGCAATAAGTGAAAAAGGTACACCCGTACCTGATGTAGTGCCTTTGGTGCATGATTCCTTAACCTGCATAGATTCTGAAGGAGTTGCTGAACTTTGGGGATCCTCCGTCCTGTTACAACCTTCATCCAAAGTATGTGCCTCAAATGAATCAAGCTTAAAAGTTTACTCTGCTGTGGAGGATCCGAAAGGCAAACTGTCCAGTTTAAAACCACTCTTGAGACAAGATACAGGAAATGGATATGAATCAGTGGAGGATGACTCTGCGGACAGAAATCGACTGATTAAACTACAGCTCAACAGTGACGAGACTGCTAATTTAGAAGGTTGCAGCCTGGTTCGACAAAGCCTCAGCACAAATAGAAGCCCACTGAAGCCTTCTGTAGATACAGAGCAGATGGAGTGCCAACAAATCCCTGAGATGCATTCAGTGTCAAACCTCGCACTAGCCAAGAGGGGGCTGAAGCACAACTGTGCTTCTCAACAAACTCTAGATAGGAAAAACAAGGCACTGCCTGTGGATGTCTATGGATTGCAGGGGACAAGAGCTCCCAGAAAGAGGGTTGCAGTCATGCACAGTATTGCAGGTGTAGAGGAAACTCTAAAACCTGACGACAAAAGACGGGCTGTGTCAACAAGAGCAAACACAAAAGGAAAAAACGAACAGGACAACAGGATGGTTTGCTTATTGGATGACAGTATTAGTGAGTCACACCATTCAAAGTCTAAAAAAGCAAAGCTTAGTAGTCCACGCAAAAGACTGCAAACAAAAACAACTCTTAGTAAATTTGATGTAAGCAGTGCTGATATTATGAATGTTGAGACTGCCGTGCCTATCCCCCCTGCTAAACATGTGAAAAGGCAATTATCTGTAGTCCTTGTACGCCCTGCAATGAAGGACCTCCAGCACTTAAGCAAGTGTGGGAATACGAATACGAAGCCGTTAAAACGCAAAACGCCAAATCACAAAAGTTTAGAAGCTGAATCTGAGAGAATTTTGGTGCCTGTCTCGTTGCTTGATGGACTGGAACCTATGAACACAGACAATAACTCCGCTCTAAGTGATCAAAGAGAAGATGCATCAACCAGAGGAGCACAGGAACCATCTAAAAGGCTCAAGAACAGTCTGCGAAGTGCTGTTAAGCTCTCAGTCTTAGCTGAAACTCAAGAGAAAATCAAAGACAGCCAGCTAAACAGTTGCAGAGGTAAAACATCTGAAGTCGGAGTATTTTTGGGAATGAAACCTGAAAATAATCTCCAACAACCAAATTTGAAACTTCCTCTACGCTATTCCGGACGGTTGAATAAGGAGGATAGAGTTGTTACAGAAAAGAAACGGAAGAGTTCAGCTTCCATGGCAGCTCAGAATTTTCTCAAAGACTCAAAGACTGAATTCAGCAGCTGTAGTCCTAACCCGAAGATCAGACATGTTAACACTAGGCAACGAAGAACAGATAACCAAAGAAGGAGATGCAGGGTTTTGCATAACAGGACTTGTAAAACTGAAGAGGAATCCAGATCTATCACGGTGGAGGATGCAGATCTGGCTTCCTCACATGTTCACGCATCACAAGATAACTTTTCAAGGCGACTCTTACGCAGCTACTCATGCCCAGACATCCTCATCCTCCATTCTGATGAATCACCCTGGACTTCTTCTCCACATTCACCACATCACAGGGCTCATGCATCTCACCACTACCATCATCACCACGGCCATTTGAATTCCCACGCTCAGAGGTCCCTTAGACGGGAACGTCGGCACACAGTTTCCAGTGTGGAGGTGGAGAGGGAGATTGCCCCTCTCTGTCTTCGGAAAGAGGTGTACCCATCAAGAAGATCTGCCTCTTGCGAATCCATGACCCATCACCTGTCACCTACTCACACACATTCCCATTGCAGCTCCCTCACCGCTCTTGCCTCCTGCTTCCTCTCAAGCCCTCTGGCTTTCCTTTCCAAAAAATTTGAATGCAGGGGAACTGCTACCAGCCCCAATACTTCTTGCCGTGTTCCCTCGCCACCCCCCTTCCTCTTCATGTTCCACCACGTGGCATTCTCCAGGTTTAACTCTAGGATCTAAAGCTGCTACTGTTTTGGAATCCAGCAGCAGGTAGGAGTTCTTACAGTGATTTATTTCGTTACGCTTTTCTGATATGTTGTTCTGATATAAACCGTATTACTTCAAAGTGAGAATCCGGCAGCGTACGAGACGGAGAGGAGGCAGCAAAGCGAAGAGGAGGATTATGGCGAAGACACCAGCTCCTCCGGTCAGGAGTTTGAAGATGCTGGGTTGAGAGAGGAAAAAGCTCTGTCTGACTCTGAGATTAAAGTATGTATGCTCTTTTAATACCTACATAGTTATAATTTCCTTTAAAGTTGAATTGCACATGTACCAGTAAAATTAATTCCGGTCACTCCATTGGCTCTTAAAAGTTTACACACATCTGTGTAAACGATTAAGATCATGAAAAATACCATCCAAACTTTGTCCTTCTTGACAATGAGATGCTTTTTTTGTTACAATTAATTTAGAAAACAAATTTTTTTTGCAGAAAATATGATTAAAATGTTAAATATGTTTGTGATATTGGTCAGAGCCTGTAACTAACTGTGACAACAGAGGGTTTGAGGTCAGAAATGAATAGTATTTCGATTAATTTATGATTTTCATTAATTAATTTACAGCTGGACATTATTTTGGGTTCCTGAAAGCCACCACATCTGATTTAAGGTGTCCTGAAAATGAGGTGGAGAGGGAGATATCGCCTCTCTGTCCTTGGAAAAGACCAGCTCAGTTTGATCCTTGCTCCTTTTTTTATTTGTTATTTTAAATTCCTTTTAAAATATTAAATTTAAATTGGATCCAGGTGTGTAAACTTTCAAGTGCCATTATTGGTGGATTTGAACTAGAAAATTGTATTGAAGCTTGTGAAAAATTTCAGAGGTTTTTTAGCAGTGGAAGGAAAAAGCTTAATAGTGTAGGAGCTTATGATGTTCTTAATGGGTTGTTTTTTTATTTTTATTTTGTTTTTTAAGGTTGTCAAGAAACATGAAGAACAAAAAAAGGTGTCATCCATCAAGATTCGAAAAACTTTACCAAAACCTCAGACCAACCTGACACCTATGGGTCTGCCCAAACCCATCAGGTAGGTTAAATAAAAACCAGCCCACACATTTGGTAAACCTTTACACTACAGCTGTATATTCCTAGAATTTCAACTTTAGTACATAAGATTAGGTGCTTAACATTAGGCATGAGGCTGAGATAACATGCAGATACAGCATAATGGCAGCTGATATTTCCCTAAAGGTTGATTTATACTTTGAAACCAGGTCCTCTGTATAGGTGTTGCAGTGAACAAAAAGCCATCCCAGCCCCCTCCGCAGACACTCCGCTGCACCTCTCCCAAATTGTAACTGACCGCAGACAGGAGGCCGGCTTGTTTTGTTTTTATGACCGAAAATGCGGAAAACAACTTGTGAAGTTAGACCAGCTAGAAGATCGAGGTGCGCAAGAACGCTGGGACCCTTTTTCCTCCTTGATCCCTGCTTTTTTTCCGCCGTCGAGTCCCTCCGTTGTCGGACAAACTCGCCCCCACTTCCTCACTGCCTCGACCGTATCTAGACGCACAGCGTGTAGCACAGACCACGAATCAATACTGAGCATAAATCAAAAATGTCTGCGTCAACCTCACTGCGACACACTGCTGCAGGAATATAACCAGCCCTTAATTGTAGTACAGCTTTCCTACATTTACTGATGTGTTTTTTTTTTTTTTTGGTTTTTTTTTAAACAAAGGTTTTATGCTTTCAATTAATCTATTTTGGAGGAGACTTTTAATTACTGTGGAAAATCTATTATTGGGGCCAAAGGCAAAGGGCTAGAATTATGCTAAAAGATGCATTTCTAGATTAATGAAACATTTTGTAACAGAGAATTTGCCTGTTTTTGGTTTTTAGAGAACTCTTTAAATTGTTACCAAAAAATGATTATTTAATCTATGATGATAAAGAGTAAGAAATTATTTAGAGGGTGGAGATTAACTCCCTGAGATAATGGGTTTGAAGAGCATAATTTTGTCATCAGGATGTTGGAATTTTCTTTTAGCCAAAATGGCTGCCACCTTCTCTACTTTAAAGTCATGACTCTGTCCACCAATTCTGGGTATGGTCTCTTAAAATTCGATCATACTATTAGTACGGAATAGTACATTAGATAAAGGTGGAGGATATGTCTGTTTATGCCTACAGAATACGATACTAAAAAATCGAAAGCAAATACTTCTGTGCTTTCTATCTTTAGCGTAATTTGGAGTATGAATCAATATTTTTAGCCACTCATGTAAAGTTGTATCAAAACAAAACATAATTTCTGGTAAGGTAAAAACAAGATTTTTTTTTTCCTTAATCAATAAGTACATACTGGTGATGGTTACAGTATGGCTCAACTGGATAGGTTAAAAATTCAATGTTGCCTTCGGAAAGACCAGGCTTTGCTATATGCACCAAAGGTTCCTTTTTACTTGGATATGCATTTAACAGGTGTTTTTATACATTTTTGAGTAAACGTTAACAAGTCAGACAGTTGCCTGTCTAAACTGACATCTATACTGCATGTCTGAGACTGAGAAGACCCAACTCTGCACCTAGAGAACCATCAGCAGAAATTGGAACCTTTCACTAGTGGGGAGTAGGCACCCCTGCTCATACTTCGGGCCTAGGATGTTCAGCAGGTAGGGTGAGGGAGGCAAACACCCATACTGATGATACTAAATCCCTTTATTGCCCACAACGGGGAAATTCGCTCTCTGCATTTCGAACCATCCCCTTCAGGAGCAGTGGGCCGCCGTTGTGTGGTGCCTGGGGAGCAATCAGGGGTTGAGGGTTTTGCTCAGGAACCCAAAATGAAGGCTGTGGGGATCAGAGCGCAAGTGCACTGCTTCAACCCGCTAGGCCAACAATGATAAAGAGATAACTTCACATTCACACAATCACATCCATACAGACATATACAGGCACTCAAAAAATAAAAGTAGAGTGGTTGTGACCAAATGCCACAATATGGAAGACAGCAGCAGTGTAGCCCAGGACTAGCTCCAGAGCCACCCCCATGAGGAGTTATAATTGTAACTATCATTAAAAAGGAAGGCTTACACTTTTCCAGATTGTGACACAATTTGGTAGAATAATAAAGTTGAATATCAAAGTGTAGAAACCGTATTTTGTCAGTCTGCTTGAATAGAGGGTAGTTTCTCATTCTTTTAAATAAAGGGGAAAAAATACTTAACTCAGCAGCTTAAGTAAGCACTTGGTTGACTGCATAACATTTCTGTTTTTCTCCATCAGGGTGAAAAAGAAGGAGTTCAGTTTGGAAGAAATTTACACAAATAAAAATTTCAGCAAGCCTCCAGAAAGGTAAGCCAAGATCTGGTTTGTTTTTCATTTTTTCTATACATGTAGAGGAAGGCATAATTTATTAATAAATATTAGGACTGAAAAAAATAATCAGATTTATTGGGATTAATTGATTATTGAAATAATCATCAACTAATTTAGTAATGGATTAATTGTTAACTGGAGTATTCAGACTCTAAAACATGGTTTTAGCTGACAGAGCAACCCACTTAATAATTATAGCAAAATTGTAAAAAAAAATTATGTAAATATTTAAACTTTTAAGATAAAAAACGTTTTCATCAATATTTTCTATTCAGAACTCCTCAAGTGTTGCCGCCCCTAATAAATATTATTCCAATGATGATGTGCAATTGTAACTTAAGACCTGTCTAGGGAGACTGTTGAACTGAAACATCCCTTTATTTATGACATGGTTTTTCTTTGTTGTGCCAGGACCATTCATCCCTTTGAACAATTTTTGCTCCTTGAGATTTTTACTTTTCTAAACAGACTGCTGGCAGCTTGTCCAAAGTAGACGAGAGGTCCGTTTGGCTCAGATCTTGGCAGCAAATTGGCCTGTAATTCATAAGTTAGAGAGGAAGTGAAACATGTTGGCAAAGTAGAAACTCATCCGCTTTAGAAAATATGCAACCTACAGTGGCAAAATCCTGACATAAACATGAAACACAGATTTTAATTGCAGGCAGTTTTGTTCAGCAGCTATTGCAGTTTTAAGTTGACTCAAATTGGTTTGTGTTTCTACATTTCACTGTAATTGGGTGATCTCAGTTTTTTGCACAACATTCGATCTTGTGAGTCCACTGGTCTGTTGATGGAAACTTCTACAGAACCTCACAAGCAATGTCACATGTAGGGATGACTCAAGCTGTCGTGTACCGTATTTTCACGACTATAAGGCGCACTTAAACGTCTTTTTTTTCCCTCAAAATGTGCAGTGCGCCCTATGGTGCGGTGCACCCTATGTGTGTTGTAACTGCGACTTTTGAGACCACCTCATTGAGGAGATGATGAAAGAGTGGCTGAATGTAAGGAGACCAGGTGTTTTTTTTCCCACTCATCACCATCGCTGTTAATATGTAACTCCATGCGTGCCCATCTCACAGCTGATGTGAAAAACATGGGGAAACAAATTAACCCTGTGCTCGCTGTTAAACCGCTCGACATCGGTGTGAACCGGACCCAGCAAGTGCAGCAGAAGCAGCGAGTTTACATGCAAAGTCAATGGTTGACGCGCGTATAGGTGCAGCAAAAGGTCCTGCAGCGCGTTTTGAGCAGCAGGAGCGTTTAAGCATCTGCCAACGAGCTGCTGCTGCTCGAGATGGAAAAATTGAAGTTTTGCTGCTGGACGCGCCACAGCAACCAATCAGAGAAGCTGATCTGGGAGCTGACAGCGAGACAGACACAGCGCTCTGATGACATATATTAACGCAAATGGAAAAGGCTGGATGGATGAGGAGATGATGAAAGCGTAGCTGAGGGAGGTGTAGCCTATGTGAGGAGACCAGGTGGTTTTTTCCACGCATCACCATCGCTGCGTGCCCATCTCACAGCCGATGTGAAAAAAAAGGTGAATCAAATGGACGCTGTGCTCGCCGTTATCCCGGGGGTCTGACAAAGGAACTTCAACCGCTCGACATCAGTGTGAAGCGGCCGTTCAAAGTAAGGCTGCGAGCGGCGTGGGAGCGATGGATGACAGACGGAGACCACAGTTTCACGATAAGTGGAAGGCAGCGCCGGGCGAGTTACGCCACCGTTTGCGGATGGATTGTAGATGCTTGGACTAACGTGTCTGCTGGCTCTGTTGTTCAAGCTTTTGCAAAAGCCGGCATTATTTCTGAGGAGCTGCGCTGCACGGAAAGTGACTCTGACAGCGAAGAAGGGGAAATTGGCATGTCTGATTTAGCGCAGCTGTTTAATTCAGAAACAGAGGATGATGACTTTGATGGGTTTGATTAATACTTTGTAATAAATACTTGAATAAAGCACAATCATACTCAGTTTTGCTCCCGCTCTATTTTTCTACCTGAAAACTTAATTCAACAGCAGCCTCTGGGCGGGTCTCCTCCTCTTCACCGCGGTGGCTGGCAGGTGTTTTTTCATCTAAATACAGGTGCTGGTCATAAAATTAGAATATCATGAAAAAGTAGATTGATTTCAGTAATTCCATTTAAAAAGTGAAACTTGTATATTATATTCATACATTACATACAAACTCATATATTTCAGATGTTTATTTTGTTTAATTTTGATGATTACAAATGACAACAAATGAAAATCTCAAATTCATCATATCAGAAAATTAGAATATTGTGAAAAGGTTCAAAATTGATGGCCCCTGGTGCCACACTCTAATCAGCTAATTAACTCAAACCACCTGCAAAAGCCTTTAAATGGTCTTTCAGTCTAGTTCTATAGGCTACACAATCATGGGGAAGACTGCTGACTTGACAGTTGTCCAAAAGACGACCATCGACACCTTGCACAAGGAGGGCAAGACACAAAAGGTCATCGCTAAAGAGGCTGGCTGTTCACAGAGCTCAGTGTCCAAGCACATTAATAGAGAGGCGAAGGGAAGGAAAAGATGTGGTCGAAAAAAGTGTACAAGCAAGAGAGATAACC
Organism: Cyprinodon tularosa; assembly: GCF_016077235.1. Lineage (NCBI taxonomy): Eukaryota > Metazoa > Chordata > Actinopteri > Cyprinodontiformes > Cyprinodontidae > Cyprinodon > Cyprinodon tularosa. Next base: position 1,009,264 of record NW_024037838.1, on the reverse strand, counting down.
GCACCCTGGAGAGGATTGTGAAACAAAACCCCTTCAAAAATGTGGGGGAGATTCACAAAGAGTGGACTGCAGCTGGAGTAAGTGCTTCAAGAACCACCACACACAGACGTATGAAAGACATGGGTTTCTGCTGTCGCATTCCTTGTGTCAAGCCACTCTTGAACCACAGACAGCGTCAGAAGCGTCTAAAGAGAAACAGGACTGGACTGCTGGTGAGTGGTCCAAAGTCATGTTCTCTGATGAAAGTAAATTTTGCATTTCCTTTGGAAATCAAGGTCCCAGAGTCTGGAGGAAAAGAAGAGAGGCACTTCATCCACGTTGCTTGAAGTCCAGTGTAAAGTTTCCACAGTCAGTGATGGTTTGGGGTGCCATGTCATCTGCTGGTGTTGGTCCATTGTGTTTTCTGAGGTCCAGGGTCAACGCAGCCACATACCAGGAAGTTTTAGAGCACTTCATGCTTCCTGCAGCTGACCAACTTTTTGGAGATGCAGATTTCATTTTCCAACAGGACTTGGCACCTGCACACAGTGCCAAAGCTACCAGTACCTGGTTGAAGGACCATGGTATCCCTGTTCTTAATTGGCCAGCAAACTCTCCTGACCTTAACCCCATAGAAAATCTATGGGGTATTGTGAAGAAGAAGATGCAATACACCAGACCCAACAATTCAGAAGAGCTAAAAGCCACTATTAGAGCAACCTGGGCTATCATAACACCTGAGCAGTGCCACAGACTGATCGACTCCATGCCACGCCGCATTGCTGCAGTAATACAGGCCAAAGGAGGCCCAACTAAATACTGAGTGCTGTACATGCTCATACTTTTCATGTTCATACTTTTCAGTTGGCCAACATTTCTATAAATCCTTTGTTTTTATTGGTCTTCAGTAATATTCTAATTTTCTGATATGACGAATTTGAGATTTTCATTTGTTGTCATTTGTAATCATCAAAATTAAACAAAATAAACATCTGAAATATATGAGTTTGTATGTAATGTATGAATATAATATACAAGTTTCACTTTTTGAATGGAATTACTGAAATCAATCTACTTTTTCATGATATTCTAATTTTATGACCAGCACCTGTAATCTAAATCTTGCAGCTATATTTGCTGTGATCAGTGGGAATAAAGTAGTTTTAATATGTTTTTAAGTGAGAAAGTCCACCTGAAAACTTAATAATTGCAGTCAGTTCATCCAGATTATCTATTTCTGTCGGAGGCGCTCAGACCCCCACATACCAGCGTTGCGCCGACAGGAGAAATCCTTTCATCAGCAGCCTCTAAGAAGGTTAGCCTCCGGGTTCACCGCGGCTGCTGGCAGGTGTTTTTCATCTAAATAATTTAAACTGCAGGCACCCATAAAAGCGAACATATTCCGTCGGCAGGTTTCAGGATTTTAAGTTAATTTAGGAGTGATCACAGCGCTGTGTCATCTGCGATGTGTCTGTCTCACGGCCAGCTGCCAGGTTTGATTAATACTTTTTAATAAATACATGAATAAAGCACAAACATACTCAGTTTTGCCCCCGCTGTATTTTTAAATACGCAGTAGAGGTATTTAAAGGTAGTAGAGGACATGTACCTGTATATAAAAAACGCGCCCTATAGTCCGGTGCGCCTTATGTGTGTGTTAAATACAGAAATGGGACACATAACTGAGACTGCGCCTTTTAGTACGGTGCGCCTTATGGTCGTGAAAATACGGTAATTATTTGGAATTTGGAAAATTCCTTTAACTTTTCAGGTTATATTTTGATGTATCTGAAACATGCATGTTGCAAAAAAGCAAAAGAAATCTGAAAAAGACTGTATCTACCTCTCTTGGGACCTGTTATCGATGACATGGCCTCCCCTCTGGATTGGCTTCAGGATAATGAATCTATTTGTGTCTTAAAAATCTGACGTCCACCTGGTTTCTATTTCTGTAATGGTCTGAGGCTGGGAGTGAAAAAGCATCAGAACAGTAGAAGAAAAGGGATGAAGAAAGTTGCAGCTTAATATTATTTCTAAGTCTGCTTTTCTGACCATTGTAGGTATAAGACCAGAGATTCTCTCTGCTGATGTGTTTAGAGTCCAGATTGTGTTCCTCCAGAGCTATACCTCATAGAACAGCCACATAGAACATACGAAAATGCTTCTACTGGTATGAGATCAATCAGATTCTGTGAGGCTGCTCCCTCCTCCCACACACACACACACATTGGTTCTTGCAGGGATTGTCAAATATATCTGAACCAAGCTCCCCTGATAAAACAAAATCCATAAGTTTCATATTGATTACTTTCATTTCTTGTGAACTATTGACACAAACTGTTTGTTAAAGCTAGTGTTGCACCGATACAGATACACTAAATGGGGTTATCAGTATCGACGAGTCCCAACAAATGGGGCACCGATACCATTTTGAGAGCCAAAAGTTTATTCAAATATTGTCACCCGTTCCAGGTAGGCAATAAAAATGTCTACTGGATTCACTTTGTATTAGTCTTTTTCCTGCTTCAAAAAGTTAGGCAGCAGCTTGAGAAAGCCATGATGGCAATTATTTAATTATTAAATCCTGTTAGTTTGGGCCAACCAAAATACTTTCTCAGATGGAGAAAAGCAGAAGCACAGGTTACAAAGGTGAAGCAATGACCTTATCATTATGCTGACTCATACATGATGTCATGATTGATTTCTGTTATTTCACATTTTTTTAGGTAAAATGCATTAAAAGAAGACAGATTGAACCTAGTAGATAAAGTTTGTGTGAAAGCTTGCATTAAATCAGGTGTAAAAGTGTGGACTAAAGTTTAAAACTGGTTCTTGTATAGAGTTGGCTTTTATAGAGCTGGTTACATGTTATCAAAGAGAGTGGCTGATAGTTCCCCTGGTTTCATTTAGCGTGATATGTATGTGTGTATGGGGCTGTGAGTAACATTAAAGTGAGGACAATTTCTCCCATTTTACAGTCAAACTAAAGACTGTTACCAAAATGAGGACATTCTGCTTGTCCTCACTACATATAAAAAGATTAGTATGTGTGAGTCATTTAATGAACTCCAAGGATCTAAAATGATTTAAATAGGACCTCAGTTTTCAGACTAGCCTCATTCATTAAACCAAAATTATGCCAGGATGGAAAAAGCTACGGCACAGCACCAGTTAATTCTTCTTTTTTTCCTCCCTCCTGTAATAAAGCAGGAAATACTTGAACCAGAGGGTGGCGCTTGAGTAATTGATGTTATCAAAAACCAGCTGCACCTCTTTCCAAAGCTCACCTTTGATACAGTCTTAAACATCCCAGTGACATTTTTTTATTTTTAATCTTTCAGCCGCCTTGAAACCATATTTGAAGTCCCTCTCAATCGTAAGAATGGCTCAGAGTCCTGGTTTGGCCCGAGGCGTGTCAAGCGGTTCCTCGAGTTCTTGGAGGTCGGTGAGGTGAGGAAGCCGAAGAAGCCTCTCGTTGGAGTTGGGAAAGCAGGTCCTTCCTCATCAAGACCACGACGAGGAGGTTTTCCTAAAGATGGAGCGTCCCTCAGTGTTCAGGATGTGGACTCCCTGCTCTGCTCCAAGCTGGATGAGTTAAATCTGTGGCTGATACATGATCAGAGTAATGGCTGAAGGAAGAGTCTCCTGTAGCAATTATTGGGCTACAATGAAAAAGCAGTTAGTGCTGTTCCTGTGGGTTATTATGACGGCGGTCTTCTGCCGTTTAGGTCCGTTCAAATGCTGTTGTTGGAAGCTACAAATGAATCTCTCTGGCCTCTAAATAAAAGAACTGTACATCATGGCATAAAAAATATTGACCTGGAGAAATTATTTATAGGCATAAATATTTGTCTGGTAATGACCTGTAAAGCAAAATTTTATTTATTCCAAACATTTTGAAATAAAGTTTCTCTTTGTACATTAGTAGTTCACGTTTGTTTAATAGTTCTAGAGCAAGGACATTTTACAAGTTCTACAAGGGCAAGTTGAAATCAAATTGATATTAAATCCAATTTGATTTATTCTTTTATGAAATGAAGCAGCCAAACTTGCTTGTGTTTATCTCCTTGCAGCATCATTGTGAGTTATAATGGCAGCTATTTTTTTCTTTTTATATTAAAGCCTATATATAACTTTTAAAAGTGTCTGCGAGAGATTTGTATTTACTACCATAAACATTTTGTGTGTTTTTTTTCTTTATGTACAATCAAATGAATTTCCTACAACTTGGAAAATGCCATAAAAATGCCTTTTATTCAGCTCAGGGCGGAAACCGATCAATCATTTGGGTTAGAAATTACAAACCTGTGGTCTTATTTCGTTCCAGTGAAATGCTGAGCCTGTCCACAGCCATTTTTATTTTTTTATTCTCCCTGGATTTATTTGTGGTGTACATATATACACTATATTGCCAAAAGTATTTGCTCACCCATCCAAATTATTGGAATCAGGTGTTCCAATCACTTCCATGGCCACAGGTGTATAAATTCAAGCACCTAGGCATGCAGACTGTTTTTACAAACATTTGTGAAAGAATGGGTCGCTCTCAGGAGCTCAGTGAATTCCAGCGTGGAACTGTGATAGGATGCCACCTGTGCAACAAATCCAGTCGTGAAATTTCCTCGCTCCTAAATATTCCACAGTCAACTGTCAGCTGTATTATAAGAAAATGGAAGTGTTTGGGAACGACAGCAACTCAGCCACGAAGTGGTAGGCCACGTAAACTGACGGAGCGGGGTCAGCGGATGCTGACGCGCATAGTGCGAAGAGGTCGCCAACTTTCTGCAGAGTCAATCACTACAGACCTCCAAACTTCATGTGGCCTTCAGATTAGCTCAAGAACAGTGCGCAGAGAGCTTCATGGAATGGGTTTCCATGGTCGAGCAGCTGCATCCAAGCCATACATCACCAAGTGCAATGCAAAGCGTCGGATGCGGTGGTGTAAAGCACGCCGCCACTGGACTCTAGAGCAGTGGAGACGCGTTCTCTGGAGTGACGAATCGCGCTTCTCCATCTGGCAATCTGATGGACGGGTCTGGGTTTGGCGGTTGCCAGGAGAACGGTACTTGTCTGACTGCATTGTGCCAAGTGTAAAGTTTGGTGGAGGGGGGATTATGGTGTGGGGTTGTTTTTCAGGAGCTGGGCTTGGCCCCTTAGTTCCAGTGAAAGGAACTCTGAATGCTTCAGCATACCAAGACATTTTGGACAATTCCATGCTCCCAACTTTGTGGGAACAGTTTGGAGCTGGCCCCTTCCTCTTCCAACATGACTGTGCACCAGTGCACAAAGCAAGGTCCATAAAGACATGGATGACAGAGTCTGGTGTGGATGAACTTGACTGGCCTGCACAGAGTCCTGACCTCAACCCGATAGAACACCTTTGGGATGAATTAGAGCGGAGACTGAGAGCCAGGCCTTCTCGTCCAACATCAGTGTGCGACCTCACAAATGCGCTTCTGGAAGAATGGTCAAAAATTCCCATAAACACACTCCTAAACCTTGTGGACAGCCTTCCCAGAAGAGTTGAAGCTGTTCTAGCTGCAAAGGGTGGACCGACGTCATATTGAACCCTATGGATTAGGAACGGGATGTCACTTAAGCTCATATGTGAGTCAAGGCAGGTGAGCAAATACTTTTGGCAATATAGTGTATATTGTAACTCTAGTTGTCAGTTTGTTGTAAATGAGGTTACCTTAACTGTAAAATGTTTTCTTGTTGAAATGTGTCAGAATGCATCAAACAACTCCATGCTTAAGAACATTTTTATTAAAAAATACTTTGAACCTTGGTATAAAAGTAAAACATATGTATACATTTAAGGACAAACATAGGTAAAGAAACAAAGCAATAAGGCTAAGATAATGTCATTTTGAAGCACTGCCATCACCACCACTATGTCAGGGAAACCCATTCCTGATAAGTATATTGTAGACCTACATTCTGTAGTATTTGTGACTTAGTGCATACATACATAAGTATATTTCATATAATAAACTGTGTTAAGGAATGGGTTGTTACAGAAGTGTTTATGAAAGTGCTTTTGAAAGTGTATCACCCCTTAAAGATTTCCACAAATCAAAAATGTCCAATCGTTTAAACAAAATAGCAATGCTATATTTAGGCACATCTTTACTCAGTTTGGTTGTGTACATAGTCCAACCATGTGGAAATCTTAAGGGAGGCTGAAAACACTTCAAATGTGCCACATTGTAACCTATGGTGTTATATTTTAAAGGCAATGCTGGATTTTATCTGGTAATAATAAAAATTGTCTATGATAAATATGAGAAAGAAAAGCCATCTGTTTTTTCTATTTAATACAGGAAAATAACAGCTGTAAAGTAGAAAAGTAGTTTTTTTTCTCCATTTGTTTCATGTAACTTCTAATGCAAACTAGTGGTCACAGCTTTGTTTTGTTACTTTGCTCGATAAAACAAAAATCAGGAAATTTTCGTTTGTGTGTGTGTGCTGCTGTGGATGTTCAGTCGAACAGTGTAAGAATGTAGGAAATGAGAAATGTTAGTACAATAATGCTGATTATAGTCCCAATCCCTGTCACCATGGCGATGATACTGTATTTTTTCGACTTCTGAAAAAACTCATCAGCTTCTTCTTTGTCTCCTTCTTCTTCTTTGCCGTGCTTCTGTTCTCCCTGGGGAAGAAAAAACAGGATTTTTAAATTAAAAGCTGAATAAGAAAAGGCACGAATAAGAGGTGTTGTGCAGGCATCCAGATTTCCCTAACAACCACCTTATATGTGACAGGGTGAATGGAGGTTTTAGAGCACCCAAATGGAGAAACGGAAGCTGAGGTGGTCTCTTCTAGATTGAATATCCAAAAAACTTGAAACAGAAGCAAAAATCTAAAATAGCAAGAGACATCAGGGTAGACACACACGAGGAGACAAGAAACAATAGACAGAAGAATCTAAACACCACAAAGTTGAAATTAAACATATGAAAACTCAAAAAGAAAACTTAAACAGAAGCAAAATATGCATAACCGTGACATATATAACTTCACTGGCTTCCTCTTGTTACAGGATTGATTTGAAAAATTTTATTTATTCCTTTCACCTTTATAATGAAATATTTAATACAGCACCATACTGCATATATATAAAAAGATTAAGGTTAAACAGCCAGTTGCATATAGATTTGCAGGAGGTTCTGGCCCTAAAGGTAGATGGGATCATTCTGTCTATATCCTTAAAGTAAAAAAAATAAATAACTTTTTAATATTGATATTATCAAATCAATGTTATTCATGTCTTCTGAGCATTCTTTCTCTTTTTTCCATTATTCCTATTATGCAATATGTTCCTCTTGTGGAGCTCTTTGTTGTAATTTTTTTTTTTTTTCGCAAAGTGCTACATCATTCAATTTAAGATTGATAGAGTAACTAAAGTATGGATACCCTGCTTTAGCATTTTGTTACAGCTATGTACATGTTTAAGTGAATTTAATCATTAAAGCAGCCTACAGTAGTCCACAAAGTGTTGAGCTCAAGTGAGGCACTGCTTTTAGCTATTTTTAAAAACAAATAAACCAACTGCCTTGTCACTGCATTGAAGGATCTGGTTATAAGAAAAGATCCCATGCTGTGAACTTTATATTAAGATCATTAAAGCACTGCATTTTGTGTTCACTTTTGCTATCTGAGGATCTGAAACATTTACATGTAAGAAGCCAATAAAAACTTGTGAAATTACGATGGAATTGGGATTTATTACATAAACTATTTTGTTAATATATTATATATAGAATTTCTGGCTCTAGATGTACTAAGTTGGTAGACAGACCCCAAAATGAATATTAACAAATACGGCACATAATGGATGCAGAAAAGCATTGACTCAGGGGCCCTGAATAAAAACTCTTATGACACAAATATTTTTAACCTAAAAAAATCTTTGAAACCTAGCTCAAATTTCACTTCATAATTATATTTGTTTCCTGGAGCCACTGCACTTTATGGAATTGAAATGGTTGTTTTGTATACACTCTGTGTATACAGAATGACAATAAAAGTTGTCTATTTCTTGCATAAAATCCTAATAAAAATAAATACAACCCAAACCACTTCAGGCTGGATCACATGGCAACATTTGAAAATTGTCTGGTGACTTTCAAAACTTAAGAGACCGAACACTTTACACCGGCATGTTCAACACGGTTTATGATTCAGGGGACCTCAGGGTAAATTCATGCCACAACTTTTCCCGATAATTTGGCAAAAAATTATAACCATTTTCCATAAGTTGTATCTTATTAAAAAACTAAAAATGTAATTAATATATGCAAAACAATTCAGCTAAACCAGTGATCAAACATGATCTTTATCAGGGTCCTTGCCTTCTGTTTCTTCTTCACAGTGGATAAGAGAGGAAGAAATTATAGCAAAAAGGTACAGAGGTGTTTTCACCTTTAATGTGTTGTTTTCCATCAGATGAAGGGAGAGAATTAGGATAAATGAGTATTGTATGGTTCTGGTTCTCAGGAATGTGTAATAACACTGTGAACAGCAATTACAAGAATCGTGCGACACAAAACACAAAGCAGCAAATAATTGATTTAAATTGTAGAAATGAGCCCAAGCAGTAAAAATCTGGATGCCTGATTAACACCTAGAGTTAAACATCTGGAAGGAATGGAGGAAAATGTAGGAATACCTTGAAATAATACTCCAGTGCTTTGTAGGCAAAGCAGGAACATCCACAGATGATGCTGCAAATGGCCAGTCTTTTATAACATTTTATTTTATTTTTAATATTTATATACCCTGGAGTTTCTTCATGATTAGAAAATGGATCAGTTTCTCCTTTTTCCTCATCTTCCTCATTGGAATTCCGCATACCTTCAAAACAAGACAAGTTAAAGTGTTTTCACTTGAAACAAGATAATAGTACAGTAATCTAATCATACCATATTCATCCTGACTGGACCGAAAAACATAAAGATCATTGTTTCTACTGTCAGCTTAAGCAAATCACTAAAAAGGTTCCTAAGAGCTTTTAATGTGTCTTTTTTTCTTGACACGGAAAGTCCCAAGCTATTGGACAAAAAAAAAGCAACCAGACTTGAACGATTACGCTGAAATTGTTCAACACAGCCTGCTGGACTGGTTTGTTGTCATGACAAGAACAAAAATATGAGATACAGGATAATATCTTATCTGTTCTTGTTTTTCACTTTAGAATGGCAAACAGGAATACCACTTCGCTCTTGATCCTTTTTATTTTGTAATACAATGTGCCTAGTTCTGCTTTTCACTTGTGTAATACTGAACTGTCTTGTGAACAATGTCATGAGACCTGTTATTGTGGTTTCCCTAAAGCTTTTTTTAAATGTTCTAATAGGTTTATTGTTTTCAATGGTGATCATTTTCAATGTGAACATTCAATTAAAGCACAAACCTGGGCAAGCTTAAGAGGCGGTGTCTTTAATCCACTCCTGAAGCCAAGTTACTCCAGTGTTGACAAACGATGAAAACAGATTGAGGATTAATCTCCTGATGAAATTCCTCCTACAGTTGACTGAGTTATGTCTGCTCCTTCTAATAGGAAAAATATCAGCAAAAAGTTCCTCTCACAAACATCTGAACAGGATCAGCAAGTCAACTCCTCAGAGGGTGGTTTACACCTGAGAGCCGGTGCCGTATGTGCAGGACAGGAAGACGAGCCTGGACTGAAACTTAGTCTGGACTGAAACTTAGTCACACCTTCTTCACCGACCAGCCCTCTTTTTTTTTTGCTTACCTTATACGCACACGTAAAGTTCTCACACTTTTCTTCCCCTGATTATGTTGCATTACCTCCCTTGGTTCCTCCCCTACTTCCTGTAAATCATGTCAGTTACTCTGAAAAACACAGTTAGGTTACAGCCCAGTTTTCCTCCTCAGTCCACATTCCAGAGGCAGCAGTAAAGGTGTGTCAGTACTTGTAATGCCACAAGGAGAGATAGTTATCCCAGAGGTTTCAAAAACACATTTTCTGTCTCTAAGCTCATCAAAACACTGACAAACAAAATGTGCAGTTATGTTTCCCTAGTTTGTTATTGTCTATCTGTTCTCTTATCTACAGATAAGATTCATTTACACCCCGTTGACTCAGTGATGACAAAGAATGTTTCCTACTGTTGATGCAGAAGCTGTCCCATAAGGTAAACATGAGCATGGGAGTGGAACGATTCCAATGTTCATTAATCAATAATTGCAGCTGGATGGCCAAGATTTTTCAGAAATGTTAGTGTCAGCTCTGCTTTACAAGTATCTGCACGCTTATGCTACTAAAAAACATTAAAGGTGCTGTGCTTGTAAAAATATTCCAACCATTGCCTTTCATTTGGTTTTGCTACAATCACAAAATTAAATGTTTTATGTGGAGTTGTGTGGGGTAGACCAACTTAAATAAGCGCAGTTTTGAGGTGGACATAGTATCCATTGGTATTCGATCCCTTTGCTCTGCGTTCCCTTAATAACCTGGTCTAATTTATCTTTAGCTTACCATACTGCGTTAAAATGTGTTGCATTGAACTTACTTTACTCATAAACTTTAGTAAAGTAGTGCAGAACTGCTAAAAGGAAGGGAAATGTTGCTTAGAAATGTTTACAAATGGGGAAAAAATTTGCATTTGTTTTCAGCACTATAAAGTCAGTAAATATTTTGTAGAACATAAAATTGTCTTTGGGTACTGCTTATGCAGCTGTACACTTCTAGAGCCTGAAACTTTGCCCGAATATCTCTCTAAAAGTATATCGTTGTCTTGTTTGCCTCTATCACATTTTTCACCTAGATTGTACTGAATTTACCTGCATCCTTCATCTCATTATTTCCCTGTCCCCTTTAAGGTATGCACCTCTACAGCATGATGCTGCCACTACTCTGTTTTACAAGTGGTGGCAGCACGGAGAAATGTCAAAAATCTGAAAACTGCTAAAGTATTACAGAACCCTTTTTTAAGCTCACCTCTCTCTTAATTGGACACCAAAGAGGCTCAAACCTCAAATTGACATTGTGACAATGACAATAAAACATGCAAAATACATTGGCTGTTTCTTTTATCAATATTTGAAAAGCTATGCGATCGCCCTCCACATCCAAACCAATGAATTACTTAAATACTTGCAGTTCCTTTTAAAATAAAGCTTTTATTGGTTATTTTAAGAGACATTCAGTTGAGAGAGGAAGTTGGTAAGCATTAATTTGTTTTTTTATATCAAGAGGAACTAAAAATGTTATTTTTTGCTTTGATAGTGTTGTTAAAGAAGTATAGAGATAGTCATAGAAATTGCATTGTTTAATTGAGGATATAGAGGAAGGAGATTATACACTGTCAAGACAGAAACAGTTTTAATAAGGAAGGGTGGTGCACGGAAACAATGGTGAGGTGTGTGGTAACTATGGGATATAGGTTCATAGTGGAGGTGATCATCATTAATTGTGATTTTGCAAATGACACTTTAATTTGTAGTGAGTAGGGAGCAGGAGGAAAGATTGTTGGGGTCTCAGTGGGCCACAAACTTTATACTCATTTTGTGTTCACGGAGTGTATGTACTGAAACCAGTGAATGAGCATCTTACAACCGTGAAATAAAAATTGCCATTTATAAAGTGCAGGAATGATCAGGAATGTAGACAGTTGAGGAGAAAGGGAAGCCAGTTTAAAGGTACTTGTGCAAAACGGAATGATATGTAAAGGTTCAGTGCATTGCAAAATAAATAAATATGATGAACAAATAGCGCCAATTAACAACACATGTCATCTCAAGGCACTTTACAGTTCACCAGATCATACAGTCAAATTGATTCAAAGTTTTCTATCTAAGGAAAACCAGTTGAATGCATTGACTCATTGACTTGAAAGCAATCCCTCACACTAAGCATGCTTGTAGCGACAGTGGAGAGGAAAAACTCCCTTTTAACAGGAAGAAACCTCCAGCAGAACCAGGCTCAGAGTGAGCAGCCATCTGGGGTTTAAGGAGACAGAAGCAGAGATTCAAGAAGCAAAAACATTAGCCAGGCAGACGAGCTCCAAGCTAGCTCCCATGTCAGAGGATGAAGAGAGCCGAGACTGTGATTTAAAAAATGTCAAGTAGGTTTTCATTTAAACTACTATGTTCAGAGAATTAGCTTCCAACTTGGCTTCCCACTTTTCCTGCAGTCTGCAGGAAATTTATTTAACATTATTTTGGTATCATTTCAAATGCAATGGACATGGAAACAGAAACAAACTGAAAAAAGAGCAAAAAAAAAAAAAGAAAGTAGAGAGGTGTGTTAAACATTTAAAAGGGAGAGAATAAGATAAGAACAGAGGAGAAAAAGAAGGATAAAGAAAATACAAGATAACCTCGGCCTGATTAAACACCTACAAAGAGATAAAGAACAAAGGAAAAAATACAGAAAAAGTATCACAGATTATATATATATATATATATATATATATATATATATATATATATATATATATATATATATATATATATATATATATATATATATATATATTTTATGTTAAACAAAATAAAATAAAATAAAAATCTATTTAATTTCACATAACGCTCTGTTTTCATAGGGAACTGTCAGGCGTGTATCCCTTTAAAAGCCCCGCCCTTACATCTCCATCCACCAATGAGAAGTTGAGTTTCAAAGAGCCCGGATGTAAACACGGAAATAGGGTATTCAAAGTAGGAGTTGTCGACACGTCACACCAAAACACCATCATATGTATTTTCTAAAATCATATCACTAACAGCTTACATTATTATTATATTTCCAACTGATATCTTCCACAAATTGATCATGGACAAAAATACAGGTTCGGTTTTGGCTACAGAGAGGTATGGCAGTACACAGGCTTGGAAATATTTAGTGAATAATGGAGTGTTGGAGAGGAAGAGGGATGGGAGTGAGACTCAATCAAGAGACAATCCGGTGGTTGGATTCTTTAAAGTAAGAATTGGATTTTTTTTGTTGTGTTTTTGTTGTTTGTTTGTTTTGCTAGGTATAATTAAAATGAACTTAAATCCTAATTGGTTAGTGTTGGATTTCAGAGCGTCTTTCTGCCTCAAGGCTACCCAGAGAGTGTCAGCAGTGATTACCTGCAATACCAATTCTGGGATACTCTTCAGGTACAATTACCTTTCAACAGCATATAAATTATCCTGTAGTGTCAGTCTGAAGCTTTTCGGTTTTTTACAGGCTTTTTCTAGTTCCCTGTCGGGCACTCTGGCCACTCAGGCTTCACTCAAAGGAGTTGGAGTTGGAAACCAGGAGGCGACTGTAGCTGCAGCCACAGTTACTTGGTTATTAAGAGGTGCAACTTTAACATAAACTACTAAAAGGCAGCATTTGTTATCCATTTTATTTCTATTTTGTATTTTAATTATCTTTTATCACAGATGGAACTGGTATGCTGGGAAGAATCCTCTTTGCCTGGAGAAAAGGGTAAGATTGTTTTGTGTTTTTGCAGCTCATCATATGCTTTTTAGTTTTAATTTGATTTCTTTCTACACTCTAGGAGTAAACTGGACTCTGAGGCAAAAAAGTGGAGGTATAAACCCAAGTTAATGGACTTACGCGTAAATACTGAGCTGTTACAGCTTTGATTGTAGCGATGTTTTTATCTTGTAATTCCCTTCTAGGCTTTTTGCAGATGTTCTCAACGACATTGCGATGTTCATGGAAATCTTGGCCCCTCACTTTCCAGCCTGCTTCACTTTAATCGTTTGCACTGCAGGGATATTCAAGGTAGAACTTGAAAAATAATTTCAAGTTTGAGAAACATATGTTGAATTTAGTGTTCTGTGGGATCCAAGTGATTAAAGCTTCAGGCTAGATGAAAAGGAAATGTCCCATTATAGTCCTGCTGTGGGGAAATATTTTCCCTGTATTTAACCCACCCCTAACAAAGCAGCTTGCTGCCACACATAGTAGTAGAAGGGCTCGTTAGGGATTAAATATTAGGGACCATCACCCCTAACTACATCAGCTATTTTGTGTTATGAATTTTAGGATAGAAAAGAGTGAAAACCTGATGGCTTTTTTTAATAGATCAGTTTTACAGATAACGCTGAGAGGTCCTTCCTGTTTGGCTGACCATGGATACTGTGTAATCCATACATCTAGTTATAAATTTAGCCCAGTGCTCTAACGGGATGACACTGATCCCAGATAACTAAGCTCAGAATGTATTTCAAAGTTCCATGTTTTTCAATTATCGAGGAGATGTTATTTACTGTTAACATGAAATTGTTACAAGAGCACAAAATAAAATAAAAAGGTCCATGCATCTTAATAGGGTTTCTTGTAAAAGACTAGGCTGGTAAACTCTTAGGTTGCTTGTTCATTTTCCCTTTTCTTTTCAAGTCAATAGTTGGAGTTGCTGGTGGTGCAACCAGGGCTGCACTTACTGTTCATCAGGCGCGCAGGGATAACATGGCGGATATATCAGCCAAAGATGGCAGTCAGGTAACCTTTGCTTTTAAAAACATGAATCAAATGTTCCAGTAAGATTGAATAGGCAGCAAACCAACACTTACTGCTTGTAAGTCTTATTTAGTTTTCAAAAGGCAACAAATACAGGTGAGGACAGAAGACCTCATTTCTGGAAAGACACTCTTTTCCATAACCACGCCCTTTTGTTATCCACAATTTCTATTATCCGAGGAATTCACAAATGTGATCTGAATATTTAAAAAAAAATGTGGTGACATTCTCCAGTGTATGTTATCTAGAAAATCTGTGTTATTTCTCAATGCAGCAAAAATGGCTGTTTAGAAGAATAGTAAACGATGAGAACAGATCACAATCAGAATTTTTTCCCCAGGTACCTGTACAGGTGCTGGTCATAAAATTAGAATATCATGAAAAAGTAGATTGATTTCAGTAATTCCATTTAAAAAGTGAAACTTGTATATTATATTCATACATTACATACAAACTCATATATTTCAGATGTTTATTTTGTTTAATTTTGATGATTACAAATGACAACAAATGAAAATCTCAAATTCATCATATCAGAAAATTAGAATATTACTGAAGACCAATAAAAACAAAGGATTTATAGAAATGTTGGCCAACTGAAAAGTATGAACATGAAAAGTATGAGCATGTACAGCACTCAGTATTTAGTTGGGCCTCCTTTGGCCTGTATTACTGCAGCAATGCGGCGTGGCATGGAGTCGATCAGTCTGTGGCACTGCTCAGGTGTTATGATAGCCCAGGTTGCTCTAATAGTGGCTTTTAGCTCTTCTGAATTGTTGGGTCTGGTGTATTGCATCTTCTTCTTCACAATATCCCATAGATTTTCTATGGGGTTAAGGTCAGGAGAGTTTGCTGGCCAATTAAGAACAGGGATACCATGGTCCTTCAACCAGGTACTGGTAGCTTTGGCACTGTGTGCAGGTGCCAAGTCCTGTTGGAAAATGAAATCTGCATCTCCAAAAAGTTGGTCAGCTGCAGGAAGCATGAAGTGCTCTAAAACTTCCTGGTATGTGGCTGCGTTGACCCTGGCCCTCAGAAAACACAATGGACCAACACCAGCAGATGACATGGCACCCCAAACCATCACTGACTGTGGAAACTTTACACTGGACTTCAAGCAACGTGGATGAAGTGCCTCTCTTCTTTTCCTCCAGACTCTGGGACCTTGATTTCCAAAGGAAATGCAAAATTTACTTTCATCAGAGAACATGACTTTGGACCACTCACCAGCAGTCCAGTCCTGTTTCTCTTTAGACGCTTCTGACGCTGTCTGTGGTTCAAGAGTGGCTTGACACAAGGAATGCGACAGCAGAAACCCATGTCTTTCATACGTCTGTGTGTGGTGGTTCTTGAAGCACTCACTCCAGCTGCAGTCCACTCTTTGTGAATCTCCCCCACATTTTTGAAGGGGTTTTGTTTCACAATCCTCTCCAGGGTGCGGTTATCTCTCATGCTTGTACACTTTTTTCGACCACATCTTTTCCTTCCCTTCGCCTCTCTATTAATGTGCTTGGACACTGAGCTCTGTGAACAGCCAGCCTCTTTAGCGATGACCTTTTGTGTCTTGCCCTCCTTGTGCAAGGTGTCGATGGTCGTCTTTTGGACAACTGTCAAGTCAGCAGTCTTCCCCATGATTGTGTAGCCTATAGAACTAGACTGAAAGACCATTTAAAGGCTTTTGCAGGTGGTTTGAGTTAATTAGCTGATTAGAGTGTGGCACCAGGGGCCATCAATTTTGAACCTTTTCACAATATTCTAATTTTCTGATATGATGAATTTGAGATTTTCATTTGTTGTCATTTGTAATCATCAAAATTAAACAAAATAAACATCTGAAATATATGAGTTTGTATGTAATGTATGAATATAATATACAAGTTTCACTTTTTAAATGGAATTACTGAAATCAATCTACTTTTTCATGATATTCTAATTTTATGACCAGCACCTGTATATATGAGGAATTTGACCTCAATTGTGCAACATGCTTACTTATATAAGAACATGATGATAAAAAAACTGAAAGGCTGTGGAATAAAAAGCTGTAGTTTTGTGACTTTTTTCAAAGCCCATAGAATTTAAAATCTTGTCAATTAAACTCCAGACTAGTGGAGGTATTGGTATGATGTAATGTTCTAATCTTAAATATGTGTTTTACTCGCTGCATTTTTATTTATTAACAGCCTAATATTTTTGTAATTTTCTGCAGGAGACTTTAGTGAATCTTGCTGGGCTCCTGGTTAGCCTACTACTGATACCTCTGGTCACTGATAATCCGGTGTAAGTTAAGATGCAATATTTATAAACGCCATATATCTTTCAAAATTAATCTAATTGTTCCTTCCTTGTGCTTTTCAGCTTGACTCTCATCCTGTTCTTCCTCTTTACCATCCTTCATCTCTTTGCCAACTACAAAGCTGTGTGTTCAGTGGTCATGGAAACGTTCAACGAGGCCCGTCTTTCCATTGTGTTGCAGCAATACCTGAAGGACAGGCAGATCCTGAGTCCACTTGAGGCGAATCAGAGAGAACCCGTATTCCTAGGTGTGTAAAACCCAAAACATCTTTAAGCTTTCAATTTGGATTTTAAAGTGGGTTCTTGTAATGTGATAAATGTCATATGTTTTTTTTTTCTTTAGAATTTGGAAAAACTGCACCAATTAAACTTGGTGTGAGGTTACAGGACGCTGTACGGAGGTAACTATAGATACATGACCACACAAATGAAGCTCAACACAGTTTTCAGTCACTTTGTGTGTTTTGTAGCCCAGAGGAGCTGAATTTGGCTTTAAAGGAAAACAACATGCCTTTCCTGCTGGGAGTTAGAAATGGTATGCTAGCTTCTTTTTTTAAAGGATGTCTTGTGTTTAACTAAAATTTCATCAAGTTCTTAACACTTTTTCTCTTTGCAGGTTGTGTTTGTGTTTGTTTGGGGGCAGAAGCATCGGTCCATAATGAAATCAGAGCAGTATGCCAGGCTGTGTGTATCAGCAACACCTTAACTTGTCCAACAGCTGCAGTAACAACATCTACAAAACCAAAGGAGCAAAGTGAGTGAGCTTTTCCTGCATGTCTTTTAGTTAGCAAGATGTTTTAATATTTTGTTGCATTCACAGTGCATTCTTCCCCCCTACAATTTAAGGTTTGTGGGAAATAGTGCTTGACAGTCACAAGCTGATGGATGCCCATTTCTCTCCATTTCTCAAAGGTGAGTTTGCACAGAATAGATTGAACTGTTAGTATATCCCTGTGTGCAGTATTTGTTTATACATTTATAATATTTAGGTGTTAAAGCTGCCGGATGGGACACAAAAAGGACTTTGTTGGACTGGGATGAGTGGAGAGTTGAGTGGAAAACAAAAACCACCTGAGCTGCTTTATTGTTTCATTTTTAACTGCAGCGTTTCTATTTCAGTTTAATGAGCAGCTGTATTTCTCTGTGTTTTATCATTCTTTCAAAATAAAAGAAGGAATTGATTTGAGGCAGTGTTGGAGAAGTAAATATTTTTGTATAAGTAATATGTAATTTCTGATTAAAGACGATATTCAAACAATCAGTTGATTTGTTTTGAACCTTCACACACATATATACTGTCCTCATTAGAAATTTACAAGCTCCTCTCATGGGCATGAAAAGCATTTTATTTGGGATCTTTAGTTATTTATTTTAATCTTTCTACAGCTGCAGTTTAAAGACAGTGTGATGCAAGGGCGTAGGTTTGATTTTAACTTTGGTAGTATGTAAGATATGTAAACATTTTGCATTTAAGATTTTAAAGAAAGTTTTTGTCTGTCAATATTCTCCATCCAGAACTCCTGAAGAGGAAACGTTTCTGTTTCAACTGGTTTCATTTAGTAAAATATCTTCTTTAAGGAGCCTTTGGCTATCTGAAATAAAAGATACAGTTCCACAAATCAAAAAACTCTGTCCTGCTTCTTTACAGAACGGCAATCAGAAGCTTTTGCTTTTTTTAGCATAGATAATTTTTAGTTTTAAGTTTAAGGCAGAATAATCAGAGAGTTAAACAATGCAGCACAGTTGATGCGCTGCTATGTAAAAGGGACAGGAAAGACCAGGCAGCTGCAGATACCAAGCATAGGAGCTGCGGGAGGAAAAGAAGCCACTGCTGCTGCAACAACGCTGAATAGTAAATTATAAACACGTTGTCCACATCAAATTATTGGTAGGGACAAATAGGTCGGTCCATAATTTTGGTAGGGACATGTCCCTATGGTCCCTATGCAAACCTACACCCATGGATGCATGAGTTTAAATTCCCAGTTGATTTTCTGTAATCCATACAGTCTAAGATACTTACATACATTCAACAACAGTGTTGAATAACCCAGATCTTTTTCGCTTAAAAGACCAAGTTAGTCTTTCAAAAGTAACAATAGTTAACCAAAGCTAGAGCCTCTATTTGGGCTATGAAAAAGGATTTTGCACACTTGGTTGGATTGACTGGTACTCAGGACAACACAGAAGGTGACAACAGATCAAGGAAGGAGAATTTTAGATTTCTGAAAGTTAGAAACGTCGTTTGTAAACAACTTTGGAGATGCAGCAGCAACAGGCTTGTTGCTGACCACTTAAAACTATCCTGAGTACATAAATTATTTACCAAGGTCTAACAAAAGGTCCCAACTGGTGATCCAAAAGCAATCTGTCAGGATAATCCACAACGCCTTCAAGAACTTCCATGGCTGAAACCTAGCATGTACATGGAATTGCAGGAACACCAGTCCCCCTGGTTACTGAAGCAGGTTTGACATCACTATATAAGAGGGTGCCGACCAGATAAGGGGCAATCAAATTTTTCTACCCACTCTAACACTGTAAACCCATACTGCTGCATATCTGCAGAGGGCCTAAAATGACTGAGATTGGTTTTTGCCATGTCAGCAGACCCAGTGACGTTGGAAAAATGTTAAGTTCACAAACATTATGACTGAAATACATAAGATGGAGGAAGATAAGACAAGGCTTTCAAACATAGGATTTAGCTTACTGTTCAGAAGAATAAAAAAAAAAAAAAAAAAAAAAAAAAAAGGACTAGGACAAAACTACGTTTTGGTAATAAAAACCAGTTACAACCCAATTTGGAGTTCTTCAAAGCTTCATACTCAGGCTACTTTTTTAGATTTCTGTATCTTCCGTATAGCTCAGATTATAAAGCACTGCAACATATCTTACTTTTCACTTCTCAGATATAATAAGTGGAACGAGACAGAAATCCTTCCTGCTTATTGTTGAAACACATAAGTCCAGACCAAGACTTAGGAGGGCCAATAAAAATAAATGTATGCAGGGTCTGTTAAAAAAAATAATAATAGTAATTGTAGGAAAATGTATCAATATCATGCATATTGGTATCAATTTCTTGCTCTGAGGCCCTTTAATTATTATTATTTTATTAAAAGTTGATGGGGGAATAAAGGCTCTCCACTTTCTAATTTTGTAATTAGAGTATTCTAATCCTAAAATTAGTGCTACATTTGTGCGTGTGTTTTTTTTAAACTTTATTTAGCAATAATATATATCAAAAGATACTGACAAAAACTAAACAAAAACTTCACAGAAAGAAACCTTAACATGGAACAGAAGGGACAATGTTATACAGTATAAATCATAGTTAAAGATCAGAGCATTAAACAAGGAGAATAAATGTATCTAATAAGAAAGCAATTTACCAGCACATCTGGCATGAGATTTTACTTCATTATTCCTTTGGATATAATTATATTAAACTTAGTGAAACAACTCAGGGAAGTTGGTTTAAATTGGGTGTTTGAATATTCAACTTCCAAGGATCTTGACATCTAGCTCAGTCGCCTGGGGAATATTCAAATACACAATTTCAAACAAACCAACTTCACCACGTTTAAAGAAACTAAAATAAAAATTTATAAAAAATTTAAAATGAAATAAAAAAAAATTATGATAATAATTAAATTATTTACATTTAATTATTTATAAAATTAATAATTAAAATTAAATTATCTATACCATACTCCCTATGCCGTGTGCGTGTAATAATTTTTCTGGAAAGACGAACCCGCAAATCACTTGGTCTCTAGATGGCAGTGTTAAAGTATTATAATAAAAAAAGAAAAAACACGAAGAAGAAACAATAACATTTTCGTGGTACATGATTAAATCGAGGGGAACAAGCTTGCAATGAAGGTTGTACTTTATTAAAATTATACGTTTCCTGTTACCATTTTAAAAAAAGAAGAAGAACAGAATGTTAAATAGTTTGTTTGTTTTTTGTACCCCTGACGATTATTTCCATTATTTCAGCTATTATTTTGAAAATCTAGACCGGAAATACAATATACGTCATTGCTACTTCATATCCTGTCGTCTTAATTTTTAACGTTAGGAAAACAAATACGTTTTACTGGAACTTAAATTGTGTAATTAATGGGAAGGTATAAGTGTGCGTACAACTGCGAGGATTCAACTGACCCGGATATAAAGTTCTTTAAGTGAGTCCTCAGTTAAGTTTGACTGTTTAGTAGTACATAAAACAGATAGCTATCCATTGTGACATCCATTGTGATCAAAGATATCTATTTATTGAAGGCCAATTAAAAATGTATTTGTGCACCAATGCTCCCAAAATGCTTGGTGTTAAAATATCAAGGCATTTAAAGCAGAAAAGCGAGATTTTTTCAGACCTCTTTGGAAATCCGACTGCTTCATCAGTTCTCTACCTACCACCACAATGGACTGCTGGACCCTGTCTATTTAATGTTTTCTAAAGTCATAACAATACCTTATAAAACATGTATTTAATTATTTGATTATATTTACTACCATGTCCTGCATGGTGTATAGTATGACACATAATGCTCTGAAGAAGATGACAGGGTTATGAAAAGATGGGATTTTGCATCCATCTTTTCCTAAAAACCACCTCTCCATCTAGCAGTCTGTAAGAATTAATCATTCAGCTAGTGTCAGATTTATGCTGTAACTTATTTCCTTTTTCTTGAAGATGCCTTTCAGACACTAAATAAACAGTGATCTCCACACCGTGTAATATGAAGTCAGATTGAGGAACTGAACAAATGATTTGGGAATAATCCAGCAAAATACAAAGAAAAACTTTTGAAGATATTAAAACGCTGGGAGAACTATTGAGTTCATGAAATAATGAGTGGCCTAAGACATTATTAACTGTTAATATAATGTAAAATGTATTATTTTTAATAGCTAGAGGACATTGAGTCAAATGGGTCTGAGTAGAATAAATACATTTTGAATGAAAGAGCAAAGAATAAATCTGCAGTATTATGACTAACATGCTTAAAACGGAGGCAAACACATTTTGGGTCTTTTTCTGTTTATTATGCACCGTCAAAATAGAAGCATCCTGTCTGACATTAATTCTCAAGATTTCCATGATTATACATTGTAAATCATTTGATGTAGTGGACCGTCATAAAGTTAAATCTGTTCTAATGATCTGCATGTTATTCCAGGTTCCCAATATACAATCCCAAAAAACTCAAAAAATGGGTCTCCAACATGAAGTTGAAAGACTGGACTCCGACTCGCTTCTCCGCGCTGTGCATCAACCATTTCGAGGAACAGTACATCGACAGATCAGGGAAATGTGTGACGCTACGAGATGATGCAGTCCCCACCATATTTTTACCTCATGACAAAACAGAGAAAAATAAGGTTTGAACTTTTGTCAGGTCAGATCTTCTAGTTAAACAGCTTTGAACAGAGTGTCAGTGAAATATGTATCTTAGACTCATGTCCCTTTTTATGCAGACTTCTGCCAGCCCTGGGCGTAAAAGACTTAAGGTCAGATTCTTATTCATATTTATTTAATTTTCCATACATATTACATTTTTTGGTGAAAATGTGATGTTCTCTAGCTATATAAAATCAACTGAGAACAAAAAATAACATGTGCTTCACATTTGATTTATTTAATTCCATGTGAATCCAGCCTCTTGGACCCAAAACCTCAGAGAAAGACTCAGCTTCCTCTTCAACATCTCCCTCTGAAGCCACAAACAACAGCATAAACAAAGAGCTAGACCAGAGAG
This sequence comes from Cyprinodon tularosa, assembly GCF_016077235.1. Classification (NCBI taxonomy): domain Eukaryota; kingdom Metazoa; phylum Chordata; class Actinopteri; order Cyprinodontiformes; family Cyprinodontidae; genus Cyprinodon; species Cyprinodon tularosa. The sequence goes on along the minus strand of NW_024037838.1, from coordinate 986,734 downwards.
AGGAAGAGCAAACAGGGTAAGTAATACTAGGAAAAATTGCTATTTAAATGTGTTGCCATAAATCAATACTGTTACTTACAATATGTCAACTTTATAGGTCATTTAATTAATCCTCTAACCAGAAGAATGAGATTAATCTCTAAAAAGTTAAGTTTTAACACTGAGCATCGTAAACCAGATACTTGGTGGAAAAAAAAGGTTTTTATTGTTAACTAAAACTAAGGAAATTATGAAAACTAGAGTAAAAAAAAAACAAATTTGTCGACTGAAATAAAAATAAAGATTAAATTGCAAAAAATGAAAACTAACTGAAACTGTATTGAGTTTAGAAAACTAATTAGACTTACTGAATTGTAAGAGAGAATGGGACCTCATGCAGCAACATTTCTAAATTCTTGTTGTAAATTGGGATCTTATGAACGCTCGACTGCAGATTTAACAAACATTCTTAACCTCAGTAAGTGATCATAAAGGATCCTCGTAAACCTGAAGCAGTCCAGCCGTGCATGTGTGAGTGCACGTTCCCAAGAAATGTAAATCTGCACGATTACTATCCCAATCATATGAGGGGAATTCCCAGGCTTGTTCTTTCACTGAAATTCCATTGAATACGAAGAAGGTAGACTCTAGCAGTTCGGAGATTGAGGTTCTACTGATGGAGAGCCGAGCGGCAGAATTAAAGAACCAGTAAAAGCCAAGCAGTGGGAAACTGATTACGAGAAATTATATGCAGCGGTTTCACTGTTACAGAAGTAAAAATACATTGATCCAAAGACGGTCAATGAAAACTACTGATGCAGGCAAGAGATGCAACATAAAATGTTTAAATGCTTAATATGAGTTGGCTATCAACAAACATGACGCATCATTTTTCTAAATCTTCTTTTGATATACACACAATAAATTAAACCAGTTCTCTGGATATCATTAATCCTGCTGCAGATGTAGTGACCAATAGTTGTGTCCTTGGCGATAAAAAGGTCATTTATAATTGCAGATTTGCATAATATATAAGGACGTAGCCTAATAAAACTGCTAATTGCTTCTAAGTAACAACAGATTTGGTCATTTAGAGGAAAAACTAGGTTTGGATAACAGGTGACTGACTTTGCATGACTCCTACTTCAAGTCTGAAGGATTTGTAAAATTTGTTCGTACCTGATGGAAGATTAAAACTGGGAAAAAAGGCGAATGGACTTTTTCCTAAATACCTCGTATAAACGATTTAAGAACTAATTTTTCATATGAGGTCTAGTTTCCGGTTGCTGTTTTAGATTGTTTTCACTGGACGGCGTTACGCTTGCAGAGGGCAGGTAACTGTCAGTCATTTGTGTTGCTGCAGCGCTCTGTGCTTATCTGGGATTTTATTTATGTTTATTTTCAGTCTTTCTCCTGGTATATAAGTTGTTTTACATAAAAGACTAATATTATAACTAAAACTAAAAACAACAAAACTGAAACAGCATTTTAAAAGTTTCAAAAAGTAAAAACTATACTTAAAAAACTTGCTAACAAATGCTAAAAAATACATTAAAATTAAAATAGAATTAAAGGTTAAAAACTAAACAGAAATAAAAACAAACGGCCATTTCTAAGCTGTTCCAAACCTTGGTCACTTTTTCTTCTCAAAGCTGTTTGTTGCTAAATAACTTTTAGTGAGTTTACTAAAATGCAACCAACAAAGCTGTAAATATGTGGTGCTGTATAACTACAGTTTGTTTTGTCTAATTTAATTGTTTTTCTCTCATTTTTCATATTTTGATTTTTGTTTACCTGTTTGATACGTTAAATGTTTCCATGTTTATGATCAGAGATAAAGACCAGAGAAATGTTGAAAAGTGGAGAATCATAGTTGACGAGAGGCTGAGAAAGATCGACTCGTTTCCACATTTCTTTCATGGAGATTACTGTGTACCACAGGTATGTTTGTCATCTAAAGTTATTGTGAAATGATGTTTGGAATAACTTTTGTATTATAAGCTTAAATATAATTTAATTTAAATCAGTGCCCAATATTTTTCTTTATGTGGTTTAACAGAATATCCAGTGGGCTCCAGATGAGGATTTTAATGTAAGTTGTTAAAAAATATTTGTTAATAACATTATTTTTTTTTTTGACAGATCGTGTTTATTTGTTTGTATCATATTGAAATCTCATTATAATTTCTGCAGGTGTACTGTCAAGACTCTGACAGTGTTATAGAGGTATGTTCATTTTCATAATTAAAGTTTGAACGAATTGGCCAAACTACAACAAACAAGTAAGAATTTGGGATTCTTCTTGACTCTACGTTATGGTTGCAGGTGAAAGAGGCATGGCAGTGGCTGGGATTGGACGTCAGAGGACCGTTGCCCCAGACGCTGAACCGACACAGGTATATTTTATCGCTGACAGACTTTTACTCCAGGTGGGTGGAGGCCGTTCCTATGCAGTCCTGCCTCCCCTCTGATGTGGCCAAGAGTATCGCAGACATCATTGCCCACTTTGGATATCCGCTGAGGATTCTCTCCAGGCTGCCTCACGACATAGTTCACAGAGTGAGTGGATGTGTTACTAGACTGCTAGAGTTGATAATTCACAGAGTAGTTTATTCTCAGATTTTTATAAATTACAGCCAATGAAAACCCAGAATGGTGTTTCTCTGAAATCTGTGATATTCCATGAGAATATTAGAAGTTGATTATTAAATGCAGTGATGTAGCCCTAAATAAAACAATGCCCCTACACCTTATGGTATCTATACGCAACACATGATCGGGCCTCCTTGTGCATGAATTTATTCAGTGCAGCATGAACTATGTAGTTCTGCTGAGGTGTTAAGCCTTAGCAGCTCAGCTTGCTTTAAAGAACCAGCTACTCTGCAGGGTCTGGTGCCTCTTCTCTTCCCCTTAAAGGAGTCATAGGCTGGTATTCTTTTGTATACAATCCTTCCAAATTTTTCATTAAATTCATGTTTTATCATTTTAGAAGAAAATAAATTAAACATCCAATTTGGACACATTTTCTTACCCCATTTTGTCTCATGAAAATTTGGCTTTTTTGTACGCATGTTCATTTCGATGTGGTGTTAGCAACATAAGCAGTATGCTTTGTTCGTTTGCAATTGCTACCCGGACTCTTACATAATAATTAGATATCCAGGCACCCTTTGAAACTGAAGTTCAAATGAAATGCAAAATGTACTTTCATTAAAAAGAAGGATTTTGGGAAACTGAGAAAAAGTCCAGTCCTCCTCCTGCTGAGCCTGGGTTATACACCTGTGAAGTTCTCTCTGGTCCTGGTTGCCTCTGTTTCATTGTTCCTCAAACTCTAGCAGCAATCTACCTCCCCCAAACTCCTGAATGGGCTTTGCTTCACAATCCTCTAAAGCAGAGGTCTGCAACCTTTCATATTCAAAGAGCCATTTTGACCCAAGTCCGGCTAAATAATTGTCGTCGGAACTGCAAAATATTACATGACTTTAATAAAACACAACCAGTTACTTTGTTAAATAGCTTCCACAGGAAATCTGTTGTCACCTTAAACAGCTAACACTTTATATTTTAGGGAAAAATTAAAATGGGTTATTAAGATGAAGGATGGATCTTAATCTATAGGCACTTTGAAACGTGACATCACAAGACCCCGCCCCGAGTTTGCGCTAGAGCCGCGTATTGTTTTTAGAGGTCAAGTTCCAAGCTGACGCGCTAAACCTTAAATTTACATGTGAATTAAAATCAATGTAAGTCAACCAATTTGGACTGAAGAATTATATTACAGACTAACATTTCTATAAATAATTGAAATACTGAAAATATACGGCTTGCTTCTAGTATTATAACATAGATGTATATGAATGTCAAATGATCTTACCCTGCTTTGCATGTGCAGCAGGCAGACACCACATAGCCTTAATAGGCAGATCCACACCTGGTGACGCCCTTTCTTGTTGGTCATCTTCTGCGATGGCATCATGGCACTCTTCAAGAAGCACACTACGTTCATGCGACCATCGCTGTGATTAGATGGTTGCACCACATGTCCAGACACTAAGAAGTTATATATTTCTTATGACTTGTATGCCTGTAGCTGTGTAAAGTCCTGTTTTTTTAATGAGATAATTGTAAATATCCTGATACTGAACATGCAGCCAATTTTGAGGACTGTTAATCCACAGACAGTCAGCTATTTGAAACCGATCTGGAAGCTTAACTTTGCTGCGTACCTTTTGCAGTCCTCTGCAGAAAGATGATCTAAATCAGTAATACTGACATCTCCTAGTTTCATGTTAACAGAAATGTCGTCCCGCAACAGCATGACTGTGTTTGGCTGTGGTGTTCGGCTAGTAAAACAAGCTTTTTGGCCTCCAGCATTGTGCGCATGCACAAAAGTAAACAATAACATTCATCGTGTCTATGAGGCAATATTTGATCATAATAAAAGACATAATTTCCTAGCTAGTTAGAAAAAAAATAGCTCTAAAAACATATTTCTGGTGCCTATAATGTCATTGTGTTGTGAAAATGCAATTCAAATATAGACGAGTATTTGTTTTGAATAGTACATTAGGTAATTCCTTATATCATTTTTAGTCACTATTAAGAACCATAGTGTAAGGTCCAAAGAAACACATGCAGGTTCCAGAGCAGCAGGTTGCAGACCCCTGCGCTAAAGGCTCCAGTTAATCCCGTTGCTAATGCATTTTCTCACCTATTTTTTCCTTCCACTCAACTTTCTTTCACATTTCTGCATACAATGGCCTTCTTTGTGCATGATGTTTTGTACCTTCCTTGTGTAACTGACTGCTTCTCCATGACTGTGCAGGCTACAACATGTCTGTTAAATAACATTTGAGTGTCAAATCTTTTTCCTGGTCTTTTGTAATATTCTAAGAAAAAAACTGTTTTGAGGGTTTTCAGTAGCATAATCAGCAATAATTAAAATTATTTTTTAAAAAGCCCTTGAAATATATTACTCTTTAATATAAGTGAGTTTTACCTTTTAAATTAGATTAAAGAAAACCCTTCTCAGATGACATACCTGTTTGTATGTTTTTTCTAATAAACTCATCTTTGATGGTTTATAGTAACCATGATGGAGGTTTTGACAATAATCTAACATCAATTCTATTTATTGAAACTTTTCTAGATAAATCGGGAGCTGAAAGATCACCTGAAGGAAACTATCACCCTTGTGGTTTATCATCAGCAGACAGGCACTCTGGATCCGATCACACCACAGATGATTGACAGGTCAGTGTAACATGTGATTTGAGACTTGCACAATAGTTTTGCAGATATTTGACTTCGATTTGACGATTCACAGGTTACTGTATTCATCAACAGTTCATCCAGTTCCCATTCCTAATTTTGAGAGTTTTTGAGTGTCATTTATACATCGAGCTTTATGTTTAAAAACATTATTAAAACACATTTACATCGATATCCAGTGTCTCATGCTTCAGGTACTAATGTAATATAAGACTTTTTATTGTATTTAACTGATTCTGAGTGTGGTGTGTTGCTAGGCTGAATGCCTGAACTGAAGGAAAAAGCAGCACAGCAGGACGGCATCCTGACAGCGTAGTTCACTGCACCTCAGTTCCACTCAACTACATGTGGAAACAGTGATGTTTTACATTCTACCAGATTTCATTGTATGATTAGTGAGTTTTATCATTATTAATAAGTCTGGCAGATTGAGATTAAAGTGCTTCTTGCCAAGCTTGGGAAACAAAAGGTATCCCGCCTACCTTACAGCACTGGTGCAGCAGGTCAAAGACCAGTTAGGCGTTCTTTATTTATGTCGGCTGAGCACTTTCCTTTACATAATATACTCCTCTTGCCCGTGTTGCAGGTCATTTTTTAAATTTCCCCTGAATATGCACTTTGGAATGCCCCTGTACAGACAGATGATTCCATACACACTCCTATGGATTCTTCCTAGCTGATTTTAGGCAGCTTCTGTTTCCAGCTGGAGGACTGGGCATTGAAACAAGGAATCAGAAATTAAAAAAAGTTTAACGATTCTGGGAGAATTGAAAGTTTAGAAGTTAGTGCCCAACCCTATCAACTGGGTTATCTTTTACGGAAAATTTATACATGTCCAAGATATTTGCATTGTGTTGGATGACGTGGTGTCGTAAAGATGGCTTTACATTACATGTTAAGAGGGCTTAGAGTTCTGTGTAACCATTTTTGTGGTCAGCATTTGGTTAAAATAATATGTTAATACTCAAACAGCTGTATTTGAGTATTCACATTTGGGTGGGTAGGAAGCTCTATCAGTTGCATGATAGATCTATTAACCAAAAGCAGCTTTACTCTGTACGGTATATAAAGGCCTTCACTCATTTGGAATCAGCTGTTTTTGTCACGTTTAATGTTTGGATCACACACCAAATTAGTTCTGTTTGTTTTCAACTGATAGTATTATTCAAAGCTCCCTAATTCAGTTTTCTTATGCAGACATGTTAATACCCTAACTTTTCTACTCCCCTACCAGGATGGTTGGCGATCTAACAGACGAGCATGCAGCTGATTGGGATGTTTACTTACCTGCCAAGGTTTTCAGTCTTTGCTTTAAACAGCATTTGGTAACTAAGGAGAGGCCTTTTTCTTTGCTGTATTGTAAGGGACTAGAGCCAATTCAGACCCCCAGAGGACTAGATGTAAGTTATGCTCTTTTCATTGTGATTAAACCATTATCTAAATAAATTTTTGATTAATTTGATACATTTTCTTCTTTCTGTGTTTTTAGTACGTTAACTCCAAGATCCAAGACAGCGCCTTTGTCGTTAGATAGATCTTCATTTGGTAAGTTTAGAAGGTTTTCTGTATTCTTAAATATTTTTTTTATTATTATTATGCATATCTTTATTTGTTTTATAAGAAATTTAAATAAAAATATGAAAACTTAATTGTAGGTAACTTGTTTTGTGTTGAATGTAACTTTTCTAACTATTGTTTTCAGGTCTTTTAGATAAGGAAGCAGTCTTTTTTCCCACTGAGGGGAGAGCAACAGGCGTCCTGTGGAGCAACATCACAGTCATGATGGATTGAAAAGGATGAACCTGTATTTGATTAACTGAAACTGCAGAAGAAAATGAAAAACTTTAAGAACTCCCAAGAAATTGTCTCGATTTTTTGGACATTTGGAAATAAGTTCTTTTTTTCAGGGGTAGTTAATATGGTGATGTTAGTTAATATTTTATGGTAGGGGAAGGCCCCTAAACTGACTGAATGTTTGAAAAATAACTTCTCAGACTCAGAGCTCTAAATGGTAAATTTCCCAACCACAGCTTCCCCCCCATCACAAACACCCTGGGAAAATCTCCAGAGATTTTGGGTGGTAAGGACTCGATATTTAATGTACTTAATATTGTTTGATAAACACATGTAATATTAACACTGTTTGTATAAGGACAGAATAATATCTGTAAAGATATTTAGTTATCCACATTTAGAATTTGTAAAATTACTCAGCTGATTTGATTCTGTTTTCTGAATCACCTCTGCAGACATGACAGCATGGGGTGATTTAGATAAATATGATGCAGAAAATTTGTTTGCAGATTTTCAGTATTATTTTTACTGTCAGCTTGGAGACTTTTTCAGGTACTTCTTTATGTTACAGACAGTGCCAAAATCATTACCTACCTGAATTGAATCAGTTGTCATATACGAGAAATCGCTTTCTGGAAATGTTGTTTTTTTTTGTTTTTTTTTAGATGTCCTTTATTTGAGATTGAATTATTTAAATTTAAGAGACACCAGATATTATCTCATTCGATTTTCTCATCTCTGCCATTGAAATGTTTTGTTGTACTATATCTTGAACAACTTGTATTGGAGAGTTCCAGTTTTTAATGTCAATTTATGACATTATGACAGTGCCTTTCAAATGTTTTCAATTAGTTGCTTAATTCAGTGTATTGTATCAGGATTTTGTATGAGACAAAACAATTGTGTGTAGTTGTGAAGTGGAAGGAAAAGAGACATGGTTTAAGTTTCTTTGTTGCTTTTTTTGTTTGTTTGGTTTTGATTTTAGTTTTTTTTTTTTTTTTTTTTTTTTTTTTAGAAATAAAAATCTTAAAAGACAGTTGCAGTTTGTCACATTTTCAATTCTAGCTCCAGAACATCCAAAGATGCTTAAAATTTAAATGCTTTAAATTGGTAAAGACTCTTTACCCAAAAGCAGATGTGCGTCAGCAGTAAGGAATGAGGTAGGAAAGACACTTTCAGAGGTAAGAAAAAGAAAATCCAGTCATTAACATCTGTGCAGATAGATATTGATGTGTAGAAATACCCATTTAGCAGTTTAAAAACAAAATAAAAAATCTGCAGCTAATAGAACGATAGTACACACTTATCTGGAAGAAAAGAATGAAACAAACACTTTACTTAAGTGGTCCTCCTTCTTACTAGACCTAAATCCTTAAAATACAGCCAGAATTATTATGTTATAGTTTACATCAACTAATAGTTGATTGTCAGACCATAGACCAGACCTTAATTAAACTGACTTAATGTTTGTAAAGCCTCCCCTTAAGTTGAGGGGTATAAACAGTGTCAAAGGATGCAGAGCAGGTGGAGACGTACACAGGAATACCTGAAACTACTTGTAGCAAAAGGGGCTTCAAAGTAAAGATTCAGTGCCTAAATACATACGCACATCACAGTTTTCACATTGACATTTAAAAGAAAATGGGAAATCCATTTAGAATTTTCTTTCCCTTCAAAACGCTGCTTTTATAAGCTTAGTTTGTTCTTACAGCTGCACAATACATGGTCATTGCATATGTGTTATACTGCATTTTCAAAGGATGATAGTGTTTGATAGCCTGTTATGCAATCAGCCAGTATACAACCAATCTGCTGTTTATTATGTCTGATTAGAGACCAAGTGACCACAATGATAACGATAAAAAATGAAAACTAGAGAAAATATAAGTTAATTTTAATCAATATCAGCACTGCAATATTTAGCAATATTGTTGTAAGTTCATATTTTCCTAATGCCCAGTAAATCACTGTTGAATAAATCAGGGTTGGTGGATTTAATAAGAAAGAAAGTTCAATATATTTGTAAATGGCCTCCATAGACACAAAGTCAGAAAGCTTTGCTCAAGAAAATCTTTCTTTTACTATACATGGAATAAAAACAAGTCTAAAAAAAGAACGATAATCACAGTAAATCCCAGAGGAATAATACAAAATTTTAAAAATCATCAATGCAAATTCCTAATCGTCTAATAATTGTAGTCACAGCAGAAAGGCTATTTTTAAGCTAATCAAATATAGACATGTCCAACACATGGTGATTATATAAATATTAAAGCTTATGGGCAGCTCTACAAAGGGTCATACAGGGGTTAGTGCCCCTGTAGAACCATGCATGGCCCCTTTTATGGCCGCTGTACTAAACACAAATTGAAATATACGTAAGGCCTTTTTTCTTGAAATTAGTGTTTTTTCATTTGATTTAAGCAACCAGGTTAGAAAAATTGCTAAAAGAATGAGATGAAGTATGTTTGAAATAAGAAGAAAAAAATCTATTAAATTATTTCAAGTGCAAAATATGTAATTATCTTCATTTTAATCACCATGATTACCTGCTCAATTAATTACAAATACACTTATTTAAAGAATTACGGTATTTACTTTTTTACATTTTTTTTTCAGTGTAATGGTACGTTACTTTCTCATGATGACATGGGCTAACAGAAGAGACTGTAACTTATTTTTCCCTTGGACCAGTTTAATATATTCTATTTACAATTTACTTCAACATTTATTAGCTTCAGTCATAATAAGATTGCAGGGAAACAGTTTTTAGCTGTTAGATCAAGAGTCTGCAACCTTGGCTTAATACACTAAATGGTATGCTCTTGCTCTGTTTTTGTTTCCTTTCCTTTTTTTGTATTGCTTATCCTACGACGAAGTATTAGGGCCAGGCTAGAGATTTTTATTTTTTTTTTATTTCGAGAATAAAGTCATAATATTAAGAGAATAAAGCCGTAAAATTACGAGAATGAAGTCATCATACAACAACCAGTTTCAGAAAGAAAGCTTTGACCTCTGATGAGCAGATTATGGCCGACCAGCTCCACCAAACAGCAACTTGAGTCCACTTTGACATCCTGCCCAATTTGATGCTGGTGTGTTAAAAGATTTTCTTATTTGTCAAACCAGAGCCAAAGTATAACTTCACATAATGCTTGACATTCCTCATTTTAGGGAAGAAAGTGCTGTCATAAAATCCAACTTGTTTCTTGTAACTTTAGGACTTTATTCTCTTTATATAACAAATTTATTCTCAAAATTTTACGACTTTATTCTCATTATTTTACAACTTTACTCTCGTTATTTTACAACTTTATTCTCGTAATTTTAAAAGTTTATTCTCATTATTTTTTATGACTTTATTCTCATAATTCTACGACTTTATTCTCGTAATTTTATGACTTTATTCTCGGAATTTTACGACTTTATTCTCGTAATTTTACGACTTTATTTTTTGTAATGTTAACGACTTTATTCTCCAAATTGAAGAAAAAATCTCGGCCCTAATACTCCAGCATAGTTATCCTTCTTGTTCTCTGCCCCATGAAAAAAACACAGGCCCCGCCCCATCTTGCCCTCCTTGTAAATATCTATAACCGCTCTGTTTAGGTCTTGGTTTTAAAGCAAGCATAGCAACTAATGACTAGGTGACCTAGAGCTTTTAATTAGTGGTGTAATACCACCATCTACTGGTAGACCGTGGCATTACATGTCTGAGACATCACGCTTATCGTTGTGGGGAAGTTTTTTTTTGTGTGAGCAGGCAACCGCAAGAAATGGTGAGTGAGGCAAACAGACTCGCTTCAGACTGTGTAACCGTGTTTAATATCGCCAAACCGTACTTGTTTTAGTCATTACACCCTTTGTAACTGACTACCGTTGTGCTTATATGTGACCAAACCACATTTAGCACCCAGCCTCAAGCTAAAAGCTAACGTCTTTGTTTGGCTAACCTGTGCTAACGGGGGCTAGCTTCCGCTTTGTAACGTCAACACACCAGCTGCACAGAGCTGTTTATAGTTCTCTGGTTTAAACTTTACTCGAGGACAATTTGTTCTGACATGGAGCAGATTGTTTAAGCATGTGAATTCAGTTTATTGGTTTATTAATGTGTATTTTTAATATGTTTGCTAAATTAGGACGAGGGAGCTAAGCAGATCGTCTAGCATTGATGGCTATTTATGTTTAAGAGCTCATAATGCTTTTAAACGAGACAGCCTAATAATAGAGTAGTCAAACGACATAAACTTGTAAGTTTGGGACGCTGTTGACGTAAAAAAAGACTGCTAATTTGTTAAACCACTAGCATAGGCTAACACTGTTTAAGCTAAGCTCCTTGATTAAACAACCAATAAAAGAACTGAGGCTATTTGATTTAAGAGATCAGTCTCTGATCGGAGGAACTACTGACGAACAGTTAATCCAAAGAGCACAACTGTTGAGTTTTGAATCCCTTAGCCTTTGAATGCATTACACCAGGTTCCGCTTAAAGGAATAGTACACCCAAAACATGATTAGCCTTCATTTTCTACTCACCCCCATGCTGAACAACACTCTGGAGTACTTTTTTGATATCTTAAATGCATCTGGAGATCTGGGAGGCTTATTGCTGTCTGCTGACATTCAAATAATGGAGGTCTATGGTGACCGAGACAGAAAGGTCCATAAAAGTCCACAAAAAACGTGTCAATATTCCTCCATACTGCTCGTCCAATGTATTCCAAGTGTCCTGAGTGGGTAGCATCCAGAATTTACTCGAAACGAAGTCATTTAGAATGTTTTTAGAGCATAAACAGTAGTGTATAGGATTTCCTGAAAGCGCGCACACGCGCGCTCACGACGCTACGGAAGCCGGCAGACCAAACCAGCGCATTCAGCTCGGCAAAGAACTCATGCTCTTCCTCAACACTGAAGTCCTCAGATATTTTTCTTTCGTTGTTTCTTTCTTTGCACAGGTAAACAGCACATTTCTTCTTCTACGCTTGCATTATTGGAAGAGCAGAGCTGAATGCGCACTTTAATCTGGTTTGATCGAATTTGGATTGATTTTGGTTACGATCTGGTTTGATCTGCCGGCTTCCGTAGCGTCGTGAGCGCGCGTGTGCGCGCTTTCAGGAAATCCTATACACTAATGTTTATGCTCTAAAAAAATTCTAAATGACTTCGTTTCGAGTAAATTCTGGATGCTACCCACTCAGGACACTTGGAATACATTGGACGAGCAGTATGGAGGAATATTGACACGTTTTTGTGGACTTTTATGGACCTTTCTGTGTCGGTCACCATAGACCTCCATTATTTGAATGTCAGCAGACAGCAAGAAGCCTCCCAGATCTCCAGATGCATTTGAGATATCAAAAAAGTACTCCAGAGTGTTGTTCAGCATGGGGGTGAGTAGAAAATGAAGGCTAATCATGTTTTGGGTGTACTATTCCTTTAAGGCTTAAAATAAAACTGAATTGAATTATTCATCTTGAAAAACTAATTCCTCAGAACTCAGTTTGTAATCTTCTCAGCTGTGATAAGAATCATCCTAAAAAAACACAGTACTTTGACCAGTCATATCAAAACGAGATCATTAAAAACTGTAATTGGTAATTAAAAAATTAAAATGTAAATGGTTTTAGGCATAAGACATACAATGGCACATATGAAAAAAAACAAATTCAATCTGGAGTAAAATGTTCCGTATTAATTATAAGTTTTGTGAAACAAAGTTTGGGGAAAAAGATTTGATGCATAGCCATTTTTAAACTGTTGGATCTGTAGTCAGTGTAGAATATATTGGTTGTTATTTCTGATTGGTTTTAAAGCTGGTAGTAAATTAAGGTGTCCTGTGTTTAAAAAGAAGCATTGAAATCAAAAACATTCAAATGTTTTTTTTAATAAACATAAAGATTGGAGTTATAAGCAATCTGTAATCAATGTAGAATTATTTAGTGTGAGCTTTATTTGTTGTGCAGTTATATTACTTTGATTATGAGTTTCACAATTTATTAATTGTATTTTCCATGATGATGTAAAGTGTATTCTTCTTGTCCATGTATTTCCTTTTATTATAATGCAAGTTTGTTAGATTTTTAAATTCAGCTATCAAAAGCTGCATGGAAAATAGCCTTTTAACCAAGTGCAAAAGTAGAAGCTCCAAATATTTGTCTTTATTCTCCATTTGATGTACAGCTTTGTCTAGCAGTAAGAAATATAGATGCATGTTCCTGTTTGTTTTTGAAGTTAATTTATTAATTGAATTTAACTCTTTCCAATTTTTCGGATTTTAAAAGTTCAATATTGTGGTGAAATCTTGACCTCTAAGCTAAATCACAGCAGGATAAACGGTCATTTTCTTTCATATCAAAATCTCTGCTGTCCCTTTTCTGCTTTATTTTTCTTTTTTAGGATGTGTTTTTAATGATCCGACGTCACAAGACGACTATCTTTACGGATGCGAAAGAATCTACTACAGTCTACGAACTAAAGCGCATTGTTGAAGGCATTTTAAAGCGGCCGCCTGAAGATCAAAGGCTCTACAAGGTAAAATATTCTTCATGAGATTTACATTTTCACATCTGTTTATGTGAGATACAATAAAATAGTAAGCCCAAAATTATTCACCCCCTCCCTTTGGCAAAATAGGGTTTGAAATCTTACATTTTTACTATAATGTTTTGTCACACTGGAGGTTGTATACATAAATTTGAAACGACGCAGCTAGAGTCCTGAATAGAATCAGACTGAGGATCATAATGGGAGCTCAAGATTAAGATTATGGCAATTTAACTGACATGGGAGCTCTGGAACTCCTTATCAAATGTACATTAAAAATCAAAACAAAAAAACCCCTGGAAATTATAAAAAGGCTTTGTTTTTGTTTTTAAAGCCAATTAGAATTTAATTGATCCCTAAAAGAGGTACAATTGTCAATGAGCCATTTTTTAATATGTAAATACAATCACTCACACAAACATTAATAACCTCTTTTATTGTTCTCTTTCGTGTCATTTCTTTTTACAAACAGACCTCTTGGTTAAATGGCAACCACTTTTAATCTTGTTCTGCAGGTGTTTAAACAATTTCAGATTTAACAGTGATTTAATTTTGCATTTACTTTCCCCTGAAAGTAAATATATACATTTATGTAGTAAGCCATAAATGTGACTTCAGCTTAAATGGCATACTAAAGGGTTTTATACTTTCCTATCAAACATTTATTCATACAGAAGTATACAACTTTTATTCTCTCTACTGAACATTTCTAAGAATGAATAAATGTTTGATAGAGAGACCAATATATTTTACTTATGTTCAGGGTCTTTATAATGATGCATTACTTTTTTTATCTCTCCCTATTTTTTAACAATAAGACAAAGTTAAAATACAATTCTGAAAAAAATGAAATTATTTATATGTTGATCGGTTATAGATCCGAATAGTCAGTGATTTATTTATTTATTTTTTCTGCCATGATGTAAAAATGTATGCAAAATCAACCCCCCAAAAACCCATCAATTACAAAAGCAGATATCTCCAGAATAGTTTGATATTATTAACTTGAAAGAAGGTATAAACCTTAACCAGAAAGCCTGCAGATGCTTTTTGGTATCTGAACATTGGAAATATTTAAATGTTTTTACCCTCAGCTTGAGGAAACCCAACAGCTTCGCTTAAACACTGTCTCTTTTAAAATTGTCGAAGGATGGACCTCTGGCATTGATTTATGCTTACATTTTCCAATAAACTTTCTATAATTGATGTTTTAATAAAAAAAAAAATCTTTGACCATTTTTATTTATTAGAAAATCTACCCCTCTGACAATTTCTATAGTTGTATTTTTCTGGATTGGTTCATTAGAGAATGTAAAGTTTTTTTTCTTTTCCCGTTTCAGGATGATGTGCTGCTCAATGACAGTCAGACTCTGGGGAATTGTGGCTTCACAAATCAAACAGCCAGACCTCAGGCTCCAGCCACAGTGGGATTAGCTTTTCGTATCGGTGGTGAGTCGTTCTCTTTCTCTAAACTGGAACAATATTTGTTCATTTCCGAGCACAGACTCTATGGGCTCGTCCGATGACACTAATCCTTGTGTCTTTGCTCTTTGTTCTTTGTTCCTCTCCCAGATGATTCATTTGAGCCACTGAGGGTTGAGTCCTTCTCCACTCCCCCAGAACTTCCTGATGTCATGAAGCCTCAGGATACTGGAAGCACAGCCAACGAACAGGCAGTACAGTGAAGGACTGAGCCATAAAACAAGAAGTCAGCTGAAAGGGTTCGAAGGGAGGGCATAGGGGAACAGGGCAGGGTGAAAATTTGAGAATTGATGCCTCGGTGACATTTTCCTATGCTGACAACTATTCAGAATCAAGGCACGAATAACTGGAGGCTCCCCCTTAAATTTGAGGGGGCTTTAAAATGGTTTATTTGTCTTGACTTAATGAGGGCATGCTAGAAAATTATTTGTTTCACAAGATACCCTGCAGAGAAAACCTGTCATTACACTGTCAGCCATATGTGCATTTAGCCACGGCTGAAGCCAAGAGACGTACCTCTTATTTAATAAAATTTTAGTCTCTATTTGGAGTAAGGTCAATGTTGCCTTGCTTTTGGTCTTTGTTTTGCTGGCTTAAGAAGATTGATTGACAGTGTGCTTTTTTTTTTTTTTTTAGCTTTTTGTGTTTGCGTGTTTCTTTATTAAACTAAGTAGGATGTTTTGTTTTTGTCTTTTGCCTGGATATGTGTTGCAAACATATATGGGATTGTATGCATTTTTAAGTTACCGTTTGTATTTTAAAACTTCTGAACAATACTCTAAAATAAAGAGAGATCCACTGGTTTTTATTACTCTATGACCAGTTAATATTATCTGCGGTATATGCTGAAGTTAAACTTATATATGGATGAGAGGATCTGAAATTTTTTTAATTACATTGGGTTGTAGTCCAACAAATTTTTGGAGGAGAATAAAATAAGGGGAATAAAACCACTCCACAAGGTTTACCTTTAGCTGCAGCTTCTGTTAGTTTCTCCTAAATTTAGAGGCATGTTTGCTCATCCAAACCTTACATTAACATGTAACTCTTGATCAAAGAAAATTTAAACTGATAGTGTTATGTTTTGTTTTTTTACCTCAAAGGAAAGAGTAATCTGACCCTGGAGGAGTGGAATGGAACAGTTAACGCTTTGTGTTGGCATGTTTTTGCAAAATCATGGTTGTTAAATAGGTGGACATAAGCAGAGTTGCACTTGTAACTGATCTAAAATTAAAAAGAAAAATGTTTTTGACTTCTGTGTTATGGTATTTTGATTTTCATGGAAGATTAGGGGGGAAAACTGAAGGATGCTCACTATGGGCCTTCAAAAACTTTTTATCAAAACATTACATATTAAGAGACAGACAAGTTGATATAGATTAAGTTTAGCCTGGAGAAGGTAGTCATTTGGATTTTTTCTGTTAGAGCTAAAAGGTTAAATCTTTTTATCTTGAAGGGAACAAGGCTTCGAGAAAAAACTGGAATTCATAAATTCATTGTTTATGATCCATCTTGAGGAAAAACAAACTTCTGTTTCTCAAACCTTTCATTTCTCCCTGGTCTGTGACACCTTATGAGATGGCAACCTTTTTTTGTATATATTTTGTCATGTCGGCTCTAAGTCATGTAGCACGTTGCTAATAACACTTTTACCATAGTTGAAATATAAAAAGCAATGAAGACAAAATTAGTCATTAGTTTAGGAGGAATATAAATATTGTAAAGAAACAGAAAGTTAGTTCTTCAAAAGCATATTTTTACCTCAATGTATGATTTTTTATTTATTTTAATACATGGCTGTTTTATTATTCTAATGTAATTTTGATCTCAGTATTGGTTTATTATGAAAAATTGTGTTTTGTTTGCTCTGTGCTGAAGGTTTGCATAAATCTATCATTCATCATTTAAGTACCAACATTGCTAAATTTCTGTTTCTTAGTTCATGAATTCTTTAATACTCTAGTTCCTATGTTTATTAATTTCTTAACATCAAATAGTTTACTTTAACTTTCTTAAAAGGTGTCAGTTTCCATGGGACGCCAGGACGTATCTGGGTTCCACACGTAGATTTGTCAAGAATGTGGGTGAGTGTTTTTAGAGTGTGCTTATATTGAACTTTTATTATGACGAATGTAAATTTTAATCATTCTTTTCCTTGTTAGGAGGCCCTGCAGGTTTTTTAGACCAGGCTGTGTATACAGGCAGATGAGGGTGGTGTACGCGATACAGGTATTTTTTGAGATTTTAAGGTAGTTATTAAAATAATATTTTGATTGTATTATTTTTGTAATTTGGTGTTTTCTGTTTGTTTACAGAGATGTTTTTTTGTTGCTCCTGCTGTCCTTAGGTTTATGTTTTGTTTCTTTTAGTTAGTCCGACCCTGTTTGATGTCTTTGGTCCCGTTGTTTACTTGTGAGGGCGGACTAACTGTTTTGTTTTTTTTTAATCTTTTTTCATTGATCTGTTTGTTTTCTCCTTGTTCACTCTCCCACGAGGCTGTGAGCTGGTAGACAATGTTATATTGCATCTGATCGTCTGCAGTGCCGAGTGCTGATCGTGTGTAGTGTTTTTTTCACCTGATTGCTGTGAAGCCTTATACGTGCGCGACTTTTCTGGTTCTGGTTATGCGGGTTTGTCCGCCATCCACTAACGTCAGAGTTTAAATATTATATTGTCTACCCTAGGCTATCAGTTTCGTAGAAGGAGAGGTAAAGGATTTTCTGTCTATTTGTTTAATAAAGAACGTATATTTTTAGGACTGAGTTTGTTTCATCCTTGCGCGGGTGGTTACATTTTGTTTGTAATACTCTAGTTCCTATGTCTCACTAATACAGAAGAGGATTAGGGCCACAGGAAAAAAAAAAGTCAACTGATGTTTAAATATTTCAGTTTAATATGGGAAAAAAGTCAGAATTCTGACTTTTTTTCAGAAATTTAATTTTAATCTCCGAATTCAGACTTTTTCCCCTCACAATTCTGAGAAAAAAGTCAGAATTCTGACTTTTTTTCTAATATTATGCTCAGATAAAATTTAGAAATTAGTTATCTTTTTTTTCAGTGGCCCTATTCCTCTTCCGCACACTAAACGCCACAAAGGCTCTTTAGAATTTCCTGACAGTCCTTGAAGGCATCAAACAATAGCCCAGTGGCTAGCAGGCTAGCATTGTCCCGCTCCATAACGGGTCGCTGAGTTGCTCCTTCGCTGCTCGATGTGTTTCATTGGGCTGTTCAGATGGACTTCGGGCAGCATGTGTTATCCGCGGGCAAAGCCGTCCTGGACATGATGGAGAGAGAATGGCAGCCTCTGTCCGCCGGGGAGCTGGACTTTCGGCTAGACCAAGCGATGGAGGAGATCCTGGAGTCCGAGCTGGTTGGGAAAATCGAAACGCAGCCCTCTCCCGCTGTTTACATTCAGTTACTGCAGAGTAAAGCAAGCCCTGCCCCTCAGGTTTCACCCACAGCGGCTGCGTTTAGTGGTCTCACCGAGGAAGGAAGGACGACAGAGGACCAGCAGGAGACAGCGGACAGTGAAGCAGTCCAGGTGATCATCACATGTTCCTCCAGGAGGCTTTTAGATACGACAGTATTGCTGTAACTTACTACCCAACACACAGACAAGCCACGACTCTTCAGTGAAAATCATAAGATTTTTGTTTCCTGAGGTTCCAAAGCATGGAGGTGGTAGCATCATGCTGTGGGTATGCTAGTGTTATATATAATGTGTGCTGTGTAGAGATGCTTTATCACTACTTAGATTAATCTGTGTTCGCATTGAGGTTATTTGAAGATGGGTGTATATTGGAGCTGTGTTTGTGGGTCTCAGATGGATGACAAATGGGGATATATATATATATATATATATATATATATATATATATATAATACAAAAAAATATAAAACTAAATATATATAATTAGTTTTAATTTGAACCTCTTGAGTAAAATTCCATTCTGCACATAAATAAGAAACTATGGAGATAAATGAGTCTCAATATTATTCAATGAAACAAAAACGAATCTATATAAAAAATAAGAAAACTGTGCTCAAAACATATGGAATACCTATAAATGCATTAAATTTTGAAAAAAAAAAAAAAAGGTTTTGTTTAATTTTCTCTTTTTTTTAGTCAAATGGAAAACTTTTTCTTACGAAGATTTATTTGCGCCTGTCAGAAATCTCTGGTTACAACTCTCAAACTTCTGGTTTTTAATTGAACTCAAAGGGTTTTGTGTGCTGGTAACACGACATGGGTGGGGCCTAAAGACAAGCGATGTAGGACGTGCCCCTATTAGTTAGCACATAGTTGCCCATTGTTTAACAGCATTAATAAAATACTAATCTCATCTAGGTTATTGAGGATATTCTTTATGAGACGATCTAGTCCACTAAATAACTAACCATAAGATTTATTGTCTTCTCAGTGCATCTCAGAGCTGCTTCAACGCTCCAAATCCAGGGATCGATTGGCTGGACGGGCTCACTTGTCTTTACCTCACACGGTTCTCCTGTCTCTGTCCCTGCTCTCCGAACGGGTCAGCTACCGCTCCGTGTCCCGCCGCTTCCAGCTGGAGAAGGGAAACATCCACAGGATCTTCTTCTCGTTCTGCGAGAGAATCAGCTCGCTCAAGGAGGAGCAAATCAGATGGCCACTTGGTATAATCCCTCAGCGCTTGTCTTTGTATTTTAAGTGTTTTATGTATGCTTTAAATATTTTATTCATTAGTGGGGTGTGTTTGTTGTTTCCAGGAGAAGAGGCTGCTGAGGCACTTTTCCCATTTTCAAGTCTGGTTGAAATAAAAGAGCAAGATGAAGGACATGGTCTCCCTCATGTTCTAGGAGTATTGGGACACACACGGATTCCTATACGTTTGCCCGTAGAAAAACATGACCCGGAGAGGGTTGGACCGGCGGAAAAGAGAATGAAGGAGGGCCAATCCGACTCCTGGTTAAATTTGGAGCTTGTGTGCAGCCACAGAGGCCAGTTCCTGCACTGCAGAGTCAGCAAAAGCTCAGATGTAGATCGAGGCAGGACACTGAGTGACCGACTCAAACAGAACCCTGAACTGATGCCGCTGGGCTCCTGTCTTGTAGCCAGAGCCGGATTCCCTCTAACAGCACAGATTCTAACCCCTTACACGGGAGAAAAAGGACCAAAACAGGAACTCTTTAACCAAACCTTGGAGGAACACTGTCGGATTCTCGATCAGGCAGTCAGCAGCCTGAAGGCCAGATTCAAACGGCTCACCTATCTGGACATCGGAAACTACGACCGAGCCGGGACTGTTGTTCTGACTGCATGTGTATTACACAATGTGTTCTTACAGATGGGACATGAGGTTGAAGGAGAGTCTGAGACAGCGAATCTTCTAACTGCACAAAAGGAGGTCGGGGAGGAAGATGAGGAGGGAGTACAGAGACGCAATGAAGTTGCAGAATTGCTGCTGATGAATGCTCATTCTGGGGGCGCGTGATATTTACATTGATAAAAACATGAGGTAATAAAGATTTATTTTGTTAGAGCGTCAGTTGTCTCATCTAGTCTAAATTAACACTGGGGTTCTAGACAACGCAGGAACCCTGTGTTGTCTAGAAACTTCAGACATTATCTAGCTTTGGATGAATGTAGAGCCAGAAAACAAGAATATAAAAAAATATATTAAATTTTTCCAGAATTTTCCTTCAGGTTTGAAATAGCCAGGCGATTTTAGATATCTGCTTCATTACAGCTGTCAATATCAGGAATCTGGACGACTGAGGAGTTCATTCAGCTTTTTGATTAAGGTGAGGAAGTAGAGACACATCTAAATGCTGCAGGATTCTGGAATTCAAGACCTCTGTTCTATCATATCTTAATGTTAATTCCCTTTTTTAGGGGGTGGGGGTGGTGGTCCATCCTCTCTTGCTTGTTCCCTCCTCCCTGCCATATTGTCCTCACTACTTCCTTTCCTGCTTGTTAAAGTCCTACCATCCTATTGTTTGTTAATCTTCATTTATATCCATCTATCCATATTTTGAAATTTGAGAAATTTGGGGAACTGGTTCAGGAAAAACAAATATGTTTGAAACGTGAACAAACTTAATGAGAATTTACTCATACCATGGGGAATTTAGTGCTTTAATAACTCCTGAACTTTCTCTTTTTGTCACATTGCAATCACAGAACTACTGTTTTGATGTTTTATCTTCTAACCCAGTGTAAAACTTCTCAATTTTCTTCCTGATCTGTCTGCTGGATTCCTCAGTCTTTATCATAGTTTTGATTATGAATAATCTCCTACAAACCTACCTGGCCTTATCAGAAAATCAACATTTATACATCTTTCTACAACAGATTGTTTGGAAGCATTCCAATAAAAGGAGGATCAATACAAAAGAGAAAAAAAAAAAATCAAGTACAGTATTGATTTTCTTCCATCCATTATGTTTCACACTTATCCCTGCTGGGGTCCGAGGGGTGCTGGTGCCTATCTCCTGCTGTCAAGGGGTGGGAGGCGGGGTACAACCTGGACAGGTCACCAGTCCATCGCAGGGAAACACAGAGACAAACAACCATTCATGCACACAATCATGATTTCGGACTGTGGGAGGAAGCCGGTGAGAATCCACTCACGCGCAGGGAGAACATGCAAACTCCATGCAGAAGGACGCTTGGCAGTGTTTTTGAACCCAGAACCTTCTTTCTGCAAGGCAGAAGTGCTCCCCACTGCGCAACTCTGATTTTCTTTCACCTTTAAATATAATAAATAGTAAGCCAAAAATATTTTTATAGTTTTTTTTTTTAAATATAATGTCACTAAGTGTGAAAAAACAAAAATAAATGTATTTAAGACAATATCTTACAGTAGGCTGGTGAATGCTCTCAGACATCCAGGAACCTAAATATAAAAAAACCTCTTTAAAGTGTTTACTTTTCCTTACTGACCCATATTGACAAGAAATAAAAAACAACAAGGGGTCAAGAAAACCTGCATTTGTAGGCCGTTTTTTTTTTTTTTTTAACAAAGTTAGACCGAATCATGTGATGGCATGTAGCTGGAGCACAGCTGTTGCTCTGTGTAGGATCGCTTTATGAGGGATTAAGGTGTCATGGGGAGTACTTTTGGGTGGTGAAGTACTGTTTAGCTTGTAGATTAGCCAGATGTCACATGTTCTAACTGGGTTCCAACCAGGGCAGTATGGAAAGAGATTTGATCTAAATATTTTGCTGGTCTGGTAAAACCTGGAAAATACTTTAATTTTAAGATTTTTTATTTTTTTCTCAAATTTTTTATAAGCTGTAACCTTCAGACCAACCATCAATCTGTCGGCCCATTTTATTCCATCCATACATCCGTCTGTCTGTGTCTTGTTAAAATATTTGCACTGTGTCTGAACCCTGATCCACAGATGTTGTAGTCTCCTGTTGCCAGATGTAGACCACACCAGTGATCCTATTGTAAGCTGCTCACAGAAACCCATACAGTCTATACCTGCTACTCAGACTCAGGTGGTGGGCTCTTTAAAAAACATCAAGTTCAACTCAGCTCATTTGGTGGATTTTGAAGACCACTGCAACTGGCAACTTTACTTGTCACAGTTTTAGCAGTATCTAGTATCTAGTTGATATGCATTTAGATTATGTTTACTCATTCTTTGGAGCACAAATGATTTTGGTAACTTTGCCTTATATTTAGGATTTTTATTAATATATATATTGATGCTAAGAAAGTTAGCAATAACATTAAAGTAGAAAAATAAATGAGTCAATAAAAAACCAAAAAGCAGATGGCTTGTAACTTTGTTTTTAGGCAATTGCAGGAGAACCCCCCCCCCCGTACTAAACAGGAAGTGAAAGTATCCAGACAAAGCATAAAGGCAGCTGTATTCAGTTTTTTATAAGAAAAAGCTATCAAACATAACATTCTCAAGATGGATTCTGTTGGTTTGCTGCATGCCTACAAACTATAATGCCATAAAGTTACGGTTCAGATGACAACATCCATTTATTATTTAAGTTGTGTAAAGACTTAATGTCCATCTTTTGGTGTTTGTGGGCTGTTCATTTGAGCCAGACTGGAGATAGCCTGAGCCAGGTTATTAATGGCCTCTATTTTCCTCTCCTCCAGTGCTCTCTGCTGAGCCCACATGTTCAGCTTCCTCTCCTGAAGCTCCATGTAGAGCTGCAGGATGTCCTGTGGGGGCCTGCTAATACAGGCAGCAGGTGTCGCAGGAGGGGTAGGAAGGATAGGTGTGAACCTCTTGCTGGCTATGGCCTTTCCAACTTTGGTTCCACTGAGCTTGGCCTGGCGCTGGGCCTGGATCTCCTCCCTGCTCTTACCCAGCACCCCATGCATTGCTTTAAAGAACTCCCAGTGGACACTAGCTACCCCCAGTCGCCTGGCCCTGTCTGTGTTCTTCCTGTACGTGGCCAGCATATTTCTCCATTTTAGATCACATTCGTAGGCCTTCACGGTGATGTCTGTGATCCCCGACCGCTTCAGTTTAGCATTCACCTTCTCTGCAACCACTTCCCAAAGCTTCTTTTTCTTGCACACTGGCTGGTCAAAAGCCTGATCCATTTCCAGTCTGGTATTGACTAGATGCCATGTAGCTTGTAGTGTCCAGATGAATTCTACAGAAAGAAAAAGACAGGAGAATTTATATTTAAACCTTCATAGGGAGTTACTGTTTTTGATCCCTTGCATACCCCTTACAAATGGAGTCGTCCCTCAGGGAGGTCTAGAAGCACAAGATCTATATCCAGCCATTCAGCAAAGATATTGCTACATGGCTGTACATCTTACTTTGGCATTTGACCAATTAGATTAGCCCTTGAATAATATATTACCTACTGTAAATGAAGTTGAAAAAAAAAGTGAACAAGTCAAGAAAATAAGGTAAAAGGCTAATTGAACAGTTAAAAATGTAATAAGCCTATTTAAAAATCATATTTAGGTTTATAAACAATCACCTTGCACCAAAAAAAAAAAAAAAATGTGTTTCTTTCACTCTCAGACTGTTTTTCATGAATTTATTTTTATTACATTGACATAATTTTGGGCAATTTTTGGATTCCAAAGGTATTTTTTATATAAACTAATATAGATTACATTTAAAAAATGTATATCTATCTATATATATATATATATATATATATACATACATACACATACATATATGTGTGTATGTATATCTATATACGCATATACATATATATATATATATATATATATACAAACATTCATATAAATAAACGTGCACATTTACATTAAAGTCTTATCTCTAGTTTGTTTTGGACAGTCTATTATAAAACCATTCTTTGGGATCGCAGCCTTTCAACATATTCAGAGCATATTGATCCTGTAATATTTGAAATAGTGGATGTTGGTGCGCACTCATCAGTCTCTCCTCGCATCAAGCGATGACTGGACCAAACATGAACTTCAAACTCTCCATTACTAACCTGTTTTGGTCTTATCAGTATCCACGCTGCTGGACGGTGCAGGTTTTTTTCCTTCAGCATCAGCGTCATGAATCACTATTGCCTCAATTACCTCCATATTTTTATGTTACTTCCTTTATTAAAACTGTTGTTTTTATTCATCAACGGCATCTATCGCGGAATTTAACAACATCCATGATACATCGATGGATGTTCGTGCGTCAAGAAAATGAACGCCTATCGCTTTCATTTGAAATTTAATACTTGTAGTCTTTTATTACCATTTCAAACCTTAAAGAAGTCCTTAGCGAAACTACAATCCCTAAACGGGTTTGGTTGTTTCAGTCGAGCTGACGATTAGTATCGCGATTGGTAATGTAGTTTTTGAAAAGACAGCGCATGTTGAAAACAGGAGAATTGAATTAGAGGTGAAACTACAAGTCCCAGAATTTTGCCCAAGCTCCAGCTCTTCGGTCCCTGCTTGTCTCCGGAAGTCGCCCCCGTATTATAGTTTGGCTAAAGATGGCGTTAGCGGCTAATGCAGGCGATTGCACTTTTTTTCCACAAAATATATTCGGCCTCTGGCAATGTAGCATTGCTAAAATAGTTACTTCTTACAAATCTATTGACAATAAAAAATAAAATAGGCCAGTTACACGCATCTTACGTCGAATAACGCAATCGAGGCCTCTTCAAACAGCAGGCCTTTTTGACGGATCGTGGCGGCGGTTAGGGACTCAATTTCCCGTCAGGGATTGCGGCGTCAGGTGATACACGTTTCCCTTGTCTTTTTGGTACTTGTAGTTTGTTCACAACACGTCAAAACTTTTCGTTTAAACGAGAAGTTTGTTGAGGATTGTTGATAATTGCTTGGAAACACGCTAACAGTAAAAAGTAAAGAAAAATGCTATGTTTTGTTTATCACATTGCAGGCGCTGTCCAGTGATGCTCTGCGGTGATATCTACCTGAGCATAGAATGGTAAAGATGCAATAATTGGGTGCGTGGCCTGCTAGTTTGATCAATTATGGCCTCATCACCAGTGAAGGGTGAAGGAAAGCAGCAGAGAGTGAGCCCAAAAGAAGGCCAACCACCTTCCCCAGAGTCCTCACTGACCTGGTGCTTGGACCACCTCTGCAAACCTGGACTACCAGTAGGGGCAGAGCACCAGACAGGTTCATCCAAAGACACCGACAAGAGGTCAAAACTGTATCAGTGGAGAGCCCTGGTTGCCATCAGGACACAGCATATCAAGGGCGACAAGGCTGGCATCGCTAGATTCAGAGGAAAAGGTGGACTCAAACTCCTGCTGAAACTCCTTAAACACCCTGAATGCCCCAGGAAAATCCTGGACCTGGCTCTAAGCATCCTGGCCAACTGCTGCACTGAGCAGGAGACACGCTTAGAAGTGAGATCATACTGACAAGGCTGTCCAATCATTTGGTCTGAATTCCCTTTTTTGGTTTTGAAGCACTTTCTAAATATATGTTTTCAACTTTAGGTCCGGAAACTAGAAGGGATCAACATTGTTGGTCAGTAAATTCTATTTAATATTTGTTTTTGTTTGCACCTTTTACCACTATACATTCTGCAAAATTCAACACTGTCATTGTTTTTTAATGATTATAATCTTCTTATTGTTGACCTTTATAGTGGACATAATGAAGAGAAACGTTGCTTTAGAGACGGTCCAGAACCGGGCTGCCCGAGCTTTAGGGAACTTGGCCATGGATCAAGAAAGTTCTGCACTCATCCACTCTGCTGGTAATTATATATGTGTCTGCCTCTCTGTAGCTTTTAAGACTGTAATAATAAAAGGGCGTATTTAACTTTAAAATGCACTGAAAATGTATTTATACCCAAATGGGTTTTGATAAAATTACACAAATCAATGACTGATTGTGAATTCTAAGTTAAACCATAAATGGTTAGGTTTCCTGATTGATTGATGTTGTGTTGACGCTTAAAATTAATTGTTAGAATTTAAATTTTGTTATAATTGACTAGTTGGAATACAATCAAAATTTGATTATTTGATTATTTTATGATTGATTTGATTATTTTATTTTAAGTGTTCGCTTCCCCAAAGTCATATGCAGCTTGTTGGATGGTGGTGCCCAAAATGTTAGATGGTGTACTATTGGAAGCAAGGGTGTAAAACTACATTAAATTCAGTTTATTTATATAGCACCAATTCACAATGCATGTCATCTCAATGCAATTTACAAAGACACTTTAAGCAAATCATACATACAGAATTGTTAGAAGTTTCCTATATAAGAAAGTTGCCTGATTACATTGAGTGCTAACTTGGCAGAATTCATTCCCACTGGATGATCTTGTGACGACAGTAGATATTTGCTTTGCTTTGTGTTGCTGACTTTTCAGTTATCCCTCACAAGCAGTATGCATGCAGCCCCAGTGGAAAGACAAAACTCCCTTTTAACAAGAAGAAACCTCGAGCAGAACCAGACTAAGTGAGCAACCCTCTGCCAAGTTGATTTGGCGTTCAAGGAGACAAAAGCAAACAAAAGCAAAATAGAAGCGAGTAAAAGAAGATAATGGTAAACTATTTCCAAAGGTGGCTCTGTCAAGGACAGAAACAGTTGAGCAGATGAGCTCCAAGCTGGTTTTCATATCAAAAAGAGAAAAAGAGAGATCACATACAGTTGGTCACGGTAAAAACCTAGCCCTGAGCTACATCAGGAGGACAAAAAACGCTGTCAACAAATTGTAGTCTTCATCCTTGAAAGAAATTTCTCTTAACCTTCCAAGATAAAAAATTATTCCTGTAGCACATTACTGCAAACGTAAACTGCATCACAATTTGTATTGTGGAGCCATATTGGACATATTTGCTTTGTTTACTGTACCTCTTAGATGTGCAATGCTGAGTTTATGTGTGGCATGGAAAATTGCCCTCTCCTGTGTCACAATGATGATGCATTTAGAGGCTGCCAAGAGGCCTGTGGGAACACAGGAGAGACTACAGCAGATGTTGGCATATCTGGTGACAGAATCCAGCTACTAATTAAATATATTTTATAGAAGAAAGCCACTGTTGAAAAAAGCTACAGGAAGTGCTTTCTGTACTTTTTAATAAGCATGTAAGGAATATTGGAGGCACATGGAACAATGTGTCTTTTTGATGTTCATGCAAAACACTTGGTGGAAATATAAGACTACACCTAGGGTTTGACACACAGTCTGCAGTTAAAACAAGATGGGAAAGGCATCATCAGGTGCAAATGCTTTTCTTCAGCAGGATCAGATACGCTGCGCTGGGCAGAGTGGGTGAAGCTAAATGCATGACAATCCTGAAAGAAAAAAAAATCTAGAGTTGTAGATGTGCCTTCAACAAACCTAAATAATAAACAGCCAGACTTCAAATAAACTTGTTTAGATTATATCATATTGACATTTTATGCTGTCCCAGTTAAGTTTTTATAACCATTTATGCACTCCTGCTTAGCTGATCTGTTTAATGGAATCCAATGAAATTATTTTTTTCAGTCACTGATATCTTTTATGTCCTCTTTGATATTCATTTTTTTTGTTTTGTTGAATTTGATCAATCTCTTATTTTGTGAAACCATCCATTGTTTTTGTTATGTTTTTTTGTGCCCAGGTGGTATTCCTCTCCTCCTCCTCTGTGTGTCCGTGTCCGCGTCGGCCCCATCATCTCCCACAGCTGCTCCATCCTCCAACTCCTGTCCCAAACTTGAATGCGCTCAGTCCGCTGCTCGGGCCCTCCTCTACCTCTCAGACTCACCCTCAAACCGCCTCTCTCTGCTCACCCAAGGGACATTATCTGCCCTTGCACCTCTTATTGCCCCCGAATATCCCAGTGGTCTGAGGCATGCAGCCCTTAGGACCCTCAATGAGCTCACCAAAGGCTGTGGAATTGAATGTGCCAGGGAGGTCTCCCGTTCTGGTGTTTTGACTCAGCTCGGGGTCATGGCATCAGGGGGTGAACAATTTGAAGAGCTTGCGCTGAAAACGCTGGCTAACATGTGCTCTCAAGGCTGCCTGCGGCCCTTTGTAGGATCTCTAGGGGTCATTCAGAAGTTCACAGAGGAGATTAAAAAGGACCCGCTGAAGTCAGGAGTCTTCCTCAAGGCTCTGTGCTGGTGCTGCAAAGAAGCGGTGAACCGTGCCAAGGTAAAGGAGTCTGGTGGTTTGGAGGTCCTGATGAATTTTTTGTCCTCTCACCAGAATCATCCACTCTCCAAGTTCATCATACTGGCCTGTGTAGACTTTGTTTTTGATGAATCTGCCATGGAACAGCTGGCAGAGCTGGGCTTGGTCCCTGTTCTTGTTGCACTACTAGTGAAGCTCACCAGGGGAGAAGAAGATTTGCTGGAGAAGGTGGATGTGAGCAGCTCCTCTAACATGCCTCACAATGAGCTCCTGTCCTCTTCTTTTTTGGAGTCATTTGACTATCCTCCTGCTGAGGTATGCAGGAGGGAAGAAGCTGGGAGGGAGCAAGGTTCCTCCAGCTTCCTAAGTCTCAGGTATGGGGAGAAATGATGGTACAGTCTCATCTTAGGTGATTATCTATATTCTATGTTGTTTAGATGTAGTGTTCTCTCTCTCTGCAGATCCTGGTTGCTTTCTGAGGGACTGATATCATCTGAAGGGGAACTGCTGGATTCCTCCACTGCTGATGCTGAATGGGGGACCCTTAACCCCCCTTCCTCTTCACCTCAAACCTCTTCCCCAAACCCAGACTCCAGCCAATCACCCAAAGCCCCTTCTTCATCCAGCTCTAATAAAACAGCTCCACCTCTGTCTCCACTTCCCTCCTTGTCCTCCTCCTCGAGCATCACCGATCCTTCCCCTTCTACTGGGATCACCCCTCCAAACCCAACTGCTTCCCCCTCCGTCTGCTCTCCCACTAATACGTCTCAAACACCTATTTCCCCATCAAAGCTCTCATCTTCACAGAAAAGAAGAAGGATGCATTCAGCAACTTCACTCACCAAGTTTGCAATTGATAGCCCTCCTACTGTCCCCCGAACCAGCACCTATCAGCACCCCTATCACCCTGAACCCTGGACGCAAGAGTCTCCCATCCTCCTGCTGCTGTCGCGTTTTTCCCACGCCAGTGACCCCAGCAGCGCTCTGGTGAGCGCTGTGGTCATGTCTGGCTTGCTCTGCTACATCACCCAGCACCAGGACCCCAGCAGCAGGTGCTTCCGCATGCTTTGCCGCTTGAGCTGCAACCCAAGCTGTTTACAGGCGCTGGTTCGAACCGGTTCTGTGGCATTGATACGCCACCATCTCTGTTTGGGTGAAGACAGGTCAGAGAAACGACGAAGGCAGACGGATCGAGTGAAAGCTAAAGTTAAGCAGCTTGGTAAGAAGAACACAGATTGTGTTTTATTAAAACAATGCTTATAGTTTCAGAAAAGCAGGAATCTAATTTAAACTGACTGCAACAGATTGATTGAGCAACCTGGTATAAACTCAGAGAGAGTTGATTAAGAACACTTATATGATGATATTTTGAAAAAGTATTTTAATTGAATAGAAAAATATTAACCATAGAGGGAAAAAATGTGCTGCAGCTTTGTCTATAGGGGGAAACAGTTTGGAACTGAGAAGAAAATCAGATGATTTATTCTATAACACGGATTCAGTAGAGGAAGAGGTCTGCAGGTTTTCTTCTGGTAGAAAATTAGTAGTTAGTTGGTGGAAATAATCTTATAAAGGATTTATTTTATTTTATTTTGCTTTCCTACTCACTCAGGGTTTTGTAAATAAATATAATTTCTTACATTAAATAAGTTTCTTGTAAATCTGTGATAAAGTGAAGTAAAGTGGACCGGGGCTTTTTGCGCTGTCTTGCTGGCTCTGTAGGTGATGATCTTCTGAATAATCTTCGTGTTCAGTGTGAGTCTAGCTTTGGTTCTGGCGTTCTCACCCATGTGATGCTGTCAGGCTCTGAGTCGGATAAGATGAGCTGCGCTCTGTCTCTGCCATTCATCAGCAGGTAAGTAGCACGTTTTTTGTTTTGTTTTGTTTATATGTTGGAGGGGTTTGAAGACACCTCTAATTTATTTAGATCACTTAAGCTTTTCCACCAACAGGTCTTGAGGTTTTTAACAATTTTGGGGGATTTTGTTTTTTGCCTTTTTCCACTTATTTTCTATCAAGTTTTGGGATATTTGCACAGACAGATTCTTTTAATTATTGATGCTTACATTGCTGGTATGGCTTAAATACAGATCACTGATGCTGTCTGGAAAACTGGAGTTTTCTAGAAAGTATTTATTCTTTTTTAACTTTTTTTTTTTTTTTTTTTAACCATAAGGCCATTAAAAACAAACAAACAAATAAGTCAAACAAAACACATATAGTAGTAAAGAGTAAATATTGATTTTACTGCAAAAAATCTATGAATTATTCTATAAACTTTGGCGTGTCCAAAATAAATGGATATTTACTTCTTTTACGATGTCATTGGATTCTGCGCCAACAGGAATGGTAGGCTGAAGTAACGTGTGTCCTCGTACCTCTTTGATAGAGCTAAGAAATGGCTTCTTCTATGTAGTAATTATCTCAGTATAAACAAAATAAATTAGCATTACCTGCCAACCGGCTAGCAAATAGTATGGAACAATAGCGAGAGTAACTGCTCCACTTTCTGGCTGAGAGGAGTCAACTTATAGCTGTCACCTCTGAGCATTTATATACCGTATTTTCACGACTATAAGGCGCACATAAACGTCTTTTTTTCCCCTCAAAATGTGCGGTGCGCCCTTTGGTGCGGTGCGCCCTATGTGTGTTGTAACTGCGGACTTTTGAGACCACCTCATTGAGGAGATGATGAAAGAGTGGCTGAGGGAGGTGAATGTAAGGAGACCAGGTGGTCTTTTTCCACTCATCACCATTGCTGTTATTCTGTGACTCCGTGCGTGCCCATCTCACAGCTGATGTGAAAAACATGGTGAAACAAATTAAGCTGTGCTCGCTGTTATTCAACCGCTCGACATCGGTGTGAACCGGACGCAGCAGGCGCAGCAGAAGCAGCGAGTTTACATGCAAAGTCAATGGTTGGCGCGCGTATAGACGCAGCAAAAGGTCCCGCAACGCATTTTGAGCAGCAGGCGCAGCGCGTCGTGAGCGTTTATCTGACAGCGAGACAGACACATCGCTCTGATGACCTATGATATTAAGGCAAATGAAAAGGGCTGGATGGATGAGGAGATGATGAAAGCGTGGCTGAGGCAGGTGTATGTGAGGAGACCAGGTGTTTTTTTCCACGCATCACCATTGCTGTTAATCTGTGACTCCATGCGTGCCCATCTCACAGCCGATGTGAAAAACATGGTGAAACAAATAAACGCTGTGCTTCCTGTTATCCGGGAGGTCTGACAAAGGAACTTCAACCGCTCGACATCGGTGTGAACTGGCCGTTCAAAATAAGGCTGCGAGCGGCGAGCGGCGTGGGAGCGATGGATGACCGACGGAGACCACAGTTTCACGAAAAGTGGAAGGCAGCGCCGGGCAAGTTACGCCACAGTTTGCGGATGGATTGTTGATGCTTGGACTAACGTGTCTGCTGGCTCTGTTGTTCAAGCTTTCGAAAAAGCCGGCATTATTTGTGAGGAGCCGCGCTGCACAGAAAGTGACTCTGACAGCGAAGAAGGGGAAATTGGCATGTCTGATTTAGCGCAGCTGTTTAATTCAGAAACAGAGGATGATGACTTTGATGGGTTTGATTAATACTTTGTAATAAATACATGAATAAAGCACAATCATACTCAGTTTTGCTCCCGCTCTATTTTTCTACCTGAAAACTTAATTCAACAGCAGCCTCTGGGCCGGGTCTCCTCCGGGTTCACCGCGGCGACTGGCAGGTGTTTTTTCATCTAAATAATCTAAATCTTGCAGCTATATTTGCTGTGATCAGTGGGAATAAAGTAGTTTTAATATGTTTTTAAGTGAGAAAGTCCACCTGAAAACTTCATAATTGCAGTCAGTTCATCCAGATTATCATCGTGCCTATACTATTTCTGTCGGAGCCGCTCAGACCCCCACATACCAGCGGTGCGCCGACAGTAGAAATCCCTTCAACAGCAGCCTCACCGCGGTGGCTGGCAGGTGTTTTTCATCTAAATAATTTAAACTGCAGGCACCAGGATACCGGTAATAAAAGCGAAAATATTCCGTCGGCAGGTTTCAGGATTTTAAGTTAATTTAGGAGTAATCACAGCGCTGTGTCATCTGCGATGTGTCTGTCTCATGGCCAGCTCCCAGGTTTGATTAATACTTTGTAATAAATACATGAATAAAGCACAATCATACTCAGTTTTGCTCCCGCTCTATTTTTAAATACGCAGTAGAGCTATTTAAAGGTAGTAGAGGACGTGTACCGGTATATAAAAAACGCGCCCTATAGTCCGGTGCGCCTTATGTGTGTGTTAAATACAGAAATGGCACACATAACTGAGACTGCGCCTTTTAGTACGGTGCGCCTTATGGTCGTGAAAATACGGTATATATATATATATATATATAAAGAAGAAATTTCTACTCAACATCTATTTGCATTTCTAGACTGTGTATCCAGTTTTATAAATCCTACAGAAAACTGGAAATTTAAGCCCGGAAAAGTGCAGAGCTGTAAATGGGAACTTAAATTACCATAAAGTTTACATGATGCCTTTCAGGTTATCATCTTAGGCAAGGGTCTTCAACCTTTTTCTGGCCAAAGACCCCCAAACTGATGGCGAGATGGAGCAGGAACCCACTAATTATATATATAGTATGAAATTGTGTTATATCACACTTGTCCAATAGTCACTCTATTACAGCTGGAGTCATGTAACAAAAATAATTTGATTCCTGGTTGATGGGACAGGTGTTGTGAATGAAACTGTGCCCAGCTTGAAAGAGCTCCTGTGTGTCGCTGAATGTGTGCATTGATGACTGAAAGACATCTTCTGTCTCCATTTATCTGCTTACTGAAGTGTGTTGAATTCATGTTAACGTGTATTTAAAGACATTTCAATTAGTGGAAAAAAATTGCAGGGAGGAATATATAAAAAAAAAAAAAAAAAACTAATTAACCAAAACTTTTGCAACCCCTATGCAGTACCTCTGTGGACCCCCTAGGGGTCGCGGACCCCTTGTTAAAGACCCCATATCCATTGTATGCCAGGTTTTTATCCAACATTATTTGTATAGGACATGCATAGACGTAACACTAAATAATCCTTCCTGTAAATTAGGAAACATTCTATACATGTGGTTCCTTGTTTAGAGTTGCTTAACGGTAAAGAATCAGTAATGTAGATTTGTTCATGTGCAGAAAAATGTTCAGTCTT
The DNA here is from genome assembly GCF_016077235.1 of Cyprinodon tularosa. Taxonomy (NCBI): domain Eukaryota; kingdom Metazoa; phylum Chordata; class Actinopteri; order Cyprinodontiformes; family Cyprinodontidae; genus Cyprinodon; species Cyprinodon tularosa. Next base: position 952,910 of record NW_024037838.1, on the reverse strand, counting down.
CGCAGCAAAAGAAAATTAGAATCTCTTTTTAGAGAAAAGTCCCTATATTATGTCTATAATCTGAGGTTTCTCTTTGTCCAACAGCAACAAATCTTTGTTAAGGAAGCTTCTCCTGGATTGTGGAGGTCTGTTCGCTGCACTGCGACATCTTGACTGTGAATTTGACGATGAGGATGAAGAGCACCATGGAAGGCTGCTGTCTGAATTGTTTAAATCACCCCATTCAGATGTGACCTCTCTCTATTTTTCCCTCTTGCTCACATGCCTGTCTGCTCTGACGGGTGCCGTTAGAACCAAACTAGGAGAAAAAAACACAAACCCAACTCCAGCCGGTGATGTTGAAAGAGATTCAGCCCCTCCACTGAAAAAGCCTCGCCTCGCAGACTCGTGTCCGTATGGGAGTTCAGAGTTTGACCTGGTCTTGCTGCTTGATGATGGGACCCGAATTCCAGCCAGCAAGGAGGCTGTGGCCGGAGTGGAAGACGCAGACGAAGCTGGATCTGAATACTTCAGGGCTTTATTAAGAGGTGGTTTTGGCGAAGCTGAGGCAGAAGAAGCTATTCGTATTAAGGATGTCAGCGCAGGTATGTTGCTGCCGCTACTGCATTACCTCCATGGATGTCGCTTCAGTTCAGACTCAGACAATGAAAGGAGTGACAAACAAGCCAGACGGCACTGTCAGACTTTAGATTCAGTGGTTGTGGGTGTCTTCCAAAATGAAACAGGAGAGCCATCAACAGAAGGCTTTCAGACAACACCGTTATGTGAATTGATGATTGGGGCATGCAGATTTTTGGTTAAAGATCTCAAGAGTGAGTTGGAGGATATTTTTGTGTCATTTCTCCTGTCCTGGTCCAACGCTGGTCAAGCCAAGCAGGGTGATAAAAAAGACAATGCTAAAAAGACTGAAAGAGACCAAAAAAGCTCTGACCCTGCAGAGGATAACCTGGCTGATCTAACATCTGAACTAGAGCTGACTGCAGGCGGTAAAAAACTGAACGGTTTCCTTCAACAATTAGAAGGAAAGGAAATGTCTTCAACTGGATCCATCCAGAAGGGCATCACAGGACTAGACAGAACAGTCTCCAAAACAGTCAGTGCATCAGAGGACCAATCAGTTTCTCCTGAAGGGAAGCTGCTAGGACCAAAGAACAGGCTGAAGTTTGCCAATCAGGACTCCTGTTCTTCCTCAGAAGCTGCCCTTTCTGCTTTGCTTCCCCAGCTGTACTGGTTTTCCCAGCGGTACAGCTATCCCACTCTGGGTCGGACCTGCCTCGCCCTGCTGCTGGGTTTCCAGGACTGTCCTCGTCCATTTGTATTCTGCTCCGTTGCTGCAGATTGCTTTCGCAGACTAGCCAGAGAGGCAGACTGTACAGAGACTCTAAAACAGGATCTGCTTTGCCTGGTCTCCGCAGCCTTAGTCTGAGAAAAGATGAATTGTGACTGTTATCTTACATTCACTGAAACCGGTAAAAGAAAAATCAGTCAAAAGAACTGTTGCATTATTTTTGGTTTTTCTAAAGCAAACTTTATTTTAATTTTTTTTATTTTTTTTATTTTGATCCAATCAAACGATGACAAAATGAACATTGGCAATTTTTTGTTAAAACATGATTATTTTCTGTCATATTTGCTTTTTTTTTCATCACCAGAATACATTACTTTGAGGTTTATTTTGTGCATAAAATTATACTGAATGGAAGAATTATGGCAAACATATTTTGGCTGTCCCACATAAAAGCACTTAAATCACTGATTTCAATACTTGTTTTTTTTTCGTCTCACATATAGGGTATTTTTAATGCTTTAAATTTGACAGTCTTTCCATTTAATATCATGAACTTTAAAACAAATTGCTGAAAAAATCTTTGTTTCAAACAGGGAGGTTTCAGAATGTGGTTGTGACATAAGTTAACTAAAGAATCAGGTTTTATAAAGGAAATCAGTTGTGTGGAAAAAAATTAAACCTCAAAAAATTATTTCTTCCTAAAGAAAATTAAATTTAATCAAATATTTTATTTTCAGGTTTAAACCGGAAATGTCTGTTTTGGTTAACAAAAAGAATCTTATTCCTTCTGGCTGATGAAATATCTATATATATCTATATCTATCTATATATATCTATCTATCTATATCTATATATATAGATAGATAGATATAGATATATATCTATATATATAGATATATATTCAATAAAAGCTCACATTTTAATTTTTTTTTTTTTTGAAAATTGGACAGTATAAATTTGGCCTTTGGTGGTAAAGACACCCTCAGTTTTCCTGGATGCATGTGGTTTTTGGCACTTACAGTGCCTGCAGTTAGAGCTTTCCTCACCTGAGTGCTAATGCCTTGCTTGTCCTGAGCAGAGCATCCCTAGCTTTCACCAGAGCTTTTACCTCTGCATTAAACCTGTGTTTCTGTTTTGGGTAATACATTACCATCCATCTAACACTGATGCGTAGATGTCACTCTAAAGACCTGCCTATCTATCTGTGCACTGGAAACAGTCCTGGAGCAGAGACTGTATCACTGGGTCACAAATGGCTGTCTTCTTTGTGTGCCCTATCGGCACTGGCCAATATGCCTCACTGATCGAAGCTTATGATATTGTGGGAACAACTGAAACAACTTTTTTACTTTACTTTCGGAAAATGTCTGACATGGATTAAAAATGCTGTGCAATCTGTCAGTATAATTAATAATTCAGTGAAATTTATGCTGTAGGGGGACATAAACAGCTTAGATCAATGAAGCATGTCATTTTTTAAATACAATCACCTAAACATGGAATACACATATCTTAAAGACCTTTCTAATTCCCATAGTTTCTAAATGCAACAGCTGTGATGATTTTTGTCCAGGGATCAAAGCTGTTGGTCATCACTCTGCACCCTGTGTCATCTAAGCCATCAACTGTAGCGTGCGGCTAAAGGAGTGCATCCATCAGCCGCAGGGTCTGTGATCTCCGTCGTTGTGTCTTTGGCAAAGATACTTCACCCACTTTGCCCACTGATGGTGGTTAGAGGGCCAGCTTTGCTTCCTTCATTGAACCCCAGGGGAGCGTTGGCAACAGTGTAGCTAACTCTGAATGTATGTTTGAGAGACTAAATGCAGATAAAAGTTCTTTAGGATTTTGGGACTAGATAAATTGCTATAAAAGCATAAAGAATTGGCCATTTAAGTCTCGTCCCCACACGGAGGAGCCAGCAGTAAAAACAAAAAAAAACAAATTGAAAATGGTTTTAAATATTTATTTTTTTGTATCAGTTTTTTGTTTTCAAAATGTTTTTTTTTCCATTTTCAAAAATATGTTACTTTTTTAATCCTTTTTCAGCTTCAAAATACTTTGTCAGGTTCCATTTTTAATTCTGTTTATTTTCCCTTTTCAGATAAGTTCTTTTACAAACTCTATGGCCCCAATTTAGCTCCATAGCTTTGTTGTTGTTGTTTGTTTTTTTTATCCATAATATCAGTTAACAACAGAGGGTAAGGGTTCATCCTTTAACCAACAGGATTCTGGTTAGAGGCTTCAAACACCTCCAGTCATGAACACAGCAGGTAAGAGCAATAGAACATCTTACCACCATCAGCGTGTGAATGCTCAGATGTAGTGTAAAATGCTTTAAGAGATTGTTACCCAGAAAATACTTGCAACTGGGAAATAAATTTGTGGTTTTGTACAAAAAGAACTTGAAGGAATGCAAAAAGGTTTTGCTTTTTACTCTTCTATGTAAAAGTATAGTTCATTATGAATATGTGGCGAGGAAAAAAAAGAAACTGCTCCCATTTAAATCTAGCATGAAGATGTTTTATTACTGCTGCTTTTGCTGATGGGAGTCCAGGTATCCCTTTGGTTGGCATATTTAAAGCAGGCTGTACTGTAGTTTGAGGCATGCAGGTGAAATGAAGAGCAATCGTCTCAGTGATCAGAGCCCTCGTAGCCGTCGGGAAGAGCGTTGGTGTGAGGGTTGTGGAACAAAGTATGGTTTCCGTCACCCCAGGGGAATCTCTGGAGGTATACACATCAAAACGTAGTTGTTAACCTTGTTTTAATATGAAATCTGAATGCAAAAGCTGCATAGAGACTCACCTTGGTGCGGATACGCAGGTGTGAATATGGCACAAACTCAGGGTGGTCATGGGAATGGGCCTGTGCCTTCATGTAGGCATTGGCCATACAGACACCAACGCCTGGGATGGCAAGAACGATTGTCAGGATCTTCCAGGTTCTTGCTGTAAAAAAGAAAAAAGTATCATATAGCCTATTTCTTTGCTCCCCAGAGATGACTGTTATTCAGTGTTGCAGGCTGGGTGCCAGTTCTGCAGCCCTTTCGGTTAATGTTCAACCAAACTATGCCTGTTTGTGGCGTTTATACGCAGAGTTTATTCAGGAAGGCTTTGAAACATGAATATGTTTTGTTTTTGGTATAAAAGGTCATTAAAGACACTCACCTCCTCCCTCATGGCTTGCGTGTGACGCAGCAGCAAGCACCCGGCGGGCAGCAAATACAGCGGGAGACAACGACATCTGCAGTGAGAAAAATTCAATATATTTAAAAAAGGTTGATGTAGTGTGAAATAAAACCTGAGTAAATAAAGATATTCCACCACTCTTTGACAAGTTTTGTGTAACTCAAGAAAAGCCAGACTCATGACTGAATATAAAAGAAGCCAGAAATCAACAGGTAGTCCAACTAAACAAACCTTGTCTCTGATTTAAGCACTACTGGTTTTATTTCACCCCCCTGCAGCAAAAAGCTGGCCTAAAAGAAGTAAAAGTAAATAAAAGAAACATTTAATCTGGTATATACTCACTTTTTCAAGTAGTCTTCTCTTCTGTAGTTTTACTAACCGCTTAACATTTGGCAAATGCTCCTTTCTGCTTGTTTGTCCTTCAGTCTGCCCTGAGCTGAACCGACCGTGTCCGACTCCTCCCCATTTCCCTCTGACACTCGGCCAAGAAACTTAGTTTATATTTGGCAAAGTGCAAAGTTATTGCTGGTGGGTGCCAGCAAAGAAGGAAGAGCTGCAGTGGAGGACGGTAGGCCTTCTGCACAGAGGCAAAAGCAGGAAGCCATAGGGACCTTCCATGAGTTTACATTAATGGAGACAGTGGGATGATCAGAACAGCTGCAGTAGATAATCGTCATTGCACAGAGTTCTTTACTAAAGGAGAAGACTGAAGGTCAAAAGTTTAGATATTGTGCAAAGTGTATTTTCTTCTTAGAAGTGTTCAAGATTTTATTTTTCCTTAAAATGTACAGTTTCTATTTAAGACATCGTCAGGTGTCAGAATAAGTAGTCAGATCTCTGGGGCAAAAAAAGCCATCAGTTTTTAGGAATTGTATTGAAATTTCTGCTTTACATTCAAAACCAAAATATAAACAAAAGTCAATACTTTTTATCCGCACAGAGAATATTATAAAGAATATTAAGGTAAACCAGCATTGTCAGTGATTTTAACTAAAATATTTACTACATTAATTGAAAACCACCTGTTCATATATGTCTTAGGAACCACTGAGTGACTATTTTAAATTCAGAATCAGGTTATTCACCTAGTATAACCCATTTCTGATTTTTCACATCTGTGTTGCTTTGCTCTATTAGCATCTGGAAACAGTTATTCCAGCCCAGAATTATTTCAATATAATCCCTCTCTCTTTCATGGTTTTGGTTCAGAAGCTGCATGTTTTATCAGATTAAGGCTTAAGGATTAAGCTGCCACTCAATGATATCAACCCTGAAACCAAGATGCTAATCACCTGCTGGTGTTTTAATATGTTCAAAATGGTGCATGATCCCTGATATCTAATAGATTTATTCCACATTATGGCACAAGACACTTTCCTATATTATTGATGCTTGAGCCTTTGCACTGTGAAGCTTTTTTGAATTCAGTGATTGTTTCTCTTATAAAAAAAAACAGTCACCCTTAGACACCAAAACAACTGTGCTTTCGTCACTTATGAGCAATTATGCTCAATTTTCCTTAAGGTCAGTCCGTTTCAGAAATTGTTCTTTTTTGGGGGTTTGCAAGTAATTTAAAACCTTTGTCTTTCTTTTATAAGATATATCCCAGCTCAAAATCTTGCTGCTGTGTCAAACTGATCATTAACCCATTTCTATATATTTCCCATGTTTTTATTTAAAGGTACGCAGCTCTTATAATCCATGTCTGGAGTAACCCATGTTACTTATGAGCATGCAGATGTTGTGCAGCCACCTTCACTCACTATGAACCCAACTGTTAACTGTTAAAGTAATTCATTGAACGAGTACTTAAAACGTATTAAAAACTCTTCTAACTCAAATGGGTGGAGGTAGTATAACATGTTCTTGTTTTTGAGTACATTTAACTCAACCCTAGGGTTAGTATGAATTATTAATATATATGAATTAAGCATAACTTAATTAGAAAAAAATCACAAAGTAATTGTGCTATAAGACCCCTTTTGGCTGATTAGTTGACAGTAGGTGTGGCTAATGCTGCAACACCAGGAGGGAAGTTGCCCTTAGATTAAATGAGGGCTGTTAAATGTTGCTACGTTACGGTTAGTTGAATTCAATTCAGTTTATTTATACAGCGTGAATTTACAACACATGTTATCTCAAGGCACTTTACAGTTCACCAGATCATACAGTCAAATTGATTCAAAGTTTTCTATCTAAGAAAACCAGTTGATTGCATCAACTCATTGACTTGAAGGCAATCCTTCACACTAAGCATGCTTGTAGTGACAGTGGAGAGGAAAAAACTCCTTTTTACAGGAAGAAACTTCCAGCAGAACCAGGCTCAGTGTGAGCGGCCATCTGCCGAGGCCGACTGGGGTTCAAGGAGACAGAAGCTGACATAGAAAACGAAGCAGAGATGCAAAAAGCAGCTGTAAAAGGCGGCCCAGTCCAGGAAACACACAGCCACCTGAATGTCAAAGATTATTATTTAAAGGCTTGAATAATGAAATAGCTTTGATTTGAATGCTTATAGGAAAGTTAAAATTCCACTTACCTCAAAGAGGCTCCGTACTAATGAGTATCTCTAATGTATAATATGCATAAAAATTAGTGTCAATGAAGGAGACTTTTCAGTTTATACAAAAAAAATAAAAATAAAATGTTAATACTAATGCTTCCTTAGAAAAGATATAAAAGTAGAAGTTCTTAACCGATTTTTTTTATTTGACTTAATAGTTGGAGGTGAGAAACCCAAATGGTGTAAAGCACTGAGTTTCCTCCCATCATTTGAGTTAAACGTATCCAGTTTGACAGTTTGAGAAAGGGTCTCCATGTTTTCATATAATAAAGGACAAAACCTACTGAATTCACAACTGATGTTATTTTGAACACGGTCCCTCAAAACTACTGATTAAGTTTTGCAGAATTTCTTATTTGTGTACAACAGTCATTAGTAAATAATATACCTAACATGTCAATCACAACTGCAGAGGAGGCCAGGCTGCAGTTTAAACATTCTTTGTAGAGTATTAAAAAAAAGAAAAAAAAGCTTAAGCTATGTTTGTTTTACAGTATTTATGTGTGGGTCCAGAAAAAATAAAGACATTTTTGCCATAAAAATATCTTGCAAATAACTGAATCAATTGTTCTAGTAACAGGATATGAGTACAAAAATCCAGATTAGAACTAAATGACCTATAAAGTTTCATACATTATCTCATAATCTATATTTATACTACAAGTTATTTTTACAAAAAGAAATTGTATATAAGCCATTTAAAATACCTTAAGCATAGCAACGTACAGAAAAGGCGCTTTACAGACATCAGGTGGTGATTTTTGTTAGTACATCAGCTCATCTTATTTTCTTTAGCTGCACTTTCCTAGATTTTTCTGCAAGCAGAGTCAACTATGACATCATCATATGATACCCCCCAGTAAGAATATTTACTGGAAATTTATTGATTATTAAATATTTGTTAGCTGTTTATTTAGGGGGTTAATATATGGAGTGATTTTTGTTTGGTTTTAAGTTTTGATATAATTGTATTGAAGAGAAAATATTCCCCTGTTTTGTGGCGCCCCCTGGAGGTCATAGCGCTCTTAGCATTTGAGGTGATGTCTTTTTTTCATTTACTAAAATTAGAGTTTACAAATTTATAATGTTGTGAAATCTTAGTTCTCTACGGAAGAGGATTTGGGCCACTGAAAAAAGAAAAAAAAGTTAACTGACTTTTAGATTTTATTTCAGTTTAATATGGGAAAAAAAGTCAGAATCCTTACTTTAATCTCCGAATTCGGACTTTAAGTCCGAGATTAAAGTCAGAATTCTGAGATTTAAGTCAGAATTCTGAGAAAAAGGTCAGAATTCTGAGATATAAGTCAGAATTCTAACTTTTTTCTCATACTGAAATAAAATGTAAAAATCAGTTAACTTTTTTTTCTGTGGCCTTATTCCTCTTCCGTAGTTCTCCCTTTTTAATTTTTTTTTTTTATTACATTTCTTTTTGAAAAACTACACAAATTTGAAGGGTTCTGCAAGTGTGTAGTTTTGAAAACTTTATTTATGGTGTAAGCGAAGAATTAAAGGTATATATTAATATCAATATTTTTATCAATAAACAGAAAAAAATACAGACATATAAATAAAATGTTTTCTAACAATCAAAAGTTACAGTTGTTTAAAAACTCCTTTAAAATCATGTAAAATGAGAAAGAAATAATTTACCCTCTTGGTGGCTGTGAGGTTAGTAATACTTAAAAAACATTTCTCAACTTCTACAATGCCAAACTGCTAATCTCTGGATCAGCTAACAGGAAGGTCCTTCAGGATAATGTGGATGTGAAAGATTAAGGGTAGATTATTATAGGCCGGAATAAATTAGCTTTAAATATAATTCACCTAAAGAAAACACAAATTGCTATGCAAAATTTTTAGCCATGCTTCCAAGAAAGAGATAAATGCAGTAAATCCAAAAATAAACAGAGTGACATCTTTAAGAGCAATGCAGCTGGGTTTGTCATCGGTGGATTCAGCATGTTGCTGGCTTTCATAAGCATCTGTCGGTGCTGCTCTGTGTTTTCTGGTATCCAGGGGTGTTATTGTTGCTAAAGAAGGCAAATCTTCCTGAAAGGGAGCTGATAGAGATTAGAATGGAAAACCTCAAAAAGAGGACAAAAGGACAGTATATCCACCAGATAGAGTATTATTTCTTATAATAAATAGACATTCCTTTAATAATCTTTTTAGCTTATTCCTTTAGTTTTTTTTTTTTAGTTTATTGTCCTATTTTTCCAGTACATTTTTTTATTGTTTCAACAAACCAGCTGTTTCATTTTAAGAGGTCGATTCCTTATCAGCAAACCGGTGTCCACCTGGTTTATCTTATGATGAGGAACAGGGGAGAAGCTTTTGTCTTAAATGGAGGGTTAAGTGTTTGTTGGTGTGAAGTAGTGTCCTGTTAACCCAGAGACTGCACTTTAGAGCAACCTGAGTGTCTGTAATTCACGCAGGTGACAGCTCATAACATAAAAACAGAACAATTAAAATACTGAAGACACCTGCTAATTGATGCAAAGCATTTCACTCATATTTAGCACATAAGTTCACAGTAAGCGAGTTATTTTTATATTAACTATGAAGTTAAATGATGTGATTGCTACTGGATCACCAAAGAGCAAACCCTGTCCTGTGTTAAACGATCCAAAGGGACTCTTGGTTTATTTTTAATGCTGGACTTTCTGTATATGCTTAGAATTTGGCAGCTTTCTGCAAATCCTGGATTTCAAATTTCTTTCACATCTTTATCTGGTAAAAAAAACAACAACAAAAAAACAAACCAAAAATCAGTCCAAAAAACCCCCCAAAACCTTTGCTTTGATGTCTTATGTGTATTAATGTGCTTTTCAGGAATCTTTTGCTGTTGCATATTTTTTTCTGTTCTCTACACACCTCTTTCAGATATGTGTTTGCAGTGTCCCGGATTTTTTTCTTTTTCATTTTGTCTGGAAAGCTGCTGAAATGAAACAGGAGCCAACAGTCAAGTCAGACAGTCGCTCAGCTGGCTGTCTAAATGTTTTTTTTTTTCAAACAGAGGTGAAATGCTGTCTCAGTAAAAGGCTGGCCCACTAGACCTGCACTGTTTAGCATGTGTTGCTTTTGTTAAAGAGGAATAAACTTCAGCTATTAACTCAGAAGCTTGACTTTCTTTTCACCTACTTTGGATTCAGCAGTCAATTATTTTGATTTAACAGTCTGAATATGAACTAATATAATTTTCTATAATAATTACTTTCAGGTATTTTTCTCAGGTTGTTGCTCTTCCTGTTAAGTTTGTCTACTCTGACCCTCCATGACATTTGGAAAATGGATGTGTGTGAGTGGCTGAAACCACAGCCTTACCTGTCATTGGGTGAGCTGCATCAGTATGTTTAGAAAACATAACCTATTTTGAGATTAAAATAGCAAGCATTAGTACAGGGCAGGATTTGAAGCATTTGGGTTTGTGTTCAGATGGCCCTGATGGTGCAATTGCCTTGCAAAATGTGCAAGAATACAAAAGGCAGATTACTGACCACGGGTACCCACTGCCTTGGTGCTCTAACCCCTTCCTATACAATTATCTGATAATATATCTCCACTAATGAAACCACCACTGATATCATTTCTCTTGGTGTTGGTGGCCTAAGATGATTCAGTTAATCATAACAATTTTTCTGATGAGTCATATGAAAAATAGTCCAATTTATCAACAGTCTTGTCAGCTCTTGCCAGAGTTTCTGCACATTTTTATTGCACTGTGACTGAGAGCTTTGCACACAATAACTACTTAATCAAGTATTTTTGATAGAAAGTGAAGAAGCAGCTTTTTTTCCCAAAAGGATGTGGAGGTCTGAAGAGAGCCTTGCAGACTCAACATAATAATGTACCCAAGACAACATAACAGAGGCCCCTGCATAGGATAAATTAACATCCATCTTTCTATATGGGCAAACTGACTTGAGTTGGTTTTGAACTTTATTCCCACGTACGTCTGTGAACATTTCATGCCAGGAGAAAGAAAACTGGTGATAGTACGCGAGGCAGTAAGTGTGTGTGATGTTGGAGAGAGGTGAAGGACTTCTCTGTCAGTTGACGAAGTCCTGGCCTGACTCTTCCCCCATAAAGCAAAGACTCTTTGATATTTGAGTGCTTTAGGGTTTCTCAGATCCAGGCTGTTTATTGAGTTTATAACCTCCATGGCAACAGTTTCTCTAATGTTTGTTATCCAGACAGTCTCAAGATGTTTCAGGCAGACTAAGGTAACACCAACCCCCCCCCCCCCCCCCCCCCCCCCCAATTATAACATGAAAAAAAAAACTTTTTTATTAAATAATGTTTCTCCAATATTACAGCTAAAATTTACTGTAAAATTTGTGGTACATTTCTTGCACTAAATGTGATAAAGAAGGATTATGAGTTTTGTTTTAGCATGCAGCGCTCATTGTTAATAAACACATTATTGCAGCTATGTAGTTTCATGCTGAATGCTAAAATAATAAACAGAATTAAACAGCTATTGGCTTAAACTTGCTCATGTCCATTATCTGATCTGTTACTAAAACAAATTGGATAAAGGCCTATCATATCTTGCTGCCATGCACAGAAAGTAGGACTTTAAGAAGTTAAAATTTCTCTAGAATTACAGAAGAGCTGCACAAGAGGCATCATAAGCGTACAAAGTATCATACACCATCTTTAGATGCTATCTACAGCCAGAGGTTTTTTTTTGCAAAGGAAACATTTTCTGTTCTACCACCACCATAATAGATGTTAAGAATTCACTAAAGACTTCTGAAACTTTACCCTGAACTGTTTAGTTCTGTCAGATGAGATCAAGCTGAGCTCTTCCGCAGCAGCCTTTTCTGTTGTGTCATGCATAAATGTCATGCCATGTGGTTAGTGTCATAGAGTATAATTAATGCTGGGCGAGTTTCTCTGTGGAACCTTGGCAGAGTGCATGGCCTCTATCTTTATCAAGTAAAGAGAAAAAATATATATACGGTAATTATTCAAAGGAATTTACCAAATCAATACAGAAATGTTTATTAGAAATAATATTAATCTTCATCAACTGGTGGTTGACAAAGACGAGTATTAGGACCACTGAAAAAAAAAGAAAGTTATCTGATTTTTAAATATTATTTTCAATTTGATATGGGAAAAAAGTCAGAATTTTGACTTTAATCTCAGAATTCTGACTGAATTCTGACAGATAAAAAAACATGTTAGCATCAAGCAGTAGCCATGACTGTTTTAGAGCTCTCTAGCTCTCTTATCTTAATTAACTTCTGCTCTTCCATTAATTAAATAGCATTACCAGGGACCCTCGGCCACGTAAAAAGTCGCCTAATTCCGTAATTTTCTACCAATGTGTTACTGGCCCTCCCAAACAACTCACATGTTTGTCAGTGAAGCTGAGTGCTCCCACATATCTTCCTTCAAGGTGCCCAAATTTAAAAATCACTTAACTTTTTTTTTTTTTTTTTTCAGTGGCCCTAATCCTCTTCCATAGGTTGAGCTGAAAATGGATCTAAAGAGATTGCAGAAACCATCAAAGATCTCCTTTTGAGCTTCAAATTTAGCAGATTAACTTCTGTATTGTTTGTAAATTCTTTCAAATGCCAATGTGACACATGTATAAATTGATAATTGGTGCCAAATATATTGGAGAGTGGTTTGATTGTCACCACCTATCAACTTAACCTGCAACTGATTCCAGCTCGAGTTAAACTGCTATGGTGTTTGAGCCTCCTTAGAGGACTCATTGTGCCTTGTACAGAGACTTATGAGGTAACTCTAGCATGCAGACTCTTGAACAAACAATGAGGATTTCCCTGTTAATAACATCCTGACTCGATGAAGACTGCAGGCGATGCTGAGTGCGGTGCACAGTGTTCCTCTGCTGTGGAAACTTCCACACTCTGTCCATCCCTGAAGCAGGTCCCGTGCAGACGGAGTAATTGGAGTGTCGATCATCTCCTTAATGTTTACCCACAGTCTGACACGATGAATGCATTTAAATCCACCTTGCACGTTTTACAGTATGTGACTTGTTCAAGGTAAGTTTTGATTTCCAATCCGTGCAAGTGGAAATCTTCCACAGACTGCTCACTGGGTCCCACTGGTGTTGATGATGACACTATTTTAAGGAACATAACATTATTTAATTCAAAATCCAACTTTGTCACCTCTGTCTAATTGTATCTTAAATAGGAACCATTAGAGATCAGATTCATGACTTTCTAAATAGTCTTTTCTTCTTAGGGGATATTTTTAAAGATGTAACAGATCTGCACTCTTCTTTTAAGCTATAGTGCTAGCACAGTTTGGGCCTATATTTGATTGTCTGTGTCAAATTCTGACAAACAAACACAGCAAATCCCCTGAAGGTTGGGCAAGGATGTTAAAACTCCAAATGAACACTGCTGTTTGTACACAAGCTAAGAAAAATAAGTTCACCACAGTCTCATTTTACCATTTACTTACTGTGTTGACTTAAATCTAAGATGGAGACATTATTGAAGACCAGAGACATGGATAAAATCAAAAATATTTAGTGAAAGAAAATGTCTCATAATTATTTTACAGCATGAATTAAGTCCCAGAACGTACATGTTCCTCATGCTGCTGTCTGTTTGACTTCAACTCAGAAAGTCAGTATCTGGATCTACAAACACTGCCAGAAATGTCCATTCTACCTAGAATGTGTACTGACTGCAAAAAAAAAAAACCCAGTAGGTCATAGTCAGCGTGTTTAATGGCTGGGCTTGTTAGCAGAACAGTTCAGATACAAAGCAAGCCTTTCTAAAAGACTGTAAATGCTGATATCACCAGCTTTACCTTACATAGTATATAGTATACGGAAGCCGAGAGCGGTCGTGTACCTCAGATACTTTTTTACAGTGGTTTTCTCGAGAAAACAAGTTAATTTTCTCATTAACTAAAGATAATGAAAGCTGTTTTCTCGTGATAACGAGGTGATAGTTTTCTCATTAAAAAGCTGTTTTCTTGTGATATCGAGATGATTGGTGTGCATTAAAACTGATTGCATCATTCAACACTACAACAGCAGTAAAGGGATTTATAAGTCATAGCAGCCTATGTGTAATTTTGTAAATAATCCTGTGTTCAACTTTTAGGTAACAAGACGATGTTGATGGTTTGATGATTTGCTTCCACTTCTGATTCATTAGCAATTAGACCTATGCCTCCGCTGGTTTAGTTTCCTGAACAGCCCTGGTGTTATGCCTGTAACAGGTATAGGATGCATTATCCCCAAAATGAGTCCGGATTAAAGATTTTCATTGAAAAACAGTCATATTTGTTTCTACTGCATTCCATGCAATCCAATCATCCACCACGACCTGACAATGAGTGAAAAGAAATAGGAAACTAAAAAAAAATATTATTTGCGCACATATGGTACCGCGACTGCATAACCACTGGCACAGCAGGCATGGATAGACTGGGAATCAAGGGCTGTTGGCCAGCCTCATTCGTTACTCATACAGGTTAATAATCTCGTTAACTCAAGAAATCAATAACTGTTTTCTCGTGATAACGAGATAATTATCTCGTTACCTCGAGGAAACAATTATTTGTTAAGCCGTGATAACGAGATAGTTATGTTGTTATTGTCATGTTGGGATTTAGATGTCTAACCCACATGCAGAAACACTCGGAGGCAGGGAAAAAGTTCAAAGGTTTATTGACAAAATGTTTATAAAAATGTGAACTGGAACTTGGGTGGTCAGACTTGTCACGGCAGGATCACCACTGAGGAGGACAGAGAGGTTAGAGGAGTTCCAGGTAAACTGCAGTTTATCAGATGATGGGGTAAATACCTGCTCAGAGGTGGAACTGATCAACAGCGGGGAAACCTTGAGGGTCCAGACGCTAGTCGGCAGGCAGAGGGCTGAGGGCAAGCAGAGACTGAACTGAGTGCAGGCAGGCGGAGGACTGAGAGCTAGGCAGAGGCTAACAGAGTGCAGGCAGGCAGATTCCAGACTGAGATATTCTCCAGGATTTCAGGTTGATCTGACAGGACTGGATCATTACTGGCAAACACTCTGGCAGGGAAGTGTCAGCCTGTTCCTCTTTAAATAGGGCCTCCTGATGAGCAGATGGAAGACAGGTGTTGCAGTCAGCTCAAGCCCTCAGGAGATCTCGTGCGCCCTCTGGTGGAGAAGGTGGACAAAGCCTCCAGATCCCAACAGTTATCTCGAAAAGACAAAGGACAAAAAAAAGTTGGGTATGACCGCTCTCGGCTTTCGTAATAGTATGGTATAGTGGAGGATGTTCTTTTTCCGGGTGGATAATCAAAATAAGTGGTCCTCCTAATTGTCAATCATTCTGGTGATATGTTTACTTAAGGCAAGGCTACGTGCTCGTCCCCATTTTCACCTAAGGGTGGTGAGTCTAACAAAGTGGAAAAATTGCAAATCTTCTTTTAGAAAGTAAGCTTGTATTATTGATACAAACAGCAACTTTTAAACAGCATGCACAAGGAGGAATCGGCTCGTACATGCTCTTGAAAGCGTTTAACAGGCGTTCCCTCTCGGTAGCGGGTACTGGGTTGTGCATGTGCATTTTTTTTTTTTTAAGGGGAGAGAGAGATTCTTTTTAAAGATTTTTGAAAATCCTTCACTGTACCTTTAAGGCTACCATGTTGGATTTTAAACTTGGGTCCGACTTTCTGACTTCCTGATGTGTTCTAGTTGATTTTTTCTGCTTGGTAAGTAAACAGAATGTACTATATACTGTATAATCTTGCTTACAGTTCTTGTAAAAATAAATAAATAAATAAAGTAAATCTCTGCTCTAAAATTATGTTTTTAATTCTGTTCCTCCTTTAAATCAGTTCTCTGAATGTTTTCTGATGGCCTAATAATCTGGAATAATGTTTAACCCATAGGGAGGTATAAAATAATAATAAGCAGTTTACTTGTGTAGAAAGTGTTTGATGGGACTATATTTGAAGGGATGTGACATTAAACTGTCATAAACATGAAGGAGTCTATATAAATGTTTATTAATTTCCTCAGTAAGTGTTATTCAGTAAATGATGACACTTTAACTGCAAAGCTGTCATTGTTTAAAATATCTTCGTTATAAAAACTTCACATTAACCAGAAATCATCAGACGTGTTATGAATTATTTATGGGTTATAATTTCTTGGTTATTATTACCAGCTTGTTATCACATACATTTTTGTATCTTTAAATGTCAAGTTGACATTGCAGAGATATATAAAAAGGTGAACTTTGCAATAAAAGTGTCATAACTTACTGAATTATATCAGCAGTTATAAAACATTCGTAAAGACTCCTTTATGCTCATGACAGGAGTTATGTTTATAAAAGTGTAATATCAGTCTTAGACACACCTCCTCAAATAAAGTGTTACTAGTTTTTGATTGGAGAAACAGTTAAAAATGTATCTGATTTACGCTAAATATGCAAATCTACCATTAGACAGCACAGCAACGGATATGTTTAAAATGAAAATGAAATCAGTTAATTTGTATAATGACAATTTACAAAAAAAAAAAAAAAATTGATTAAATGATATAAACAGGATTATAAAAACTTTTCTATCTGAGGACACCCAGGTGATTGCATTGAGTCATTGACTATTCTAAGCATACCGGTACATGAAGGGATAGTGGAAAGGAAGGAGGTTTCTTCTTTTTAACAGTAAAAAAACTACCAGTAGAACTAAGCTTAGAGTGAACATCCTGATCCCTCCACCGACTGGGGGGTTTAGGTGGCAGATAGAGCAGAGCAGATACTCAAAGGGACACAGAAGCACTGATCAAGACAGCTATATATGTGAGTAAAAAGTAGAAGATTAGTTGTTCCAGCAATTTCTCTATTGGTTTCATTTAGGAGAGAAGCAAAGTAGTAAATTAAACTGACACGACACCCCTGGTGACGGAGGGGTAGAATGCAAACTATTGTATCCAGATAATGACAGAACAACTACAATAGTTGGAATTTATTATCTCATCAACCTGGGCTCAAAACTATACACAGATATGCCACTGAAATTTGCTGTGATATGACTACTTCAAAACTGGCTTCCTGTTTCTATTGGCAAATCATTTTTTTTATTTCTATTAGAAATGTTCACTAGTGTTGAGGTTATAACTTCAGGACACCCATTGATATAATATCGTATGAGAATATGTGTTTTACAGTCTGTTTGGAATCATGCTTCTGCTTGAAGTTTCAGACCCTTTAACAGATTAACAGCCCCACAACATGATGCTGCCATCACTATGCTTCACAGTTAGTATAGCATTCCTCGCAAACATAGATTTTATAATTTCTAATAAATCAAATCTTATCTTTACACATTGAATTTAAACCCAACCGAGACTTAATTTTATTTATTTTTTATTTTACATTTTTTTAAAGTCCTCTTTTAATATAAATCTTATTTGTTTTATGGCTCTCTCGTATTTAATTGTTTTTATTGTTTATCTAAGCTGTATGCTTAGATTTATGAACCTATTGTAAAGTTTCCTTGTTTTTTTCATTCTTTTGTTATCTTTGATGTAAAGCACTTTGTTCAGTGGCTGCTGTCATTAAAGCGCTTCATAAAAAAAGTTTATAACTTTTGTCTTATTCTTTTCTCTAGATCATCTGATGTAGTAATCTTTACTCAGATATTTGTTTACCTTTATGGGGCCAACATTAGGCCACTGAAATAGCATTTCCAAAACCCTCACCCCAACTATATTGAAAATGGGTTAATCTGTGCCAGGAAAAGTCACTAGCCCGTCCATACGGCCTGAATGTTTACCCACATTAGCCAGCAGAATCAGCACCACCATCTCTTTCTCTCTTCTTTCAGCCATTTTGTTTTTTAAGCTTTCACCTCTTTTAAAAGCGGACCCACCTTTAATAGCTAAAACAGACGCAGACAGACAAATGTTTAGAGGTGAATCATGGATGAAGGAGTCGTGAGTCAGACGGGGGTTGTGTTATTGTCTTGTGCTCGGTACCACCAGGGGAGACGATGTGGTGGTCTGCACATATGAGTAAAGTTTTCCTGGAACTGTGTGACAACAAAAGTCTGCTTTCAGAGGTAAATCATAATATGTGGTTCTATAGTTTGCATTGAGTGCTGCTGTGCACAAGTCTAAGACATAAACTTTACATTAAGGTATGGCTGTCAGGACCTACCACAGTACAACATAAAGAGGATCATAAAGGTTCTCTATATTACCAATGTTAAATACTTGGAAAATGGCCCCAGTACCTGTAAACGCAACTTTTGTTGCATCAGAGAGCCTATTGACTGCAGCGATGGGGGTGCGTAAAATCACCTTTAAATCATTTTAAAATCTGGTCTGGACTGTTGGCTTTTTTCTCCAACAGCAATTAACATTAATTAATGTTATTTGCATTATCTTGTTTTTACCTGCCTCAGGAAATCTCTAAAGTTAGCACACAAATATTACAATGTCATCGTCTTTTTATTTCTCATCAGAATAATTAAACATTAGGCAGGTCCCATTTATTTAGTTTTTTATTCTAACAGGTTGGATTATCAGATAGTACCAGGAGAACAGTCAATAGAATATAAACTGGACCAAAACTGTATTAAACGCATCTCTCAGTTTTTTTTTTATTTGCATTTGTAAAAATGTATTTGTAAAATCTGGCAAAATGAAACATTAAAAATATCTTAAATGATTCTTCTGTCTAAGTGGTGTATCTGTGACGTGTCAGGAAAGCTTATCCAATAGCGACTGGGTCATGAGCTGGACCACAGAGCTCCAAAACAAATCAGCTTCTTCATCAGCTTTCGTCTTCAGAAACCAAAAGCCTTTCTTTGTGTAAATGAGTGAGCGACTACATAGAGTAATGTTTGATAAAGAAATCAATGCCTTTTATAATTTAAACATCCTTTAATCTTGAATGCAGCATTTTCCTTAATCTGCCTTATCCTAAATGTAATTCTACTCTTACTTGACCTAGATTTTTTTCTAACAATAAAAGGGGATTAAAACCTCTCAATCTCAATAAATATGACAACACAAGATAGACATATTATTCAATGAATAAAAAAAATAATACTAAAAGGGAAGCTTTTGGCTTTTTTTTTTTTTTTAACACAGACTGTTTCTATATATGGGGAATGTTTTTTTTTAAATTTCCAACAAGCTCATTCCTGCAGAGCCGTTTGCTGAAATCTTAACATACAATAATTAGTTAATTGAAGCACCTCTTAAGACTCTCTATGACCTTTAAGACAATCTTCTTTTTGTCTTCCACTTTCCTGTTATTTTTATGCACATATGCCACAATAAGTTTTCGGTTACAAAGACTTGATAAATATTATTTGTAAGGCCAACGATAAGCTTAGAAAAACCAGTAGAACTGCTGTTAAATTAATCTAACTTATTGGAAGCTACAAATTAAGAAATTTGTTTGAAACTTCTGCATGTTACCCAGTGTCTATTCATTTGTGCATTCTCAGCTTATGGAAACGCTCTGCCCTGTTAGAGGCGTTCAGCATTGGGCTGGATAGTGGTGGGAGTGTATCACAGAAAAAAAGCAGCATATATAAGAACTGGATGTCAGTGTGATGCTCTAGGAAGCAGCTTTCTCTCTGTCCTTCTGTTTCTTATAGTTTTGCAGTCTCTTTAACCTTAATCCATCATGCTGCTCCGAGCTCTGCTGCAGACTTCACTGGTGCTCTGGCTGGCCAAGCAAACTCTGCAAGGAGGTGAGAATACAGCTTTACGACAAACTTTTCCAACTTTGACTAAGTTGATAGATTTGATCTAATTCCAGTGCACTTTTTAGGGCTATATTCCTAATGTTTGGTTGTTTGAAACATTTCTGCTGTGCTTCAATAGTTTCCTTTAGCAGAAAAACTGCTAAAAACTAAATTAAAAAACCCCCAAAACGTTTTATATTTATTTAGCTTGTTTTTCTGTTAAGTAAAAAAATAAATTAAATAATAATAATATATATAGGCTATATATATTTTTATTTAAGTGCAATGTACATTAAGTTAATACAAATTGTAATACTTTAAATAATTGGTGAGATTTGAAAATGTTTACAGAAAAAAACCTATAAAAATAAAACTATATATATTTAGCTTGTTTTTCTGTTAAGTAAAAAAAAATACATATATAGATAAATATATAAATCTAAATCTATCTATCTATCTATCTATCTATCTATCTATCTATCTATCTATCTATCTATCTATCTATCTATCTATCTATCTATCTATCTATCTATCTATCTATCTATCTATCTATCTATCTATCTATCTATCTATCTATCTATCTATCTATCTATCTATCTATCTATCTATCTATCTATCTATCTATCTATCTATCTATCTATCTATCTATCTATCTATCTATCTATCTATCTATCTATCTATCTATCTATCTATCTATCTATCTATCTATCTATCTATCTATCTATCTATCTATCTATCTATCTATCTATCTATCTATCTATCTATCTATCTATCTATCTATCTATCTATCTATCTATCTATCTATCTATCTATCTATCATCTATCTATCTATCTATCTATCTATCTATCTATCTATCTATCTATCTATCTATCTATCTATCTATCTATCTATCTATCTATCTATCTATCTATCTATCTATCTATCTATCTATCTATCTATCTATCTATCTATCTATCTATCTATCTATCTATCTATCTATCTATCTATCTATCTATCTATCTATCTATCTATCTATCTATCTATCTATCTATCTATCTATCTATCTATCTATCTATCTATCTATCTATCTATCTATCTATCTATCTATCTATCTATCTATCTATCTATATTTATATGCATATATTTATATAGATATATACATATTTTTTAAGTGCATTAAGTTAATACAAAATGTAATACTTCAAATGATTGGTGAGATTTGCAAAAGTTTACAGAAAATAAAACTTAATTTGATGAGATATAAAAAAGCATTCAGTCCATATGTCAAAAGCAGCTTAATTCAGCACTTGATTAATGATTCGGCATCCATGTGACTCACTTTCACCCACCTGTTAAATATCACATCAGTGAGACTGAGGAAGGAAATACAAGGACTGAATATGTGGCTTCATGAATGCTGCCAAGTCGGAGTGGTTTATATGGTCTGTTTTCTGCAAATGAAAGGATGTAATAGGAAGGTGGCAGATGCATGAAAACCTGACATTGATTTGTGAGAACTTTGAGGCTCCACAGAGTGGAGCAGTCTCCACTCCTACATGGCTGTCACTGAATCTCTTTATTTTCCAACATATTAACACATGCGTGATAATAGCTCTTCCAAAAAAATTGACATGTATATTTGCATATCTTAATTTTATTCATGCTCTTCTTGAGGACTGGTTTTGGTTCATAATTTAATAAGAAACCTACAATCTTTACGCTGTCACAATGTATTCATGCATTCTTATTGTTGCAGGAGTTAGGCCTCAAAATGTGGCCTATGGGAGGGCCCTGCCAGCTCGAGGTACAGCACTTCTTAAGATATATTTTTTCTATTTTATCAAAAAATTTAATCCTAAAAGGAAAAACAAATAGTAGAAAATCAAAATCACCCCTTTATCATCATAACTTAAAAACATATGTATCTAGTTTCTGTTTTTCTGTTTTGTTTTAGGTGTTGGTATTGGAGTTAAACCTGGAGGTCAGTCTTTTAATATGTATCCATTAATAAGAGTTCTATATTAATTCAATTATTCTTATTGGCATGCTTCAATTTCTTTTATTTGGAGTAGAAAAGCAACACATGTTTGTAATGCAGCTGAAATAATCTAACTTATTTTTTATTATGGTTATAATATTGTTTTTCATAACATTCATTCATTCTTATTTTTATATAAATTAATGAATGCCGCACTTTTTTCTCTCTATATAGTAACAGTATAAAAGTTAATGCTACTTTATTAATGTCCATCTAAGTTAGCCTGCTGTTGGATGCTACCTTTAGTTTCCACACCATAATTATTTGTGTTAGAAATATTTCTATTTTCTATCTTATAGATAAGGGAAAGTGACAACTTTAACTGGCATCACATTAAAAAGACTAACATTCAGCAGAATCTGAAGCAATTTTAGATTTTGAAATCGGTCAGAAAGTGTCAAATTTAAGATGTACATCATTACCGACAAATCAAACTCAAAAGTTTCAAAGCAGTTTAAATGAAAGCTTTGTCAAGTTTCTTGGCATCCAGTCATTTATGCATAGTTGCTCTCACAGTTGACTGTGTTGCCTCGCTAAGAGAGTGCAATCTGAAGATAACCAGCTAAATCTGCTAAATTCCCCTTTAATCTTATATTTAGTGAATCGATAATCAGTAATGATAGACCTGCAGTAGTGTATTTACTAGTCTTTGCACACACAGCAACATAAAGTAATGTATAAATTATATGAAAAAAATTTTAGTATAAAATGTTAGGATCTGATTTAACTAAAGGGCTCAATATTTCTGGTTTAGTTGAGACTTTTGAGATTCAGTTTAAAAATTTGACCTTTTCTAAATATTTAGCCAGAGCAATGTCTATTAGCTAACACCCCTTGTTAACTCATGGATAAATGCCATCCACTGGCACAGCGCAGCTGTAGCAGTATTTTATTCTATTAAAATATCTCCTCTGACAGACTTTTCCACCAATGGATAATAGAATATCTGTTCGCACACAAAAAAATCTAGGAAGTTGCCACAGGGCATAAAAAACAACCTGCTAAACAAAGAAACACATGAAAAATTCTTGAAAAAAGTCTGTCCTCTTTTCCTTTAGTTACCGGAGCCCTTGGAGCAGTAGGAAACCGATATGGTACAAAAGCAATGAAGACTGGGAGTATGTTTTGTTTTAGACAATAGCTATTTTTATTAACTATTAAAAAAACATATTTATCTGTTTATTTTTTAATCACAGTTGGTCGTTATCCTGGGGCCCACCTTGGTGTTGGTAAGTTAAGTCAAAGCAAACTCAAAAGAATAAATTTAAAGGTTAAATCAATGTTTTCTATCATCTTATTTTTACAGAAAGCAAAAATAATAATAGCATGTTATTTTTCACTGTTTAAGACAAATTACTGAGCCAACCTGTATAAACACAGCTTTGAAAACAGCTGTGAACTAGACACACATTGTAGTTTCCACTGTTCTCCAGGAAGCTACAGATCTCTTGGATTAGGAGGAAGAGGAGGCCTGAGGCCCGGTGGATATGGAGCCCATGGAGGCTATGGTAGGTGATAAGGCCCTAAACGTCTCATTCCTTCTCTCAACTTTCCTCTCTGTCTCTTTTTAATGCAGAATTTGTGTGATTGCAGGTGCCAGTTTGGGAACTGGAATGGGTCTGGGTGCAGGACTTTCAAATGGACTCGGCTTAGGCCTGGGTCAGGGAGGAAAACGTGGTGAGATCAGACAAAGTTACTTACTGGAAAAAAAATGACACAAAAATCATCAACTAGTTGATAATATTTATTCTTATTATGAGACCATAATGAACATCAGACATTAGGCCCAGAAGACACAGACAGAAATGACTAACTATTGAAAAAAAAAAGAATCCTTTGAGAACACCCTTAAAAATATCAATTATATCCCCCAGACAGGAAAGAAAACAAAAAAACCAAACACATTTAATAACCACTGAGGGAGAAACAGCTCAGATTCAGAGTGGTTATAGTTTAGACTCTGTTTTTTAAAATCATATCAGTAATGATATTGGTAACTGATGCTGCATGAAGAGCTTCAAGGTCCTTTAGTGTGATTACACTCCGAGTGATAGAAGGTGTCAAACCAATGAAACTCCTGCCACTGGCTCTATTTCTACACCAGGGCTTCCAAAAGTAGAGACGGGGACCCCTTAAAGGACATGAGATTACTTTTCACACCATTGAGATGTGATCGCTGAGGGACAAAATGTCTAATAAAATACATAAATGTGAATATCCCATAAAAAACAGCCATGAAATAAGTAGATTTCACATTTATTTGATTCTCTAAAACACAACCCAACTATTAAAACTTAAATCAAATTGAATTAAGATGGTAAAATGCAAAATTAAGTTTAATAACTGCTCTAATAAATAAAAAAAACAACATTTAGGATTATTAGCTAGGTAGTTCAATATAATTGAAAAGATAAATGTATTAAAAAATATATATAATTACTTCAATATATATGAATAAATAAAAAGCAACTCACTCAATATGTATTTTAGGGGCCCCCCAATCTGTTGCATTATTTTTTTTGGGGGTACCTAAGATCACAGAGTTCTAAGGATTTATCCAAAAGCATCTTTTGAGTACAATTTTTTTTAACTTTTTAAAACTTTTTATTCTACAGCCTATGGTGGAGGCCTTGGGTCTCTTCCAGGTAAATAAATATGTTTCTTCCTCTTTGTCTTCATGTTACCTAAATAACAGTAAACACAAAAAAAGGCATTCCTCCTGAGCCACCCTCTGCTTGCTTGTTATGTACAGATAACATGGTTCTTGCAGATGATTTGATGCAGTAGTCATTATCTCTGAAAACACAGCTGCAGACAGCGAGGGCTTGCCTGATTGAGATATAACTGATTGTTTTCTATTCTTCACCAGGATATGGAGCATATCCAGGTGTAGGGTACCAAGGCGTACGCCCAGGTTAGTGTTTAATCATGGCTCTATTTAGAACCAAATCACATCCAGCTATGGGTTGCAGAGTGTTTTGCGAGTTCGCAAATTTCTATATGATACAACTTTAAGTATATTCTTGTGTAACATTGTAGAGCATACTGTTCTCATACTGTCGCAAAAGTTTTGTGCAACTTAAACTATCTATTAGCAATGCACATATTCACTATAAGTAATGTAGGCTAAACCCAGACATTTGTAATATCTGCTTTGATTTAAAGAGACACTACAGTTTTCTAATGATGCTGCCACCTGTGGCCAAAATACAAAACAGCAGCAATCATTTGCTTATTCTCGTAGTTCGCTCTCGTAATTAATAAGGGTTTAAAAAAAAAAAACTTTTTTCACCTTACATGGA
The DNA here is from genome assembly GCF_016077235.1 of Cyprinodon tularosa. NCBI lineage: Eukaryota > Metazoa > Chordata > Actinopteri > Cyprinodontiformes > Cyprinodontidae > Cyprinodon > Cyprinodon tularosa. The sequence continues at coordinate 927,860 of NW_024037838.1, read as the reverse complement.
GTTGCCATTAGTGTCTAAGTTGAGCCTGATGCTGGTCACAAGTATAAAAAAAACTCCATCTTGAATATAACTCTTCGATTTGTTGCTAGGTCGGTCCCATTTAACATGGATGTATTTGACGTTACATCTGCAGAACGTCCGGCTGCTCATCAAATTATATTTTAAATGTAAACGGTAAAACAAAAATGCTATTTTTAATATATTGTTCAATACAAAACTTACATAATATTTCTTTAAACTTTATTGAGTCATTTTATTGATCAAAAGGCTTTGAGAAACTAAAACTATTTGACTAACCAAGACTTCTGTGTTTTCTCTATTTTGTCTGTGTAACACTGCAGAATTATTCAGTTTTCTTGGATCGCCTCAAACTTAATTTTTTTCTTTCCTTTTTTTTAACAAAATCACATCTTTCCATCATAACATAACCCTTACTGGCTGGTATTTGTGATTGTAAGCCTTCACAAGGTTTGCATTGGTACTGGTGGATGCATGTTACCAACCTTGTGATATAGGAAAATGTATTTGTAATTGATGTAGCCATTATGTAGACAAATTTTCCCCCTTCTCATTCTTTAAATATTTTTGTGGGGATTTAGCATACATGGAAAAGTTTGAATTCTAATCAGTTTTCCTTTGAAGAGTGATGAGACTTCAGAGGTATCATGTATTGAATTTGAACCCAACATTCTCCTCTAAACTGTACTAAATCTGACTAGAGGAAATATCAAAAGCAGATTGCGTTTTTTTTTTATGCAGTGTACTGACTAATGACACGTACTTTTTACATTTGAAGATTTCTTTGTCTTTTCAGTCACTAGATCTTCAACTAATTTCAGACCACAAATGATTTAGTCTTTGGTCCGTTATAAAACCTTTTTAAAGCGACATCTATTGTCTGGATGAGGAGTTTAACCGTGCTTGTTTAATGGCCAGTGGGTCTGACCTTGAGGAAACATGCTGACTGTCTCCTGGCCCAAAAGGAAGTTGTGATCGCATGATGATATTTCTCTGCCAGGTGTGTCTGCAGCAGATTTGGGTGGACCTGAAGGGGCAAGTCTGGCAGCTCAAGATTTTAACAGAGAAACAAGCAGAGCTGTAGATCTTGGAGAACAAGAAAGATCACTTGGAGCTGGATTGAGGAGAAGCAGCATCTTTGGTCCTACTGTTCCCAGAATACATGGAAGAATCGAAATTAACAGAAACATCGCATCAAATCATAGGCCTTCATTACCTCTTGATAAACAGAATAAAGTTCCTGGTCTTCCAGCTTTCCAAAAATCATCTCAGGGATATAATAATGGGGGCAGTGAGGCAGTGTTAGCAGGCACTGGTAATAGGCAGCTTCCTTTTGATCAAGACATCAAAAGTCTGGATTCTTACAGTTCTCCACTTTACAGCCCCAGAGATCCATCAAGTGGAGGAAATCAAGATGCTAAAAATGTTGGACCTCTGGGTGATTTGTCAGAACCTTTGGGCATAAACCCATTAAATGGTAAAATGAGCAAAGGCCGTGGGTGTAAAACTCCTCCTGCACAAGGGCAAGATGTCAATGGCAACGTGTTTTCCACTGTACAGCATCCAGCAGGGATAAATCCTTTATATGCACCTGCAAACAATGAAGATATTAAAGGACCTCAGGCTCAAGACAAAATTAGGCCCAAAGATGGATTCCAGACATATGATCCGGTCATCCCAGGTGAAAGTAGGACTCAGAATTTGGGTATCACATTAACTGGAGAAGAACAGCAAGTTAAGGGTTCTACCCAAGAAGATGCCAGACATCTTTCTGAAGTTCAACATGTAAACAAAAAGTCAAAACCTCTTCGTATGCCAGGGCAGACTGAGAGGAATACACAGGCAGCAAGTAAGAGAAAAGCTTTGTCCTTTTAATCATTTTACTGTTTAGGAAGATCATATTAACCTTTACAGATTTTCAGCAAAATTCTATCACTCATATTTTTGGAACTAGGAAATTTAAACATTCTTCAAAATTTTCTTTTTTTATATACATATCATCAGCAGCAGCTTCATTACAATACAGAGCCCCACAGGGTTCTATTCTCAGCCTTTCTTTTTTTATTAATGCATCCTCTTTCTTTTCATTGCTTTGTGTACAACTTTCCAATTACCTCCAACTGATGGAGTAAAATAAATATTAATACCTTGCGATATGATTTTCAGAACATTATATCTTGGATGGAGATAAACTTTCAAAGCCTCAAAGAAAATGAAACTGAATATCATTGAATGCTTACAGGCCATAAGAAACTGTCCAATATTTCTCTACTTAAGGCACAGTTCTTTGTGTTGGTTTTTAACTCACTGTTAATAGCTATATTTATAACTATAACTTTGCAGGTATTTATATGAGTAAACTGATGCTCAGTTTACTCATATTTGTATGTTGCTTTCTCTCAAATATTGTGTTTTCTCTTTTTATCATGTGTATGGGACTTTGAAAGCAGTCGTTTACAAAGGCTTTTTTATTTTGACCTTTACTGATGTAATCAAAGCCTACATTGTAATTTAAATGGCAGGAAAACTTGTAATATTGTAAGCATGAGTTATTTACAGACAAAATATCATTACACTGACAAATATTCAATTATCTTTGGTGTTTTGATTAAAACACCATTTAGTGAAAATACACGATCCTCCACAGATATAGATGACCCTTGTTAAGATGAATCAAAGTTCTTAGAAATGTCTATCATTGAAATAATTGAAATAAATATGTTAATTCTTAGAATATGTTGATGCCCTCTTGGCATCAACCAGTTTCATATGGACAAATTTGTGCTTTATTTGGCAACCAGATGATTGGGAGACAGGTGTTCTACTATATAGAAGTAAACAGGTGACTTTTTTCCACTTGGAATTTAACTGGAAAAATGATTTTCAATCATTATATGAATAAATTGATGCTCAGTCTACTCATATTTGTATTTTGCTTTCTCTCAAACGTTGTGTTTTCTCTTTTTATCATGTGTATGGGACTTTGAAAGCAGTCCAATTGAAAATGATTTTCAATTGGAAAAGCAAGTAAATGTCCATATCACCAGTTATGATTATTGTTTCAAAGAGGTTTACATGATCAAGACATATTATCCTTATGCTGTTATCCACATCTGATTGTAATATATAACATTTTCAGACTGCATTCCAGGGGGTTCATCATCTGCTTTTCTGGAGTTTTTCCATTAATTGGTTCCAGTGTCTTTGTTCCACCATGCATTAGTTACTCTGTTAAAGAAACGCCTGACTGATTTTAGTTTTCCAGGTGAAATGAGAAAAATTTTGTTTCTCAGTTTCTGTTGGATTTGTCTGCAGGTTATATCGGAGGAGCAGGAAACTATCTTGGAGCGAGCCTGGGTGCTGCAGGCTATGGAACGGGTAATTACTTTCCCTTCTAGCAGATGAATATGATAATGATAAAAATATCATTATGATAAAAATATTTCTTGCCTTTTTCTCACATCTTTAGGACAGGGAGCTTATCTGGGAGGTGCTGCAGGAAAACTTAATGGTCAGTGATCTTTCATTTATTTATGATTTCAAAGAATACTTAGATTTTTGATATTAACTTCTGCCTTTTCTGAATCAAACATCGTAGCTGCTGCTGCTCTCGGACAGGGCGCGTATCCTCAAGGTGTTGCAGGGAAAAACGGTAAGGAAGTGCATTTATTCTTGCATCTTTACAAAATATATTTTTTTACTAGTTTCCTAAGAAAATTTAAAGATGCAGTAAGAGAGCACAGACTTAATACAATTTGTTTATAAGCTAGATATGAATTTTGGTGCTGCATGATATATGAGGATCAGAGCGATTGGTCAAATCAGGCAATGTAGAACACGATAATGTGTTACATGTAGTATGAAAAACTTCTCCAGATGAGATGCATTTATGCTTTTAAACTTTCTTTAAATATTTGGACAAAGTCATGATCTGGAGTTCTCTTTGCCAGGTTTTATAGTCAGCCTTGCTAAGTATGTTTTCCTTTTTGTGTTTTCTCTTCTGTACATTAAAGTTTATTTAACTTGATAAAAAATTAAGAACTTCATATGATTCAGGCATAAAAAAAACTAAGGGATAATATATTGTGGTTGTGATTGAGAGAGGTAAATACAGTAGGTAAAGAAAATTAAGTGAGTAACTAAGTAAGTAAGTAAGTACATAGCACCTTTCTTCGACAAGCGACGCAAAGTGCTGTACAATATTAGCCATAAAATAAAAAGCAGCACTATATAAAATACATGTAGACAAAATAAATACAATTATAGCAGCCCTTGGTAAAATGAGTTTAAAATGCTTGGTTAAAAAAGATTGTTTTTAGTTGTTTTTAAAAATCATCCATGGAGTTCACTAAGCACAGGTAAAGTGGTAGAGCATTCCACAATATTTGTGCGATCTATCGTCTCTCGACCTGAAACAGGGCTGAGGAACCAGTTACAAGTTCTTTTCAGCAGATCTTAGACTGTGAGCAGAATGGAGAGGCTAATGGCGCTAATGGTCAGGACCAGAATTTTAAGGTTTATGCGGTATTCAGTGGGAAGCCAGTGTAGAGCTTTTAGGACAGGAGTTATATGAACTCAAGGTTCTTGCTGCAGAATTTTGCACTAGCTGCAATCGAGCTTTGCCTTTTTTGTTTAGACAAGTGAACCGGCTATTGCAGTAGTCCAAACGTGATGAAACAAATGCATGGATGAGCATCTCAAGGTCATTTTCAGAAACTAAATTTCTGAGTTTTAAGTTGTTACACAGTTTAAAGAAACATTTTTTATTAATTATTTTGTGTGCTTCTTCGGAAACATTACCTCATAAAATAAAACTCAGAGGAATGGGGCAATAATGAGTGTCTCAGTTTTTACTGAGTTCAGATGTGGGCAATTGTCACCCATCCACTTCTTTATTCAGGACAAACATTCAATCAGATAGTTTAAAAAGAGCAAACAGCCATTAGACACACACTTTGTGCATGTTATAAGGGTGAAATATTAGAGTATCGGCTCATTACAAGATCTTTATTTAACTCCTGACATAAGACGTTTCTTTTTGGATTTTTTTCTGAAGAAAACACTTAACAGCTTGAACCTGAGACCATTTAATGTCTCACAGTGAGACAGCAGAGAATCTGAGGCTACCTAATTTCCCTTGTAAACTCATTATTTTCCTGTCAGACAAAAAGCTTTGCCTCTCTAGCTCTTCTTTGTTGCGAGATCTCACTTGAGCTAAGCTTTATTGTTTCTAAAAGAAAAAAAAAAGTCTTCTTTATATTTAAAAACATTGTGATTCCTAATGTGGGCTTGTATAGCCAACCAGCTTCCCAAACCAAAATAAACTCCCTTTTTTTTAGCCTAACCGTATAGCATCTAATAAAATTTTTTTTTTTTGATCGATTATGACAGGCTATGGTGAAGGAATGACGGGATATCTTGGTGCTATGGGGGGTAACGGCTTGGGTAAGTGTAAACACATCAGTGCAGATGGTGAAAATGCATTAGTGTCTCGCATCCTAAGGTAATGTTCAATTAAAAATGCTTTTGTTTTTTCTTGACTGGTTTTGTTCTTGCTGTTGGTATGCAAGCAGGGCCCTGATAAAAGCATTCTTTAGTTGGCGTCTTTAGGTGTTTCACCATTTTATCCTTTTCTCTCAGCAGGCTACGGTAACGGATATGGAGATGGTTACGGAGCAGGTGAGTAAATTCATATTTGAGTGAAATAAAATAAAAAGGGGTAAGATTTGGTTTAGCTAAAAAGAAATTAGTTCAGAGACTTAAGTAGTGCTAATTAGAACTATGTTTCAGGGATTGGTTACCCTGCAGAGTTAGCTGATGGTGCTGAGAACAAAGCAGGGAAGATTAAAGGTAATAATAACCTGTTGGAAAACTCCAACAGGTGATGACACTAACTAGTAGATGCTTAGGCTGTCTTCCTGTTGGTGCCGAAGTAACATATCCTCTGGGTGTAGCTATTGTACCTTAATCATAGAAGCTGATTTCTTCTGGGAGTTTCTGATTTCCTGTTTTCATAGACGCCTTAACACTTAATATAAAATATTTTCTATTAACAATTTCATGAGTCAGCTGTTTTTTTTCTATTTCTGATGTTTCAGCTCTGAGCACAGGAGGCTACGGAGGACAGGTCCAGGAGGGATATGGTAAGAACTGACCCTTCAACGGACATTACTGGTATATAGTCATCAGGTCAAATATTCCGAGCATTAAAATACACTGAAATGTCCTATTTTAGTTCAGAGGGAGATGGTGCCCATACTCCTTACGTTAGAGTAATGATAATGATTCTTTTGTTGTTTTAATCTGTTCCTGAAATGCAAAAGGTCTCAGTTCATGGGTGACCTTTTCAGCAGAACTATGTCCAGCTGGCTTAATATTTCATTAGCTTGAAGAATGACACTTCATAACATCCAGAATATATTATCCAACTTTCATTGGACTCCAAGAATTAGAGTAATACAATTTTTTTTGTGATTATATATTTGTTTTATGTTGTGCAGCCATATTTAAAAGTCAGAAAAATGTATCAACTTTAAGACAGAAGTCAGGAGTTTAATATAAAACTGTAAATATGACCAATAAGTACATTATTCAGACAATGCAGAACACGCTGATAGAGTCGCAGCCACATTTTGCTGAAGACAGAGATGGGAAGTAACGAAGTACAAATACTTCGTTACTGTACTCAAGTAGATTTTTCTGATATTTTTACTTTACTTTACTACTTATTTTTGTGGCGACTTTTTACTTCTACTCCTTACATTTTTACACAAATATCTGTACTTTCTACTCCTTACATTTTTTTAAATTGGCTCGTTACTTTAGTTTTGAATCATTTCAATGGAGTTACCATTATTATTTTTCACGTCATCAATACCAAATTAAATCTCATTGGATGGGAATCTACGTTGCATTTGACGCACCACTACAAGATGAATCGACAGATTCGGCGGTATTCATTCGCGGCAAATCATTGCAGCTTGGTGGCGGTGTAGTAGTATGGACGACGAGATGATTGAAAATAAACACAAGTCCTATTGGCAGACATCCATTTAAAATGTAGGCAACGGCATGAAAAAAGTGGTTTCTACTTTTACTTTTATACTTTAAGTAAATTTACAAGCCTGTACTTTGTTACTTTTACTTGAGTAAAGAAGTTTAATCAGTACTTCCACTTTTACCAGAGTATTTTTTAACACAAGTATCTGTACCTTTACTCAAGTACGGAAAGCGAGTACTTTTGCCATCTCTGGCTGAAGAAGACTTCAACTGTCCTTAAAGGCACCAGCTGATCCATGAATGAAACTCCTGAAATTTGTTAAAGGCACCTCTCTCACTGACCTGATCGAGGATCCTGACAAATCTGCATCCCTCAAGTGGCCTCTCTTTTCCCCAGCACTGTTTTGTTGACTAAGTCACTTCCTGTTCCTAGAAACTAACCTCCCTTATAAGGAAAATCCTCAGTTTAGTAGAAGGCCCAGAAGACAATTCCTGCTTCCTGATTCTAATTAAAAGCACAGTAGATTGAAGAAAAGTTTGTTTGTGCAAGATTGGGGATTAAAACTTATTCTGACACAAAATTAAGTAGGACATCGTCTCCAATTGGGGTGTGGTCTTAATAGCTGTCCAAAATCAGATGGCTCCATTTCATTCCCCTGAAACGACAGTATCAAATATCCTATGCTAACAAAATTACACAGAAATTACCTCTTCCATTCCTAGCTCATAGATTCTGCACACAAACTGGTTTTAAAAAGAAACAAGCCTTGGTAAAAAAAAAAAAAAAATTAATTGAGAAAGTAATCCTAACCCTAGCTCGGAAAAATAAAACATGACTTTGTCACTGAACCCTTTTTAATGTTGCTGCAGGAACACTTGGTACAGGACTGGAATCAATTGGGGGCAAATATGGTGAGTCCTGCAGAAACAACCTCATTGCGTTGTGAGTTAACAATGCTCTGCAAGTGTGACTCAACCATGTTGGATTATGAGGAGATGATGCATCATGTAGGTTAAAGGATGGCATAAGATCTGAGTCATTTTGATCAGGCATTTGTTTTTCTTCCAGGAGGAGCTGCTCAGGTTCCTTATGGTAACACTCCTGTGATCCCTGCTGGGCTGGAAGGTAAGAGCTTAATGTGCAGCCATCACAGTTATATGAATTAAAACAAAATCATGGAAAAGCCACTTTTAATTACTTTACAAACATATTTGTTGCACACTAGTTTACAGGCAAAAAAGAAAAGAAAGATTTCATGTCCCCATTTTACGTTTCATGCTGTTGTTTTTTTTTTTAAATCTTTTTTTTTTTTTCATCATCCTCATTTATTTCATTTTCCCAACTTTAAGAACTGTTAAAGGCTGCTGTCATTCTTTTAGGTGATGGAGGCTACCCATATGCTTCTCAGCAGCTCGGCCTTGCTGCTGAAAACGCCAAAACAGCCAGCAAATACGGTGAGACAGTGCAATCTGAGAAGAGCAAAAATGTGTGAAGCTGTGCACGACAGAATAAGGGCTGTTACTGTAAGATGTTGGTTAGCTTTTCTTTAAACAGATGCACGCCCTTTATGGTTAAAACAAACACATAAAACAATGCAGATTAGAAAAGGTGAAAAACAATAATATTTTCTTCTTTTATAGGATATTTAATTTTCTCTTTCTGCCAGCTAAATTGAACCATGTTGTTATTGTTTTAGGTGCTGCTGCAGGTTATGGGACCCGACAAACAGGTGAGTTTGCATCACTGTTTGAACAAAAACTTGCAGATACAAGCATTTTATATTCCTACCTTCAAGTTTCAACACCCTGTTTAGATTTTCAGAGATGACAATGTTAATACCGCAAAGCTTTGCACAACTTCTGTGTTGCACACATCAGCTACTCTTGATTTTATCGGGTTACAAAGTTCATCAATAATGTATACCCTCTATCTCTTTGTTCTCTAAATTGTGACTCACTGTTGCATTTTCTGTTTAAGGTTACGGAGCACAGCTTGGAGCTCCTCATGATGCTCTGGGTAAGTCAGAAAAACCAGACTTCCTCTTTCTGATCGAGTTCACTTGTTGATGATTTCATAAGTCATGTGCTCTAGCATGATACCATTGCTTTGAAAAAACTCACAGAGCAGAGCGTGACGAAAAGCTTCTAATGTCTGCTTAAGGGGAGGTTTCAGAATTACTGTGTAGCTCAACTCCTCGCCTTTTAAACACTAAAATCCGGTTCTTTACTAAACAAAACAAAGGAACCAAAAAAACAGCTTTATTCAAAAGTGAAACCCTTTATGCAAAGCCAGCTTTTGGTACCTACACTTGCATGAAAGTAGCAAGCATAATAGATAATATTCAGGTTTTTACTTTAAACTAAAGCTGTCAATTCAATTTACCTTTAAAAGACTTAACTGGGATGTTTTATTTTTTCACAGTGGAGCAGACTGGCAAATACGACGGAGTGAATGCTGCACTTGGTAACGGGTACAAAGGTGATGATAATGAAACTTTACAACAGAGCATTAAACATACAGATTATTTGGTCATGCAGAAAACTGGCTCACATGAAAGAAGAGCTCCATGGCAAATTAGGGAAATTAGGTTCATTTCTAAAGCAAACATGTCTTGAGTTTTTTTTTTTTTTTTTTTTTTTACAAATACCTATTTAATGAGGATTCTAAATGAAACAAAACAAAACAATACAAAATAGTGTAATAAAAACAGCATGGTTTTTCAGTTGTAAACCTTTCTAGCTGAAATAATTCTGAAAAATGTGGCATGCATTGACATACTTTGACGCCTGTGAATAAACTCAACTGTAACCAAATGCCCTCAGACTTTATTTTCGACCCGGCCCGTCAGCAATCGTATCATAGTTGCTACAGATGTTCTGTAAAGATGTTTCTTGGAGATCATTCATTAAAAAACAGCTTTAAGAAGAGCAAGGAACACAGCCTAGCGGTCAGGGAGGAAGTTGTGGGCAATTATAAAGATGAGTCAGTTACAAAACAGTGTTAAAAGAGAGAACTAATGAGAAAAGAAGTCATGAGGTTGATTGGTAACTCATCACGAGCTTCACTGATCCACAGTTTAGGTGGAAAATTTGTCAGGAGGCCAGCTATTCCTGCCCCAAATTTTGGCCTGTGTACTGTAGAAAGCTGGTAAGAAGAAACTATAGTTCAGATTAATGCAGTTTCATTTCCAGTTTGCTTTAAGCCCAGAGGGAAACACAGAGGATGGTGCTCGAGTTAGGTGATACTGAATGAAACCTTTTCTATCATGGTTGCTGTTTTTGATCTGTGTTTCTACTCAGGTTTTCATTTTGTCCTTTTTTTTAATTTATGTTATGTGTTTCCATATAGATTTATCTTGTTTTCATTAAGGCTTACTTTAAGTCTTCCTTTGTGTTTTAAGTTTATCCCTTGTTATTTAAGCTATCTTTATTTATTTATTCCAGTCTCTTCCCCAGTCTTCTAGTTTTTCCTTTGTCATTTTGTAATAAATCAGTTAATTCTCATTACATTTAAGTCCTGTATTATTCTTCTGTTGTCTAGACCACTATTAAAATTACAAACCTTCCTTTGACTCTGCATCTGGGTACTGCAAACCTCAACACATCCTGACAGTTTGGCCCACAGGAAAAATTATATATGCCAAGGAAAACTAACACTGGCCATCAGCCTGAACATGTTATGCCCAATTTAAATGTCGGTGGCAGCTTCCTTCTTTTGGGGACGGCTGTCTTCAATAGGGACAGAATTATTGATTAGAGCTGATGGATGGAGCAGAATTACAGGGCAGTCCAGGAGGGAACCAGGTAGTGGCTGCAAAGTCTCGATACTGGGCTGGAGCTTTTCTTTCTAGTAAAGAGGCATCTAGAGCTTGATTATCAGCTCAGTTTAAAGAATGGTCATGTTTAAGACTGGTCACAATCCAGGCCTTAAAGGTGAGTCTCAGACAAGACTTAAAAACTGCCATTTGCAGATGGTCACCCGCAAATGTCAGTGAGGTTCATCTATTTTTGATAGAATAATGGAAAAAATTTAGAGAGACAGAAGAAATCTCTTGTACTGGTTGAAGCAATATATGGTTCTAAAAGGTAATGATTTAGAAAGAATAAATATAAATGCATGCCACACATTTCAGAATTTGGTTGACGTTGTGAAAAAACTGTATAATGTTCCCTCAATTTTATAGCCATACACCACTTTTTTTCGGTATATTACATTAAATAATGGTTTGTGACAATATTAGAAAAAGCTTAAGTTCTGTTAAACACATTCAATGTAAAAAAAAAAAAATGCATTTTTGCTCCACTATTGATTTTAAAATTGTGTCTTTGTCTTTAACCAGGTTAAGAAGTTGGCCTCTTCAAGTGGATCTTCCTATATTTCTATTGTTTTACCTTTTTGATTTGCTTTTCTCATTGTTACCCATATTTGTATTGACCCTTCAAAACCTGCTGTACTCATCACCAATTGTTCTGTTTTATATCGTCAAAGTTTAAGTTGGATGATGAACTAAAATAGATGCAGAGTGCAAGAAATGTATGTTTGCTTGATGATCTTATTGTTTTAGTCCAATGAAGCATCATGTCATGTGACGATGAATAAAAAAAACCAACTTCTGAGTCAATAGGATCCGCCTTCATGTTTAAACACATTCTCTTGAACACATATAGCGAAACCTCATCCGCACACAGGAAGCTTTACCACTTCCTTTATATCGGGCAACACAGAGAAATTTAAAGTAAACACCAGTTCTTTAAATGGGAACATAATAGATCAAAGAACACAGATCAGAGCCAGTTTAGTTGTGCTTTTATTCTGGATAAGTAGGGCAAAAATAAGCTTTCATAATATGAATTACAAATTTGTTAATAAAAAGACAATACGATATTATCAAGGTTACAATTAAAGATAGACTTTAGCTAACACTTTCTCCAAATCAAAAGAAACCACACATATAGGCAGGTATATAAATTATTGCAGCATAATTTCATGACTGATATCTTAAGTATTAAAGCAGTTGTTGTAGAATATCATTGAAAGGATTTCACCATCTGACTCTCATTCCTGTAAGATTCTCTTTCCTCCAAAAAAACACCCTTTTCCTTCAGGATAGATTTTGGAATAGGATGGTCATGACGGGACACGTAAAAGCTCCTCAGGCTCTGACTCATGGGTGATGGTTTATAGTCCAAGCATGATTTTCCAGCAAGACTTGGAATACATGTCACCTCCCATTTGAAGAAAAAGCGACCATGTTGGAGAGGGCAAACATCTTGCATGATTCCAGAGGAGAGTTGTCGTTCACATGCTCCCAGCAGATCGTCATCCCATTTGCTGTCCTGATCCCAAACTTCAAATCGCACCAAATTCTCTATAGAGATGTCCCTGGTTTCTAAGTCAACGATGGAGTTCCAACGTGGGCTGTTGTTGTTATCAATAACAGAAGTACGGTAAACCTCTGCTTTATTCACAAACACCTTGACATAGCCGTCCGTGGCAGTGCTGTGGTCTCCCCACAGGTCATCAGCCCTTTGCACTGTTATGATAACTCTGGCCATTCCCTTTCGTGTTGGACAGCAGTCTGGGCTCACAGCAGGTTCACTGTGGCACTGGCAGACACAGGGATCCTGGGAGTCACTCTTTATTCCAGCATTACATCTATTGCTGCAGTTCCTCAGCAGACCTTTCTCCAGAATGTAATGGCTGATAGCCAGGCGCAGGTCTTTCCTGACCTGTTTGTCGGTAGGCATCAACTCGTAAAGTGGTGTAAGGGAATATGAAATGATGTCTGGGTATTGTGGTACTGAACCAAGCCACTCCTTGTAGGCTTCTGGATTTTTGTTGGCAGAAAAAAGAAGGTCTCCATCTGAAGTAAGCCCCCCTTTTACTTCTGTGAACCTAGAAACAGAAAAGTTTCAGCAGCTAAACCAAAAATTGTCCTTACAGGAATAGAGAAAAAGTAAATATTATTTTGTTATTATTAATTAAAAGATGAAAATGTATACTTTACCTGTCTCTGAATGTGTCAGAAAAGGATTTCTTGTTTTCCATTTTGTCTATAGTTTTTTGGCAGTGCTTTGATTCTACTGTCGCACTAACTTTGACGCTTGCAGACGCTTCAGCCTCCAGACACATTTCAATCTCATCTGTATTTAGACCCTGCAAGCTGATTTCACACATCTTAATGCTGGTCACAGACTCCACCCTTCCTCCTAACTTCACCTGGAATTACATATTATGAGCACTTGCAGGTCAGTTATGTCTTTATGCTGAGTTCCCTTTACTGATGTTTGCTGTTTGTACTCACCTTAGTGATGTAATGTGTCCCAAAGTTCTCAATGAATTTGTAAAACCTAGATTTGTACTGTGGGTTGTATACTATAGGAAGCTTTCCCACAGCTTTGTTGAAATCTCTGCTCAGAATGGGAGTGCTGGACACTCTGTAGCTGCAGGGACACGGCACAAAAAGGGTGAGACCAGTATAACAAAGCAATAGGATAAAACCAGTTTTGAAATGTTGACAACCTTCAACAAAATTGGAAAAATAAATCTAGAAATTGTTGGTCTGTTCAACCTTCATTTTTTTCAGACCTCCTTATGTTGATTAATTACAATAGTGGATTTTGACACTAATGCTGACATTTAAAGTGAAAGCTTAAATTCTGCCTTAATGCTATCTTAGACTCAGCTGACTCTTGTTCAAAATCTGCACAGATCCCCACCTTCTTCATATCTTGAATCTGGTGACACCATATGGCACTGACTGTCAAGAGATAAATACATAAAAGGATTTTCTCATTGCCCTGTCCTACCTGGACAATTTTAATCACCTTTAAATTCAGTTTAACTCAGTTCTCCTCCCCCTAAAGAAGGTTTGATTGGACAGTTATTAAACTCACACACAGCCAGAGCTCCATTGAGCTGTTTATTCCACCAACGCTCACCAGACTTTAAAGGATTGTTTGAATCTATCAAAAGTAAAATAATTGACATCCTTCAAAATATAACTAACTTATATAACTTTTGATCAAGTTCAACTTTGAAATATCAACATTATCATATCCATCTAATCCAATAACTTGTATTGTAGATCCGTTTCCAAACAACTTAGTTAAGGCAGTATTCCCTCTTGGAATCCCATGAAAATAGTGCCCTTATAAAAAATTGCTTCAATTGATCAAATTGTATTAAAGCAGATATTGGCAGAAATAAGGCTCTGAATGATGTGAGTTGTAGTTTAGCTGTTTAAAGTTACACTTTTCTAACATATAAAGTATTAATGGATCAGTGCCTTCAGGTTATTTTGATGTGTTTGCCTCTCTCTTATTGGACCCCTGTCGGCCTCGCCAAAAGCTGCACACACTGGGCCCCGTTCTGGCTCTGCTGGAGGTTTCTTCCTGTTAAATGGGAGATTTTTCTCTCCACTCTCTTTGCATGCATGCTTGGTGTGAATAACTGCAGCAAACCCAATGACACAATGCAAGTGAATATTCACTGTTACAACATGCTCATCTAGTCGGAGGGAATTCTGCAAAGTCATGACTTAATGCTGGTGGCTATAGGTTTCCTTAGATGGAACATTTTTAACCAATACATTTGGATGATGCAATTGCCTCTGTACAGTTTTTTGAGATGAAATGTGTTGTGAATTTGAGCTGTATAAAAGTAAACATATCTTATTTAAAACATTCTAGCAAATCTAATTGACCTTATTTTCACTTAGTCCATCGGTCGCCAACCTTTTTTGCACCACGGACCGCTATATATCAGACAACATTTTCACAGACCGGGGTGGGGTGGGGGGGAGTGGGGGGTGGGGGTTATGATCAAGTAAAATGATACGACTGTCGTAAAATCAAATACAAACAGCATAAAAATAAAACAACAAGCCGGTCCCATCTAGGCGTAATCAAAGAAAACGAAAGACGGAGTGTGCTCCTGATGTCCAGTCTGCTCCGCAGCTTTGTTTTGGTCGCTGTAACCGCAGAAAATCCTGCTTCACAAAGATAGGATGAGTCTTGAACTGAATTAACCTGTGTCAAGAGGCACAGATGCACCGATTGATGTAATTGGGAGAGAATACCGCAATTTTTTATATTTTTCAAAATAAAACATCACTCAGACTGATCGTCGATAAGTTATATATATATATATTTTTTTTTTTTTTTGTGCGGCCCTTTACCAAATGACCCACGGACCAGTACCGGTCCGCAGCCCGGTGGTTGGGGACCGCTAACTTAGTCGATTAAGATCAGATTAACTGGTTTATGTTTTTACTGAGTATTAAAGAAGGCTTCACCAAAGTGAAATATTGCTTGTTACAGCAAACTGCCTCATGAATATCCCTTTTTCAGAGATAATACCAAAACCAGGCAACTTTCAAAATCTGCGGCCACTTTTTTTCTATGGATGTGTAAATCAGTAAGTTTCCAGTAAATAAATGCCGAGACTGGAATCAAAAGGATGGAATAGAAAGTAGATAAATAAAAAATTGAGGTCTGAGGTTACTTTTCTAGCTAATACTCTTGGCTTACAAGCCACAGCCCCCAACTTCCTGTACTACCATCATGCTATACAGCTTTTACTGGGAAGTCTGTGGTTACTTTATTTCAAGTCTAACTTGACACGATTTATACAAGCAAAAACAGAAGCTACATTTTCTCCCCAATTTCTATTTTTTTATTGGGCACGTTCAAAAACCTCCCAAGTCTTGATCCAAGTTTGGAATAAAAAGAAGAGAGATAATATAATGGCAGATTTTGGTATTAATAAAAGACTGCCAAAGCAGATAAATGTCATTGAATATTAATGAACACAGGGGACATTTTAGTATTAGGAAACTTTTTAAGGTGTTCATTGCTGTTATCGGACTCATAGTAGTGAACTGCTATTGCAAAGGTGTTAAAGCTGGCACACAGCTTTGGTTAAAACACCTAGAAACCACCAACCAGGCATTTAATCTGGGTGTAGTGATTCAGGCCTGAAAATTCGGATGCACAAAGACAAACTCGGACTTCTATCACCTAAAGAACATCCCCAAGATTAAAGGACCAATGTATCAGCAGGAACCTAAAAAACTAATTCATGCGTTCATCTATAGCATAATGGATTGCTGGAACAGTGTCTTCACAGGTCTGCCTAAAGTGTTGATCAGAAAGCTGATCCAGAATGTTGCTGCCAGTGTCCTCACTAGAACTCACTAGAAGTGGAACACATCCCCCCAATTTTTATTTCCTTCCACTGGTTCCCCAAAATGTCTAGCTCCAAATTAGTTCACAGACTTTTTGTCAGTGTATCAACCACCCAAACTCTCAGGTCTGATGGTTCAAGTTTCCTCTACATAACCAAAACCAAACATGGAGAAGCTGCTTTTAAATCGTATGCTCCACCAATCACGAACAAACTCCAAGTTTAAACATTAAACATTTTGAAACCTTGAGTTGCATTAAATTGAGATTTAAAAACCTAATATACTTTTTAGGTAACCTTAGACTGTGTTATCTAAACATTATTTACACTTCATTTTGTTATCAATAATTTCAATTACTACTTCTATTATCTTGAATTATGCATATTCTTTAATAATTTAATTGTCCTTTATACCTCTGGAATACACGTTTTCCTGTTTTTTTCCTGTTATGTTTTTTCATGAACAACACTTTTTATAGGTCCTCTGAAATGTGTTATACGAATACATTTTCCTTGCCTTAAGTGTTTTAATCATGGGACATCTAAGAGTTTGAGTGATTCAGTGCTTCAGTGGCCTCTCAGTTATCCAGATTGTTTTACTTAAATAGAGAATGATAATGTACATGTTGACAATATTCAAAGCAGCATATTGCCTAAAATTTAGCAGCAAACAAAATTAATAGAATTATTTTCTGAAGAACTAAACCAGTTTTGCTCAGTGACTGGTGAAATATACAGTTCCTAATAGTGTTAAGAAAACGTACAAAGCCATTTCTAAGGCTTTGGGACTATAAAGAACCCCAGTGAGAGCCATCATGCTCAAAAGGGAAAAATAATGAAACTGTGGTGAATCTTGGCGGGACTGGTGGACCAACCAAAATTACGCAGAGCATTAATGACTCATCCGGGAGGTCACTGTAGAACCTGGAGCAACATCTTGATTGAAGATAATAATTATTTTTTTTTTAGAACTACTGCAACCTTTCCAGAGCTTCAGGTGCAGATGAATCATCTAGAACTGTGTCTTACTTCAGAATTAAAAATGTAAATTTAATATATTCTGAATTTTTTGACACATTTTAAAATTTTTCCAGCTGTTCTGAAATCAGAAGAGCTGGCCTGAAGACATTTTTATGGTCTAATGGAATGCTCTCTTACCTGTAGTACTCACACGACATGCTGGTACTTGCGAAGCTGAACTTGTCATTCTTTGTTCTTTCCATGGCATATTCTGCCAGTTTAGAGTTGGTTCCAGCCAGCATCAGGTTTCCAGAATGTTGTTTTACTTCAACATCTAAACCTGTCTTCCAGTTGTTTTCAACAGAAGAGGTGCTGCCGCTGACCAGAGCCCTGCTGGATTTGTAAAGTTTAGAAGACACCTTGGCGCTGCAGGACTGCCTCGCCCTCCAGTCCTCCACAATTAGGGGAAGCTTTTGCTTTTTGTTCTCTAGAAAGGGGTTCATACAGAGCATACAGGTCTTGTCTTTCCGTTTCCACCGATTCATATTGAGAACAAACGCTCCTTTACGCTGCATCTTGGTAATGTCAAAGCCTTCACCGGCCAAATTGGATCCAGGAGCAAATTCGGCCTCTAAGCATTCTTGGGGTTTCCCATCAATGCACGTTCCAGTCGAGGACCAAGGGAAGCACAGCAGGAGACCGGCATACAAGGAAAAACTTAACAGAAACATTCTAACAAAAGAAAAGCACTGAAAGAGAAAAATATATTTCAGTGAGGCTCATTGTTGTACTGATATTAAACAAAATCATCACTTGACCTTCAGAATCTGTCATACATTTTTAGACCAGACATTGTGTGAAAAAACTATTTTTTGCATGGTCTTCACAGATACAGATAACAGATTAGATCATGCATAAAAGACCTGCGGTTTGAGTTATTTCTCTTTTTCAGTTTCAGACATGACTTATCTCTGTCTTTTGTCTGCTCTGGTGTACCACCAAATTAATATTTTGCAAAGAGAAATGTTGTGCTTGTTTATGGAGTTTATAATAGCTGTAAGTGACTTCTTTGAGCTCGAAGTAACAGTATTCTGAACAATTTCCTCAAATGCAAAACTAATTGAGTGTGTTTAAACATTAGTGTATTGATACTGTATTGGTTCTTTTGTTTTTGGGAAATTAATTAAATTGAACAACATGTTACTTTTGAACAGGTTAAAAAAAAAATCCATTATTTCCCCTGATGGTTTTAAATTTGCTTTTGAGATTTTCTTTTGTTAAATGTAATTAAAAATAGAGAAGTAGTATTTTTCTTAATTAATAAACCCCTGTGCATTTTCTGGTATCCCGTCTCATTTCAGTCATGTCCAACCTCAATGACTGGGAGGGTCCTTTAACATCTTTCTGGTGTTTTTCTATTCAGGTTTTCAACTTTTTTTTTTCTTATCCCTGTTTCTTTTTTTTTTCTTAACAAAGAGTATCAGATGCTATTGATGAAGCGTTATCTTGTAATCAGACTCACAGGACATCTATGGTCATCAGCAAGGCCTCTTAGGATATTATTTTTATCTTTCTGACATGACATTGTGTTTACACAAAGTTTAGGTGCAGCAAACATTTACTTTTACTGAGCTGCTTGATCCCACTAAAAACTGGTTGCTGCAACTATTCTGTGTAAACTTGTTCTTTTCTCTAACCATCTGAAGTAAGAGAAAACCTCTTTGCAGCTTCAAAAATCTGTCTTCTTCCTCCAAATTGCCACCTTAATGCGGTGGAGGGGTTTCAATGGTCAGATAATCCCAGAGGCTATGTTGTGGGGGTTTTAAATGCCCCTGTTATGGTCAAAATATGCTGTAAATATGCTGTGGGTGAAGGGTCTTACAAAGGAGAGGTTGCCTTATGTGGCATAGCTGAGACCTCACCCTGCAGCCTGAGCATGTTAAGTAGAAATACTATCTGGGCTCATCATCACACATACGGTAGTCTGGACTCTGGAACCCAGCTCCTTAAGACAGGCTGGATTTCTTCTACTCTGGAGTGACCCGTGGGGAGAGGCGGACGGCTAAGGTGGGTCTGCTGGTCTCTCCCATGCTCAGTCCTCTCATGCAAGAGTTAACTCTGGTGAAAAAATGGGTCACATTCCTCATTTTGGTAGGGAAAGATCTCTGACTGTTGTCTCAGCTCATGCACTAAACACAAAGTTCCAGGCCTTCTTAATGTCCCTGGGATGGGATGTGGGATAGTGCCCCTCTCTGGGATTTCATCATTCTGCTGGGGGATTTATTGCGAGAAGGGATTTCTGTACTGAGATGAAGCAACACAGAATCAAGAGCTGATCAATCCACTGTGTAAACGTATAAAACCCAATGTTCTAGCTCACTCGTCTGCTGGGGTGTTCAGCGGATACTGTGGTTGGTGTATATCTTCCTCTGAGGTAGATAGATAGATAGATAGATAGATAGATAGATAGATAGATAGATAGATAGATAGATAGATAGATAGATAGATAGATAGATAGATAGATAGATAGATAGATAGATAGATAGATAGATAGATAGATAGATAGATAGATAGATAGATAGATAGATAGATAGATAGATAGATAGATAGGTCTAACGTTTAACCTGAACTTTTTTTAAAGGCCTTCGAATCTGCAGGCCTGAGACAGTAGTGAGGGTCTGCTGGGAAGTATTCAACTATCATCTCTGGGAGAGCTTCTCCCAGATGCCTGAGGAGGCTGGGGACATGGAGGCTGAGTAGACCATGTTCTCTGCCTCTATTATTGATGCAGCCACCCTTAACTGTGGCCATAAGGTCAATGGTGTCTGTCACAGGAAAATGAGTCTTATCGAGTTTAGTTGACTTGTGGCAGAGTGGAATGGAATATCGATAGATGGATCAGTGCAGCATTTTTGGAAGCAGATCTCCAGTCTAATCCAACTTCATTTGCAGAACCATTTTCTACACCAAACTCACATTCTAAGAATTAATATTTCAGAATAGAACTGCTTTTTTTAATGTTAAAATAATTAGAATTGTATCAATTATAATTGTATTCTTTTTTTCTCATAAATCTGGCTTTAAATTAGAGGTGTGTAAACCTTTTAGAAAAGAGAAATTCTTACCCCTCTTAATTTTCACGACTCTCTGTAGTTAGCTAAAGGATATCATGTTAATGTTCTCAACAGTTTGTCACTGTGGAAATAAAACTCCCTTCCTGCATGTTTCCCTCTTTTCTATAAAGTTTTAAAAGATATCAAAATGTTAACGTTGATTGTAGACCATGGACTGTCCACTGTCAAAAATCTATGCAAAAGGAAAATTGTTTCCCATTTAAAGAATATTGTAATACTCACCTATATTTTCATATACCCTCTGGGATTAAAGGTTATTCCATTCATTTAGATTTAGGCTGGTTTACATTAGAATCTAGTTTTCCTTTTTTTTTTTTCTATATTGATACATACCCGGGAGGGTATAGCTCAAACGTATCAAGCCCTTTAAGGCATATTATGTCAGACAATGTATTTTAATCTATTACTTTCTTAACTTAACTCATTAAATAAGATGTTTTGCATTTTCTGCCATCAAAATACAGAGCTGCATTGACCACTACCTTATGATGTATTATACTATTGTTAAACATCCTATGTTTAAATCTACACACGTTTTCATAAAAAGTAGGTATTACAGCTGACTTTTGTACAAAAGCTTGGTCACCCCTCAATCTTCTTAGATGTGGTTGGTGATGAAACTAACTCCTTATATGAGCTTATTCAAAAATGCAAAAATATTCTCAAAATTTTGACACAAACATGTTTTTAGCGCTGTTAATGTTGTAAAGTAACAATATCACCCACATATTTCAAAGCACATAATAAAAAGAATTGATCTTTTAGCACATCAGGAAAGACTCACCGATCTCTTGTGTGTTCTCTCTGCAGTAATGAGGCTGAATAAATGCACGTTGACGTGTCTCGTTGTGGGCTTTAACGTTTAGAGAAGCAGAGTGGAAGCCGCTGAGGGGGCTGAGGTGACAGTGGTCTTTAAGCGATTGCAGGAAAGAAGAAAAAAAAAATCTGTGGCTAAACAGTTTCAGATGCTTTAACTCGGTTCAACAAGTAGTCACTGCAAACTCATACACATGATGCTGACAAGAGGAAAACCAGGCCATTTTATCAGTCAGATAGAAACCAGAGACAAAAGCCCATATCATTTCCCTGAAAGGGAGGGGGTGGGGGTGGGGGTAATTGTCTGCAGTCAAACAAGTTAGTTTAATCGTATCAGTAAATTGTTACTAAAAAATATAAATGTAACCACCTTTTATGCTTTTTATTTTTAATAGAAAATAACCCAAAGTGGTTAAAAAATTATATAAACATTCCAACTAAAAAAGAAACACTACAGCAAACTACATTCAAAATATAAGGTTAGTCTTCCAGGTTTGCACTTCTGATCACTGCTCTTAAAAACGTCTCCCCCAGTCCCAATTGAACAAGAGGATGGTGAGTAATAATATGAGTATGAACTTTTGCTCTAATGCAGGGGTCTTCAACGTTTTCCAGGTGAAAACCCCCAAAACTGATGGCGAGATGGAGCAGGACCCCCTAGTTATAATTGTGTTATATCAAACTGGTCCTATAGTCACTCTATTTCATATGGAGTAATGTAACCAAAGTCATTTTCCCTGGGATTATTAAAGTATTTCTGGTTGATGGGACAGGTGTTGTGAATAAAATGTTGCCCAGCTTGAAAGAGCTGTGTGTCGCTAAATGTGTGCATTGATGACTGAAAGACATCTTCTGCCTCCATTTATCTGTTTACAGTGTGTTGAATTCATGTTAATGTGGATTTAAAGAAATTTCAATTAGTCGAAATAATTGCAGAGGGGAATAAAGAAAAAAAGTCTAATCAACCAAAACATTTGCGACCCCCATGCAGTACCTCGGTGGACCCCCTAGGGGTCACGGACCCCTTGTTGAAGACCTCTGCTCTAATGTTCTGTGTTACCTGCTGCTTTTCTGCAGCAATTTCCTGACATGATCAACACCATCTTTACTTGAATGTAATTTTTTCTTGTCTCATCTTGAAGCGTAGCTTAGAGAAAGGTGCTTGAATATTACATCCCATTTATACAGCCGCACTTACCGTGCAGGCCTGCTGTTAGGAGGCCTGCTGGTTGTCCACACCTCTAACAGCACTCTTGTGATACATAAAATGATGATTTAGCATCAAAACAATGTAAAAAAAATCATGACTCAAAACACCATGAACATCTACACAGCTCTCACAAAAGACAACTCATGTATTTACTTTGCATGCAAGATAAATTGTCGTAAGATTTGTGAATTCACAAATTCCCTACAACGCATCTTACCAGAAGCCAATAGATGCATCATCCATAATAGAAAACGGTTTTGAACCGCTGAAATGCAGCGACGGGTTTGATGTCAACCTGAGCCATAAGGCTGCAGCAAAACAAACATGGCAGGGCTGCTTTTAGCTTGAATACTCTCTACATCTTTTCTGAAAAGCAGTGATTGTTTAATTTTCAGAGCTGCAAACTGTCTTGGGAACGAACTCCCTCTTATTGTTTTAGAGAATGTGTTAAGATGAACTCAGTTTCACCAAAAATAATGAAAAACAATCTCAAAGGTGAACGAAATAATGTTTATTAAAAGCAAAGAATAACAGCAACTATAATATGATGGGAATGTCAGGATCAGTGGAATGTGTGTGAATGCTTGGATATATTATGTATGTGTGAATGATATAATGCTAAAACAGGGCGACAGATGCTTGGAAAATAGTTGTTTATGTCCTGTGTCCTTGATCCACATCACCTCCACAGAGGAAGAGCAAAAAGGGCAGGCACACCAACATACATCCAGATCACAAAACATGGGTCCATAACAGCATGAAAAAGCACTGCTGTTAGGTAAAGATATCTTGAATAGTACAAAAGCATGAAAATATGTATAATTTCATTTATAAAGAGGAAAAGTCCATCCAAGCCAACCTAAGCATTTGCGAAAAGATCCCCTAAATATCCATAAATCCATAAAAAAAGTGGTACAGTTTTTTTTTATAACTACCAGTTATTGAATTGTTTTTTTATTTCGGTAAACAGATATGGTAGCAGAACATTGGCCTTATTTAAGCTCATATCTTTGCTTCTTAGCAGTAAGAGTTGTGTTTCTCATAATAGTTTGATTAAAATACAAAGGTCTGTTCACAAACACCCCCATCTCAAGCAGCATTGGCTTTGGAATAGGGTGGGCATGACGGGACACGTAGAGCTTCTTTAGACTTGTATCCATGGGCGTTGCCTGATACTCTTTGCATGAATCACCTCTCAGACTCGGAGCACATTTGACTTCCAGTTTGAAGTACAGTCGACCATGGTTCAGATTACAGAAGTCCTCCTTAATGCCATTTTTCAGAAACTGCACGCACTCTCCCAGCAGGTCGTCATCCCAGCCGTTATCTTGATCCATGACCTGAAATTTCACTTTGTTTGCTACAGACAGATCCTGGGGACCCATATTAAGCACCATGTTCCAGTGTGGGTTGTTGTTGTTGTAGATGACGTTGGTGCGCTCGACTTGGTTGTAAATGATTTTCACAAAGCCATCTGTGGCTGTAGAATAGTCTCCATACAGACCTGTAGCCCTCTGAACTGTTATAACTACCTGGGCTATGCCCCTACGGGATGGGCAGCAGTCCTGGTTTACAGCCGGGTCATTGCACTGGCAGACGCACTTATCGCTGGGATCTTTTCTACAACGCTCGGTGCAGTTTATCATCAGGCCTTTCTCTAGGATATAATGGGTGATGGCTGAGCGAAGGTTTGACCATGTTTTTTTATTAGCAGGCAGTAGTTGATGCAGAGGGCTCAGGGAATATGAAATGATGTCAGGATTCTGTGGAACAGTGTTGAGCCATTCCTTGTAGGCTGTTGGGTCTTTGTCAGCACTGAAGAGAAGGTCTGGCTCTGTGGTATGGCCTCCTTTGATTTCTGTGAACCTATCGAGATTATAGATAAAACAGTAGGGATACCTTTTTATTTAAGGATTTAAGCTGTGTTCAAATTCTGTGGGAGTCTGTGCTGTGAACTTTTTTTTTTACCATTTAAAGATTTCTTTAATCAATTTTTGCTTCATTTTCCTTTTTATCTGTTTACATAAGAAATAACTTCACTAAATCCTAAATTTAGTTTCCAAACGGTGGCTTGATTTATTTGAAGTAAAGAGATCCCAAAACCAACTGGGCCTGTAGTGAAAGGTAATCGGATTACTGCCAGATCAGTGGAGTTTTGGAATCTCTTAGGTAGAACCTAAGAGAATTGGGCTAAATTATTTTAAATAACAACATACTGTATCACAACCTGACCTTAAGAAAGTTAAAAACAACACCCTATCCGTCTACAGAGATTTTCAAAGCCAACTTTTAAGGCTTTGGGACTCTGGAAAACCACTTTGAGAAGCAGTATTCACAACAGCAGAAAACTTGGACTTGTTGTAAATATGTGTGTGAGAAAAATGTGATGCATACCTGTCATTGAAGAGGTCGGAAAATGCTGATTTGCTCTCTGACTTCTCTATGTCCTTCTTGCAGTGTCTTGATTCTGTGTTAATGGTCACCCTGAGGCTTGCAGACGCTTCAACCTCCAGGCACGTCTGCACCTCCTCCGAACTGAGCCCCTGCAAGCTGGCCAGACACTGACGGATGCTGGTGACCGACTGAACATTTCCTCCTAACTTCACCTGAAATACACATTTTGCAGATCTATTTCATAATTTCCCTTTGAGAAGTTAACAATTGCCATTGAAGTCAGTAGTCTTTTTATATGTCACCTTGCTGAGATAATGGGTGCCAAAGTTGTCGATGAGCCTGTAAAACTGCTCTTTGCTCTTTGCATTGTACGCTGGAGGAAGCTGTTTCAGTGCTGCCTTGAAGTCCTTGCTTATATTGGGTGAGCTGACAACTCCATAGCTGATTTCAGTGAAGTGGGAACAAGTAAACCGGTAGAACCTCTGAGTTTTTAAATTCTGCTTCAACACAAGGTGGTAATATTTACTTTGAGTTCTCATCTTCTTACCTGTAGTGCTCACAGGACATGCTGAGGCTTGAGAAGCTAAACTTGTCATTCTTTGTTTTCTCCATGGAGTAATCAGAAAGTTTAGAGTTGGTCCCAGCCAGCATGAGCGAGGCGCTGCGTTTCATGGTTTGAAACTCTAAGCCCATTTTCCAGTTGTTCTCAACAGAGGAAGAAGAGGATGTGACCAAAGACTCGCTGGATTTGTGCAGGCTGGAGGACACCCTTGAGCTGCAGGATTGCTTTGCCCTCCAGTCCTTCACAGACAGAGGCAGCTTTTGCTTTTTATTCTCCATGTAAGGGTTTACACACAGGGTGCATGTTTTACCATCACGTTCCCAGTCATCCATGTTGAGCACGAAAGCTCCTTTGCGCTCCATTTTGGTGATGTCAAAACCTTCCCCTGCTAGATTGGAGCCTGGAGCAAAGTCTGCCTCCTTACACTGTTTGGGTGTCCCATTAGTGCACGACGTTCGTGTACACTGAGGGAGGACCAGCAGAAGGCCAGCACAGAGGCACAACTGTAGAAGCATGTTTTTACTAAACTGGACAGTGGATGAGAGACTGTAAAGAAAGACATTTTGACTTTAACAAATGAGCTTTAAAGCACTATAAAACTGTAGTTAACCATTTCTTTGATACCTAAAGCTTCGTTCACTTTGTGATTTTGTTTTGTACATTCTAGATTTAATAGGTTTTTGTCAGTTTTAACCCCCATTTCACCTCTAAACAAGTCAATGCATACTCTGGTACTTAGATAAAAGGGTACACTTTTAACTTTATTGTATGATTTTTATTTATGAAATGCTGAAGATAAATATTAGAATAACCTATAATCCTATGCATAGTTTGATGATGATATAATTTATTTTATTTTAGTTGTTATCCCCGCTTTGCCAGATGACTTCTTTTGAAATATAACAAATTATGACCCCCTGATCAAACAAAAAATAACATAAGTTATTTCATTTTATTTTTATCTAGGGCTAATAACTCATTAATTATTTCAAAATTAGTGAATATATCCCAAAAAACAAAGCAAAAAGCAAAATGACTATAAACGTTATCAGTTTGAACATTGAATATCTTGTCATTATAGTGCATTCAATTCCATAAAGGTTTGGAAAGGATGTCCAAGTATTTTACTGTTTTATTTATCTTTTACACCAGATCTCTATATCGTCAGAATTGGGGTTGTATTTGTTCAGGAGCTGCTGTAAACAATATTATTTTTAGTTTCTAATTTAAAGAAGAAAAAACATTTTCCCAAATTTGAGGTTTTTGGTGAGTTTTTTTCAAAAGATAAGGAGACTAAAAAAATATTCTGACCTCTCATTGCGTAGTTCTGGTCCTGTAATGTTAGATTACCTGAAGGGTCTGGTTCACATTTGACAAGAAAAAGTATTTTAGCCCCAAACTGTTTATTGTTATTTACTACTCTGATCGAATAACAGCAAGATGTTTAAATGTATTAACTGATAAGCAGGGAGTCAATGCGTGAATTTATGATCCGTGTTCCAAGTTTCTAACTGACTTTCTAAAATATGTTTACAGACACCAGTAACGACACTGTCGCTCTAATCTGATCTACCGAAAAATAAATTTATACATCAGGTTTATTTTTGCTCCTTATCTATTATGAACCATTTTATTTTGACAACAATTTTGAAATGATTATAAGCTGATTAACTAACTCTAGTTCCTTAAATATAGATCTCAGTTTGAAAGTTTCTGAAGTTTTTCACATGCTCTTTGGATTTTAACCCCATTCAATCTAAGTTTAAATAATGACCTGAGAGCTGAATGAAATATTGAAATATGTATAATTTCAAAGCTTTGGGACCTGAATGGGCAGATCAGATATGTTCTATTGCTTTTTTTAAACTTTCTATCAAAACAACACCATTAACAACACATTAAAGTAGACAACACAATCCTCTAAGGTAGTTTCTTGTTAAGTTCCTTTGAAAAAACAAAACAAAACAAAACTCTACTTTGATTTAGTGTACAGTTTCACTTTCACTCACTCTTTAGTTGAGGTTAAAACATATCTTAATAGAGAATCAATAGAAAAGAGATTGTTTATGGTCAGTAAAACGTCTTAGCTTTTTCTAAAGACATTATTTGATCATAGTTCTACTTACAAAGTTTTATGCACTTTTCCCTGTGTTTCATTTAATTAAGAATGATCACCAGCAAAGTTCTTAAGTCGGTTTCATAAAGGTCATATGTTTTCCTTTCAATGTATTCGAATATACTTTATGTATTTGTCTGATGACCTTTACACTGTTAATAATTCTAAGGGGTAACTAAAAATAAAATCTTTTCAATAGGAAATGTTAAACAAAGTGAATAGACTTACCTTCGCATGAGTCAAAATTTCTTATCACACACTAGCTCAACGCTGAGCATCAGATGCAGGCTTTGTCATTTATGAAGTGTGAAATGGGGGCAGAACAGCCCCCCCACCCCACCCCTCGTTTTCATGCAAAATCAAACCGTTGAAACTCTCACCTTAGTCTGAGGTGAGAAAAAGGAGGGACATAACATCTTTGTAGATTGTGTTAAACCAAATGGAAAACTGTGGCGCTGAAAAGTACACCACTAACAATCACGTGGGGTAAAAAAAAGAAACTTGTTAAGTGATGAAACATTCTGAATTTCTACCTACAAATGTCCATGCTAGTTGATACGACTGTTTAATAATATTTAAGGCTTCAATATTATCCCCCACATAAATTTGGCATTTTGTTTTGGGAATTTAACCATAAATACATTAACAATAACAGCAGAGCCTGACTCCAGCACAAACCCAGACATACATGCATCTGATTGCTGAAAAGTATTTGATATTTTGAAAACAAACCCCACAACATAATGTGTTCTTTATACAATCTTTTGTTCCAAGGTTGCACATGTACACCATCAGTAGATCTATCCACCAACAATCCATATATAAATGTATCTTCTTGCAAAAAACAACATTCTATAATCCATATCCTTAAGTTATCCTTTTGCAATTTCAATACACTGTGGAGATAACCCTCATACCTTTGTGTTTGTCAGTCCAGTGGATGAGTCTGCATTTGGCAGGTATGAAGAGAATTGCACTTTTCTTTGCTTGAGTCAGGTAAAAAGATGAAAGGCAGAGGAATAACTTCTTTTTGACACTATCTACCTTTTGGTCATCCATGTGGACTTCCTGGGTTGCCATCGCCTGGCAGCCATGGGTATAAGAGGGCTATATGGATGTGGGGACCTGGCAAGGCTGTGACTGAATGGGGCGAAGTGGGCTCTTTGATGGTTTGGCTACCTGCTCTGTTGTCTTTGAGGGCAGGTTTGCAGTTAATGGGAATGCCATTTGGGGCTTTGACCTGTGCTGTTTGAGGGGGTTGTCCCTCCTTGGGATGGGCCTAAAGTGGTGTTTGGGGCTAGTTCTGAGCTACACTGCTGCCCTCCTCTCTGTGGTGGTGTCTGGTCCTATTTTTTTTTTGCCTGCCCCCATCCCAGACTGGGGATCTCCTCCTGGGTCTGTGGGTGTCAGACTTCGGGTGCTGTCGTCTGTTGAATGCGGCGCTTCTCTGTTGGGGGTGGCCATCCCTATCTCTGCCCTCCTTGTGTCCCAACGATCCCAACTGGAACAGCTTGGCTTCAATAAACCCCTCTGCAATTGGCTGCTAGACTTCCTCATAAACAGACCTCCGTCAGTACGGGTCGGACAGAACACCTCCGATGTCATCACGCTAAGCACAGGTTCCCCTCAGGGCTGCGTCCTGAGCCCCCTGCTGTTCATCCTGATAACACATGACTGCGTCCCCAGGTTCACCACCAATCACATCATGATGTTTGCAGATGACACCACGGTGGTGGGCTTCGTCAGAGACGACAATGAACAGAAATACAGAGTGGAGGTGGAGCAGCTGGTGGGCTGGTGCAGAGATAACAGCCTGATCCTGAACGTGGAGAAGAGCAAGGAGATCATTGTTGACTTCTGGAAGAACCGGCCTAACCACTGTTATGTTTATTCCTTATAAATCATGTGTATTGTTAATCTGTTAGCCAGATTAGACAGAGTCGAAGGCCTTCCTTCACATGGTGGATGTCACTGTGTGTACAGAGGTAATCTATGTGTCTTTAAAAATACACAGGTGTGTCTTTTTGAGGGCGACAGTGGCGTTGGATGTAGGAGTTTGCCCTGTAATCGGAGGGTTGACGGTTCAAGCCCCGACTCCGACTTTCATTGTCGTTGTGTCCTTGGGCAAGACACTTCACCTGCATTGTCTACTGATGGTGGTCAGAGGGCCCGGTGGCGCCAGTGTACGGCAGCCTCGCTTCTGTCAGTGAGCCCCAGGGCAGCTGTGGCTACAATGTAGCTTGCCACCGTGAGTGTGTGTGTGAATGGGTGAATGAATGTAGTGTAAAGCGCTTTGGTCAAGTCTCCTAACTTGAATAAAGGCGCTATATAAGTACATGCCATTTACCATTTACCATCTTTAAAAATACACAGGATATGGGTAGATCTTGGAGCCGGACTGATAAAGGAGAGCTATCTGTAATCTGTAAAGATGCATGAAGGTCAGGGCATGGATGGCATGTCAGTTTCTGATACGGACAGCTAAGCATCCACCTGATGCAACACATAGACTCATGTGGTATAAGAAGGAGGAGATGACCTTGTTCTGGGCTCAATCTTTGCCGGACGCTCGCTGACGTTTTTTGAGCCGACAGCTGTGTGAATTCCAAGCAATTTCTCTGTCCTGTAACGATACAACCTGGAATAAACTCTGTTACCTTTTTACTCCTGTTTTATAGTCCTTTTTTATATGGTTTTACCCAGTTTGAGTTAAGGAATAGTAACTATCTTGCTCCCAGGAAAAGAACCGGAAGGGAAGTTCCCGAGGCGCAGCCGTCCTCGGGGGGACATTACTTCCATATTTAATACCCCAATTCAATGCTCATCAACAGCTCAGCTGTAGAGGTGGTCAGCAGCACCACATTTCTGGGGGTGTACATCACAGACACCCACCACTAGACTGTAAACACCACCTCACTGATTAAAAGGGCACAAAAGCACATGTACTTCTTGCGGAGGATGAGGAGAGCCCACCTGCCCCGACCCATCCTTACCACCTTCTACAGGAGCACCATAGAGAGCGTTCTGACCAGCTGTCTCACTGTGTGGTGTGTAGGCTGCAGCGTCTCAGACTGGAAGAAGGTGAGAAGAGTAGTGAGAACAGCAGAGAGCATCATTGGGGCGTCATCATCCCAGGGCTGTGTGTTCCGAGCCGTATCATTATAAATGACCCCTCACACCCCCACCATGGACTGTTCTCCCTGCTGCCCTCTGGAAAGAGACTTTGAAGCATTCGATGCAGGTCCAGCTGATTCCAGAACAGTTTCTTCCCCACTGCCATTAGACTGCTGAATGTTGTATAAAGTTGGATAAACAAAAAAAAAAACTGAATGTTGGAACTGTAACTGATATAGACTTGCATGTTTACATTATCACTGCTGCTTACCTTTATCACGGCTACACTCTGTGTATACAAAATGATAATAAAGTCTGTCTAAGTCTAGGTCTAAGACACATAGAAGCCACTGTCCTTAACGTAGGATTTAAACCAGTCCAGTGCGGCACCAGAAAGGCCAACCCAATTTTCAAAATGCTCTAATAAAATCAAGTGATCAACAGTATCAAATGCTGCTCTGATGTCCAATAATATTAGCATTGTTATTATTCTACAGTCCACATTTATACAGCTGTGGTTTGCATGGAAACCTGACAGGAAGACATTAAAGCAGCTGGTCATTGTTGAGAAGGAATTTAACTGTTGAAACGCAACTTTTTCAATTATTTTACTGATAAATGGGAGAAATATAAACACAATAAAAACATAAATAAATATTTGTTCAATGTGTTCAACCACATTGAAAACTGTGAAAAGCAAAACCAATAATGCTAATGTGGGTTAAAACCAAATAAACCTGTTAAGTGCTGAAACATTCTAAATTTAAACCTACAAATGTCCATGTTAGGTGATACAACTTTAAAATTAAGGCTTACCTAGCTTTGACAACAACCTCCATGTAAATTTGGTGACTTTGGTATTTAACTGTAAATGTATTAATTATTTTTACAAAAATATGCATTGCCAGAGACACACAAGCTAAAGAGGAAGACAAAAACAGGCTAGAAAGACTCAAGTGCACACCCAGAGATGCATGAATCTGATTGGTGAAAGATATTTGCAATTTTGAAAACAAACCACTAAACATAATGCATTCTTCATACTACTTATCTTTTGTTCAAAAGTTGCTCATGTATACCATCAGAAGATCTATCCACCAAAAATCCATATATAAATGTATAATTCTGCAATTCCAATTCACCGTGGAGATCAGAATCATACCTCAGTCTGCATTAAGGCAGCTTTAAAGAGAGATGCACTTTTCACTCATTAAGTCCAGTAACAAGTAAGGCAGATGAGTTAATAAAATATCAATATCAGGTTTTAATCATCACCAACATTTAAGAAGAAAAAAGCATGAATGCTCATCAACAGCTCAGCTGTAGAGGTGGTCAGCAGCACCACATGGGGGTGTACTTCACAGACACCCACCACTAGACTGTAAACACCACCTCACTGATCAAAAGGGCACAAAAGCGCATGTACTTCTTGCGGAGGATGAGGAGAGCCCACCTGCCCCCATCCATCCTCACCACCTTCTACAGGAGCACCATAGAGAGCGTTCTGACCAGCTGTCTCACTGTGTGATGTGGAAGCTGCAGCGTCTCAGACTGGAAGAAGGTGAGAAGAGTAGTGAGAACAGCAGAGAGGATCATCGGGGCGTCATCATCCCAGGGCTGCGTGTTCTGAGCCGTATCATTATAAATGACCCCTCACACCCCCACCATGGACTGTTCTCCCTGCTGCCCTCTGGAAAGAGACTTTGAAGCATTCAATGTAGGTCCAGCAGATTCCAGAACAGTTTCTTCCCCACTGCCATTAGACTGCTGAATGTTGTATAAAGCTGGATAAAGAAAACAACAAAAAAAAAAAAAAAAGAACTGTAACTGATATACACTCACCGGCCACTTTATTAGGTACCCCATGCTAGTAACGGGTTGGACCCCCTTTTGCCTTCAGAACTGCCTCATTTCTTCGTGGCATAGATTCAACAAGGTGCTGGAAGCATTCCTCAGGGAGTTTGGTCCATATTGACATGATGGCATCACACAGTTGCCACAGATTTGTCGGCTGCACATCCATGATGCGAATCTCCCGTTCCACCACATCCCAAAGATGCTCTATTGGATTGAGATCTGG
Organism: Cyprinodon tularosa; assembly: GCF_016077235.1. Lineage (NCBI taxonomy): Eukaryota > Metazoa > Chordata > Actinopteri > Cyprinodontiformes > Cyprinodontidae > Cyprinodon > Cyprinodon tularosa. The sequence continues at coordinate 895,270 of NW_024037838.1, read as the reverse complement.
TGACTGTGGAGGCCATTTGAGTACAGTGAACTCATTGTCATGTTCAAGAAACCAGTCTGAGATGATTCCAGCTTTATGACATGGCGCATTATCCTGCTGAAAGTAGCCATCAGAAGTTGGGTACATTTTGGTCATAAAGGGATGGACATGGTTAGCAACAATACTCAGGTAGGCTGTGGCGTTGCAACGATGCTCAATTGGTACCAAGGGGCCCAAAGAGTGCCAAGAAAATATTCCCCACACCATGACACCACCACCACCAGCCTGAACCGTTGATACAAGGCAGGATGGATCCATGCTTTCATGTTGTAGACGCCAAATTCTGACCCTACCATCCGAATGTCGCAGCAGAAATCGAGACTCATCAGACCAGGCAACGTTTTTCCAATCTTCTATTGTCCAATTTCGATGAGCTTGTGCAACCACCCGTTGGTTGTAACGGGTGGTTATTTGAGTCACTGTTGCCCTTCTATCAGCTCGAACAAGTCTGGCCATTCTCCTCTGACCTCTGGCATCAACAAGGCATTTCCGCCCACAGAACTGCCGCTCACTGGATGTTTTTTCTTTTTCGGACCATTCTCTGTAAACCCTAGAGATGGTTGTGCATGAAAATCCCAGTAGATCAGCAGTTTCTAAAATACTCAGACCAGCCCTTCTGGCACCAACAATCATGCCACGTTCAAAGTCACTCAAATCACCTTTCTTCCCCATACTGATGCTCGGTTTGAACTGCAGGAGATTGCCTTGACCATGTCTACATGCCTAAATGCACTGAGTTGCCGCCATGTGATTGGCTGCTTAGAAATTAAGTGTTAACGAGCAGTTGGACAGGTGTACCTAATAAAGTGGCTGGTGAGTGTAGAGTTGCATGTTTAAATTATCACTGCTGCTTACCTTTATCACGGCCACACTCTGTGTATACAAAATGATAATAAAGTCTGTCTAAGTCTAAGACACATAGAAGCCACTGTCCTTAACGTAGGATTTAAACCAGTCCAGTGCGGCACCAGAAAGGCCGACCCAATTTTCAAAATGCTCTAATAAAATCAAGTGATCAACAGTATCAAATGCTGCACTGATGTCCAATAATATTAGTACTGTTCTTATTCTACTGTCCACATTTATACAGATGTGGTTTGCATGAAAACCTGACAGGAAGACATTAAAGCAGCTGGTCTTGTTGAGAAGGAATTTAACTGTCGAAACGCAACTTTTTCAATTATTTTACTGATAAATGGGAGAAATATAAACACAATAAAAAAAGAGAAACATAAAGAAATGTTTGTTCAATGTGCTAAACCACATTGAAAACTGTGAAAAGCAACACCAATAATGCTAATGTGGGTTAAAACCAAATAAACTTGTTAAGTGCTGAAACATTCTAAACTTAAACCTACAAATGTCCATGTTAGGTGATACAACTTTAAAATTAAGGCTTACCTAGCTTTGACAACAACCATGTGAATGGTTGTTGTCAACCAATCATGAATCTGATTGGTGAAAGATATTTGCAATTTTGAAAACAAACCACTAAATATAATGCATTCTTCATACTACTTATCTTTTGTTCAAAAGTTGCACTTGTATACCATCAGAAGATCTATCCACCAACAATCCATATATAAATGTATACCTTATTGCCAAATGCAATGTGTCCAAATCCTCAAATTCTGCAATTCCAATTCACCGTGGAGATCAGAATCATACCCCAGTCTGCATTAAGGCCAGTTTAAAGAGAGATGCACTTTTCACTCATTAAGTCCAGTAACAGGTAAGGCAGATGAGTTAATAAAATATCAATATCAGGTTTTAATCATCACCAACATTTAAGAAGAAAAAAGCATAAAAAAAATAAACACAACTTCATTTGGCTATGGAAAGCAGCGTCAAACTGTTAATCTCATCCATCAAAAGCCCATCAGATGTAAATTTACTATATTCAAAATCAAAAGAACCAATGCAACTATTTTGTTTTACCACATCTGAGGTCTGAGGCAATGAGAGCTGCATACTTCAATGGAAAATCTAAGCAGGATGAAAGAATGATGGTTATCATCACTCAAACTGTTTTCCTGTCAAATAATCTGCAATAATAAATGTTTATCGGCAAAAAAAACAAACTCCTACAGGTTTTCTTGTGTGTCTTTTTCTGGGAGTTTAAGATCATGTACCTGTGAGACATATAAACACATGTAGTAGATTGGCTTTGGTGTTTCAGTTTGAGTCATCTAACTGAAAGAATGACTAAAATAGTTAATGACTAGTAAATGCTGTTACAATTTCCAAAAACTAGTTGGTATATAGACCAAAAAACCCAGGTAAAATACACACTCCAGTATATATATGACCTCAATTTGACTTTACAAAAGCTCAAAAAGCTTAAAATCAACTTCGATTTTTATTGAGTGAAATTTACAAAGAATTTCTATATGGAAAAAGTTACCTAGCTTTTTCTAAGTAAATGTTTGCTCCAATTTTTATCATTGCTGATTTCTAGTTTGTTAATGAGTGGTCTGCCAAACACTACAGTCAGATATCTTTTTTTTTAGCCCTAACTTTCTTAGCACTGGAACATCCCATCTGCCTGTCTGCTCATCCATTTATTAATAAAACGTTCAATCGATTAATCTACACTCGCTTTTTTCCTTGCAGATTCCCACCTAGGATTCTCCTGCAGTTTATTTTGATTAGAAGGTAAAAATAAACAATGTAGAAGAAACGTTTTTAAAATGTTTTTATTGATATGACAACAAAGATAGCATCATTGGGTGGGCCGGTCCTTATCTCCGCGAGCGAGGGCCGGCCCTCCTTAATTAATCATACCGGCTCCTACATTTACTCTCTGGCCGAAGCACCTACCAGTGACAGTAATTAACTTAAGGAGCTAAAGAAATAATACAATGTTAACTACTTAAATGATGCATGCAGTATATAAAAACCTATGTAAAAACCTATTTCTTAAAACTGTAAAGTCCTTACAACAAACTAAATTATAATAAAACTGAAATGCTTTCTCTAAACCAAACTACGATATTCCACTTATATTTGGCAAATTTATGTTTGAATATTTTGAAAAAATATGTTGTGGTGCATGATGGGGTTTTGCATCTATAGGATAACGTTTCCCGTCTTACGTGCATTGTTGCCAGGTTGGGATGTTTCCCAATCTGGCAGTTTAGGATGGCCATCTATGGGTAAAACATTTTTTTCTTTAGATTTATGGCCTAAGAGATAAATAGACTTTGGTTGAAATTGGGTAAGATTTCACATATCCAGGTGGTTTATGAACATTTTTTGGGCTAGAAAACATGAGTCAGTGACATCTTGCAACCGACCGCATCATACAAGTCTTGGTGATGGTTGTTGTGTGATGCTTGAAGATAGATTGGTTAATCCACAATGTGTATTCGTATTGTGTTTCACATTTTAGATGCACAGGGCGCTCCATAAGCGGGTCGGTGTAGATGGAAAAATGCCAGGGCCGAAAAACGTTCCCAGTCCGAGCCTGATCGACAGTATTTGCAATTTACATCGCTGCTTAGTGCTGCTATTTCCACTTCTTTCATTGTATACCGTACTTTGAAAGGGCCAAGAGACGCAAGAAGCAACGGAATTCAAAGTTTATGAGAGGAAGAGGAAGGCTTCAGAAGAAAAAAAAGACCAGAGCACATTTGCTCATGTGCAGTTATACAAAAGGGTACATGTGTGCTTCTTACCTACATTTCCGGAAACATTGTCTCTTATATCTTTATTAATGATATGAACAACATAAAATTAATACATACATTACATTACATATAAGACGTATCTTTCCCTTCTCCCCCATAAAATACAAAAACTAGCACTAAAGATAACCTGAATTTTGTATTTTTCATCTCTAATGTTATAATGTTAATTGCTGTGTTTTCTGTATTTGACCTGATCTGACCATCCATCTATCCAGTTCTGTCACGCATATCCCAAGCGGGGTCATGAGGGGTGCTGGTGCGCATCTTCAGTTGTCAATGGCCGAAAGGCGGGGTACACCCTGGACAGGTCGCCTGTCCATCGCAGAGCCACAACCATTCACATGCACACCTAAGGGGAATTTAGAGAAACAAATAAACCTAAAAGTCATGTTTTTGGAGTGTGGGAGGAAGCCAGAGTACCCGGAGAAAACACACGCATGCTCAGGGAGAACATGCAAACTCCATGTAAAAAGAGGCAGGGCCGGAATTGGAACCCAGATCTTCTTGCTACCCACTATGTCACTGCGCAGCCCTGATCTGACCAATGATTTCATATTCATTTGCATGTCATCATTCCATTGCTGGTTGTCTAGGTGGTGTTTCTATAGATATGTTGATATTGGCAAACTTTTTGGGGAAAACTTTCTTCCCAGTTTGGATTATGCAGACCTGTTACTTATTAGACTGCAGGCGTGTCTTTATGACATATAAACCTGGATGACTATATTTTTTCTTCGAATTCAGACAAAATAAAAGTTATTGTCTTTGGACCAGACTTTTTCAAAAAGAAGTTGATTAGTCACTCACTTCATGTGTGACTGATTAATGTGAAAACCCACCACCTTGTTGTCACACATCCATGCTTGTAACAGAAGACAGATTAGCAAAAGTATTAAATGAATAACTAAAATGATAAAGTATTTTTTCACATAGTTAAAATTACTGACCACAGAACAAAAAAGTTTTTTTTAAGCAGCAGGAAGAAGCGGCCACATTTTTCAAGTAAAAACCACAACGTTCTTACTCTTGAAAAAAAAAAAAATTATAATGCACATATTAATGCAAAAGAAACTTACTTTTAGTAAAACAACAGAGGAAAGATAAATGGCAAAAAATAAATGATTATACCACCTAAACCATTGAAGCAACGTTTATTAATTATTTCTTCTGTTTAAAGAAATGAGTCTGTGAAGATACTTTAGAAACACAAGCCACAGTGGAAGCCTGGCCACATCTGACTAATATGCAACATTTGTGCTGTCCATTTCAGCGGGGGATCTTGTGCTAGTCATCTGGTCTGGGAAACCGAAGGAGGTGAGAGGTGGTCTGATGCATCATACTCTTCAACATTGGCTTTTTTTCTAGAGAATTAAAATCCACCAGTTGCTGCTTTTAAAAGAAGTAAAATTTCAAAAAACTTAATAAATATAAAAATAAAATAGCTTATAATGGTAGGCCTTTACATCAATATCTCAGCATATCAATAGCGTTCTAGTTTGGTTAGCTTTTTAGCTTTTAAAATTTGCTTTTGTGTTTTCTTAATATAAATAAGTTTTTCTTAATCTCTTTTTAGATTATATATACCGGTAGTGTACTTTTCCAGACAAGTGCTGTTGATAGTGTACAGCATAATTAAATGTTCATTTGTTTCATTAATTAAAAGCAACAAAAAAAATTTCTACAAATTGTGCAGGGATTCTGAACTAATATATTTACAGATTCTTGTTTTTCATGGGGGCAAAGTACAAAAGAATAACACAATAATATGCACATATAACTATTAGAGAAAGAGCACATTGTTTATTATATTAAGTGAGCCACAAAGCTAAGGTCGCAGACTTCTAATCTAACAGAAAAAAACTGTAATCCTATTTTAGAATGACTGAAGCTTAAAGTTGACTCACACTGATCTAACAGATCTAAAAAAAAGTAACAATATTCTTAAATTAAGTAGTTTCGCTCTTAATGTGAGAAAGTAAATAAGCTGATCTGCCAAAGAAATGAGTATTAATGCTCTTAAAATAAGATAATTAGATAGGATAATGGAGATTTTTTTAAATTGCTTAAAAAAAAAAATACTCTTATTCCATCTGAAAATGGTCTTACATGCTTAAATTAAAGGAAAATACAATTACTGTGAGAAAAATCGACTTACTTATACTTAAACTTCTGCTGTGAGTGTTTTCAGTAAAGGCGCCACATCAGGGGCTAGGACAAGTTTGCAGTGGCACTGGCTCCTGTTGGCCCCTGTCTGGAACTGCTCTTCCCTTTAACATTTGTATTGTAAATTGCATGATATATTTTTGGTTCTGGGTATTTCATATAAGCTGTAATATTTAGTTTTGGCTATTTGATGTCACTTAAGTAAGATTCGAAATTTTTTTTTAGATTAGATTCAACTTTATTGTCATTATGCAGGTACAGGTACAAGGCAACGAAATGCAGTTTAGGTCTAACCAGAAGTGCTATAGCAGCAAGCGCAAGATAAATAATGGTTCCATAAATACAGGACATGGGTTTCTACTGAATAAGCATAGAGATGAATACCATTATAAACATAATCTTACTAGTAGATGAATATAGTATATAGATAACTATTGTTATGGACTAAATTTACAGCTGGATAATTACCAAATATAATATACAGGTGGATATTACTATAAAAAGGGTTGTTTTACAGTTATGTACAATAGCACAATAGCCCCACAGGCCTCAATGACTGTTAGGCTGTTTGATCATGTAGGATCTTTGTTTGCATGCTTTCTAGGATCCTGCTGCATGGATACCGAATGTGTCATGAAAGAATTCAGCTGCACCAAATGTCCTTTTCTGGCATGTTCTACAGTTAGTCCTTTATTTTGAAAAGCAAAGCCGGAAGTGTTACTTATGTTAGCTTGATTGTAGGAGTCGTCGCAGCGGGCTACGGGGAGGGAGCCGCTTTTTAAGGAATGCTGTCGGCTGGAATCACTGCTGGGAGAAAACTGGATCAGAGACAAGATGAAGGGAATTAAACTGAAGGACCGAGCTATGACAATGCGGAAACGGCCGGCTCAGACACCAGCTTTCTCGCCCCCTGTCACTAGACGTCGGTAGCCGCCCGCCCGGCTCGCCAAGCCGTCCTTCAAAAATCTCTGTTTGGAAGTCACTGATTTTAAAAGCTCAACTAAAGACATTCAGGATCATTTAATGTCCCTCACTGACCTACAGCGCTAACCTGTTTGTCCTCCGCTGTGAATCTGAGCGCTGGAATCAAGCTAGCATCACCTGGAGTCGGATGGAGCAGCGGCTCTCACAGCATCACCGCCCGAGAATCCTTCCAGCCGCACCGCAGCGCCGCTCATTAACCGCCGAGCAGCGGCTTTAAGATGATCGGACGCATCTCTCCCCTCGCTCGCCGAGGCGCTGCACCTACATGTCATAGATGCCAAATAATGTTATGACAGTCCGGAGCGTTCAGCATGCAAATGGTTGGCCGTTTGCCTCCATCCCTGCGAATCGCACGGGCACAGGGGGTTCACAACAAACAGCGCCGCGGCGGACGCACCGTTGCCGGGTAGCGTTCAGAGACTTGACGTGAGCTCTAAATAAAAAAAAAAACAAACAATACCAATGGTATCCCAAAAGATTTTGGTGGCAACAATTCTGCTGAACGTGTACATTGGGCTGCAGTCTGTGTTTTATCTGTTCGGCGTCCTTTTAGCGCTCCTGCTCGCCATGGCGTTTCTAAACGGACCCAGGCTGCTGGACTGGGCCAGCTCCCCGCCACATCTTCAGTTCAATAAATACGTCCTGACAGGATACCGGCCCATCTCCTCCGTGCAGGACTGCATCAGAAGCCTGTTTTACCTCCACAATGAACTTGGAAACATTTACACACACGGTGAGTGAAATGAATCAGCATGCACTGCAAAAAATGGATCGAAATAAGTCATTTTTGCTTAATTAAGTGCATTTATTCTTGAATTGAGGAGGTAAGTGAGACACTTTGCCAAAGGAACAAGACATTCTACAATTAAAATTATTATTTCAAGTGCATATTATTTAATTATCTTATTCACCTACTCAAATTAAGGGTAAATTAAGATTTTTTTTAACCTATTTCCAGATGGTTTTTGCAGTGTGATGATTACTTAAAGCTATGCATAAAACCCTCTTGTGGTCGAGGTTGGATCTGCTGGATCACAGCCTGCAGGTTTCAGCTTTTTTTTTTTTTTTTTTTTTTTTTTTTTTTTAAAGGCACATATTAGACGATTTCATCAAATAAATTATTTTTATCATTCAGGCTTTATTTACCTGCAAACATGCAAATCTAGGCAACGTTCAGTGACATGCTGATAAAACCCACCATAATGACGCTGGGAGTGTTCATCCATCCATCCCTCCATCTATTTTCAAGCACACTTATCCCAAGTGGGGTCTCCAGCAGTCAGTGGGCGAGAGGCGGGGTACACCCTAGACAGGTCGCTAGTCCATCGCAGGGCAACACAGAGACTAACATGACAGACAACCATTCACACACACACTCACACCTAAGGGGACTTTATAGAGAAGCCAATTAACCTAACAGTCATGTTTTTGGACAGTGGGAGGAAGCCAGAGTACCTGGAGAGAACCCACGCATGATCAGGGAGAACATGCAAACTCCATGCAGAAAGAACCTGGGCAGGGAATCAAACCCAGACCCCTCTTGCTGCAAGGCAGCAGAGCTACCCACTGCCCCACTGAGCAGCCAGGAGTGTTCATATCATCATTAATTTATGCTTCCACCTTAAGTGTCAGACCTAATCTATATTTTCATCCATTTTCTGACACGCTTAATCCCAAGTGGGGTCGCGAGGGGTGCTGGTGCCTATCTCCAGCTTTCCACGGGCGACAGGCGTGACACCCTAGACAGGTTGCCAGTCCATTGCAGGGCAACACAGAGACAATCAGGACATACAACCATACAAGAGACATACGAGAGAAGCTAATTAACCTAACAGTCATGTTTTTGGATTGTGGGAGGAAGCCGGAGTACCCGGAGAGAACCATGCATTCACAGGGAGAACATGCAAACTCCATGCAGACACCCGCAACCTTCTTGCTGCAAGGCAGCAGTGCTACCCACCGCACCTCTGAGCAGCCCATAATATACATTTTCATGTGATAAATATGTTCCTATATTTCACGGATTTCATCTTAAATAACGTACTTTTATTCCAGTCATAATAAATTGTCTTAAATGCATGACGGAATTTCCACTATAGTGTGATTATATATCTGTACTTGCTATGTAAACTTAGATTTTTTTTTTCAGCCCTCATTTATGGTGTTTTATGGAGCAGCAGCTTATCTTCAGCTGAGAGGAAGGGGTTAGAGTAGCTTATCATGGAGGCCAGCTCTGTGCTTGGAGGCACCATCAACACAGTGCAGGTCCTGGAAGACGGAAGGACTGACAAAAAAATATCACTATTGGAATGTGTTTTTAAAGCCATGCATGTGGCTCATTCAGTGACAGAATGCTGCATTTTAAAGACACAATGGAGCGTTATCACAGATCCTTCCACCTGGAAGGCTTAATAACAATCAAGGCTTCCAATTAACTGAATAGGTTAATAATAATAAGGATAATTGAGCTTTATTTATCTCACATTTAGGGTTTTGCGTTTTGTTTCGAGTGGAGGGTGTGGGGATCAAACCGGGTACTTAAGCCCACTCAGAACACAGCGCACTGCTCTAACCCACTGGACCAAGACTCCTCCAACAAAGTTCTCTTTAACAAGTTAACTTCTCTGCTGTTTTGCAAAATCACTCAAGGAAAAATAAAGATTGCTTCTGTTTAGTTCCTTTCCATTAAGCTTGTCACCGTGCAGAGAGCTTATAAGTACTGAAACTGCTGAAGAAGAGTAAACATAAAGCAAAATGAATGGCATGGCTTATTGACCTGTGATATATATAGAATATGATAAAGGAGTGTGTTTAGAAACGCATTTATAACATAAATATAGGGACAAAACGAGAAGTATGCTTTACAAATATATTCCTGATTCTAAGTTAGCTCCCGTCTTTATGTCTACTGTTTCAAAACGTTCTTTTTTTTTACTTCAAAAAATAACCTCTAATCTGATAGGAATGATTAAAAATCGTTAATCTTTTTAAAGATTCATTAAGCAGTTTTTAGCCAAAGACAAGTTAAATATTTATTTTATTCATACTATAATCAGTAAATATTTTAAATGTTTGTAATTTTCATGTTTTGTAATTTTATTTATCAGCCCTTTTACTTCCAAATTTATTCAAAAATTGGTATTATTGTGTAATAGTTATATTTTCTGAGTTTATAGGGTTTTCCACATGCAAACACATTATTCCTTAATGTTTTTCATATATTGTCAATGCACCTGACTTTAACATGCACAAACTCAAAAGAGAATTTGGCCTATATTGGTAATTTTCAAAAAACCTGTCCAGACTTTAGATATGATCTATTTGAGGGTTTTAATGTAGAAAAGTTTAACTTGTTGAAATGAAACAAGGTTTGTGAAAATTACCTGAAGTGGCTTTTACATAAGGTCCTAAATGTCACAGTTACACAATATGCTCTTCTTTTTTTAGTTTCTTTTAGGCTGAAATTAATTTCAATAATGCGTTAATCTCTGCAACCAGATCACGTCTCATCGTTTTATCCATCTGTTTATTGTTTTCAGTGTTGCCCAATAAGGAGTAAATAACACAGCTCTTGTTTTTCTTAAGTAGAATCTCCTGTGTCGTCTATTCTCTCTTAATAACATGCGCCCTGGTCAGTTCATTTCCCCGTTCGCCGGCTTAAACTGTCGCAGCTTCCTCGTTCTGAAGGTCATCAGCTCGTGGTGTTCCAGCATCACAGATTAAACAGCAGTCCTATCATAAAGAGATGCCCCGGCTGACCTCATCTCTGCTGTGATAATCACAGATCATTTAAGGCTTTGTGGCTTTCATCTACCTGTCGATGCAGATTTGGTTGCAGGTGATATTTGAGCTACGTTTGGTCCTGCCTAAGCCTGCTTTGCATGGGAACTGAAAGCCTCCTGCCCTTTGGTCAGGCCTCAGACACATTTCTTTGCTGTAGGCGTTCAGAAGGAGGTCCTCCCCACTCTGTCCACGCCTAAGTTCAGTTGGTCGGCTCGGACGGGATGGGGGGAAGGGAGGAGATAACAAACCTAAAATAGATCCTGGAGTGAACAGCATTCACTGTATCACCTGCTCAGGACGAATGCTTCGACTTTGAAAAGGGCAGAGTGAGCACAAAGACAAAAAGCAGCTGGGATTCTGCCTGGCAAAAGCTGGTTGGTTACTTTTATGTTAAAGAGCAGCACAAAGTATTTTATAACTCTCTAAAAAAATATTTTCTCCCATGATGGTTATATAACATTTTGTACCAATAACAAAAATCAAAAAAATACTGTGTACTAGTATATCAATAACATTGAATAAATCCCAGGCCATTCAGTTGCCTTCAGGAGTTATAGACATGCAGTCCACCTGTCTGTCATTTGATAGAGAGGTATATCAGTGCCTTGAAATGGTCAAACATTGTTTCGGCAGCATTATGCTCTGATGCTGATCAGAGTTGTGTTTTTCAGTGTAGTCCTGTTTCTCTAACTGTGACTGGCTGCATGTGGTCTCTTCATCCTCTGACATGGGAGTTGGCTCGGAGCTCGTCTGCCTGGCTGTGTGTTTCCTGGACTGGGCCGCCTTTTACAGCTGCTTTTTGTATCTCTGCTTCTTTTTCTATGTCTTCTTCTGTCTCCTTGAACCCCAGTCGGCCTCAGCAGATGGCCGCTCACACTGAGCCTGGTTCTGCTGGAGGTATTTTTCCTGTTAAAAGGGGAGTTTTTCCTCTCAAATGTTGCTACAAGCATGCTTAGTGTGAGGGATTGCCTTCAAGTCAATGAGTCGATGCAATCAACTGGTTTTCCTTAGAAAGAAAACTTTGAATCAATTTTACTGGATGATCTGGTGAACTGTAGAGTGCCTTGAGATGTGTTGTAAATTGGTGCTATAAAGATAAACTGAATTGAATTGCATATGAGGAAGTGGTGGCCTAGTAGTTAGGGCATTGTGCTTGGAGGTTCTAAGTTCAAGTCCCACTCCCACGGACTGACACTCTGGCATCCTCAGTAAAAGCGCTTAACCCTACACTGCTTTCCGGGGGCCACACAACTGCAACCCACTGCTCCCTAAGGGTATGGGTTAAATGCAGAGTTCATTTCGTTGCTCTGTACTTGTGACAATAAAAAGCTGGGGAAAAAAAAGTTTGTGAGCAGAAGGGTGCATGTAAATGCAGGGGAAATTCTGAACAAAATCTATTAAGAGACTAAAAAAGATTTGGTTCACCTTTCTGGCATGACTACGACCCAAAAAATGCAACCGTTACAGCAGAATCATTTAAATAAACCATATCTATGTGTCAGTATGTCCTAGTCAAAGGCCAGACTGAAATCCATTTGTGAATCTGTGGCATGTATTTAAATTGTTGTAACCACAGACACTTTTCATCCATTTTATTGTCATTAAGACACTTTTTAGATAAAACCAGCTCAAAGGTAACAAAGTTTAAGTCCTCACTGCCAGTTAGTGGTGCACAGTTTGTTTACTTGAAAGTCCCATATTATGTTAAATTCACTTTGTAAACATTTTGTAACAGTCACATGTGTCCTGAAGCCTGTGTATGATATTCACAAGGGAAAAAAAACCCTATCATCGCCTTTCTCCACCTCTTAGCTAATGTGCACTCAAAATGCTCTGTTTGAAAAGCATTCCCCTAATGATGTCATAAGGGGAAATAAACTGTCCAGAGCACTTTCTCCGTAGCAGCCCATCAGTCAACCTTCATGTAATGTATTATTCTATGTGCCTAGGATATCTTTACGAACTTTGATTTGTTGTCATGGTTGCCGGTTTTAGGGACACAACCTTCGGGATTACAGAGACGTGGAAAGTCAAAACAGCTCTTCCAAAGGAAGGCTGAATAAGGAGGTTTTTGATGAAGGCTGTCTGCCTAATTTAAGATGAATTTTCCTGCACAAACAGCAAAACATGCTCAGGAGGCTCATTGTTTATATTTTTTATTTCCAAATGTAGAATAATGTGAAATACCAATGCTTTAAAGCTTGACCAATGATCCCCATTTTGCTTCTTTTTTCAATATTTATTTATTTTGTTGCTTTACTGTTAGAAATGCGATGCAAAGAAAAAAACTACTATTCATATTGTTACCAAATCCTTTCAGGTCAATGTTGGCATCATTACAAAAAGTAAATATTTCCATATTTTGGATTTGTCAGAACTTATACAACAATTACTTAAATACTATTTTTTTGGTCGAAAGTGATACTTCTATTACGCACCACTTTAGACATTCTATGGAAGTATTGTTTTTTAAATAATTATTTTAATTAAAAAGTTGCAGCTACCATCTTTAATTTCAATCTACAGGTCTTCAACGGAATAAAGCTATTAACAGATAGACTGAATATAAATGTTTGACACTCAGATTTAAACTTGATAAAAAGATAGAATGACTTCATGCATTTTTGTAGCACGAACATCCTAAGGAAATAAATTGCAGTTTGCGATTGTCAAAGTAGTTTACCTGTGAGATGCTGTGAGTGTAGCTTATTACAGAGTTAGTCTCTCAGTATAGAATAAGGAAAAGTTTTTCCTCCTATTAACTCAACATATTTAAGAAACTGATTAAAAGTCAAATAAAAAAAGGTTGTCTACATATCGAGCATTGGGGAAGCAGTAAATGTTGTAACCCAGCTGACTGGAGGGTAGCAGGGACCTTTTAGCCGATGAGAGAACCTGTGTAAGTAGCAGAATGACCTTCGGCTGCATTATGAGCTCTTAGTGTTTTTCCCTCAGGGCGCCTCGCTGATACATGGTCTCCCCCCACGGCTTGTCTTGCTGGTGTGTGCACTCACTCAGCACATTCGAGGCCCCTCAAAGCCTCTCATCCTCTTCACTCCCAGGAACAGCGTCCTCAGGCTCCCAAAGTCCTGAGCCAGATAATCCGTCACGGCAAACGTGACACACTAATTTGGTTCTGCCAGAGCTGCTGTGTTATTTTTTAACTGGATGCTTCTGGTGCCAGCGTGGGCATTCCCTCTGGCCGTATTCCAGGTCATTCTCTAAATGAACACTCAGAAGGACACATCTGTGTAATTCCTTCACAAAGCAGAAGCAAACCTCCAATTGTCTATGATGGGCAGCCTTTCATTTGTTTTATGTCATGTTTTATTTTTCTATTTTCCAGGCATCCCTTTGGTTTGCTTCCTGGTGCTGCTGCCGCTCAACATCCCCTGGTCTCAGATCAGCGTCACCTGGCTGGGCGTGGTGCACTTCCTGGCCTGCCTGTCGCCCCAGCTGGGCTCCGTGGTCTACCACCTGTTTATGAACCACGAGGGAGGGGAGCCCGTCTACCACACCCTCCTGAAGCTGGACGTCTGTGGAATCTGCATGATCAACACGCTGGGTAAACCCCCCCCCCCCACTGAACTCATTTCATCAGCTGTCTTTCTTTTATTGCTGCTGTTCGCCTTCTGGGTTTATTGTTGCTTTATTGGCTGCTGATGACTTACATTGCAGCTGTTTTGCTTTGAGGCGTAGCTGTATTGATTTCTCAGAGCACATTTCTCCACAGTCGCTGGCGCTTGTAAAAGGAATAAGCCAACAGTTTTCGATGATTGGTTATCCTTCGATATTCTCTGTATTATTATGGTGGAATTAAAGCTGACAAGTGCTTTATTATTAGTTCATTTTCAATGGAAATCAATTGCTTTACTTGTACTGATTCCAATACATTCATAATTTATCACACAACTTTATTGACAGAGTTTATTTATTATTAGGTAAAGTTGCTGAGCACAAATTGAAAGGTAGACCACATTTAACGTCTTTCACAGTTTAAACAGTTATACGAAATAAAAAATACAGTGTGACCTTGGATGGAGTGATGGAGTTGGAGGATTTTTCTAAAAGCAAACGAAACTCACATCTTTTAAGTCTCTATTTTAGTAGTTTAGTTTATAACATGTCTTTTTTATGTCTTAGAACTTTTTTCGTTTCAGTTTTACTTTTTAAAAAGTCATAAAGAGTATATACCATCTTTTTAAAAGACATATCTTTGTATGACGGCCATTAATAAAAAATTTTTGATCGATTGATGGTTTTCCGACAAAAAAATCTGCAAGTTTTGCACTTTTTTAAAGCTCAAATACAGAAAAAAAAAAACAGATTTTTGTTTAAACAGCTTTGAAGGCAAAAGGGGATCTAAACTGATGTGAGTTGTATTTTTTCATGCATTATAATGCTGCTTTTATGTGAAACCCCCCACAGAGCAGGAACATTACAGCATTAGATGCTGAGTGTAGCTTCTCTCGCTGTACATGTGTCCAGGTAGGAGCAGGGCGCCTGTTGCCACAGATAAAAGTTGGGATTTTGATCCATAAAACTGTTAATGATTATTACGTCACCGAAACCGCACTTTATAACTTGCATATAGACGCTGCAAAGTCCAAGAAAAGTCGCTGTTGCGGGATTTTGCTGATAAGTATAATAAGGGGAGAAAAGAGGAGCTACCACGTAAACAAGTTGTTCTACCCAAAATTAGTGATCATTTCACAGGATTTGTTTACTTAGTCGGTTTAAATGAGAATCCCTTAAAACAGGATTTATAACAGTTTATTTAAAAATTAATGCCTGAGAAGCTTGTTCCAAACTGTTATAAACCACACACAGCAGTGCCTCATCGCTAAAAAACTGTTAATGATCCATCCAGGAGTTGTTAGGTGTGGTGGATAAATAAGATTATCCAAGCACTGTCATGGTAAAAATCACTCAGGTTTATTAAAGTACCTGATAAGAGATGAGAGCAGAGTTCGAAGATGTGTTCTTATACAAGAAAAATACAGAAAAATATTTACCAAAGATTCTTGGTAACAGGATGTCTCCATCTGTATGTTGCAGCTGCAGAACCAGCTCTGGCAGATGACATTCCAAGCAAAGCAGAGACAAATGTGCCCCACTCAGTCAAGTTCAACACAGTCATAAGAGTTTAGCAAGCAGCAACATTTTCCATTAAAACATAAACTGTTGGTTTCAAATCCCCATAATTTACTTTCAGTGTTGGATTTACTCCCTCTTTCCCCACAGATGGCTATAAACTGACGTGATTATTTACGGTCGTTTACAGCTAAAGTTAACCGAACGCACATTCCGGTTGTCTTTTTATCTGTGTGTATTTCAATGTGAAAAACTCACTCGAAGAGAAAAGACAATTAGAAGAAATTTATTGATACAGGAGACATAGCGCTGAATTTTGATAGATATGCATGAACAGGAGCAAAGAATAGGGCTGTTTCCCCCTCAGGCCTGAAACTGGTGGTTAGTGAGATGGTATGCTGAGCTTTGAGGGTAGATCCAGTGGACTGCGTGAGCTGATACTAGAGCTTCACTCGGGGACCTGGAAGATGGAAGTCCAGTGTGTTATCCAACACAGGTTGAGATCCTGTCCATGATGAGCAACCATGTAGCAACAGTGAAGGGGAAAAACTCCCAGTTGGGAAAAAACCTCTGGCAGAACCGGGCCCAACAAGGCGGTCTTCTGCTGGATCGGTCGAAATGAGACGCAGAATGCAGTAAGAGTCTAGGAGGAATGACACTCTAAAGTTTTAGCTAGGATGGTGGAGGAGGGGCTGCAGGTGGTTTAAAACGGGGTCATCTGAATGAAGTCACACAGCGCAACCATGACAACATGAAAAAATGCTTTTTTGTAATTTCACCAGCAGAATCAAGGTTTCTAAAATCAACCAAACCTCATCAGTGTTGAGTAATTCAGCCTGACCTGTCATTTTTAACAAGAAAGTTAATGTGACCTAGATTACTTGGTGAGCCTTAGTGCCTTGGAAAAACTAACAAAAGTCAAGACAAAATTTTTATTTTGATCCATTCATCAATCCATAGAACCACCCATCCATCCATCCATCCATCCATCCATCCATCCATCCATCCATCCATCCATCCATCCATCCATCCATCCATCCATCCATCCATCCATCCATCCATCCATCCATGTGCCTCTCCGTTTTCTTACTTTCTTACTTTCTTTATTTCTCTTCCCTCGCCAGGTGCGCTCCCTATCGTCTACATCACGCTGTGGTGCTACCCCTTCATCCGCACAGTGTCTCTACTCGTCTACATCCTGCTCTCCACTCACGCCATCTACTGTGCCGTCACGGCTCGGAGCAGCGTGCGCCGGCTGCGCTCCTTCGCCTGGCAGGCCGTGTTTCGCTTCTCCTTCTTCCTGCTCCGCTGGGTGGGCGTTGGTGGCGGCAGCCCCACCTCGCTTCGCCACTTCCTCATGATGGACGCGTTGGCCGTGCTGGGCGGGGTCATCAACATCACTCGCATACCGGAGCGTTTCCGGCCTGGGCTCTTCGACTACTGGTGCAACAGCCACCAGATCATGCATGTACTGGTGGTTGGCTCCATTCTTTACCTGCACTGGGGCGTCCTGGACGACCTGCTGTGGATCAACAGCTACAACTGTCCCTCCAACTGACCCACACCACAGCCCCCGGTCCCTGATCAGGAGCTCTGGGACAGGAAGCTGAAGGACCTCTGGAGGGACTGGGGGTCTCTGCATGTGTTAAACTCTTTATATCTTCATCCATCCTAGAACTTTCTGCAAAGGCGGATAAATGAAACAAGACGCACAGAAATGTGGACAAAGCCACTCCCACTCCAGCCACAGAGAAGTGGAAACATATAAACAGTAAAGTTATTAACTGAGTATTCACTCATGAACATTTCTGTGCAAAAGTTTTTTATTGTCCCTCATTAAAAACATTTTTTAATGTTTCGCCTCCAACCAGTCAGACTCTTTCTTTGGATTTGTTTTTGCTTCTCCTCTTCACTGCTGATCTTTAAAGGATTAAAGGGAAATCTGACTGGCTGGATAAAAATAATAAAGAACTGAGGGATGATTTCAAACTTTTCCACAGTCCTAAAGTTGGTGATGATGTTTTAAACGATATCTGGTGGATGCTCTCAGATGTCACGGTTGCTACCTATGCAGCACATTCATATCTTGAACCCATCCACATCACAGCACGCAGTCGGACTCCCTCTCACGTCCATTTTTCTGCTAAACGTTTATGTTGGAGTCGCTGCGTGAAGCAGCAAAGGATCACAGCTTCTCCATATCCTGGTTCTCTGCTGCCGGAGTCATCCCAGAGGAAAAACACGGGTGAGGGGTTCATTCCTGAGTCTACTTCACACTACCCAACCGCCGAGCAGTGTTAAACACTCATCTTCAACGGATCTCAGTGCCATTTCATTCAGGCATTATTAATGAAAAATAAATAGTTTACTAATTGTGTTTTTGGGCCAATTTTAAACCTGAGACTGAGTAAAGTTTGAACCTTTTCCACTTCCTCTTGATTCAGAACAACTTTTGCATCCTTTAGAATACTTAAAGCACTGCTTTCATTCACGAAGGTCTGTAGATATCAGTGCCTTGCAAAAGTGTGAATTTTTCTTATTTGATCACATCACTGCCATAGACCTAAGTTTAACCTAGCTAGAGTTAATAATTCAAAGGAATACAAACATTTATTTTTCAAAATGTTTTAAGATTACACCATTCTGTTGCATATTTCATTATTCAGCTCCTTTCACCATTAGTTTGTTCTGTCCTTATGCGCTCTAAACCTCTCCACCCTGAGCATGTGCAGTGTATTAGGGCTGCGACTAAAGATTATTTTGTAAATCGATTAATCTGTCGAATATTTTTTTGATTAATTGACTAATAATCAGTCAGTCAAAGATCCTTACAGAAGACTTTTTACGAATTAAAAACAGGTTGAACTCAAACTTTTCCACTTTAGGAGTTCTAGTTAGAGCATACTGACAGATAAAAAAACATTTTTTTAACCTTAAATGCAAAAAGTTTATATATTTGTTTTACAATCCTGGTATAATTACTGCTCTAAGTGGGTGGCTCTGTCAGCTAAAGGTATGTTTTAGAGTCTCTATACTCCAGTTGACGATTAATCTATTACTAAATTAGTTGACGATTATTTCAATAATCGATTAATCCAGATTAATTCAATTCACTGTTTCAGCCCTATTATCTACTAAAATGCATACCTGTATATAAATATACTTATACATTTGTTACTATATTTAGGTTTTAAATGAACTCTACTCTGTGTCAGTGAATTGATTTAAGAACCCAGATGCTGTGGTTGCTCAGTTTCGTGTCAGTGCAGTTGGATTTCAGTAAATTTACTGTGGTCATGCCAGGTGCACAACTACAACAGATCTTCATTCCTGAGATTATGATCTCTGTAGCTCCTCAGAATTCCCTCAACCATCTTTATATTGCTCAGATTAATGCTTGTTATTCCCAGTCCTGTCAGTTATGGTTATTCTTGGTCTTCATTATGTCAGATTAAGTTGTTGTGGACGGAAGTGCAGAACATTACGTAAATTAAAACAATATAGACTAGGAGACACAGGGAATAGAGTGGGGACCGATCATTTTTGGCAAAATGACTCAAACATGAGTAGAAAAGAAAATTGGTACAATGAGCAAATGCAGGTGCAGAGATTTAACTAATTAAACTAATAAATGATCTAACTGCCGCGGTGCAGCCCTTAGCCCTTGTTATTAGTTCTGCAAACCCCAAATGCAAAACTAATTACAAGCTTGCAGCAGAACCAAAATGCAACCTTCTTAAAGTAAAAATAAGAAAGAACTAACAAAACAAAAAGGAAGATGGGCTACCTTTAAACTAGCGTTGCACCGATACCAGTATCGGACAGGGCCCCGATCCAGCGATAAAATGTTGGTATCGGTATCGGTGAGTACCAACAAATAGGGCACTGATACCATTTTGAGAGCCAAAAGCTTATTCAACAATTGTCACCCATTCCAGGTAGGCAATAAAAAGTTCTACTGGATTCACTTTGCATTAGTCTTTTTCCTGCTTCACAAAGGTAGGCAGCAGCTTGACAAAGCCATGATGGCAATTATTTTACATCCAAGTAGTATGCAGTTCTTCATATATACACACACATCAATTTCAAACCGATGGTATCATTATGGTATCAATACTGCACAGCCAGGTATCAGGGCCAGAAAATGGCATCGGCGCAACACTAGCTTAAACTTGACATTAAATCACACATGAGAGGAATTTTGAAAGCAAATGGTTGATCCTGATTAAACTTAGAGGTATCAGGATAAAGAGGGGTTTAACACAAATGCACGCCATACTTTACATTTACTTTACATCATACATCTTTTTTTCTGTCAACCATAACTTTGTGCTCATCTTATCACTTAAAATCCAGTAATAAAACCTGAGGATTGTGGGAGCAATGTGACAAAATTTGAGATTTTTCAACAGATTTAAACACTTTTGCAAAGCACTCTAAAAAGTTAGAATGGACTGAATCACTTTTTGCATGCTTATTTAGGTAAAAGGTAAAGATGTCCGTTAAGAACTGGCGAAAGGACTGGAAAAAAATCTTGTTTTCTTGCTAATGCAATCTGAACACAATGTTTTCTCTATTTATTACTCTATTTATTCGGGTTTTATTTATTTTTAAGCAAATTTGTTGATCTGCTAAACTAGTATGGGAATCAGATCAGTTAAGAGACACAATTTTATATATGTTCTGTAATGTATAAGTTGTGGAAAACTGACTGTATCCTGCTGTGGGTATATGTTTACATTTCTGCCACTAAAAAGTCCCTTAATTGCAATTTTATGTTTTTTTTTTTTTCTGTGAATACACTCCAGCCATGTCTGAGATTTATGATCATTTGCACTTTCTTTTAAAACTAAGCTGTAACTTAGTTCTGTTTTAACATGTTTTTAGCTTGTTTACTTTGCCGGCTTAACTACTGTAAACAGGAATGGGTCTCCTCACCCTGTTCTCGTATAATGACTCTTAGCTCCGTTTTAATCTGTTTTTTTATCTGTTTAATCCAGCTAAAATAAATAGTTGTACGGGTTTGTTTTACTCAGAACGGCTGAAGGAAGCCTGTCCGTTTAAGAGGCCAAAGCCGTTTGCAGTCCTTTTTCCTCCCTCTGTCACAGACTTTTTTCTTCTCACCAGATTAGGTGTAGCGACGCCCCCTGCTTCCCGTGTCGACACTGACTCAGAGGTGAAAGACGGATTTCCCAGAGTCGTTTGTCACGCAAGCTAAACTCAGAGTGTGATGTCACCCCTCCCCTACTCCCTGAAAATTTCAGTCAGACTAATTTCTGCTGGACCTCCCCCCATACTTGTTATTACCTGCTGTAAGTAGAGTTTGCAATGTAAAGCAGAAACTAATGTATTTTGGCCGATGAATGAAACTAAAACTTTGCATGAACGTAGCTCGGAAACAGAAACGGATGTCTCATACTGTTAGCCAGTCATCTATTCATCATAATTGAGTCTCTCCTGGAACCCACAGCACTGATCACTTATCTTTAAAGGGCTCTGGATGGGAATAAACACATTTTAGATCATAAAGCTAATGTAAATACTTGTATGTAGATTAAATGAGCATACAGTTCAGAGAGGACAAAGAGGAGGTTATTTCAGAAGCAGAATAGGCTTCACTGCTGCGCTATAGATATCAGTATCAAAAATGTTTTTGCTTAGCTGTGTCCATATATATGTAAAGATCAGAAAAGATCATTCAATTTGTTTGGATGCTAAATGTAGAGCCGCTTTCAAAGTGTATCCCAAGTTTTAGACCCAAGTGAGACATTTATGACTTCCCTGGTGGGCATGCAGATACCTCCTGACTTCCACCGGTCAATCTATGCATTATCAGCCAAAGGTTGCGCCAAGCTCATGTAAGAACCGGCACTCTGATCCCCTCACTCCAACATCAGGGTGCCATAACGTTCCGAGGCCTGACCTCTGCTGTCTGAAACCGGGCTCCACCTGCCAGCTTTAGACAAGTCTGTTTGCTCTACGCAGCTCACAACAGGCAGAAGAAGGGAAACATTTGGTCAGAAGGCTTGTGTTTGTTCTTTTGTCTGTAAGATCAAATGGGAAAAAAAAAAACATTACTAACAAAACTATTTTTTTTTAAATGTCACAGGTGCCGGACAGCCTGTTAACAACCTGTTTATAAGGAATTATCTGTATTTTTAAAAATTATTATTATAACTGTCATTCCGTGGAACTTTGACACTGGTCTACAGAACTGTGCAAAAGTCTTGGGTCTCCCCTATTTCTTTACATGTTTCTGTAAAGAAGTCACAAATTCTTGTCATTTTTCAAAGTTTTCATCCAGGTCTTTATCAAAGGTTTTTTATGGACCCGAGCTGCTTTTTTTAAACTTGATTTTAGCCTATTTTTAGGGTAACTTACTTTTCT
This sequence comes from Cyprinodon tularosa, assembly GCF_016077235.1. Classification (NCBI taxonomy): domain Eukaryota; kingdom Metazoa; phylum Chordata; class Actinopteri; order Cyprinodontiformes; family Cyprinodontidae; genus Cyprinodon; species Cyprinodon tularosa. Next base: position 873,131 of record NW_024037838.1, on the reverse strand, counting down.
TGATAATCCACTCTGAACTTGACTTGAAATGTGTAAATCAGCAGCAAAACTCCACAGAAAACTTTTGAGGACTTCTTTCTTATTTTATAAATCCCACACAATTGATAGGGACCAGTTTGATTTTTGTCAAAATAATGAAAGGGGGTTTAAAACTTTTGCACAGTCCTGTGCTTATGTAATAAGGGAAACCCTGTCTGTTAGGATGAAGGGAGCTTTCAGGAGGGTCTGTCTGTTATAGTCCCGTCTTATCTGCTGCTTCTCCACATTTTTCTTATAAGTGAGTTTGGCTCCACCTGGTGGAACCTCGTGTGCACTGACTGAAGCCATAATTTAGCCAAAACAGATGATGTGTCATTTCTTTAGCTCGTTATACCCTCTCTGATCATGTGCGTGTAGAGACTGTCCTGCTGAACCCATGCAAGCATGAAACTTGTTCTACTCAGATGTTGCACTGACGGGATGCGTTCCCACTGTGACTGTGTGCTTATTGACAGGACACCCAGTTTGTTCCAGCACTGCTGTCCTCATGTCTGTCCACCGTTTAGCATCCTGTGTAACAGACAGGCTCTCAACTCCTCAGTTTCCAGCAACGATGTGCAATAAACTTAAATCTATATTTTTAAACCTGTCTGCATGTCATTTATTTTCTCTTCCTTGTCATTTTAGTTTTTTTAGTTGCAGTGGGTAAAGGTTGCATCTGAAATCAAGCAGTTAACATTTCTGTTTAAAATACATTGGACAAACGCTGAACTAGAGAGTTGTTGCTGATGTTTAACAACTACAGTATTTAAATTCCTTTTTTTATCATGGATAAAGTAGTGAAAACAAATCTGTATGGAGGAAATATTAAAATAAAAATAAAAAAGCTGCAATTACCTAATAACATAAGTGTGCCACCCCTTAAACCAGGTTGCTGCTGCATAACTGGGTTTAATTTAGAGCATTTTGTCTTCCTGAATTTGATCAGCTTGAAATAAACTCAAAAATGTTTTTTTCGTGCTTTCTCAAATGCATCTTTTAGCTACAGCAATGGTTAGCAATTGGGGTTAGGATTCAAGAAGTTAAGGTCAACAAAGTCACAGCAATAAAAGACTGAAGCTGCAATAATTTCCAACAATCTCCCAAATGTTTCCGGGCTGAGAATAACAGATTATTTCTTCTGGAGAAAGCTTTCCAGCCTGGCTAAGATATAAGATAGAAATGTTCTGTTAATGATGAATTGTGCAAATAAAACAAAAATATATATATCCAATACATGCCTTTACAATTGCCCCAATGCGTTTTCCTTTATTTAGCAAAGTGGCCTCTATATGCTCCATTTGTCAGTTTATGAAGGGGTGATTCATCTGGGTCGTGTTTGGGTGTGAAGTGCTACTTGGATGAACCTCCTTCACCATTAGTAAGAGAACACAGGCAACTGTTTCTAAAGATGGATAAAAAAAGAGTTGGAAAATTAAAAAAATAGCCTAGTGTGAAATAAAGAGTCAAATTGGAATAAAAGGGGCCCACAGTTGACCCTATTTTTGCTAAAAAGTTCAGATTCTCTGTTCAAAATAACTCTGAGCATCATAGCGGCAGACTGAGGCGTTTTCTTTTTCAATGCGCTTGCACAACACCGGCAAAGGTCTGAAAAAACTCTGGAACTCTGGAGCTATGCATCCTATCCTTTAAAACTAAAATTGAATTTTAGGCCAAAATCTTTTTTTCTGCACATTGAAAACAAAGGAGACCATTGACAACCACCTATAGCAACAATAAGACATGGCAGTGGCAGCATCATGCAGTAACCATGCCTGCAAGCAGAATTATCTCTGTATTTATGCATTCACAAACATATGACGATCCATCTTCTTCCGCTCCAATTTCTTTGCAGACAGACCCCAAATGGGTCGGCCAATCATGTTGCAGTATTATGGTTTAAGGAGAACCTATAGCAAAAGCTAGAGCAACAGAGCCCACACACTAACCAAAAGAAACATGGCAGTGAAAAAGGACATATGTGGAGCTGCTGCTATCACTTCTTTTGTAAGAATTCATGTTTTTATCTTGGAAAGTAAGAGCATGTCACATCACCCAATCAGCTTGGATGGTTCTACTGTTTGATACTTGATCTCATTTGGGTTGTTCTACTGGTCACTGATGTATAACATTGGTATAGGCCTTTACTGTTTAAAATTCAGCAGACTGTGCTTAAAAGCCTGGTCCAAACCCAAAAACCACATACCTGAATTAACACTGCCTACTCTGCCAAGAAGAGAGCTGAAATAATCAGATCTAAGCCAGTTTTGTGTGGGAATAGATTTGGGGTTTTGGGGATTGTGATATGGTTGAATTATTTCAGCCTATATCTGATGCTGATAGAAAAAGGCTGTTTCTAAAAAAAAAAATGGTGCCAGGTTTGCAAGAAAAATATGTTTATAGGTTAAGTACTAGAAGTGGGTATGTAGGCTTTTGTGATGATGCTGGGCAGAATCCCCGTCAAGGCTGGTCATTCCTAGAAGAAACAACTGCTACTCCCAACTAGATATTTACACTGTTAGGGTCAGTACTCTCAAAGATGTTAACACTCGCCAACTTAGAGGGCGACTTATCAGAGACAATGATGCATTTCCGGTGGACTCAGAAATTGGAATTTTGACCTCCGAGTCAGAGATTAAAACTGGAATGACCTCTGAGCCGGAAAGTCGGATCAGTGCACATCTTCAGGATTCAAGATGCCGATTCAGGTAAGTGAAAGTTTCATATTAGCAGTTTTTATAACATTTAATCAGTCGTCCATGTTTTACTTTTAGTGTTTAAATGAGGAAATGTTTCAACAGTGTTTATAAGCACAGAACTGTCAGAACTAAGAACTTTTGACCCAAAATTTCAGGCAGACAGACTGCTGTGATTTACAATAATGTTTCCCAGACAATACGTCGAATCTGCTACTCAACTGCTGGGATGAAAAAGGCTGGAATCTCTGTAGAGGGGAAAACTCCTGTTAGGGACCATGAAAATCTGACGGAGGATGGATACGAGTGTGTGAGTCACTAACCTGGTTTTAAAGTTCAGTCCGAGCCCAGAAGAAGGAGTGGAATTCAGCCAGATTACTTCCCACAGCATCCAGCGGATGCTGCCCAGAGAGTTCCAGGAGCCGAAGCCAAGAGGGCTGCAGGTCCTGCAAGAGCAGGGGTTTCCGGCAGGAGAAGCTATAACTGGTGTCAGTGAGGTACACAGGAGTCCAGGCCAGAATATCAGAGATTCGAAGAGGTACCGAAGGGAAATCCAAGTCAAGGTCAGGAGACAGATCCAAGGTCGTAAGCAGACAGAATTCAGCAAGAAACCGAAGATAAGTCAGGCAAACAGATCAGAACAGGGGAAGCAGGCTCAGAGGTGCAAAGGCAGAAATGAGTCAGGATCAGGCAATTAAAACAACACATAGGGTAGGCTAGAGAACTTGCACCAACTGCTTTAATTATCTGCCACTGCTGACTGGGGGCAAGTAGCTTAAATAAAGGCAGAGCAAGTGGATGAGATGAAGGGTACTGACAGCCTTGGCAGAGCTAAGCAGGTAGAAAGAATGAACCATTAAGCCAGCCATGACTGCCAAGATCATAACACAGAATACATCTTAAAACAGTGTTGATGTCATTTATGGTTGTTTAAATGAAAACTTTGCTACGAGTTTCCCTTTTGTTCCAACTTTCTGACAAGCAGGAAATTGAAGTGCCATTCATTCAGAGGTAACCTCACTTTGATGCTAGAGTTTGGATTGTGAAGGAAATATAAGGCAGCAGTACCACAGGAATCTGAGAGAGGAGAGGAAGTGGCAGCCTTCCTCAGCCTCACTGAACACATACAGATTGAAGACTGGGATGTCATCCTACAGCAGGGTATCAAGTGCTGAGATGGTGCCAAGATCATGACACAGAGGACCTTTTGTTGCTGTGTATGGTCCTTCCGTGCACTACTGAGGTGTCTAAATGAAGAAATGGTGCTTTGTCTGCTTAAACTTCAATCATTGAAGGCAATAAACAACTCCAAACGAGTAGATCGCAGAATGATGGGTGTGAGGTTGAAAAGGCTTTGGCAAGTTATTCATTAGAATACAACTCAACCCTACTTCTGATCCCACTGAGGCATTTTTTTCTATAAAATACAACATTTTAAAAAGTCTAAGAGCTTTTTCCAAGAAGCATTACTAGAAAAAATCCAAACTTTAATTTCCTAACTGCTTTATTTAAATATATTTCTTATCATCGTAGGCCTACTATTGAAACTATAAAGAAAATTACCAATTTTTGACTAAAATTGCTGTTGAATGCTGCATTATCATTCCACCTGGAGTAAAGATCGATATAAATTTTCAAAATTGACGTGAAGTTTTTCCCTGATATAATTTTGTGTTCACAAAAACCTTCAGCAAAAACCTTAACCGAGGCAAAAGACACAGTATGTAATGTATAAGCAATGATGGTGACTTGTGAACAGGAAGTGAAGGTCACAGCTTCCCCACCTCCAAAAACTAGACATCAGCACTGCTCAATTATATTGTCTTGTTTATCTTGTTATAATCTTGCAAACAATCATGATGTTGCATGTTTTTTTTCCCCGTCTCCTCTCACCCTCTACAGCTTTTTAAACCCTGAAATGTCACAGGAGACACCTCCCACTTCCACCTTCATTTGAAATTCTCACTTCCTTTATTTCGTTTTGTGATGTACTTTAACCTACCGTCTCCTCTGAGCCCTCACTCTGGTGGCAGAGTGCACCACTGACGCATCTTGAACCGACTCTTCCCCCCCCCGAGACTCTCAGGTAAGCCCGCAGCATCACTCACACATCCACTTCTGACCTGCTAAACTCTCTGAAGGCGTCTTGTAGTGACAGCTGTTTGCGTTTTGAATTAAATATCTATCAGCCTCATATTCCACATGGTGTAGGTTTCTTTTGCTTCACATAGGAGGCCTAGCTTTTCCATCACAGCAGGGAGTCCCAGTGACAGGGATGCATTACTGACATGCATTTGGGCTTGTGATGAAATTACAGCTAGTTTTGCAGAAGTCCTTATTAAATTAGACACAGGGCTGCCTCAGATGTCTTGTGATGCACATGTAGCCAAGCTGTTGTACGTGGTGCTGAACTTAGGCGCGGCTGCAGATTCCAGGAAGTAAAATCTACAAATGGAGGTAAAACAAAACTGAACCACCCTGGGATTTAAAAAAAAACAACTTAAATGATGCAAAACTTTGAACATATTCTGATTATTGTGTTTCTTTTTAAGGATTTCAGGTAAATCTCTAGCTTTTATCCTGACCTGTGTTTAAGCTTTTTTCCTATATTTATTCTACACATTTGTTTGGATGAGATGAGAGTTTGAATAAGAAAGAAGATGAAGGGAAAGCGTGTAGCTTTGTTTGACCCTCTTTGAGGATGTGGTGTAACTGTCGCTCTGCCTGCTGCTTTGCCTTTTTAGGGTTGCACTATGTGTACCTCACACTGATTATAGAATCATAGCTTGCTTTTATATTTTTTACAAATTGCCTTGTATGGTTGTGTCAGCATGCAGAATTACTTCAGTGGGACACAAATTAAAGAGAGAAGAGGCACCAGTTGCAGACGGACAAGAGGAAGCAGTTGTGAAAGCTTTTGCTTCTCCTTTTTTCTAGTTTTCCTCCACTGCAGTCAGCTTTGTTTCTGTTGGTTGCAACCTGAAATCAGATAGCATGAATAAAGACAAGACATCAAAGCTGCTTTGTTCGATTGAACACATAAAATATGCATTTGAAATAGATGTCTCAAAATCCAATGTTTTCTTTGCTTTCTGTCCAGTTCACCATGTCCAGGAAGGTTGTGAGAAGCAGTAAGTTTCGTCACGTCTTTGGCCAGGCTGTAAAGGCCGACCAATGTTACGATGACATCAGGATCTCCACCATGACCTGGGACAGCAACTTCTGCACCGTAAACCCCAAGTTTGTGGCCATGATTGTGGATGCCAGCGGTGGAGGAGCCTTCATGGTGCTGCCCCTCAACAAGGTGGGTCACATAGAGATAAAATCATTTTTTTGACATTTTCCTGCTAAAAGTACAGTTTATAAACCCGTGAGAAACGTCTGATGTCTTTGTCTTTGTAATGCCATGCTTGCACATTGCAATTTGAATTCTGCTGTCACTGCCGTGCAACCGACTAAAAAAGGAAGTTTGAAGCCGTCTTTTCACTCTTTCTTCACGTCACTCGCTCTGGTGTTGAGTTTTCACCATATTAGGAGTTTGTTGTCATGTCAGTGCAGAGACCGGATGTGGCTTCTGCGAAGTTGCTCTGTCTCCACGTTCTCAGCATCTTAGTTTCTTAGCAGCAAATTTCTCTGTGTGGCTGTTAAAACAGCAAAGTTTGTGTGTCAAAATCAGTTAACTGAAACACTGCAATTTATGGCATTTACATAAAATATATAAAGTCAGACCCTAATTTGAATAAAAGGGAAATATAAGTCATGAAATAATGTCATTTTTTCTTTCTATTTAGAAATTAAATCGTAGCAATATTTAGGCTAAACTACTTTTTTTATAGAAAGCTCTATCAAATTTAGGGTAAACACTACAAATGTATATCCTAAAAGTTATTTCATAGGTAAATTTATTTGCTAGCATCCTGAAGTATTTAAATAAGATAACCCACATTTTAGTGTATGAACAAAAGACCTTCACTGTCCTTCATCTGTTACAAAGTAAACAAGAATAAAGCCCGATGGACACGTTGCTGTTGAATCATTGATGTGTCTGTTCTGAGATCCATTTGCTCCCATTCTGATTCTGTCCTCCTGCTTTAATTGTGTCTTCTGCTGCTTTTCTGATCACACGTTACTAACATAAACTATTGAAAAAACAAATAGTTTTGCAGTAAACTGAAGATGCAAAACAAAAGTTATCACAAAGAAAGCAGGCCTGTGAGGAGCAGGTGGTTAAATGGTGTCCAAAGTGAGTCTGAAAGGCCAGATGCCGCATGTTTTAGATGTTTCCCTGCATCATCACACCCTGTTTAGATATATGGTTGATCAAAAGGCTCCTACTGAGTTACTTCACCCATTTGAGTGATTTGTGTTGGAGCAGGGAGACAGCTGAAGATTTCAGGCATCACTTACAGAAAGGATTTACTTTGTATGGGCTGGGAACTTTAGAATGACCACTAGGGGGCGGTGAGTGTTCGGAGGCATGTAGGAGCATCTGTCAGAGATGTTAATTTAGGTAACAGGAGGTTTTAATCTATTATCAGTTACATTACTAAGCTTCAAATCTAACATTTTTTTAGTAAGATTTTATCCATCAATATTTATTTAACACTTATTGTTTACTTTTTGATAAATCCCAATTGATTTCAACTTAATTTTGAGTGAATTTAGTCACTAAAATAATAATAATAAAAAAGAGGTTAAACAGATATGTTTTATAGGGCTTCAAGTGTTCAAAAATAGAAATGTTTGCACTTTGATGAGATCTTTATTCTTAAAGAAAATAGATAAAACATAGTTTTGCAAATACCCCTATTAGCTTACCGCTGCAATTTTATTTAACTTGGCTTGATTTTTCCATTGGGTTTCAAAACTTGGGGATCTTCTACTTGTATACCAAAATACTTCTTTTATATGTTAAAAACTACTGAAGTATTGCGTATTGGCGCATTACATAATACTGGACGTACTTATATGAATGGTTTTGCATCAATGCATCAAATTACAACCTGTAGCTGCTTCACCGCTGTTCATATTGAGTTTATTTTAGGTGTCCAAACATGTGAGATTGTCGCTATTTTTGCCCAGAGCTGCTCTTTAACCTGGTTACCAGACATCAGAGGCTGGATCTATCAGCTGACCTGCAGTTTCCTAACATTTTTTACATTCCTCATCATGGTCATTGGCTGTTTTTTGTATTAATGTTTATCTCTTGTAGCCACCTTCAAACTCTGTGATGTTTCTCCCTGCAGACGGGACGTATCGACATGTCCTACCCCACCGTCTGTGGTCACACAGGTCCAGTTCTTGACATTGAGTTCTGTCCACATAACGACAACATCATTGCCAGTGGATCTGAGGACTGTAGCGTCATGGTGAGGCGTTAGAACCTCCTAATTCTTCCAACATGCTCTTAAACGTTTCATGTGAATCACATGTGGCTTTTCATGATTAGATTTGGGAGATCCCAGATGGTGGGCTCACCTCAATGCTTACAGAGCCTGTTGTCAAACTGGAGGGCCACTCTAAGCGTGTCGGCATCCTGAGCTGGCACCCCACCGCCCATAATGTGCTGCTGAGTGCAGGTAATCTCTTTGTATAAATGGTTTGTTAGGGAACTGTTACTTTTCAGGAAGCGGAAAGAGGCAAATGCTATTAATGTCACATATGCTGCAGCACCAACGGGAAGTCAAGTTTTCTCTGTTATCGGACACTTTAGGTCACAGACTACTGCAACTTGAATCTTTAATCATTTTAAATCATGCATGCTACCTTATCACTTTTTGACTTCTGCATTCTTTTTATGCAGTGCCAATTTATTAATATTTTTGCAGATTAGGCCTTCTTCCTATTCTCTATCACTATGGAAACGTCATGTTTATGAACAACAGAGAACCTGCACTTGTTTGCCTGGTACAGGTTCTGATAACGTGGTGATCCTGTGGAACGTGGCTAAGGGGGAGGCGGTTGTGAGGATCGACAGCGTTCACCCTGACCTCATCTACAGTGCCTGCTGGAACAGGGACGGCTCCATGGTCCTAACCTCATGCAAAGACAAGAAGCTTAGAGTGCTAGACCCCCGCAAAGGCACCGTGCTCTACGTAAGTTTTCCATTCAGACCAGGTCTCCTTACTGCTATGCTGAATTGAACAAGTCAAAGAGTGACAACAATAAAAATTATCATAACAACAGTAAGCGGCTGTTTTGTCTAAACTGAATAATTTTCAAATACATACTTGTTATAAATATGATATTTTTCTGAAATAAGTATTTTAACTTTGCAGTCTAAAAAGTTAAATCTAACTTTGCAATCTACTTTACTAAGACTTTATCTTAATAATAATAAATATAATAATAATAAAAATAATTTTTAACAAATATATATATATATATATATATATATATATATATATATATATATATATATATATATATATATATATATATATATATATATATATATATATATATATGATAAATTTTAATGAAATGTAAATCTGAAAAATATTTTTTGTAAATAGAAATTAAATTCTAAAATATTTATATTTTCTACATTATAATACTAGGGTTACCTATAATAACAATTATCATCATCTCCTGTCTGTTTCATAACCATCATTTACTTCAGTATGGTATATTGACACCCATGTTTACTTTTGTACAGTAATACGGGTTCTTATCTATCATACCTGAATTCCGGAGTTTTGTTTTTTTACTTCTTACCGGAAAGGCTTTGATATTTTAATCTAATCGAATTAACTGATAAAATACTTTAAATTGGTTAAAAAAATAGACTTAAATAATAAACATTTTTACATTAAAGGTCACAGAATAAGTACTATTTAGGATATAGATTAGAAAGTAGATTTGACATATTTATAAAATTTACTACTGCAATATTTTATTTTAGCTAATAATAATTTTAAACAGCTATTAATGAGAAAAAGATGCGATTAACTGTGTCCGAAATTGTGACTTTTACAAACAACAATTATTTGTCAATAACTTAATAGGATGTTTTTACCTGGTGTCTGAAATGTGGCTCCACTGCGCCCCCTACAGGAGAAGGAGAAACCTCACGAAGGCTCCAGGCCGGTGAGGGCGGTGTTCGTGTCCGGTGGGAAAATCCTGAGCACCGGCTTCAGTCGCATGAGCGAACGGCAGGTGGCGCTGTGGGACCCGGTAAGTGACAGCAGCAGGGTGATTGTCGTTTTAGTAAAGAATTTATAGAACAACCATAATAATAAATGTGTTACTACAATTATTATTATGAATAATGATATTAAAAACAACAATAATAATGAGGATGAAGTTTAATAACGTTGAATAACTTGGAATTCTTAATTATGGCTTTATTTTGAGAAACAGTTTGGGTTAATTCTAATCTAAATTAATTCTAAAACTAGTAGCAAAACATGTGGAATGTGTTTCTTGCTTTATATATTAGCATTTGAATAAAAGGAGCTAGTTTATATTCATTTTAAATGCTTTTATTCTATTGAACCAAGCAGTTATTAATCACCAGATCTCCAGACATCTTGTAGGAATTTAAAATATTATATTTTACAGTTAATCTATAAATTTGATCATATCACTAAATCTTATTCTATTTAAATTTATATTACTTGCATAAGATGATTTTAAAGCCCAAGTTCATTCCTTTACTTTTAGGATTTATTATGCTACATTACTCACAAACTGTAGTGACCTTAGGAGCCAACATCAGAATCAGGATACTGACTATGTGAAAGGTAACAATTAATAAAGTAACTATTGCTTAAGATCACCTTAAAAGAATGTATGGCTCAGTTAAAAAGAAATGAAATTGACTAACAATAGCAAGTAGATTTGTTATAACATATACAAAGAAAAAAAAAACATATAACATCTTGCACAATAAGACTCAAAAAATGTAAACAGAATCCCACTTTTATCATTTGTCAGAAAGAATTGCAGAAGATTTTCACCCAGCTGTTTCACAACAGCGAGATTGCAACACATCGGGTGTTATCTCTGCAAGAAACCGCAGAGGCATCAGTTAAATAAATCCCTTATTTACTGCCAGTCTGTCTACTCTCTTTAAGGACTTCCTTTGGTTATTATGAAAGCAGTAAACATTCTACACGATTGTATTTTCATAGACCAACTTTGGAGAGCCACTGACCCTGCAGGAGCTGGACACAGGCAGCGGCGTCCTCCTCCCTTTTTTTGACCCAGACACTGGAATCGTCTACCTCTGTGGAAAGGTTGGCTTCAGATTGGGAAACAGTCTGTGATTCTCACCCACAAAGACACAAAAAGCTCAAGGCTTTCTTTGATTGGCCTTCTTACAGGGAGACAGCAGCATCCGTTACTTTGAAGTGACAGATGAAGCTCCTTATGTCCACTACCTGTCCATGTATAGTAGCAAGGAGAGCCAGAAAGGGATGGGATACATGCCTAAAAGAGGCCTGGAGGTCAACAAGTGTGAAATTGCAAGGTAAGCGAAGCTGCTTGGATCTGAAGCTGGTTTGAAGTTTGAATTAGGAACTTTTGTTTCTAAGCTGCTCCTGGAGGGGCTAAATATCGTCATAAAGGAACCCAGTTTCCTCTGAGGCCACAAGCAGAACCATATTTCTCCAGTTAGGATGAATTTAACTAAAATTTAGCAAAGTTACAGCCTCAAATAAATCACAGTTTTATCCCTAAAACGACCAACAGGTAAAGAAATGGTGGGTTGTCTTAATATTTTTTAGCAATTTGAGTGATAACGTATTCAAATCTTTCTATCTTCAGGTTCTACAAACTCCTTGAGAGGAAATGTGAACCCATAGTAATGACAGTACCACGCAAGGTGAGTAATAAAACACTGTGAGACTCATCCTTGTAGGTTATGTCGCAACTAGCTCACTGTTTCCTCCTTTGGCTGCGTAGTCGGATCTGTTCCAGGAGGACCTGTACCCTGACACCATCGGTCCAGAGCCCTCGGTTGAAGCTGATGAGTGGTTTAATGGGAAAGAAGCTCCACCTGTTCTGATCTCCCTAAAGGATGGGTTTGTAGCCACCACCAAGGCCAAGGAATTCAAAGTCCACAAGAGCCTCTTGAAGACCACCACTGCAACTGCAGTAGGCCAACCAGACAGCAGCGGGGTGAGAAAAGACTGGAACATTTACTGATTTTGGATTAAGGGTGCCTGGTTGGGCCATTTCTTATTAAAATTCTGCACTTTGATGTATTAATGCACATACCTTTCTATTTTGTCAGGAGGTCCAGTCTCTAAGGAAGGAGGTTCAGAACCTGAAAGCAGCTCTAGAGGAGCTGACCAATCGTGTAAAAGAGCTGGAGACCAAAAATTAAAAGCTTAGAAATTTAGAAAATGTGAAGGAAGGAAAACTATAAACAAGAGCAAAAAGGCAATAGCAAAGAAAATGGAGCCAAAAAAAAAAAAAACTGGAAGAAAACTTCTGTTAATATTTGTTGTGAATTACAGGAGAAGATCAAAACTGCAGATGTCAGAAAATGTGTTTTAACCTGAAGCTTGAATTTGTTTTGTTTGTCTTTGGGAACAATTTTTGATTTATATTTTAATATATGTGTTTAAAATAAAAGTCCTCTGTATTTTCCAAAGTCTTCCTTCTGTCTAACTTTTTTTTTTCCTTTTTATACTACATATAGAAAACCAACAGCTATATTGCACAAAGACCCAGATATATGAATTCTTGCTACAGAAATAGACAGAAAAATTAACCTTTCCTTAAAAAGTATAGAACGAGTTTTTTAAATAAAATAAAAAATCACATAAGAGTCAATCACCCACAGAGTGATTCATTTCATGCATTTATTTCTGTGTATTACTGCATTTCTCATAAAGTAGAAAAAAACTGCTTAAAACATATCAGCCAGCTAAATGTCTGGATGAAACAAATGATTTTGACAGGCTCCAGACAAACAGCTCCAGTACTTATTGATTTTACCTGTTCTAGTCTCTATTTTAAATGCTTTGCACATGATACACAATGCTAATCTTTCTGTCTTTAAATATATTTGGAACCATAACATACATATAAAATCAGAGAAAAGGTTTTTAAAATTACACTAGTGGAGAGAGAAGATTTTTGTGCAGAAGAAGATGTTCCTTAGCTTCACTCGATGCTGCTGGTCAGTCAGGAAGCAGGTAATTTACTGACAGGAAGGATTTGAGCTGGGTAAGGGTTTCTAGGTGGACACGTTTCTCTGCTGTTGTTTTCCAAACATGGAGCTCTTTGAAATCAAAGCTTATATATATATATATATATATATATATATATATATATATATATATATATATATATATATATATATATATATATATATATATATATATATATATATATATATATATATATATATATATATATATATATATATATATATATATATATATTTATATATATATATATATATATATATATATTTATATATATATATATATATATATATAAAACTAGTTTAGCAGTGTTGCTAAAGTTTAGCAGTTGTTGTGGCTTGTGTCGAGTAAGCCATTTTGCAATAGAAATAAAACTATCAAAAATTAAAACAGGAAATTATAATTGGCACAAGTGATTTTGAGCATGCAGGATCTATTCTTTTTGCAGCAATCTCTGGTAGCACCCGTAACCCCCTACTCTCTTTCATATAGAATTTCTTGCAGATTTTATTCAAGCCTGAAGGGATTGTTGCTGGGACACTGTGGTTCATCCTTATCTGTACAGCAGACCTGCAGCCAGAACTATCAGTGAAGCAGGAGCTCATCCAATGTAGATATACAGTCCCCTCTCTTTCTTCTGCATACAAGATGATGTACCAGCAAAAATTGTGGCATTAAGCTATCTGAAATGAACACCTGGGGTCCGTTTCATGAGGCAGGTTTACCAAAAACTCTAAGCTGTGCAAACCTGAAAACAGGTTAACTCTGACTCTGGTTCACAAAGAGAGTTGGAAAATGGCAACCGCAAAGAGGCTACAGTGAAAGCTGCAACAGCCAAATACCTGTAACAGTTAAGGCAAGTTCTGAAAAGTCAGCCCAATGACATGAAAAAGGTCTAGACAAGGTCTGCTTTTATTTTTCTTCTATTTTGTTGTTTAATTCATTTAATGCACTTTATATTGGCCTTGTACTGAATTGTGATTTATAATGCTATGCTTTGTCAGTAATCAGATAACCTTCTGGGGTAATAAGTAGGCCTAAGAAGGAATTTCAGGTCACTGATATTAAAACACGAAAGCTACTCATAATGTGTTGTGGATTCCAACCCAAATCCAGTATTCACAGAACATACACCTAGAGAAAAGAAGGAGGGAGAGGTCTATTGAGGATCAAAGTCACCGTTGATGATTAAGCATCCATCTGGAAGATGGCCTTAAGGGATGAAGCGCTAAATGAATGTCACACACAATGGAAGATGGAAGAGAAGGAATCATAATAGGAGGAAAAACCCCTGCATGGGATGTACTAGTGATGGACATCTAGAGTGGCCAATATGACCAAATCCTACCTATTTGGTTAGTATTGACAGAGATTTCTGGATTGGAGAATGGCCCAAATCAGTGTCATTGTTTCCATTGTTACTTTTGTATGTCAGAGCTCTGATGCTTTGATGATTGGGTTATGTCTGCCAGCAATGGGAAGGGAAGCGCTGATGTTATACCTCTGACTTGTCAAATCTGTGTTTTTATTGACCCTTATTCTGAAGTTCTGAACATGTCGGCTGTGTAGAACATTTTTTCATTTTACGGTTTTAATCTTTTACACTGAGATCGATCATGTTTTACTTATAATGGGGTTTGTCACATTTAGCAGCTCAGGTTAATATATATATTTTTTGTTATACCTTGTATACATGAAATAATCTATTTTAGAGACCGAGAAACATGCTCCTCATGGTATGGTAAACAGTGAAATTTACACTTCTACTTGAGTAATAAACATTAATACTTTTAACACCTGCATATGATCTATTCATCCCATTCCTAATCCATAGGGGTCTACCCTTTGCAGCTAGACCAGCTTAACCTCTTTGTGGGAAAATTATCCACAAGGTTCTGTGATGTTTCTGTAAATTTCTGACCTTCTTCCAGAAAGGTCACACACTGACACTTGAAGAAAAGGCCTGGGTTTCAGTCTCCGATCTAATTCATCCCAAACATGTTCTATAGAGTGCAGGCCAGTCTGCTATATCCACATCAGACTCTGCCTTTCATGTCTTTATGGACCTTGCTTTATGTTCTAGTGCACAGCCATGTTGGAAGAGGAAGGTCCAAACTTTTCCCACAGAATTGGGAGCATGGAATCATCCAAAATGTATACTGAAGCTTTAATAGTTTCTTAATCATAATGTCCCCTCCACCAAAACAAGGCAGTCAGACAAGCACTGTTCTCCTGGCAACGACCAAACCCAGTGTGCTGAGAAACTAGTCCATGCATTTGTTCGTTCAATTACTATTGTAATTCTTTACTATGAGTAAGTCCATAAACTGTAGTTAAAAGCCTTCAGCTGATACAATAAGCAGCAGCCAGAGTTCTGATGAAAGTTCATAAGTCGATTCATATTTCTGGAATTTTAACTTCCCTTCATTTGCTTCCTGTTAAAGCTAGAATAGATTTGTATCAAGCCCTATGTGACCAAACCCCGTCTTATATCAGAGATCTGATTGTTATGTTCCTTACAGAGCGCTTCACTCTAAATCTACAGCTTTAAGTGTGGTTACTAGAATTTATAAAAGAATGGGAGGCAGACCTTTTAATCTTTAGGTTCCTCTCCCGTTTTACTCTGTGAGGCAGAAACTCTGTCTACTTTTAAGACAAGACTTTAAATCTTCCTTTATGAAAAAGCTTATCAACAGAGGGACGTTTGCTTTGTAGATGAGTGAGTAGAGAAGCCAGAGGAGGTAGAGTGAACGGCGCTATCCGGTGGGGGAGGGTTCAGTTTGGACTGACGTTTTTTTTCTTTACTCTGCAAGTTTTATCAATAGAAAGTAATGCAAAAAAAGTAAGGAGTAATTGAGAAAAATGTTTTAATAAAAATGTTTTCTGCATGCATCTGGTTAGGAATTAACCCGGCAGCTTTCTGAATAGGAATAAAGAAATTATAAATGAAATGGCAGAAACATAAAAAGGGATTTAATAAGCACATTTTTTGGCAGCTGAAATATTATATTGAAAATAAACACGGATATCTGATTCCACTAATAAAGACATTTTCTGTATCTCAGTATTTCTCTAGGGTACCATTTCAAGGACTCTAATGGGAATAATACAAATTTCCCAATATATAAGAAATCAAATATACAGGTCAAACATTTTTTGCCAAAAAAAACAAACAAAAAAACAAAAAACCTTGAACAGAGTTAACAGAATTTTAAATTTTTTTTGCATGCAATTATTAGCCGGCAGTGTTTACACAGCAATCTCTGGTGTCCCCTTTCCACTTTTCTCTATTCCATTTCCTTTTCTAACCATCTAGTGGACACCAGTCTCTTTCATAAAGCTACACATAATTGTTGTCTGGAGCTGAAGCACTGCTGCTGTAGCACTTTGCTTTTCCTCCTGAGCTGCTGTATTTGGGTCTGCTAAGCCTGCAGACCAGACCTCCAGTCAGAATCAGCAGCATACCTGCTGCACAGCCGACATCGAGGCACACTCCAATATTTGTCTTCTGAAAGATCTGTGACCCAGGTTGGAGGATATCTTTTAAAGTGATATAAGCCGAACAGCTGACTGGGATGATCGCCATGAAGCCACCCAGCAGCAGGCCCACTGCAGCCACCATGAGGATTCTGGGCTTGGCGTCTTCGTTCTGAGCATATTTGGCAAAGATGGCACCGTAGAACAGGATGAAGAGGCTGAGCCCACTGAGGATGCAGCTGAAGACAACCAGGACTCGTGGAGCTTGCAGGTCAGGGGATACCTGCTGCTGGGAGTCGTACAAACTGCAAACCTTCTGTCTGTTTCCCTCCTTTACACAAATCTTCCAAAGACCCTCTTGAACCACCTACACAACCAAAGACACAGAAACAGGCATTTGCAAACACTGTATTTAATTTTTTTTTTCACTGCCTTACCTTTTTTTTTTGCTCAATGCAGGCATAATGGGATAATATTTTTAATGATAGAACCAAGTCATTACATTATATTTTCCATATGTAAAATATATTGTAATGACTAGATAAACAATCTAGAAAAGTCAAGGTAATGATGTTGGGATTTTGGTTTAAATTTCTGATTTAAAAGCAAAGCAGTTAAGAGAATATGATTGCTAATTAAACTAGACCTTTACCAGCATGGGCTGAAAGGCCACTCAGGGAGGAAGAAGTAATTAGCACCATAAAAACCAGATGTCTATGGTTACAGTACATGTGGGGGAGAAAGGAGGAAGCTTGCAAGTAGCAGCACACCCTCCTAACTGTTAAATGTAAGGGGGGTAGCCTTATGTTCTGTACTTTGCACAAGGGGACTGATCACTTTACAAAATACATTAATGACAAATAAAATAACCTTTATGGTGAAGAATTCAGGCAAACTATCAATGAGATACTTTTAGAAAGACAGTTAACATATTTAAGAAAATTATGATATTTAGAAAATAATAATTTATTAATTTTATTCATATTTGACCTTTAATAAATACAGATAAATAATCTTCCAGAAAAACAAAAAGAAGCATAAAAAATGTACAGTAAGCATTCAACTATCTTCAGTTTATGTTTTGTAAATAACACATCATATAAGGCTTTAATTATTTACCCTTCAAATTGGCCACATCCGCATTCATTTCATACAATATTATGTAATCAATTTCGCAAACATTATGTTTAAGATATGCATGTTTCATTAAATGTATGCACTTTTCCATTTCTTTGCTATATATTTATATGTTTTTTTCTATATCTGTTTAAAATGAGTTAACTGGTTTAAGTGCACTTCACATCTTTTTGTTCTGTTCTGGTATTTTAGAACATTCTGGGATATTTAACTTTAATAATTTTTTTGATATTGGTTTAATTGTATGTTCTGCTGTATTAATTTGTGCTGACCTGCACAGAACATATTCTGCAATAATATATTCTACTATTGATATTTCTGACAGTCTAAACATGTTTACACGCACATAGACTGTTTATTGAGGACCAGTATTCCATAAGATGAAAGTATGTAAGGTTTTGATATAATGATAATATTTTCATGGAATGAAAAATCTGTGAAAAAAATGACAAACGTAAGAAAGTTTCTACATTATTTTTATAACATAAGAAATTTGGTCATGCTACTGTCCCGAGTGCTCTAGTGTTTCTCCACACTGGAGAAGTGCCTCAAACAGAAACCTGGAGACACATTAGAGATCTCAGTCCAGAAATGTGGCGTTCTAGGGATGGCTAAGATAATGAGATGAACCATCAAACTCCTATTAATCTGGTAGAGGACCAGAGCTTTAGATGAAGGAACCACCCAGCAGAACGAGTGGTGGATGAGAGAGAGCAGTGTTTTTTTAAAGGTCATTAAAATGCACTTATTTTTAAATACCTGACTGTTCAGTAAATAGTATCCTTCTCAAATATACCTACATTCATAATACTACATATACAATAATGTGGAGGAAAACATATAACAGCTAGTAAAACTTAATTATTTTAATTTTCTATGCCATAAAGAACTTTTTTGTGTTCTCTGAATTATAATATTTGTTACCTTTTGGGTCACAAAACTTGTTTTTTCAAAGGCAGTCACTCTCCAGCAAGGTAGGGTGCAGCACACAATGACCCCAACAAACCCGAGGACCCCGAGGGCCAGGCAAAGCTTCTCAACTGCTGATGATCGCATTCTGCAACAAACAAAATTCATTTTCTGTCCACAGACACAATCTAAAGCCCCGTGATTACAAACCTATGGTAAGCTTAAACATAGCTTAAATATAGCAAAACAAAGACATCATGTTTGATCTACAGAATCATTAGTTATACACAATACAGTAACTCACATCATGCCAATTGTGTCTTTTAAAGAATTTTTTTTTTTATATTAATCGCTAAAAAGCAGTTAGTAAAAAAAGGCTGCTGTAGCGCCGAGTAACTGATCATATCATCTATTTTGATATAATAGCATCATTTAAGCAAACAAACATATAATATATTATTATATTTAAATGAAAAAAAAGCTTTATAATTAACTCTTTAAAACGTTATTTGCAGTAGGTAAATTATAGTTGGTACTGTCTGTTCACTGATTGAAAAAAAAAACCATTAAGACAACAAATTTTTAAAACAGAAGTCCCTCTTTAACATGTTAACTAAAGTAACTAATGTGGATTTGTACTTTTTTAGGTTCAGCTTCTTTCCTACAACACGATAAGATAAGCTAAGACATGAAAATGTATTTATGTTTGTGTGTTTTGGAGAATTAAAGATGGTAAAGTGAAGTCATTAGTCAAGCCCCCAATACACTCAAGATATTTTTCTATTTTATCTAAATGAATTTAAATAGGTAAAGAGCATGAACTCATACGTCATTTTATAATTTTATCCGATATTCAAGTTTTTAAATCTTAAAATTTGCTTCGTCAACTTTTTAATTCTAAAGACGTGGCAAATGAAAAGAAAAAAAAAATTATAAAATGTATGTTTCATGCATCATATAGCTAGCATTGCAGTCTAAAAAAAAATTATATGTTTTTTATCCATATCTTTTGGTCATTTGGTGCAAATAAATACATACAAAAAGCTAATTATACATTTTTTGATTACATTATGACCGTCTTTGACTGGCCAAGATTGCATGTCAGCCCACCCAGCATTGCCTCGTATGCCCCAGGACAAAAATACTAAAGATTCAACACAGCAGTAAGAGATGGAGTTTTAGCTTCAACATGCTTTTAGTGCACCTATAGAAAAAATGCTTCATGGCAATACATTTTATTTTGCAGGGCAAAAAGTTTACTTCTTCTTAAAAGGCACAATGCTTGTAGGAAAATACATTTGTGACTGCAGCAGCACAGTTGAGTACTCTATATAGGTTGCAAAACAAAAACTAATTGTAAACAAGAATCAAATGTGCCCTCACATAGATATTTAGAGCATGCTGAAAATTTCCATATTTCAATATATTAAGTCAATGAATACTAATTCTATCATCAGTGCGGTTGATTTTTATCAAAATAGACTCAGTTTCTAAGATATGTTTTTCACAACATTAAAATAAGGAAATGCTTACCTTTTCAAAAATATATGGAACAGTTGTGGTGTTTCCTCAGACTTTAAAGAACGATGATCACAGAATGCAAAGTAGTGCTGTTTGTGCAATTCTGGTTTCACATATAAAACTAAGGAGGTTAAACATGGGCTTTTTAACATCAGCTGTGGTTTCCTGTTCCTGGCAAATTGAGATAATGTCAACATGATATTGCCATCTAAGTCTATAGAAACAGGAAGAGATCATGCTTTAGGTCCCTTTACTTTGGCCAAAAATTTAGGTAGAATATTAATTATTTGATCTACATTGATATATATTCTCTGACTCACAAACTGGATATAAACTATAAGAGGTTGGCAAAATTTTTGGTATAAAAAAAAAAAAAAAAACTGGACTTTGCAGATTTTAAGAGGTTTTGCACTGTGAAGCAATCCCCAGATAGAAAGATGGATAGATAGATATGCCTTATTAGCAAAGGCTGTAATATAAGGAAGAAAAAATGTGACTTCCTGTAGAGTTCTGAAGAAACCTATCAATTTTGCTAATCTGATTGTAAATGTTAATCACATTTAAACCTCAAGCAAAATGATTATATGTAGAGTATAATTGCATTCATCTTCCTGGACCCATTACATTTTAAAATTATCTTTTGCTACAGTTACAAATGCATGCAGCCTCTGTAATAGAGACAAGGGTTTCCACCATTTAATTACATGTCATTATTGATATTGTGGAATGGAATATAGTTTAAATGTGATTCATTTGCAATAGATGTCTTCAGATATTTGGGGAGACAGTTTTGATTGAGAGGCAGGAGGACTTGCCATCATTTCTGCAAAAAAAAAAAAAAAAAAAGAGTGGTTATTAAATGTCTCAGTCTGTTTCCCTTGGATATTGGTTGAACATATACCTGTTTTAGAGTCTTCCCAGTAGGGCAGGGCAGCAAAAAGAAAAAAATTGTAGAAAAAAAAAGGACATACGGAGAGTAGTGTTGAAAACAATTGATTTGAAATCTATTTATTCTTTTGATTGACTTTACTTTTGCTTGATTATAATTATAATAACTCGGCAAAGCCTTACCTGCATATCCCGACTATCATGTCATTCGGATGTACCAATCTTCTTCTGCCCTCCAAGCCTCCTCAAAAGCCAATAGCATCAGACTTTCCTTTATAAGCTGCATATGATGGTCAAATGTGGGGGAAAGATCCCCATTCCCATAGATTAACATCATCAACAGTGCTCAGCTTCATGTCTAGTGACTTGGTCTGAGCACCAAAAATCTTTTTATAAATTAATGCAAATAAGGACTTTAATTGCCTCCTTGTTGGCAGTAATATTTAATGGAAACCATGTTTTATTTTAAGGTCCTGTTTCTAGAGGTCAGATAAGTGAGAACTTAAAAGATTTCTGGGCTAAATATGTTTCCAGTTTTAGAAAGCCAGATAGCAAGTCTCCAGGTTAGTACAACAAGTTACTTTGTAAACCTGCTTTGGTTAGTAGATGGATTTATTGAATTTACCCTGAGTATGTTTCACATTCAAGCTGAGACCGGACAGGAAGAAGGTTTGAATTCATTTAATTTTATTTAATCTTATCTCCATCAGCTGTAACACGTACAACTACTTGTTCACAGGACAACATTTCAGCAGCCCTCAAATCATCACAAACAGAACAAAATACTAATAAAACAACCTTATCCATTCCCAACCGGTCCTTCATCTAAACATTCACACACTGACATGTTGTTACAGCAAGAACATGTGTTAGTTATTATTAGTGAGTTATCATTGTGTCAGACCCAATATATTAGACCAAATCACATCAGCTTCTCATTTCTCCAGACAATAATTTCAACCAAAAGTTAGGTTATGAAAAAGTGCTTATTTACAAGGATTTTAAAATGGCAAAGTGTTGCAACCATGCATTAGATAACCTTTTCCATAATTACATTTATTTATAGGTTTTTAACCTGTTGGTTATCTAGAAATCATAGAAGTGCACTGCTTAAGGTGGCTGCATGTTGAAGTAGCTCTACTACCTCAACTCTGATCCTCTTATTTTGCAAGAACTTCGGCTTCTCCTTTAGTTGATCAGTTTCTTTTTTTAAAGGGACACTATGCAACATTTTTCAGTTAATTAATGTGTTCCATAACGTTATGGATGATTAAATGAGTCATTTCAGGTTGAACAAAGGTATTCTCGGCCGCCCTGGTGGTCTGTGGGGGAAATACTGCACTTGCAACTGCAGGAGCACCGACCCGCACCCACAGGCTCAGAAGTCTCGTGAGAGTCAGTCTTGCTTTATGGCGAGAACTGCTACATGCCCCCAGTTAAAAACATTCTCTTTGCTAGCACAGTGGCAATCTTTGTGCAGTTATGCTACGTTCACGCAGCAAAATCGCATCTGCTGCTTCATTTTTGCTGCTTGTACCAGTTAGTACTGACGCGCGGCTGAAGCAGCTTTGCTGCTCTGGCTGCAAAAGTGTGTCTGAGGCGCGTTGGGCGGAGCTTCACTATCCTTTCTCTGCCTTGCAGCTATATTTGCTGTGATCAGTGGGAATAAAGTAGTTTTAATATGTTTTTAAGTGAGAAAATACACCTGAAAACGTAATCAGTGCAGTCAGTTCATTCAGATTATTATCCTGCCTTCAATATGTTTTCTGTCGGAGCCGCTCAGACCCCCACATACCAGGGATGCGCCGACAGTATGGATCCCTTCATCAGCAGCGGTTCACCGCGGCAGCTGGTAGGTGTTTTTCATCTAAATAATCCAAACTGCATATTCTGCCGGCAGATTTCTGCATTTTAAGTTAATTTAGGCGTCAATAAACTGTTTAAGAGCAGTGATCATCAGCGCTGTGTCTCTCTCCCTGCGTTAAACGCACCCGACGCGCTGCTGCAGCCGCTCAGACGTGCTGCGCCTGCAGCTCAAAACGCGCCGCGGGACCTTTGCATGTAAACTCGCTGGTTCTGTCGCGCCAGCTACATCCAGTGTGAACGCAGCGTTAGTCATTCGCTGCTAAGCTCAAAACAACCGCGCCTGGCTTGACGGAGAAACCAGGAGAACAGCTGAGCATATTTACGACAGTGCACTTTTACTTTCGCCCTCTGGAGGGAGCCTCACTGGAAAATCAACACCGGTTGCATAGTGTACCTTTAATATTTTTTTCCCTCTGGTGTTGAATGCTGTGTGACCAGAAGGATTTTTACTGTTTTTATTTTTCCCTTTTTGGATACTTCTTATGATATGTTACCGTAGCAACCATAGTAAGTTAATTTTTTTTTATTACAAAAAAGACTCATAAACAAAGATTTGCAGACTGGTATCCTCTCTTGAGTGCTGGTCAGAACTGAATACTTCTCTGTCATATCTCTTGTCCTTTGTTAGATGGGATCTTGAACTTTAGATCTTCTGCGTTTAAATGTCCTGAAATTAATTTGCCAAAACAGCGTACCATCTTGCTTTACCCTGTCTGTAGTAGTGTATTAAGTCTGATGGATGTACACAGTGTTGTCAAGGGACGGCTTTGAGGCTTGACAAACCTTAGGTAAGTTATGAACAGAATAACCTGTCAGTGTCCCCACACTGTGTCGAGCTTTTTTGGTCAGACATCGATTATGTTTCTCTGGTTTTCTTCTCTGTTTTTATCCCCCCAGAGATAAAATAATAGCATCCTCTGCATGGACGAAAAAGACCATTAAGTTTGTTTAGTTTGTAGCTTCACCTCTCAAATTTTTACTCGGCTCTTTTGTTGTTGCTGTCAGAACCCGTGCTGCCATCTTGATGCTTTGCGTGATGAACATGCTCTTCATTGATTTGTTGAAGTTCCTTGAAGCCTGAAAAGAGCATGCAAGAGCAGTCTGGCTGAAGTAAAAAAAAAAAACGGAGCAGAAAAAGGAATAGGGCTGCAATGTGTTTTGTTGGGATTTGAAATGATGAGTGTAATTGGAAAAATGCAAATCTCTCAAGTTGAGTTGAGTTTTTTTAAGATAAATTTTATTCCTTTTTCAAACATATTGGAATCTGAACAAGTTTCAACAACCTCTGCTGATCATTTAAAAAAGAGATAAAAGCAACATAATATGACAAAAGTTTTATCAATGAAAATATATGCAGAACTTGGAGTATCTAAGAAACACAATCATAAACTTGCTTCCTGAAGCACATCTAGTTAGAGATGATGTGTTGGGATCTGGAGCTGTACCACCTTCCTCCAGCAGAGTGCGCCGTGGGTCCTCCTGAGCTGAGCCTCCAACACACCTGTGGCGCATCTCATCATCAGAGTTCCAGCGCTATATAACCTGACTTCAGACCTTGCCACTGGCGTGTTCAGGGAGTGGCCTTGGGTGGCACAGGCCACCCCTGAAATCTGATTGGCCACCCCAAGTGTCACCCCAAAATTTTAAAATATGATTGGCTATATGCCCAGTCAGAGGCGGGCCACTGCGCTGAACGTAAAATGCGCCCTTGTTTTGAGTTGAAGTTGAAGAAGACGCGAAGAAGACGTTGATGAACCTACAGGTGAATACATTCTCCAGTCTATCAGAAAGCAGCACGTCTCTGGCGCGACGTTGTGAAATATGTGAGTAGCCTACATTTTACTTCACTTACTGTGCCTGTAGTTAGAAGCTGTAACGGTAATAAGCTAAACATGTACCCTGTCTTGTTTGTTTTATTGTAATCGGCACACGGCTGTCGTCTCCTCATCTCGTTAGAAAACACTGTTTTGACTGTCAACGATGCTAATGCTAACATTTAGCTATTCTGTACTGAGTAAAACTGTTATATTAGACCCCTATAACATCATTTACATTTCATTTTCATTCTTGTGTGTGCACAATTATTTATTGTACAACATATAAGAATGTCGTGCATTATGGGACTATTACAGTATGAAATTTGCAAGGAAGAAAAAGAAATCAAGGAAATCAAGGAAGAAATCTAAGATAGAGCCAGAGCAGGGGCAGAGCAGTCAGTCACAGGATGAGAGCCAGCCTTCAGCCTCAGCTGTACACATTGGTAGGTGAAATCCTGATAGTTCAAGTTTGTTCTCATGTTTGAACTTACTAATTTAGTTTGATTGTACCATACCTCTTAGTTTACTTAGGAAAGGCTGATTGTATTATCATTCTAATCACAGCTTATGTATTATTATAGAGTCACCCTCAACATCACATACACATCAGGGTATGTATGAATTTACCTTCTTTAAAACATTATGTGCATTGATTCGAACTGAGATATTTCAAATATACTACAGTGTCATATACTGTCATTAAGTGTGTAGACATTTTTTTAAACAATACTGGTGTGAAAAGCCTAAATGTGACAATTTGAATTATAATGAACTGATAAAATCTCTGTATTGCTACAGGTGTGTCCAGTGCTGAGCTTCTTGCAGGCCATCCACAGGGGGATAGTGGTGTGGGAGCCTCTTATAGCCAGCCGGGACCTATTGGTATGTCTTAACAATTCATTTTTCATATGAAGTATAATATACTTTGGCACATTTTCATTCTAATGACAACCTATGTGTTATTGCAGAATCAGGTGAAGATTCTTGTGATGAGGGCCCTTCACCATCACACATGCAGCATAGTATGTATGCTTTACCTTTTTTTAAATTAACATCACCGTATCTGCTTTTATTTAGATCAGGATACCAATAATACTGGTGTTTAAAAACTTTATAGTTTTTTTTTTTTTTTTATGTGCATTGTTTACTTATGTTGGCATGGTAAGGTAAGCTATATTTGTTTTGTACAGTCTGTACCTCTACCAAGTTTTGCACAGTTTCATCAATCAATACATATATATATATATACCAAAGTCTAGGTGTGGGTGTGTATTTTCTTGTGTGCATGTGTGCGTGCATATGTGAGTGTATATGTCTGTGCGCAGGCGGTCCTGCTCATACTTCATGCCACCCCTGCATAAGTCAGTGCCCCACTGGTGCCACCCCTATCAAAAATGTCTGGACACGCCCCTGGACCTTGCTTCAACGCCGCAGTGTTGATCTAGTTTGGTTAGCGACCTGAGCCTTGTAACCTGAGAATCTTAGTTATCTCTAGATGAGATAAGATTCTAACTCTTCCTTGTTTTTGCCTCACAGGAATCCTGTCTCTCCCTGAGGTTCTGGATGAGCTTAACCTGCCGAGCCTGCCCTCGTGAGCCAAACCTGAAGACTCTTCTGTGGATTCCCCTGCAGCCCTTGGCTAAGAGCTGGAAACTCAAATCAAGGTCTGCCCTCAAAGTTAGAAGTAAGACGCTGATGCAATTATTGGACTCTGCTGAACAAACAGTCTCTGGACCCAACAGTTTCCTCTCTCAAAGAGAATCCTTCAAGGTATTCCTCAGAAATATCTAAGACTCATAACTCAACAGTCCGTTTGCTAACTGAACTGTCATCCCTGCAGACTCCAGTGAACCTGCCCCCTGACCAGTTCCAGTTCCAGTGCAATATTCATGTGCTTGTGTTTTCAACAAACCTTGTTAAACTTTTTATCCAGCCTCCGTGTGTGTTCTGCATATTGGGCTTACTCTGTAACCAATCATGACATGATGTTGGCTATTTTCTGAATAGGAATAAAGAAATCCTAAAGGAAATGTATCATGATTCCTTCCACCTTACAGCTTTCCAAATGGACATGGACAAAAAGGTTTGCAGGTCTGGCATGATTAGGGATAGAACAAACAACATGTGTTTACTGATGAGTAAAGACCACTCTAACAGAATGGACTGCATGCTACGCTATGCTACAGGAATATGTGTTGACCTTTTGCTGAAGTTTGGACAAGCGATAAGCGATTGGACAAGAGATATAAATTTAGTGTTCATGTGTTCCTCATATGCTCATTACATTTCCATTACCAAGTATGACCAAGTGTCATTTAGTGGAATTCCAATGTCTATTCGCTGCTATTTCAAAGAGGGTAAAGAATCATTTGACTAAAGGTTATTGGTTCTTTATTAAGCAAATCATTTAATAAAACATTATTTGGCCAAATGTTTTATTCACCTCATGGATTTGCATTGTGAATTGGTCTGAAAACATTCCAATTTCTCTAAATTAGTGAAAAGCTAATTTGATCATATCCCAAATTCTTCCAGATAAACTTTGGTTTCAAACACAAAATCCACCTTAAACTATAATATGGTTTTGAACCATGTTCACCTTCCTCTTTGTACATAGTAGTTTAGTTTAGTTTAGTAAAGTTGAGTTTTACTAGTCTTAGTTGAGAGTGTTAAACTGAAATATGTTTGACTTGAAGCTGAATGATTTTTGTTAATTAACTCTTATATTTTGAACAGAAGTTGTGGTGAATGTATTCCATGTATGTGCAGAATTAATTGTTTGACCATGATTAGTGCTCGAATAACTCTTTCATTTATTGTTCTAACACATATCTAGGGCGTGTGTTAATAAACAGTATATAAGAGCTGAAATAACATCTGATTAAATAAGATATTTTACCACCCCTACACATCTTAAAGTATCAGAAACATAAATTCCCAGCTAGCTGGGAATTGAACAGAACATAAAATCACAACAGATGTAAGAAAAAGTTAAAAGTAAAGAAATAATTTGATCCAATTATCAGCTTCAATTATTTACAAGCAATCTCTGGTGTCCTGTTTCCACTTTTTTCTGGTTCACCTGCATTACTACCCATTGTTAAGGAAGAAAATATTCTAAAATAGTTAACTTTGGAAAAAGGTTGGCTTTTTCTCTTCCTTTCCCAGGTGCGCTCGGCGAGCTGCGTGTGGTCACACGGAAAACCAGCATTGCGTGTTGATGTCACAGAATTACAGAGTTTAATCCAATATAAGACAATGAATAAACTTACACCAGGAACTGCAGAACAACGGAGACACACATTCAATTACCTGACATAAATGGAGAGAAGGAAAGAAAGCAAAGACGTACAAAGACATCTTTGGAGAGTTGCAAGAGCAAATCTGATTTGTTACTTCTATGTAGAAAGCTTTATCCTCTTGTATCTAATCCATTCAAATAAGGCTGGCCCTTGCTCCTCCAACCAGGAGCCATCTCTGACACTCAGAAAAACTTAGAGCTTCCCCTAATTTACGGCAAACATCTGGGGTCATAAAACATGAGATAAGACCTCACAGAATAGCTGTTGGAATGCAGGGCCTTTTCCTGTCATAAATTCTCCGGAACAAACTTAAATTCAGTAATCTGGTTCAAGGAAAGGTTATCTTCACAAACTTGTTCAAAATTAAGAAATATGTTCAAAATGAGAGTGCTCAACATACCTTTTACACATGCCATAAGATTAACTGTATTAAAAACTAAAAATAGTCCTTTTTCTTCAACACCATCTGTTGGACTCCAGTCCCTTTCATAAAGCCTCTACACATAGTTTTTGCCTGGAGCTGAAGCACTGCTGCTGTAGTACTTGGCGGTTCCTTCTGAGCTGCTGGAACGGGGTCTGCTGAAGCAGCAGAGCAGAACTCCAGCCATGATCATCAGAACCCCTGCTGCCCAGCCGATATAGATGCAAGCTCCCAGCTCTCTCTTCTGATAATAAAACAGCATGGGGTTTTTTAATTCTGCAGCCGACCAGCGAACTGGGATGATCACCAGGAGGCCACCCAGCAGCAGGCCAACCCCGGCCACCAGGCAGATTTTGGGCTTGGCATCTTCGTTCTGCACACATGTGGTGAAGTCGGCACCAAAGAACAGGATGAGGAGGCTGAGTCCACAGAAGATGCAGGCGATGATGACCATGGCTCGGGCAGCATGCAGATCAGATGGTAAGTCCAGCATGGAGTCATACGCTTTGCACTGCTGCTGTCCGGTGCTGTGGGTCACACAATTCATCCACAGACCCTCCTGTATATCCTATTCAGCCAAAGACACAGAAACAGATATTTAAAAAAAGTATATGTTGTTTTTTCTCAGTTAAAATGTGATACAATGACAATATAAATGAAAATCTAAGAGATTCTTTAAATTTGGATAATATAATCCCCCAGCCAAAATGTTTATAAATCCTAATGAAACTTTCTTTAAACATTTGATTAAGTTCAAAATTTCTTACTTAGCTCCTACAATAAGACATAGAGAACATGAAGTTGTCTTAAAAAGTAAAACCTGGTCAAACATAATTAATCTGGTGATTTAAACTATAGAATGATGGTATAGATTGATGGTCGCTGAATTACAAGTTTTGGTTACCTGTGCGTTAACAATATAGGCTCCAGTGAAGGTGGTGACTTTCCAGAGAGGAAGGACACAACAGAGGATGGCCCCAATCAGCCCAATGACCCCGAAGGCCATAGATATCATCTGAACTGCTGATTCCATTCTGCAAAAATATTTACATTATTTTTTTCATCTCAACAGGGCTTTCCTGGTTAAATAAAAAAACATTTTTCTAAATTGTATTACATCATAAATATGAAAATAAATACTGCAAAATCAGCATCTCATGATATTCACCATACCTGTAAATCAGCTTTCATTTCCTAAACCATCATGTACAGGTCCTTCTCAAAATATTAGTAAATTGTGATTAAGTTTATCATTTTCCATAATGTAATAATAAAACATGAACATTCATATATTTTAGATTCATTGCACACTAACTGAAATATTTAAGGTCTTTTATTGTCTTAATACAGATGATTTTGGCATACAGCTCATGATAACCCAAAATTCCTATCTCTTGTTGTGAATTCGCACTATATAAGTAAACTGAATTGAATTAAATTGATTTCTGCCAGAAGTGAGCAATATCAGAGTCAAACCTAGACGACTTAAAAAAGCTGGTCTACGTAGAGTTGTTTGTTTGGTTTATAATAGAGACTGGTCTTTATTCAAAGTTGCACAACAGGCCACGACTCCTGTCTGCTTATAGTAGACAAAAGTAATATTTGTCTAAATATTAACCTATTTTTGTCTTAAATAAAGTGATAGTATAACTTCGTTGTTTTTATTACAATGTACTACACCTCATTCCTGTCGCTTAACTGTTAAATAATTAGTTGTATCTATGCTAAGTTTCTTTTTTTTTTCTTGCTTTTTTTTTCTTGCTGTTAGCAGCTATTCTGACCATGTCCTAAGTCTGTCCCTGTTTTCCCTTATCCTCCTCATCTGAATCCTCCTGCCTTTCTATTTTTTTTTTTTTTTTGTGCCCTTGTGGCACTTGTAGCACAAAAACAAATATGCTATTAATGCTTATTAAGCTGAGCTTTTTTGCTTTGCATGTTTGTCCTTTATTATCCTCCATCTCAACATATTGAAAGGCAGTCATGGCCTGTCGCGTTGGTGCATTGCTGAGGAAACCTACAGTAATATCCAGTCCCGCTCTGGGACAAAGAGACTAAAGATTTTAACACCTAAGTCATAGGTTGACTATAACGTACTTCATGTGCCTTTAGCTCACACATGAAAGGGTCTAAAAGTGACTGACCATCTAACATACTGCTCAAGAGCTCATGATCTGATGTTATATCAGTGACTTTAGCAAAAAGAATGACAGAAATGTGAGTTTGAATAATTATGTTGCTCTGCGATACATTTTGTTCTGCAGGATAGCGTTATGCTTGTAGGAACTTACATTTGTAACTATAGCTATTTTTATGATTATAATATATAGGTTAAAGATTAAAATCTTGCTGAAGATCAAGCAGGCCTTCTCAGAGATTTTGAAGGTATTAGACATTCTAGGGCAGTTCAGCTGAACGATCATTTATTACAGACTGAAAGCAATCACAAACCCACGTCTTACTAATAAATGTTTAAAGGATGCTGAAAAGTATCAAATATTTAAATAAGACATTTAGTCATTTTTGTTGTAAAGTCATATATTTTCTAAACATCAATAAAAAATTCAAATATGCTCACCGTTTAAGCATTATTTTCCGGATCAGTTGTGTTGTTTCCTCAGATTATAAAGGAGGTCGATCATAGCATGTGAAGTGTGCTGCTTGTGTAATTCTGGGTTCATATAGATAGCAGAAGAAAGACGTTTCACAAGGTCTGGGGTTTTAAGTATCTGGTTTTGTGACTCTGAGAAATTAAGACGTTTCTGCCATTAGACACAGGACGTGATCAAGCTTTTGGTCTCTTTTTGCTGAAATTTGGCTAAAAGTCTTTAGTTTTTTTACTGCGAAAACCGTCTAGGACTCAAAAACTGAAGATTTGGGGATCTTTTAGGCTTGAAAAGCGAGGCTTTGCAGATTTTGACAGGATTTACAGAGAAAATAAATCAATAGATTAAGGATAGATAAATATGCACTTTTTAGCTAAGTCTGAAAAATAAAAAAACAATAAATAAAATAGCATCCATTAGATGAGGGCAGCCTGATAGAGCAAACCTATCAGACTTGTTACTGTTAGACCAACTGAAATTATCAAAACATTTTAGATATATTTTTAATCAGCCTCATAGCTCCGGCTCTTTCCCCACCAGCGAGGTGACATTCCACGTCCCGAGAGCCAGCTTCTGCAGCCGAGGATCGGACCGCCAGGGTCCCCTCCCCCGGCCGCCACCCAACACACATTGCGCCCGACCCCTATGGCCCCTCTCACGGGTGGTGGGCCCATGTAAGGGGGGACCCATGTTTGATCTTCGGGCTGAGCCCGGCCGGGCCCCATGGGTAAAAGCCCGGCCACCAGGCGGTCGCCATCGTGCCCCCCCTTCAGGCCTGGCTCCAGAGTGGGGCCCCGGTGACCCGCATCCGGGCGAGGGAACGCTGAATCCAAATATTGTACTCATCATAAGGGTCTTTGGGCTGCGCTTTGTCTGGTTCCTCACCTAGGACCTGTCTGCCTTGGGTGACCCTACCAGGGGCATAAAGCCCCAGACAGCATAGCTCCCAGGATCATTGGGACACACACCTCTCCACCACGATAAGGTGGCAGCCCAAGGAGAGGAGAGTGTTGAAAACAATTGATTTGAAATCTATTTATTCTTTTGATGGACTTTACTTTTGCTTGATTATAATTATAATAACTCGGCAAAGCCTTAACTGCATATCCCGACTATCATGTCATTCGGATGTACCAATCTTCTTCTGCCCTCCAAGCCTCCTCAGAAGCCAATAGCATCAGACTTTCCTTTATAAGCTGCATATGATGGTCAAATGTGGGGGAAAGATCCCCATTCCCATAGATTAACATCATCAACAGTGCTCAGCTTCATGTCTAATGCCTTGGTCTGAGCACCAAAAATGCTTTTATTATTGTTATTAAGGACTTTAATTGCCTCCTTGTTGGTCTCCAGGCCGAATATTTAATGGAAACCATGTTTTATTTTAAGGTCCTGTTTCTAGAGGTCAGATAAGTGAGAACTTAAAGGATTTGTGGGCTAAATATGTTTCCAGTTTTAGAAAGCCAGATAGCAAGTTGTGAACCTGCTTTGGTTAGTAGATGGATTTATTGAATTTACCCTATGTTTCACATTCAAGCTGAGACCGGACAGGAAATACAGTGGGGCAAAAAAGTATTTAGTCAGCCACCAATAGTGCAAGTTCTCCCACTTAAAAAGATGAGAGAGGCCGGTAATTTTCATCATAGATATACCTCAACTATGAGAGACAAAATGAGAAAAAAAATTTCCAGAAAATCACATTGTCTGATTTTTAAAGAATTTATTAGCAAAATGTGGTGGAAAATAAGTATGTGGTCAATAACAAAAGTTCATCTCAATACTTTATTATAAACCCTTTGTTGGCAATGACAGAGATCAAACGTTTTCTGTAAGTCTTCACAAGGTTTTCACACACTGTTGCTGGTATTTTGGCCCATTCCTCCATGCAGATCTCCTCTAGAGCAGTGATGTTCTGGGGCTGTCGCTGGGCAACACAGACTTTCAACTCCCTCCAAAGATTTTCTATGGGGTTGAGATCTGGAGACTGGCTAGGCCACTCCAGGACCTTGAAATGCTTCTTACGAAGCCACTCCTTCGTTACCCGGGCGGTGTGTTTGGGATCATTGTCATGCTGAAAGACCCAGCCACGTTTCATCTTCAATGCCTTGCTGATGGAAGGAGGTTTTCACTCAAAATTTGACGATACATGGCCCCATTCATTCTTTCCTTCACACGGATCAGTCGTCCTGGTCCCTTAGCAGAAAAACAGCCCCAAAGCATGATGTTTCCACCCCCATGCTTCACTGTAGGTATGGTGTTCTTTGGATGCAACTCAGCATTCTCTCTCCTCCAAACACGACGAGTAGAGTTTTTACCAAAAAGTTCTATTTTGGTTTCATCTGACCATATGATATTCTCCCAGTCATCGTCTGGATCATCCAGATGCTCTCTAGCAAACTTGAGACGGGCCTTGACATGTACTGGCTTAAGCAGGGGGACACGTCTGGCAGAGCAGGATTTGAGTCCCTGGCGGCGTAGTGTGTTACTGATGGTAGCCTTTGTTACTTTGGTCACAGCTCTCTGCAGGTCATTCACTAGGTCCCCCCATGTGGTTCTGGGATTTTTACTCACCGTTCTTGTGATCATTTTGACCCCACGGGGTGAGATCTTGCGTGGAGCCCCAGATCGAGGAAGATTATCAGTGGGCTTGTATGTTTTCCATTTTCTAATAATTGATCCCACAGTTGATTTCTTCACACCAAGCTGTTTACCTATTGCAGATTCAGACTTCCTAGCCTGGTGCAGGTCTATAATTTTGTTTCGGGTGTCCTTTGACAGCTCTCTAGTTTTGGCCATGGTGGAGTTTAGAGTATGACTGTTTGAGGTTGTGGACAGGTGTCTTTCATACTGATAATGGGTTCAAACAGGTGCCATTAATGAAGGTAACGAGTGGAGGACAGAGGAGCCTCTTACAGAAGAAGTTACAGGTCTGTGAGAGCCAGAAATCTAGCTTGTTTGTAACTGACCAAATACCGGTACTTATTTTCCACCATATTTTGCAAATAAATTCTTTAAAAATCAGACAATGTGATTTTCTGGATGTTTTTTTTCTCATTTTGTCTCTTATAGTTGAGGTATATCTATGATGAAAATTACCGGCCTCTCTCATCTTTTTAAGTGGGAGAACTTGCACTATTGGTTGCTGACTAAATACTTTTTTGCCCCACTGTATGTTTGAATCCATTTCATTTTATTTTATCTTATCTCCATCAGCTGTAACACGTACAACTACTTGTACACAGGACAACATTTCAGCAGCCCTCAAATCATCACAAACAGAACAAAAATACTAATAAAACAACCTTATCCATTCCCAACCGGTCCTTCATCTAAACATTCACACACCGGCATGTTGTTACAGCAAGAATGTGTGTTAGTTATTATAAATGAGTCATCATTGTGTCAGACCCAATATATTAGACCAAATCACATCAGCTTCTCATTTATCCAGACAATCATTTCAACCAAAAGTTAGGTTACGAAAAATGCCTATTTACAAGTATTTTTAAAATGGCAAAGTGTTGCAAACATGCATTAGAGAACCTTTTCCATAATTACATTTATTTATAGGTTTTTAACCTGTTGGTTATCTAGAAATCATAGAAGTGCACTGCTTAAGGTGGCTGCACGTTGAAGTAGCTCTACTACCTCAACTCTGATCCTCTTATTTTGCAAGAACTTTGGCTTCTCCTTTAGTTGATCAGTTTCTTTTTTTAATATTTTTTTCCCTCTGGTGTTGAATGCTGTGTGACCAGAAGGATTTTTACTGTTTTTTTTTTCCCTTTTTGGATACTTCTTATGATATGTTACCGTAGCAACCATAGTAAGTTAATTTTTTTTTATTACAAAAAAGACTCATAAACAAAGATTTGCAGACTGGTATCCTCTCTTGAGTGCTGGTCAGAACTGAATACTTCTCTGTCATATCTCTTGTCCTTTGTTAGATGGGATCTTGAACTTTAGATCTTCTGCGTTTAAATGTCCTGAAATTAATTTGCCAAAACAGCGTACCATCTTGCTTTACCCTGTCTGTAGTAGTGTATTAAGTTTGATGGATGTACACAGTGTTGTCAAGGGACGGCTTTGAGGCTTGACAAACATTAGGTAAGTTAAGAACAAAATAACCTGTCTGCGTCCCCACACTGTGTCAGGCTTTTTTGGTCAGACATCGATTATGTTTCTCTGGTTTTCTTCTCTGTTTTTATCCCCCCAGGGATAAAATAATAGCCTCCTCTGCATGGACGAAAAAGACCATTAAGTTTGTTTAGTTTGTAGCTTCACCTCTCAAATTTTTACTCGGCTCTTTTGTTGTTGCTGTCAGAACCCGTGCTGCCATCTTGATGCTTTGCGTGATGAACATGCTCTTCATTGATTTGTTGAAGTTCCTTGAAGCCTGAAAAGAGCATGCAAGAGCAGTCTGGCTGAAGTAAAAAAAAAAAAACGGAGCAGAAAAAGGAATAGGGCTGCAATGTGTTTTGTTGGGATTTGAAATGATGAGTGTAATTGGAAAAATGCAAATCTCTTGAGTTGAGTTGAGTTTTTATAAGATAAATTTTATTCCTTATTCAAACATATTGGAATCTGAACAAGTTTCAACAACCTCTGCTGATCATTTAAAAAAAAGATAAAAGCAACATAATATGACAAAAGTTTTATCAATGAAAATATATGCAGAACTTGGAGTATCTAAGAAACACAATCATAAACTTGCTTCCTGAAGCACATCTAGTTAGAGATGATGTGTTGGGATCTGGAGCTGTACCACCTTCCTCCAGCAGAGTGCGCCGTGGGTCCTCCTGAGCTGAGCCTCCAACACACCTGTGGCGCATCTCATCATCAGAGTTCCAGCGCTATATAACCTGCCTTCAGACCTTGCTTCAACACCGCAGTGTTGATCTAGTTTGGTTAGCGACCTGAGCCTTGTAACCTGAGAATCTTAGTTATCTCTAGATGAGATAAGATTCTAACTCTCCTTGTTTTTGCCTCACAGGAATCCTGTCTCTCCCTGAGGCTCTGGATGAGCTTTACCTGCCGAGCCTGTCCTCGTGAGCCAAACCTGAAGACTCTTCTGTGGATTCCCCTGCAGCTGTTGGCTAAGAGCTGGAAACTCAAATCAAGGTGTGCCCTCAAAGTTAGAAGTAAGACGTTGATGCAATTATTGGACTCTGCTGAACAAACAGTCTCTGGACCCAACAGTTTCCTCTCTCAAAGAGAAACCTGGACTCCTTCAAGGTATTCCTCAGAAATATCTAAGACTCATAACTCAACAGTCCGTTTGCTAACTGAACTGTCATCCCTGCAGACTCCAGTGAACCTGCCCCCTGACCAGTTCCAGTGCCAGTGCAATATTCATGTGCTTGTGTTTTCAATAAACCTTGTTAAACTTTTTATCCAGCCTCCGTGTGTGTTATGCATATTGGGCTTACTCTGTAACCAATCATGACAGAACACTGCGGCCAAACTGAAAGCCCAGCAGATCACCTCCGTCGTAGGCTTGAGGAACAAGACGCTCAGATCCATGGACAATCTCAAACCCTCCGTGAGTTACATACCATGATTGATTATCAAAACCAAATGCTCCAAACCTATGCTAGCTACATGGGCAGTGCTAATGCCGCGTCGGCGGCACGACAAGTTCCGGAACCACTTCCGCCTCTCAGGTCACCAGCTGTGACGTCATCTCCCAAGTTCCGTCCTAGTCTCCCTGAAAAGTTTTCAGGTAATCAGAAAGAATGAAAGGGATTTTTGTTTCAATGTCGTCTAATTTTTGAGAACTCTCCTGGCAGTTTCCCTTCGGATAAGAAAAAGATAACTTTTATTTTGTCTCAACTCACTGGGCGAGCCCTCGAGTGGGCGGAGGCTAGATTTACCTCTGAGACCAGTTTCAGACAAACTTTTTCAGAGTTTGTTTCAGAATTCTCCCAATTGTTTAATCAA
The DNA here is from genome assembly GCF_016077235.1 of Cyprinodon tularosa. Lineage (NCBI taxonomy): Eukaryota > Metazoa > Chordata > Actinopteri > Cyprinodontiformes > Cyprinodontidae > Cyprinodon > Cyprinodon tularosa. Next base: position 836,379 of record NW_024037838.1, on the reverse strand, counting down.
GATTCTGATCAAACAATTGACTCTTGAGTCCTGCTGAATCTAAAACAGGGAAATTCCTCAGTAGCGGATTTTTCCATCAACTTCCGGGTCAAAGCCGCAGCTTCCGGATGGAACGAATGTGCTCTTAAAAGTGCATATTTTAAGGCACTTAATGAAAATATCAAGGATGAACTTGCAACTCTCGATGAACCTGCTAGCCTGGAGGAATTAATCCACCTAACTATTAGGTTGGACAACAGACTTCGAGCTAGAAATTGCTCAAGAAATAAGAGTCTAAATTTTTCTGTGTTTGCTCCTGCAGTGAATAATGCTTCTGTTTTTTCTGGATCCACAGAACCCGTTTCCAAGCCAAGGCCTAAAACCCAGACTCTCTCTTTGCCTATCCAGGTCTCTCACTCAGTTGAGACGGAAGCCGAACCCATGCAGGTTGGACACACAAGGCTAACCCCTGAGGAAAGGCTAAGACGTTTCAGGGGCAAATTGTGCATATACTGTGGTGAGACTGGCCATTTCATTGCTTCATGCCCAGCTAAGTCAAAAGCCGGGGCCCGTCATGAGGAACTGAGGAGTCTGACGGGCCATTTGAAAACTGAAAAATCTCCTCATTTGATGCTTCCAGCCACCCTGTTTTTCTCTAACCAGAATCTCACATTGTCAGCTTTTATCGACTCTGGATGTGAGCGTGATCTAATAGACTCTAACCTGGTTCTGCAGTGTCATTTAGTGGAATTCCAATGTCTATTCGCTGCTATTTCAAAGAGGGTAAAGAATCATTTGACTAAAGTTTATTGGTTCTTTATTAAGCAAATCATTTAATAAAACATTATTTGGCCAAATGTTTTATTCACCTCATGGATTTGCATTGTGAATTGGTCTGAAAACATTCCAATTTCCAACATTCCAACATTTCTCTAAATTAGTGAAAAGCTAATTTGATCATATCCCAAATTCTTCCAGATAAACTTTGGTTTCAAACACAAAATCCACCTTAAACTATAATATGGTTTTGAACCATGTTCACCTTCCTCTTTGTACATAGTAGTTTAGTTTAGTTTAGTATAGTTGAGTTTTACTAGTCTTAGTTGAGAGTGTTAAACTGAAATATGTTTGACTTGGAGCTGAATGATTTTTGTTAATGAACTCTTATATTTTGAACAGAAGTTGTGGTGAATGTATTCCATGTATGTGCAGAATTAATTGTTTGACCATGATTAGTGCTTTCTTTCATTTATTGTTCTAACACACATCTAGGGCGTGTGTTCATAAACAGTATATAAGAACTGAAATAACATCTGATTAAATAAGATATTTTACCACCCCTACACATCTTAAAGTATCAGAAACATAAATTCCCAGCTAGCTGGGAATTGAACAGAACATAAAATCACAACAGATGTATGAAAAAGTTAAAAGTAAAGAAATAATAATTTGATCCAATTATCAGCTTCAATTATTTACAAGCATTCTCTGGTGTCCTGTTTCCACTTTTTTCTGGTTCACCTGCATTACTACCCATCTGTTGGACACCAGTCCCTTTCATAAAGCCTCTACACGTAGTTTTTGCCTGGAGCTGAAGCGCTGCTGCTATAGTACTTGGCGGTTCCTTCTGAGCTGCTGGACTTGGGTCTGCTGAAGCAGCAGAGCAGACCTCCAGCCATGATCATCAGAACCCCTGCTGCCCAGCCGATATAGATGCACGCTCCCAGCTCTCTGTTCTGAGCATCTGGCACCGAGGGGTTTTTTAATTTTGCAGCCAACCAGCGAACTGGGATGATCACCAGGGGGCCACCCAGCAGCAGGCCAACCCCGGCCACCAGGCAGATTTTGGGCTTGGCATCTTCATTCTGCACACATGTGGTGAAGTCGGCACCAAAGAACAGGATGAGGAGGCTGAGTCCACAGAAGATGCAGGCGATGATGACCATGGCTCGGGCAGCATGCAGATCAGATGGTAAGTCCAGCATGGAGTCATACACTTTGCACTGCTGCTGTCCGGTGCTCTGGGTCACACATGTCATCCACAGACCCACCTGTATTTCCTATTCAGCCAAAGACACAGAAACAGATATTTCAAAAAAAGTATATGTTGTTTTTTCTCCGTTAAAATGTGATACAATGACAATCTAAATGAAAATCTAAGAGATTCTTTAAATTTGGATAGTATAATCCCCCAGCCAAAATGTTTATAAATCCTAATGAAACTTTCTTTAAACATTTGATTAAGTTCAAAATTTCTTACTTAGCTCCTACAATAATACTGTAGAGAAAATGAAGTTGTCTTAAAAAGTAAAACCTGGTCAAACATAATTAATCTGGTGATTTAAACTATAGAATGCCTTTTGATGGTCACTCAATTACAAGTTTTGGTTACCTGTGCGATAAAAATATTGGCTCCAATGAAGGTGGTGACTTTCCAGAGAGGAAGGACACAACAGAGGATGGCCCCAATCAGCCCAATGACCCCAAAGGCCATAGATACCATCTGAACCGCTGATTCCATTCTGCAAAAATATTTACATTATTTTTTTCATCTCAACAGGGCTTTCCTGGTTAAATAAAAAAACATTTTTCTAAATTGTATTACATCATAAATATGAAAATAAATACTGCAAAATCAGCATCTCATGATATTCACCATACCTGTAAATCAGCTTTCATTTCCTAAACCATCATGTACAGGTCCTTCTCAAAATATTAGTAAATTGTGATTAAGTTTATCATTTTCCATAATGTAATAATAAAACATGAACATTCATATATTTTAGATTCATTGCACACTAACTGAAATATTTAAGGTCTTTTATTGTCTTAATACAGATGATTTTGGCATACAGCTCATGATAACCCAAAATTCCTATCTCTTGTTGTGAATTCGCACTATATAAGTAAACTGAATTGAATTAAATTGATTTCTGCCAGAAGTGAGCAATATCAGAGTCAAACCTAGACGACTTAAAAAAGCTGGTCTACGTAGAGTTGTTTGTTTGGTTTATAATAGAGACTGGTCTTTATTCAAAGTTGCACAACAGGCCACAACTCCTGTCTGCTTATAGTAGACAAAAGTAATATTTGTCTAAATATGGACCTATTCTTGTCTTAAATAAAGTGATAGTATAACTTTGTTGTTTTTATTACAATGTACTACACCTCATTCCTGTCGCTTAACTGTTAAATTATTAGTTGTATCTATGCTAAGTTTCTTTTTTTTTTCTTACAATGCTGTTAGCAGCTATTCTGACCATGTCCTAAGTCTGTCCCTGTTTTCCCTTATCGTCCTCATCTAAATCCTCCTGCCTTTCTATTTTTTTGTGCCCTTGTGGCACTTGTGGCACAAAAACAAATATGCTATTAATGCTTATTAAGCTGAGCTTTTTTATTTTGCATGTTTGTCCTTTATTATCCTCCATCTCAACATATTGAAAGGCAGTCATGGCCTGTCGCGTTGGTGCATTGCTGAGGAAACCTACAGTAATATCCAGTCCCGCTCTGGGACAAAGAGACTAAAGATTTTAACACCTAAGTCATAGGTTGACTATAACGTACTTCATGTGCCTTTAGCTCACACATGAAAGGGTCTAAAAGTGACTGACCATCTAACATACTGCTCAAGAGCTCATGATCTGATGTTATATCAGTGACTTTAGCAAAAAGAATGACAGAAATGTGAGTTTGAATAGTTATGTTGCTCTGCGATACATTTTGTTCTGCAGGATAGCGTTATGCTTGTAGGAACTTACATTTGTAACTATAGCTATTTTTATGATTATAATATATAGGTTAAAGATTAAAATCTTCCTGAAGATCAAGCAGGCCTTCTCAGAGATTTTGAAGGTATTAGACATTCTAGGGCAGTTCAGCTGAACAATAATTTATTACAGACTGAAAGCAATCTGACGCCACAAACCCACGTCTTACTAATAAATGTTTAAAGGATGCTGAAAAGTATCAAATATTTAAATAAGACATTTTGTCATTTTTGTTGTAAAGCAATATATTTTCTAAAACATCAAACAAATTCAAATATGCTCACCGTTTAAGCATTATTTTCTGGATCAGTTCTGTTGTTTCCTCTGACTATAAAGGAGGTCGATCATAGCATGTGAAGTGTGCTGCTTGTGTAATTCTGGGTTCATATAGATAGCAAAAGAAAGAAGTTTCACAAGGTCTGGGGTTTTAAGTATCTGCTGTGGTTTTCTGACTCTGAGAAATTAAGACCTTTCTGCCATTAGACACAGGACGTGATCAAGCTTTTGGTCTCTTTTTGCTGAAATTTGGCTAAAAGTCTTTAGTGTTTTTTTACTGCGAAAACCGTCTAGGACTCAAAAACTGAAGATTTGGGGATCTTTTAGGCTTGAAAAGCGAGGCTTTGCAGATTTTGACAGGATTTACAGAGAAAATAAATAAATAGATTAAGGATAGATAAATATGCCATTTTAGCTAAGTCTGAAAAATAAAAAAAATTTAAATAAAATAGCATCCATTAGATGAGGGCAGCCTGATAGAGCAAACATATCAGACTTGTTACTGTTAGACTAACTGAAATCATCAACATTTTAGACGTATTTTTATTCAGCCTCCTTGACACATGGTTTTTTAAATAATTAGACAATAATTATAGACATCTCCATTACCATAAATCTGCTCATTCTATCATCACCAGCATTGCTCAGCTATACATCTTCTGCCAGATTAGGGGATAGCAGTGAGAGCTGCAGTGTGTCTCAGTAACAAAGTTGATGATTTAATCAACAGTATTCAGCTGGACTCATGGGAATCCTACAGGACATATTCATTTATCCCCTCATTCTTTCTGGAAAAGAACAGCCACATCCAATCACCCCATCAGGGAGAACTGAACATGAAAGTAAAAAACATATATATATATATTTTATGATTGCTTGTTTGTGTTTAGATTCACATTGCCTGTATGAACAACATAACAGTTACATTGCTTGATTTAGATTATTTGTTTGCTTTTAACAGTCATGGGCATCATGGGCCTAATAGCTAGTGCAAAAATGGTACATAGAGCAAAGAACAGTTGCAACACTATGTTGCATCTGTTCTGTCCCCACAGGATTTTGCAACTGACTGCTGTGGTGAAGACCAGGGGCATATTTAGGAAATCTGGGGCCCTCGGCAAAAACAATCATGGGGCCCTCTGAATTGAGAAGACAACACATAAAACAGATCCATTATACAGATACAGAAATGTTAATAGAATATACATACATTATTTGTTCTACCTTTTGTCCCTCTCTTTTTGTCCCTATACTTGTTCTATCATCTCTATGTTTTGTACTCAGCTGACTTTTCATGCTGTCTCAAAAGGAAGGATTTTTTCCAAGCATTAAGCTCACTTAGCTGGTTGCTCCTTCCTGTGTTTCCAAAAAGGTGATGGCAAAAGTAAATAACCCAGTCCTTCTTTTCACTGTAGACAAGCCATGATTTGCTTATCTGTTCTTCATTTTTCATTTGTATGAAATAATAGCTGCATGAATCATGACGGCATAAAGGACAGAGTAGAGCAGGAGCAAATCTACTTGCTCAGGAGAGCAGAGTTCGGTGCTTTTATATGTTGTTGCTAAAGTCTCCACTAGCAGAAAAAAGTTGCTAGATTTGGCACCAGGTGCTTTTTTAAATAAAAGTGCTAGAGGAGTCTGAAAAGTCACTAAATATAGCGACAAAACTGCTCTTCACATTGTTTCTTTACAAAAGGTAATGCTGCTGTCTGTTTGGACCTTTCTAAACATGTGCAGCAAATGGACTGATCCAATGAGTTGGACACTGAACGGGGGGGTGATGAGACATCCTTAATATTATAAGCTTTCTGATGGCATTTTAGCAAAAGGATTTTTATCAAAGACATAATTAATGCGCACAAATAATGTTGAATAGTTGTATTAACTATACATGTAAACAGAGTTTTATGGCAACTGCCTAGTATTACCTAATGGTGAAGATGTAACAAAAACATAAAAGTCAATTTAATGTATGCAACAGAGAATCTCTTATAACATGTTAGGTGTCTATTTATTAAATATCAAATTGATTTTAAAGGTCAAGTTAAAGCAGGGGTGCTCAAGCCCGGTCCTCAAGAGCTACTATCCTGCAACTTTTTGATGCACCCCATTTTTAACACACCTGAATCAAATTAGTGGCTCATTGAGCCTTTCGATTCAGGTGTGTTAGAGAAGAGATGCATTTAAAAGCTACAGGATGGTAGCTCTTGAGGACTGGACTTGAGCACCCCTGAGTTAAAGGATGTCCCACATCTTCATTCTTATTTTTTTCCCCCAGTATGTCACAAGCCAGAAAAAGGACAACAGATAAGGGCACCCCTCTATTAAATCTGTTATTTGTATTCAATGTGTTTTAGTCACCACAACCAACTCTGATTTCGTGGGTTTGCATTTTTGGATCCCTTCTTGCCATGTCAGTATATTCCCATGACAGGGTGCTGCCGTTAAAATGCTAGTTTGAATTGAGCTCAAATCAGGATCAGACAGATAACTTTGCACATATATGGAATAAATTCACCACAACTTTGATTCAAAATATAAAAATCTATAAATAAAAGTAATTCAAGACAAAGACATTTTAGTTAAAAACTCTTGACTATAGTGAAACCCAATTTAACTAAGCTGCTAGCTATTTACACATGAAAGGAGGAATGAATAATGGTTAAAAACCATAATCAATACTAGAAAAGCATTCAGCAAAGGTCTGACGGCTACGCAGAGGCAGAGAAATAAAACTCGCATATGATCTGCATCATTACCAAATTGAAATTAATTGTTCCCTGACATGAGGCACACCTCTGGTTTAAAAAATAAAAATAAAAAATCCACAAAGTCTGTTCATATGTTTTCAATTGATCCTGCAAACAAACCAACATTCCCCTTTCTTTGTCTTCAGTAAAGTACCCTCGGACTTTTTGAGTCCAATACTGAGGCTGTCAATAGTCAAAGCTGCCACCCTCTGGTTTATTTGGGAACTGTTAGACAATCTTTAAAAAAAAATCCTGAATCCAGATTATTACCTGGATATATACCATAACCCCACAATACTAAGACCAGAGAGTATCAATTCCAAGACGGACCAAGTCAACACCAAGACTAGTTCAGCTCTATATGTAAAAAAAACATGTAATGTATAGAGTGTATTTCTTTAAAGTTAAGTCTAGTTTAAAGTCATCTTCATTGAAAAGGCGCTGATGTAATATATATATATATATATATATATATATATATATATATATATATATATATATATATATATATATATATATATATATATATATATATATATATATACGGTATATATATATATATTTTTTTTTTTTTTGCGATTTTGCCTAAGTTGTAGATCCTAAGCACAGTTAACATAAATATCAGATTTTAATACTTCAGCTACTGGGACAGTAACACAGAGACATTATAGGTTGTTGTTTTTTTTTCGAACTCATTATGAAGGTTTTCATCAACCGGCAAATATTTGTAGTAATTGCATAACCTTTTTTTCTACTGGACCATCTCCAAGGACCAACCCAAAACACCACCCCCAATCCCCCCCAACAGCACCAGCAACAGCTCCCTGATTCTATTTAGATTGATCTATTTTTCATAAAACTCCTATATATTTTGGTGAGCAATTACAGAGGAATAAGGCTTTGTAAATCCTTTACATTTGCTGTCCTGCTTCATTAATCTTCTTATTATTTTATTATACACCTATTTTTTTAAGTTAATATGTTGGGATTCATCTTTCCAGAGAAATAATTTCTTTCTAGAAAAAATGCCGATGTTCATAGGCTTTATGAACAGGCTTTAAGCGCATCAAGACTTAAAGTCGTAATATGATGGAGCAGGACAGGCTTTCATTATTAGTGCTTATTACTACTGCAAAGGAGAGACTTGTGAAATTAAAGAATATGCCAAACAAAAAAGACGTCTTCTACAACAAAGTTATAGTGTGAAGTTCAGTTAGTGCTCTTCTCTTAGGGAGCTTCTGTGAATCCTGTTAAAAGAAAACAGGGGAATTTATGTCTCTGGAAATAAATTGGTGGTGACTGTTTAATTGTAATTGTGCGTAATATAATCTGCTGATATCAAAAAAAGGGCTACGTTTTTAACAGTGGTATTTGAGTTTTGCAGGTTTATTATTAAGTTTACATAATTGTTGACATATTTATGCAATTAAATCTCTGGCAGATCCTGCCTATACTAGCCATGGACCTTACTGAATGTTAATAGTTGTTGTATAATCAATGGTGATGTTCGGATAAGTCATGAAGAATGTGTAACTTTTCCCTTCAATTAACATGATAACATATTTGGTCAGTCAGTCGGACATGAGCCGCACAGCGCAGGCGCGGAGAATGTGGAATCTGAGGGTGTCAGGGTTCTGCCCTCTGTTTAAGTTTATTTTTAGTTTCTTTCAGTTGTTTTCTGTCAGTTTGTTGTTTCTGGAGTTACTCTCTGTTGCCCCTTGTTCCTGTTCCTTTCTCATTGGCTCCCTTCTAGTTAGTTCTATTCACACCTGCTCCATATCAGCTCATTAGCCCATTCTTTGTTCTGTTTCCCACATATATACACCACCTATGCAGTTCCTGTTGGCTGGTTTCTTGTTGTTTAATTGCTTCATCATCTAATTGTCCCCATGTGTGTTCACCCTGAAATTTATTGGATTTTTTTTGGTTCTCAGTATTTTGTATTTTTGCCTCTGTTGCCCAGGGATGTTTTATTAAATCAGCAAAACTCATCTCTGCCTCCTCATCTCTGCTTTTGGGTCCTCAAAACCTCCACTCAACCGTGACATGGGGTAAGTCAAGCTTTTCTCCTTTCAAACCTAAAGGGGAACTAGTCAGTGAACTGTTTCACCTCTGTTTACTTCCTGGTTTGTTAGCCATCCATATGAAAATTCTCAGGGTTTCCAAAACAGGGGGCTACATCTTTGTCCCTCTCGACTTTGCAACGTGCATGCATCTAAAAAGGAGGACAGGGGTGCTATGTATTTTGTTTGTTTTTGAAACGATGGGTGTCATTCAATATTAATACTTCTTATATATTTTTTTGTGTGAAATTTGTCATTGGAAAATGTGCCAATCTCTTGACTTGAGTCCAGTTTTTCTATATATTCATTTTATTATTTATTTCAAACATATATGAATCTGAACAAGTTTCAAAAATATCTGCTGATCATTAAAAAACAAACAAAAAGAAAAACAGCATAATATACTAAAAGTGTCATCAAACAAAATTAATGAGGAAGCCAAAGAGTAAATGAGAAATACAATCAAAATCTTGTTTCCTGAGGCACATCTGGTTAGGGATTATGTTGGGCCCCTTTCTAAATAGAACTAAAGAAATCATAAAATAAATCACAGAATCATTAGGCAGTAGTTATCTAGAAAAATATTAGCTCTTTAAATCACTGTGATATCTTATTGTCTTGCTAACATTTCATAAAATTTTCTGCATCTTAATATTTATTTATTTTTAGCCACAATATTTTTTTAAATTAAAATTTGATATGTTTTTTAAAGAGGAATGCTGATACTATAATAGTTTTACCAATGCAAAAAAATAACAGTTCAAGTTATAGAAGTAATAGCTGGATTCAGATGTTATTAGCTTAAATTATTTACAAGCATTCTCTGGTGTCCCCTTTCCACTTTTTTTCTGGTTCACCTGCATTACTACTCATCTGTTGGACACCAGTCCCTTTCATAAAGCCTCTACACGTAGTTTTTGCCTGGAGCTGAAGCACTGCTGCTGTAGTACTTGGCGGTTCCTCCTGAGCTGCTGGACTTGGGTCTGCTGAAGCAGCAGAGCAGACCTCCAGCCAGCATCATCAGAACCCCTGCTGCCCAGCCGATATAGATGCACGCTCCAAGCTCTTTCTTCTGAGAATTCTGCACCAAGGGGTTTTTAAAGTCACTAATAGTCATATGAGCCGACCAGCTGACTGGGATGATCACCAGGAGGCCACCCAGCAGTAGGCCAACCCCGGCCACCAGGCAGATTTTGGGCTTGGCGTCTTCGTTCTGCACACATGTGGTGAAGTCAGAACCGCAGAACAGGATGAGGAGGCTGAGTCCACCGAGCATGCAGGCGATGATGACCATGGCTCGGGCAGCCTGCAGATCAGATGGTAACTCCAGCATGGACTCATACACTTTGCACTGCTGCTGTCCGGTGCTCTGGGTCACACATTGCATCCACAGACCCTCCTGTGTCTCCTATTTAGCCAAAGACACAGAAACAGATATTTACAAAAGGATATATTGTTTTTTTTTCTCAGGTAAAATGAGACATAATGACAATCTAAATCATGGGGTTGCAAGTCACAACACGATCCTGAGTGTTAAATACCGAGGTTTGTGTGGTTGAAATATATTGTCATGAGGAAAGAACATTATGTGCTCGAGCAGGCCAATGGAGGTTGGCCCCCAGTGTACAGCTACAAAAGTTTAAATTGACATAGAGACAAATTTTGTGGAAAAAGTGTTTAAGAGCAATGAGGTCCATAAATTTCATCCAGTAAAATTCCAGTTAACCAATAATGAGAGATTTGTGGAAGGATAGCCATTACATTTTGCCTTTAGTTTAGTATGAGAAGACATACACAATTATTCCCAAAAACCTAAAACAGGAAAGGTTTATCTCTAAATCAGATTTTTAAATAAAAAAATGAAAAGGTCTATAAACAACATTTATTTCTTTGCAATTAAAAAGCTGGAGAATATACTTCCTCACAAAACATATATAAATGTTGTAGGAAATTACCTATAACATTAGACTAAGTACAAGATTTCCTAACCCTACAATAATACTAAATAATAATATTTGGTTACCTGCGCAACAATAATATTTTGCCCTATGAAGGCGGACACTTTCCAGAGAGGAAGGGCACAAGAGACGATGGCTCCAATCAGGCCAATGATCCCGAGGCCCACACATACCATCTGAACTGGTGATGATCCCATTCTACAATAAAAAAAAAACATTAAAGCAAGTTGAATGAATAATACAAATATATTTGCTTTTCTGGAACGTTTTCTTCATATTTTAATCAAGGTATTTAAAATTTCTGGCATCTTTGAAGTAGACTTTGCTGCTCTAAAGGTTTTACAGAAAAAAAAAATCAAAATCTTTTTTTTCTCTGTGTTACAGTTAATCTATGTGTTTTCAAAGCACAGTGGACACACTCCCTCAGACAAACACTGATTAAACTGTGCGTGTCTCTACAGAAACTGTGGCTTCAGGCCACATTTTCAAATCAACCTCATGCCCAGACAGGCCTGAGATCTCCAACACCTCCACCCAGGAATGGCTCAACCGCACCCTCACAGCATCCATTATGAGACGCTTCATTAAAGTAACTTTATATATTCAGTTTGAGCAATGCTACACCTGTTATAGCTGAAATTATTCACATCTGGTAAACTAATACTTTTACATCTGGAGAGTTCAGAAAAAGTTGCTGAATAAAATATTTCAGTGTTAACATTTTAAGATTTGCTTAATTCTTCAGCTTCTTGTATGTAAGCAAACATAAAAAAATAGGTGACCTCAACTAGGAGGTATTCAGATTTCAATAGGAATTATTTTAATTAATTAAAAAAGATATTAGTTTAGCTTTTGCACATTTGAAAAAAAAATTCCCTAACCTGGATTATGAACTTCCAGAGCAAAAAGACGAAAGAAAAATACTAGTTTTTGTTTTATTTAATACAAATTATTTAAAAAACAACTATTTCCTTAAAGAATTAACCCAACTGTTTCCTCAATCAATTAATATTGAATAAAATATTTACTTACTTATTTTCCTCTTTCTTTAAAAGCCTTTAGATGGAGTCTTGAGATTCTTCCTTGTGTTTTAAGCTGTTTTCTGATGGACAAGAGTCGAGCAGCTGCTCTATAAGAAAATGCTGGTTACTTATAGAGGAATGTCAGGTGTGGGTGGGGCTTAACTTCAAACATATAAACATAGGAGGAGATGAGAAGTTGGGACAAGTGCAGACATGAAGATGTACCCATAGGTCTCTCTATGTCCCTGTTCTTGGTGGTGGAGTGAAAGCTCAAAAGTTTCCAGGATTCTAATAACAAATAGCATTAATTCACCTAAAACTCACTAGTATGACACAGATGATGCTGTGTGAGTTATTAGTTGCATCCATAATTACTTTGAAGAGACAGATTGTGATTCATCTGGAAGACTTCCAGTTTTTCCCATAATAATAAGTCAACAAAAACAAATCCAACACAGTTTCCATAGCTATCCCAGATCCCTCCTCTTGCATCCACACCCGTTTGTGTCGAAACCAGTGACGAATGTTGGGATTCGAACTCTCGAAGCAGAGACGCTTAGGTCTTGACTCATCAAATAGGTTTCATGGATCACGAGAAAGAGATGAGTTAAGAAATAATAAGGAACGTCAGCTGTAAAAATAGACCTGTTAGTAGATGTGGTTAGTCTTATATAAAATCAATTACAAAATCAAAAAAAATCAACGATCTAACAGCATTGAAAAAGCACAATGGGGTGCAAAAAAATAGGAAGAAATATTTTTAATGTATGTGGCCAATGAGTGTCTCCTCTTTACAGATAAGATTCATCTCCATTAAGTATTTTTAACTTCAAAATAATAGTTCAGACACTCATTCTCACTTTGATTTCCTGATTTCAAAAAAAGTCTGAGTGAATATAAAAAGCATTTCTTATTTATGATTTAATTTATTGGGGGAAATATTAAGTAAATGTATAATAGGAAGTGTTGTGGCAAACTTAAGTGATAGCCACATAGAGCAGCTTAACTTCAGTTTGACATGTCCTCAAGTTGTAGTAAAAATATGAACAAATGAAATGTCCAGACTTAAATGGCAACTTAATGGTGTGTTTAATGAGGTCTAGAATGAAGAAGATTTCAGGGAATCCACAGATAATAATAAAAAAAAGATTTAGAAAAACGATTTAGAAAAAAAAAAATTTTTTTAGCAGAGCAAAGACTTAAGTTTCCAGACAAAAGTCTATTTTTTAAGAGAGATTTTTTTCCCACTCTGATTGTAAAAATATATATATATATTTTTTAGAGCTTTTTTCCCTTGGAAATCATATTTCAAATGTCAAAATATCTTTTATTTATTGTATGACAAAATATTTTCTCTCAATGTTTTTTCTTTAGTCTTAAACAACAGCAATCTTTGCTATCAGTGTGAAAATTTGTTCTCTTATTTGTTTTCTCACATTTTAATGTCAGTGTTTTTTCCTCTCGCGCTACTCCCAAGTCCCGCCTATCGGTGTAACATCATCGGATCTGTCACTTTGTCGTCACTATTCACTGTGTATATAGCTACGTGGAGGACGAGAGACACACAGTAGCACTTGGTGAATTTTAACTGGCAGCTACTTCAATATACGTTTAAGTAAAATTTAGGAGACGGGTTGGTTAAAAAGATTAGAGATGCCACAAATTCACTGAGATACACAACATTCAATAAAATATAACCAATTTTACCAGAAAGTTTACAAGAAAACAAATATGCTATACTATTAAATTCCACATATGATGGATATCTTTTTGTCTTTTGTAACTCAGCAAGACTCAGAAATAGCTGTGGAAGTCAACCCAGAGGCAGCCAAACTCACAGGACATAGACTTAAAATTAAAATATAAGTGAAAATATAAGTATAAATAAAAGTGAAAAAATTATTTCTGATATATATCTTTCAATATATAGACTTTGGCTGTCAACGATATGTAGGACAAATTTCTAAGTTTGATTTTGCTGCTTGTGAAATAGGATAATCACTGATGCACCTGAAAGGGAAACTATCCATCAATCCATCCATATTTTTCTGGATGGCAGGATGGAACTGAAATTGTACATTCTAGGGTTATATCGATTTTGGCATTTTATTTATACATCAATGTTTTTAGGGCCCTTTATAAATAATGCACTTAAAGGCATCTGTCTAAATATCTATAAATATCAGTGTATTATGGTACTCTTGCTCTTAACAATAGGAAAGCATTAAATAAATATGCTATTTTTTTTTTTTTTAAATACATGAATACATTAATTTAATTTTGAACCTAATGTAAGTGTTCAGGTGGAGTAACTGTACAGTAGGTCCATCAGCCCCCACCTGAGTATCCCCACCAACTTTCATCACAGTTACACCATCGTCTCCAATATATTCATTTTACTTTCAGACTTATTTTCCTCTTTCACATGGCTTTTTCAGTAGTTTGATAAAAATACAAAAATAAATCCAGTATATATCAACAATGATACAATTTTAAATAGATTTTTTTTTCTTTAAAATTTCTACTACTCCTGCTATAGAATTGTTGAGCAATTCAGTTTTACAGTGTGATATGTTTACTGCTCACAAAAAAATAGACATTTCTGCTATTATTGAAAACTTCACAGTAGACTTTCAAGCAATCTGCAAGCAACATAATACTTTACAAACGTTTGTAAAAAAAACTGAAAAAAACACACAAAACAAGTGGACACAGGGGGAAATTCCCCTGCATTTTTTTACTGTCCAAAAACAATGTTATGCTACGGTACACAGACACTTGTCGAGCACTAGGGCGAAGCGACCGCCGCCCAAGCTGAGACATCCTTTTGGGCGCTGATGTAATTTGGTGGCGCCATCTTGAGGCGGTCGACAGATGACAGCTCTGCTCATTGTAATGTGGTGAGCAGACACAGAATCAATTGTAATCAACTTTAACTCGCTGAATAATGAAGAAATATTCACGTTTTTTGTCTGTTTTTTTTTTCTTTTTGCTAAAACAAAAAAATAGTTTAGTGCATTTTAAATATTTTGTACCGGGGTTAAGAGTTATTTAATATTCAGATGGAATGTATGTATGTTGCACATCACAGCCACTCATACATTGATATAATTTTTTTATTACTATATACACAAACACATTTCTACAAGTATACACAAAAATGTACACATACCGTATTTCTTATTCTCTCTATACACACACACACACACCTAGTCGTTCTGCAGTCATAGTGAGGACAATGTGTTGACTCCCATTGACTTCCATTGATTTTCAGTGTTTTTCAACCCTTTCTATGCCCTAGTCCTAATCCAAACCATTAGCAAAATAACATGTGAGGACCGTCAAAATGTCCTCACTTTGCAACAACTGGTCCTCAAATTGAAGGTGAAATTAGAGAATGGTCCTCACTCTGAGGGCTCGACAGGTACACACACACATAATAACAAACAAACAAAATATATATGTATATATATATATACCGTATATATATAAATTACATCAGCGCCTTTTCAATGAAGATAACTTTAAACTAGACTTAACTTTAAAGAATACACTCAATACATTGCTAATGTGCTAAATGACTATTCTAGCTGTCTGGTTTTTGGTGCAATATCTACATAGGTGTATAGAAGCCCATTTCCAGCAACTATCACTCCAGTGTTCTAATGGTACAATGTGTTTGCTCATTGGGTCAGAAGGCTACTTGATGATTAAAAAAACCCTTGTGCAATCATGTTCACACATCTGAAAACAGTTTAGCTTGTTACAGAAGCTACAAAACTGACCTTCCTTTGAACAGATTGAGTTTCTGGAGCATCACATTTGTGGGGTCAATTAAGCGCTCAAAATTGCCAGAAAAAGAGAACTTTCATCTGAAACTCGACGGTCTATTCTTGTTCTTAGAAATGAAGGCTATTCTATGCGAGAAATTGCTAAGAAATTGAAGATTTTCTACAATGGTGTGTACTACTCCCTTCAGAGGACAGCACAAACAGGCTCTAACCAGAGTAGAAAAAGAAGTGGGAGGCCGAGTTGCACAACTGAGCAAGAAGATAAATACATTAGAGTCTCTAGTTTGAGAAACAGACACCTCACAGGTCCCTAACTGGCATCTTCATGAAATAGTACCCGCAGTAGCCTGTTTGTATAAATAAGTACAAATTATATAGACTATTCAGTAGTTGACTTGGATTATTGCACTTGTACTGCAGAGATTTACTGTCCTTATAAATAAGTAAAAAATTACACATACTACACAGTAGTTGGCATTTGTTATTGCAAAGAAGAATATTGCATGAGTGACAATAGGTAATGTTTTGCATATGATGTCCAAGGAGGGGAGTGCTGACCCTTATTCCTCTTCCTATCGCCTCCTCCTTCTCCCAAGTGAGGAGTTGTACAGCTTGATGGCTTGAGGAACAAAGGAGTTCAATAGTTTATTGGTCCTACATTTGGGGCGTAGCCATCTCCACTGTTCAGGCTCCTCTTAGTAGTGTAGTGAAGACAGTGTGTAGAGGCTGGCTGGCCTCTTTAATTGTAAACAAAGGCTACTGTACCAAATATTATCTCAGGTGTTTAAATACTTATTTGCAGCTGCACCATACAAATAAATAGCAATAATAAATTCAAATAATAAAATAATAAAAATCTTACATTGTGAGTTTTTTTTTTTTTTTAGTGGACATGCACCTACGATGACAATTTCAGAACTTGCAAAATAGCAGGGTGTTCAAATACTTATTTCCCTCAGTGTACATATAAGAGTAGATCCCTCACTGAGTGTCACGGCGCAGAAAGTATGGGCGCCATCTTTGGGAGGTCGATCTGCTACCCTAACCTGCTGGTTTGAGCAGGTCTATCTATCTATCTATCTATCTATCTATCTATCTATCTATCTATCTATCTATCTATCTATCTATCTATCTATCTATCTGTCTGTCTGTCTGTCTGTCTGTCTGTCTGTCTGTCTGTCTGTCTGTCTGTCTGTCTGTCTGTCTGTCTGTCTGTCTGTCTGTCTGTCTGTCTGTCTGTCTGTCTAAAATAATTTAAATTATTAGCGAGTTAAAGTTTATTAAAACTGAATCCGTGCCTGCTCACCTCATTACACTTAGCAGAGCTGCTGACCGCCCTAAGATGGCGCCACCAAATCTCGTCAGTGCCCATAGGTGAAAGCGGTCTATGCTGGATCTACTCTTATATGTATATATGTCTATAATGGAATCATAGATTCATATTACACCGCAATAAATACTTATTTTACAAAGAGTGGATGGAGAAAAATATTTGTATCTATTATACATTTAATGGATACTAATGGTTGCATGTTAAATTATGAACAATTTTGTGCAAAATATAAAAATTTCCCCTCCAAAAGCTGAATTTACAAGACTACTTAATGCCTTACCAAAACAATTTATTAATCAGATTAAAAATATAATAACATATTATCCAATGACCCCAGAACTACCCAATTAATGTATTAATGGAAAATCAATCACTGACCAAAAATTCAATGACCATGTAATTAGGAACTGTCTAAACAAAACTTTGTTCCCTGGGAAAATAAATTAAAATACCATTCTTTGCAAATATGAAAAAAATCAATTGAAACAGTGAGAACTCGTTATCTAGAACTCCCCATACAACCAAAGGCTAAAGAAGCACACATAAAAGTTTTAAATGCAATGTACCCCTCAAAAGAACTACTAAGAATTCGTTTTAATATTGATGACAATCAATACTCATTCTGTGAAAGTGATAGAAACAACTGGCCATGTCTTCTATGAATGCAATCAAACCAAAACATTTTGGAATTGCATTGAAACATGCATCAAATCAAAAATTGCACTTCCTGAATCTATTTAACTTAACTTTTGGAATATTATTGAAAAACAAAACAATAGAACTCCGTTGTAATCTAATTTTGTGTTTAGCAAAATTCTTTATTCATAAACAGAGTGTTGAGATCATCCCCAATCTTTAAAGTATTTTTATCTAAATTCAAATTATATTTGAAATCTCTTAAATGTATCGAATGATACGAATACCTGACTGAAATACTGATGGGTTTGCCCACCGATGTTCCCCAATCCTAACATGAATCCCCTTGTTGCCATGTTAATAATTATTTCAGTATTATCAGCCATTCCTTTTTTTTCTTCCCTTATCAATAATGCTTTGTACTTCCATTTTTAAAATCTGCCTCTACTATGCCTTCCACAGATTTGTAATGTTGCTATTGCTTTACTTGTTTGAACTTACATTGTTTAAATTAAGTTTTTTTTTTTTTTATGTGTACACTGAAAAAAAAATAATGCAACCGTTTTTGGCATTTACTTAATCATATTTAGTTACTTTAACACAGTTGTTTTATGTCCTACGCTGCTAACATGAAACAATTGTGTAAACGTAACTTAATATGCTTAAGTAAATGTCACTGTATGTCTATGGACAAAAAGTAGCAGAAATGAAATTCAAACCTATGATCGAGCGCAGCGAGGACCGGAAATCCGTCCCATAAATCGGGTCGATATTTGTCACGTGACCACCCATTCTTGAGCGCAATGTAGCGATCTATCTTGGCACAACATTTCATCTTTGGAAGGTCCCCGGAAGACTCGCTAGCCGATGATGTTGGGCTAAATCAAGTGAGTTTATTACTTTAAATTATATTACGAATCTTTTCAAGGGGTATATCTGAGTCAACCATGTCTATTATATTTGTATTTGTCAGAGAATCCTGCTGGATATTTATTATTAGAGTTTTATATTTGAAATGGTTACCTAGTCAAACTTCAAAAAAAGCTCAGTTAAGCTAACAGAGGAAATAGTTAGCCATAATGCCTTTTAATTTGTTAAATGCATTCATTTTAGTGTATTTTAATTAAATTATTCGCGTTCTAACCAGATATCATTGCTATTTACCGTTTTATTGTTTGCACTGGTTACCACCTTGCTAACAGTTACGGTTGTTTGTTTTTAGCTTTCAAGTAATGACCTCCAGTCATGGGATTTCGCACCAAAATAACACGATTTTCTTGAGACGTAAGCAATGTTTGCTGTAGTTTAAGGATTAATTTTCAATCCTAGATCTAATGGTGTTTGGAAAAAGTTTCAGATAAACAGTTGCAGAAAAGGAAGGCGTTCAGCCCTGAATGTCATTCCATCGGTCTGACAAACAAGCTGTTATATTGAAACTATACTCCTTAACCTGCTGTCACTGAATCACTGCTTCTAAAAAAATATGGTTCAGCTCAATAACATCCTGTCCCCTTAGTTTTGAAACCACAAGCTTATCTACGCCCTGAAAAACTTGCTGTCCAAATGTAGGTCTCCAGTTCACTCATTTTCTGATGCTAATTGGAGATCAAAGTAATACATTAAAGTTAAAACTGGCCCCTTTTTAACTCAAACAAAAAAGATTTTCTCAGTAGTCTGTCTTTTTTTTCTCCCCCTTATTGAAATCATCAAATCTTTTAATCTTAATATTATTCCAATAATGTGCAGGTATCCTTTTAATGGCAGATTCCTACTTTGGCTGACATTTACCAAAAAAAAAAAAAGCTGCAGAAGAGGAAGTCATTGAATGTGAATATAAAGGACAAACATGTGGGAACCATGATCAGGTGGTTTCTAAATGAATATTTAAACCATTAACTTCTTATTTGAAAGTTATCGGAATAGACTTGTAAAAGCGTGTGTCCTGGTTTTCTAACTGGCATGAAAAATAATTATTTATTTACTGCCAATTGTGATATTTGTGAAATACTCATCGTCTGTCTGACAGAATTTAGCAACTTGAGGAGATTCTTTATTTTGAGTTTACTTTATTGGTATTTACATTTAGCCTCAATATAATGGGGTCTTTTGAGCTCCTGCCAGATTACAATTTGAAACAACCTTTTAATTTAATTAATAACTTTCTGCAAACTTGTTTTAAGGTGGCCCAACTGTATATATGAATATGACTCAGCGTTTAAGGCTTAACAGAGCAGAAGATGAAATGTCAGAAATATCAGGGGAGGGTTAGAAGATGCTTGGCATATTTTCTTTGATTATTGGTTATAGGATAAATAATAAGAGATACCTCCATTTTTGGACATTTTTATGAACACTTAAAAGCTAATATTTTTACAGTATTATGTCGTTTTAATGCAGAACCAAAAAGGTAAATCATAAACAAGTGAAATAAATCATCTTGAGCCTCACTCTATCAGTTGTCCTGAAAAAAAGTGTTGGAATAATTTTGAATCAGATTATCTTTCAGCATTTACTTAATTTACACTAACTTTTATTTATTGAAAAGTAAAACTGGTCAACTCTGGTGCCTTCTGTTGCTTATATTCTGCTGCGTTAAAATGGCTGCTGTTAATGTTGCATTCAGGAGCTCCTGGTATCTAAACCTGACACTGTTGATATGCTGTTTGGGAAATGGGATGAGGAGAGAGACTTCAACTTTTCTTTTTTCCATTTGCTGCAGGGGAGGATTTCCAATCAGGCAGCAGCCATGCAGGGGGGACAGTACGAGGAGATGGGGGGCAGCCTGCCTGCCATTGCCTCTCTGAATGCCTCCTACTCCACGTCACTGACCCTCCCTTCCCCGTACCTCCTGGTTCCACCTGCCGAGCGTAAAGCTGTCTCTGATGTCCGGCGCACCTTCTGTCTCTTTGTGACGTTTGACCTCCTTTTCATCGTGCTTCTTTGGATTATAGAGCTAAATGTGAATATTCTTTTATTACCAAACTTGAAGCTCTTTTACTATAAATCCTCACTAACCATTCTGACTCTCCCTTGCTGTTCTTAAGGTCACTGGTTCTATTTTGGATAATCTAGAAGATCAGGTTGTCAGATATAACTTCAAGTCTTCCTTCTTTGACATAGCTGTAAGTGCCAAATGGGATTAGTTTTATGTTGTGATCTGGACTTTTTGTGTGTATGTTTGTGTGCAAGAATTAGAATGTACTATAGAGAAAATGTCTGAAGGGTTTAGCACTTGGTGACATGGTGTGGTTACCCTTCTATTCTTGTTCTCATCAGGTTCTTGCCTTGTTTCGCTTCCTCTGTCTACAAATTGGCTATGCAGCGTTTAAGCTGAAACACTGGTGGGTTGTCGCAGTAAGTAGGCTGAGACGCAGTGAAGAGTAAATGTATTTAAAGCAAAATCGCAATCCTCTCTATGCTGGACGGGAATAAGAGCTTGATTCTTTCCCTGCAGGTTTCAACTCTTGTGACCAGCGTCTTCCTTGTAGTGAAGGTCATCTTATCAGAAGTGAGTGCCTTCCTAATGCAGCCCTTTCTTCTGGTTATATGCAGCACGAGTTCATTAGCTTAAACCTCTTCAGCTTTTTCACTTCTGCTTTTCTGCAATAAAAGAGAAAAAAATCAACCGTCTATGTTCACATAGTTAGCTTGTTACAGCAGGATGCATCGGTTAAACATAATCTAAAATCTCATTAGATAACCAAGCCCTTTTCCCAAATACATTTATGAAGCATTATAATCCTCTTATCCTGAGTTACATGGATAGGAACCACCCTATAAGTGCATGATAAAAGTAACCATATACCTCTCCCTTTCTTTCCGTTTATGCACAGCTCCTATCAAAGAATGGCTTTGGCTACGTTTTAGCCATCGCCTCGTTCGTGGTGGCGTGGTTAGAGACCTGGTTTCTTGACTTTAAGGTTCTCACTCAGGAAGCCGAAGAAGAGCGAGGTGAGAAAAAAATCCCACATGTCTGCAAGCCTCTGCAGAAGTATTAATTTTCCTTTAACTGATTTCCTGTTCTGACCTCAGCTTATGCAGCAGCAGTGAACGCAGCCTGTGAAAGAGCTCCTATGATCTATCCCCGTCCTATTTCAGAAGGACAGTTCTACTCTCCACCTGAATCTGTCGCAGGTAAGTGTCTGAATATGTTTACCTTTCATATTCAGCCGTATGCTTGTTTACTTATTATATATATAAGTGCTGCAAGGGATGTGTTTTTCATGCCGACCTTTTGCCCGCAGGCTCCGACGAGGATTTGGATGAGGAGGGTCTCGGGCGCAGAGCCGTCACTTTTCAGGTTTCGGCATCAGCCGCTGTTAGCTGTTTGGTTTATTGAGCGTCGTCTTTTATTTAACGCCTCCATGTCTGCATCTGGCTGCAGGAGAAGGAGTACGTCAGACAGGGTCGAGAGGCCATGTCTGTGGTGGAGCAGATCCTCACCCAGGAGGAAAACTGGAAATTTGAAAAAAACAATGTAAGCTCATCCATTCAGTTCTACACTTAGGTTTTCAATCAGCAATTAAGGCTGTGCAAGGTTCCTTAGAAGCTGTTGTCCTATAAAAAAATTTAAAGGTTTAATTTGCAAACTGGTCTGATTTTTTTTTCCATTTATTATTTTTTTAAACCATAAAAAATTGACAATATCCAGATAAGTCATGAGAGGTTTTTAGTCACCTCATGCATGATGGGTATCTAGTACAGTAGTAAAGCTTGATCAAACCAGTTTGGTAGCTTTTTGAAAATGAAACAGAAACTTACTTCCCGTCTCTCAGCTATTCTGTCAGTGATTAAGTTCAATTGTTGGTGACATGGCTTGATTGTTGCACAAGATCCTGATACTCGGTTATATTTCATTTAATATTAATTTGCTGTTTTATTTTTTTATTTATTTATAAAAATGTTGAATTGTTGTTGTCATAAGAGAATTCTACCGATGAGCTTCCATAATTTCATTTATTTACCAGATTTTTAAAATTTTATATCTTATACGTTTGGCTTCAGGACATTGTTGTTTTCAGGACCTTGATGCTCTGTTGTCGAGAGTTCATTGTTGAGGGACTATACTGTTACGTGGAAAAGTTCTTGCCTCTAGCTCCCATGCATCGTTCCGCACACAAGCTATGAAGTGGCAAACCAACACAAATGTATTGTTACCACCTAAAGGGCTGTAATGAAAAAGTTTCTGTCTTACATAAAATTTAACAGGACAAAAACTTTTATTCCTCTACAATTTGGCAATTGCACTTTTTAAAACCTTAATTTTATCATAAATACAATGAATGTATATATATCCCTCATATATAAAGTATTACATTTTTACATATTCTAATCCTGAAAACAATTATCAAAATTATCACAACTTCTGCTATAGAAATAGAACTATTTTTATAATAATTTATATTTAGACTATCTTTTCTCTCTGATTTGTCATGACTGTCATATTGTTATTTCATCTCTTAAACCGTTTGTTTCAAACTTTATTTTAACATTTCATAAACTGTGCTGATGTCTGTTTTTAATGCAAGATAAACCAATCCAGACGCTTGTATCGATATCTTGAAGATTTTAATGCAGAACTTGCCGTAATTTACTGTAACTAGATACCACTGAGGTTACGACTTAACTTACTTATCACTCTGCTAAATCATAAGCCAACTTCAGTGTTGAGTTGTTTCAAAATCTGTAAATTTTCTATTTACCAGAACTAGGTGGATGTTTTACATTTGATTTAGAAGAAAGCCAAATAAACTAATGGCGAACACAATTAAAAAAGAAGAAGAAGAAGAAGAAGACAAATAGGGAAATATTATATCTACCGTAACTTTAACTAGGGTTGTCAAAAGTATCGATACTCAAAAAAGTATCGATACTGAAATGTTGTATCCGGATACAATAGTCATTTTCAAAAGTATCGAGTAACAGTCGCACCTAAACAGTCATTCATCTAAAGTGCAGAATAGAGGAAAATGCACTTTCTGAACACTGTGATTGAATAATTCTGTGCACTTTTCAGTTTCAGACTTTTTTTGTAACAGTTGCAGCTGCTGAGAATTATTTTTGTTAACCAGTTTGGCTAGTGTCATTGTTATGTGTGCAAAGAATAGCCAAGTAAGGAAAACTTTATTTTAGTTTTGTAGGTTTTTTATCAAGCTTGCTAAATACTGTGCACAGCAAACAACCTCAAAATGTTGTTCTTATTGTTTATTGTATTTATTTATTTATTGTATTTTAATTATTAATCAAAATATTTTTGTTGAAATTTTATCCTTGTGGTATCGAAAATGGTATCGAGTATCGAATATTTTCCTTAGTATCGGTATCGAGTTGAAAAGTTTAGTATCGTGACAACCCTAACTTTAACATAAGACATTTTTTGAAAACAAATGATAATTTTTTTTTTTTTTTTACTGACTGGACATTGTTTTTTGACAGGACATGGGAGATTCTGTCTACACTCTGGAGATTCCCTACCACGGAAAAACTTTTATTCTCAAGGTACAGTAAATATGAAACTTAGCTTTATGGAAGTTGTATCATGCTCCTTTGACATAAAAAAATCCCATTTTAATTCATGATGCAATATATATGTATTTATACAATTTGTTTTTCTCTGCATTGCGCCTCGTCTTTAGGACTTCTCAGATTGTCTGCCTTGTTTTCATTTGTTCAGGGCTTGATGCAGTGCCCTGCAGAGTTTGTCTATCAGGAGGTGATTCTCCAACCAGAAAAAATGGTTCAGTGGAATAAAACTGTTTCTGTCTGCCAGGTGAAATGACTCTTTAGCTGATCAAACATCCTCCAGGTTTTGTTTTCAGAAATAAAGCTTAATACTTTTCCATACCTTTTGCCTCAGATCCTCCAGAGGGTTGACGACAACACTCTGGTGACATACGACGTTTCTGCTGGTGCAGCGGGAGGAGTCGTGTCTGCCAGGTAGATCAAAGATCTGGCTTCATTTATTGTCTTCCTTTTTTTCTTTTACCAATAGTTGAAGTAAATTAACTTGAAGGTGTTTCTTTTAGGGACTTCGTTAATGTTCGTCGAGTCGAACGCAAACGAGACTGTTACATGTCTGCTGGCATGGCAACGAACCACGATGCCAAACCCCCATGTGGTCGCTATGTCAGGTCAGTCACTTTTTTTTCTTGTAGATTTAGTGTCAATACTTCAGTAAATCAGAGAATCATTTTATTCTTTTTGTGATTTTTTTTTTTTTTTTTTTTTTTTTAAACTTAATTTTAACTTTGTTTAAATCTTATATTTAAGGGGAGAAAATGGCCCTGGAGGATTTGTGGTGCTGAAGTCCAGCAGCAACCCGTCAGTCTGCACATTCATCTGGGTCCTAAACACAGATTTAAAGGTGAAGCAAATAAACACTGCAATTGGTTGTTTTTATTAATTTTTTATGACAAAGATATCTCTCCCTTCCACCCCATTGATGTTTTCCACTTTGGCTGCTTTTATAAATAAAACCATTTCATGGTTATGGAGCTAAATTGGGGTCAAATATTGTGTCTATAGAGAAAAACATTCAAACTTGAATAAAAGTTTGTTCAAAGGAAAATAACCTTAATTGGTCACTGTTTTTAAAGCATTATCAGTGTTCCCGCAGGTCCTTAAAAAGTCTTAAAAGGCATTGAATTCTTCAAAATAAAACCAAGGCCTTAATTGGTATTAAAATGTCTTAAATCAGTCTTTCATAGGTCTTAATTTTTAAAACATAAATGGGATTATTTTTATTGCGATTTATTTTTGTAATCTAAATAAAACGTTAAAATTGACAATTTTTTTTTATTTTTTATTAAAAAATAACGGCTCGCCATTATTGGTTCCGTCCCGATAGTGGAACCAATAAAAGCGTTGTTGCGGCCGGGATATTTGGGAGATGCACCATTTAGTTTTTGTATGGAAAATATGAGCAAGTTTAAATGTAACTAAAATTGACTATCCAGCCAAGAGTTTTCTCCATGGCTAAAACCAGGGGACATACATGGGGCTCAGTGGATTTTGTGCAGGAAGTCATTCAAGCTCGGAACGATGAGAATTAAGGCAGCGGAGTCGCACATGCGAAGCACGAAACACAAAGCGTCAAAATCGAGTTACTGAGAAACAGCCGGTATTTCTGGGTTTTGTTCCACCCTTGTCTCTGCAACGCTTCCACTTATCACCAAATCAAACATACTAAGAAAACGATACAAAGAAAAATGGCTGCAAAAAAGACTTAGCACTGGGTATGATGTGGCTTTAAAACTGATTTGTTTTGTTCCCTGCTAAAACAAAGTTTGTGAATTCAGTTAAATAATTGTTCAAATATATCTGTCATTTGTGTGTTTTTTAGCTTTCTTCCTGTATGGGAAGCTTTTCAAAATTTGAAACATTAGTGCAGTGGTTTATGTTATAATAAACCTTTGGGTTAAGTTGTCGCAAGCAGGTTTTTCTTGTGTTTCTTGTGAATTTGGTCTTAAATTTTTATTTCAGGTGGCATTTAAAAGTCTTAAAAAGTCTTGAATTTAACTTGCCTTAAGCTGTAGGAACCCTGATTATAATATTGATAATAGCAATAATAGACAGTCTGTCAGTCTGATGCGTTCACAACGAACACATTGTGGGCATCAAAGCGTCTGATTTACATGAAAATTCAATGTAAATGAGGCGTGGAAAGGATGAGCGGCGATTCAGAGCATCAGGAGTGGTGATTCCGAGCATTCTGGTGTCCGAGCATGGGAAGCTTGAGTTCGGAAAATTTAACTTTTGCCACGCTGGAGTGTCAACCAATCAGAAAATCTTTAAATAGACACTACATGAAAGCTTTTATTGTTTCAGCAGACATTTTACATATGAAAAATAAAACTAATATCAAAGAGTTTAACTCCAAAGGTAAAAAAAAGCCAGAAGAATGGTTTATTTGGAGGGAACAGAGAAGGAGCTCTAATCATTATTGCTGCACTAAATTTTTTTTCGTGATTTATGGTGAAATGGTTTTTAAATACCCAAATTAACTAAAAATGTTAAAAACTTTCGATCTTATATTCTAGTACTTGCAGTTTTTACCACAAAAACAAGCAGTGGCTGGCCGCGTACAGAGCTTTCAGCAGAGATTTCCAGCGCTGCCGGCCAGCGGTTTGCTGGAGGTCTGACGCTCCAAACAAGAACTGCGTATTTTAGTAGATCATAATTCTGATGAACTGACTCCACAGATAATGTTTTGAGGTGTTCTTTCCCACTTAAAAAGTGTTGAAACTCTTTTCCAACTCATCAAAGTAATTAAAGCCAGCTGCTCTATAGCTTGTAGCTACAGAACAGAGCGTCAAAACAACTTGACAATGGTTTGACCCACCACCCAAATATCGATGTTTAAGGATTTTTGACACCCAAAGCGTGTTTGTTGTAAACTTACTATTAGGTAGAATGATGGCAGATGCTCTATCCACATAAATATGTATCACCATGCATCTAATATTCAGCTGTTGTTTGTTTTAGGGCCGTCTGCCCCGCTACCTCATCCACCAGAGCCTTGCTGCCACCATGTTTGAGTTTATGTCCCATTTACGGCAACGGATTACTGACCTGCGAGCCTCCCACCACCACCATCATCACCATCATCACATCTGAAGCCTAAAGTAAGGCAACCTGGAAAACAGAACTACTGTTTTCTTCATCTGGAACCCCATTGGTAGCCTGTGAGGAGAAACCTGTGTAGCCTCTGAGCTGAAGGGATGGGAGACAAACTGCTATACATAAAGACTTGATCTCTGAGCACAGGAGATCATGTTTCAGACCTGACAGTGATTCGGACAGAACAGATGATAATCCTGACTTTTCTCCTCTTTATGTTGGACCTATAACTGTTGCTCAGATTCACTAGGAAATTAGACTTGTTGAAAGTTGTGTTGCAATGCTTTTTACTGACAAGGAAGACCTTCATGAGGATGGAGTTGATATGAAAAAAAAAAACGGTTGACAGAACAGAAGCAGCTGAGCCTAATCTGGCAGAAATTCTTCTGCTTTTTTCTTCTGCACCTTCTTTGTTTTCTCTTTCCATCTTCCTACCTAACACAACATATTCTCACCAAACTTTTTAAAGAATACTGTGATTTTGATGAAGGGGATGCGCTACTTCCTGCTCACTGCTAGAGGGAGACATAACCAATGTACATCTGGGACTAGACTCAGTCTTTTCCCACCGTGTAAGAATCTGTTGTATGATGTTTTTTTTGTGTGGTTTCTAGTCTGAACCCTTAAAACTGAACTCAGATCAAACTGATGGTTGTGCAGATGTTAAAAATAGATCAGTCTGTCCTCTTATTACAGCTCTCATGTGCCAATCACCTGATATTGCCTTTTTTGGGATGAAAAAAAATGAGCTGAAGTAATTACTTGAATTAAAGATAACTGTAGTGTAAAATTGATTTCCCTACTATCCTTCCCTCATGCCCATAAAATAGGGTTAGAACAAATATTCTGCTTTTATTTTTTGCATAGTAAACCAAACACAGCTTCAAACATTATCCCCTCCAGCTTAAACGTGGTCTGCATACTGGTGCTACTCTGATCCTTTAAAAACAATGATGGTTCAAGGTTAAATCTGTCCTGAAATGTGGGCAAAGATTGTGGTTTTGTTTTAAAAATGACTGAAATTATTCCTCCTAAAGGAATATTTTTGTATATTTGACTGTGAGGAGTTTTACTTGGATGTTTTTGGAAATTGTCATCAGTGTAGGAACAAAATAATGCACGAAGTCCAACATGTTTGGGTAATTAAATTAACCGAAAAAAACGTTATTTAGATTTTAAAGCTACAGACAGTTGGACTTTCAAGTGAAGAGAACGTCAACAGTTGTGCCTTTATTGCAGTAATAATAAATACCGGACTTATTGTTGCTTTATGTTCATATCGGGCTGTTTCTTCTCTGCTCCAGTGACGTATATTAAGAGCACGAGAAGCTGCTTGGACTGCTTATGTTTACTTCATTATTTTCAGAACAATTTGTAATTAATTTTAGTATCAAACATGTATATTCAAAGCCATCACTACGGACCAATTGTTTTTACTGAATTTTAAAAAGTGTCTTACATCTAATAAAACAGGGAGAACCTATCTTGTGGTTGTTTCATTTTGTTTTTCTTTATTAAACAGTAATTTAAATTTATTCTGGTTTGTAGAGAAGTGAGTCTTGTGAAATCCTGTTTTTACTTTTAGCAACAAACAAGAGATGTCCTGCACCCTGTGACCTTATTTGACAAACTTCAGACTGTAAACAATCAGTTCTTTTTCAAGATACGGTTTTGATTTTTTTTTTCCTCTCATTTCTAAAGAAAGCTCTTTTATATTTAACTATTTTTTCATATTTGCTGTTTTACTCCTTGTTGATCTCTCTATAGAGGTTTAATATTTAGATTTATCTCATTTTTACATCAAAAAATATCATGATGCCCTACCCTCTAAACATAATACCAGCCCCACAGCACCATAGGTTGGTTTCTACAGTGGGCAGATTGTTCTTTTCTACTGATTCATTGCTCTTGTTTTGAACCAGGCCATATTATGTTGGTGTTAACTAAAAGCTCAATTTTGACGTAACTTATATTTTCAGATAACCTTGCGTGTTTTCTGGAGCTGATCACAAACTCTCCGTTAGACTCCACTTGTATGTTAACTGTTCTTTGCATTTCCCTCCACCTCATTGCAAAGGTGAAGTCATTGATTAACCTTATTTTTCACTGATTCAGGTGTTATAAACATTTACATTTTTTTCTCTGGTTTTAGATTTTGGACAAAATCAGACTAAGAACTTTGAGTTTTTTGTTTTACATTTAAGTAACTTAATGATGTGCTGCTAACCTGTTCGGTGTATACCTGTTTCCTGTCCAGTTACAGCTGGAGATACAAAACAATCCTGCTGGGATTTATAGATCGGAATTTTCTTAAGTTGACTTTGAAGCCATCTTAATAATAATAATGCAGCAGTTTGAAGAAAAGTCTTTTAGCTGATATAACCCCCAATTGCAAAATTGATAAGTGATGCTTTATGGTTTGGAGAGATTTTTTTAAAATATCTTTTTAGAATAGAATTGTACTAGTTTAGTCCAAAATAACAAAACAGAAATACTTCATACTCAAAGATCTCTTATAAACTCTTTGCATTTCTGCCCCCAATCTTTCAGTACATTCAGTATATTTACTGAAAAAAAGCATCACTACAGCCTCACTTTGAATTAATGCGTTAATATGACTGTTAACATGTTGCATCTGATGCTCTTCCTCAGCTCAAAGTGCTTTTGGTAAAAAAAAAAGAAAGAAATTAAGGCAATGATAAGCTACCATTTATAACTAATTTATTTACACTCTACAGAGCTGCATTACAAGATAAACCTTGAATCCACAGCACCGGTATAGATGTTATAATACTTGTGCAATTAGTCTAACTGCTGTGGAGAAACTGTGTTGTCCTCAGGCCAAAGCATAATTCACAGGACAGGACACGAAGCTGCTCACATGATTGTGCTGTGACTGTCTTCTGAGGTTATGGGTGTGTGAATTTTTTTCTTATCGATGAGAGCAAAAGCCTCTTTGGTACTCATATTGTCTTTTATGTGAGGCTGAGAAGAAGCACCAGTCATCGGGATGCCATCTCCCTGAGCTCTTCCAGGCAGACGTCTGATTCAGTGTGGAGCCGTTACCAGATTTTGGAAAATGGGAGGCTGAAAATTGGGGTGATTATTTTCAATCTCTTATTTGTTTTGTCTGTCTTACATCTAAAAGACAACTCAGTTTTGTAGGCTTCACTAAATTGGACCACATTATTGTCATAGCTTCTGGGTTTTGCACTAAGCTGAGCCTTTTGTTTTGAGATATTATTAGTGAACAAGATTATCTTAGTAACACAAAATCTCTTCAGAGCATCCGCGGGCGACACTGAGCTGCAGAAGTGCAAATAGAAATTGCTTCAAGAAGCAAACAAGGTTCAACATCTTTCAGCAAAGGTCAAATAAAACTTCAATCTGCACTTTGTGACGTTGTGCAGACCTGCTACCAGATGACTCTCTCTCCCTTTTAGATGGGTGCTGCTTTTAAAAGGTTCTGTATGCAGTTCTGCTGCTGCTGCTGTGCTGAGGAGGATGAGGATGATGAGGAAAAGCAACCTCTTGTAACGTAAGATGGTGAAAAAAAGAATGATTACTCTCTACCACTGCAGATCTTAACCAACTGAGTAACTAAAAGAAACCATAAAATGTTTCCTAAATTCAGTGAATGAGTTGTGTTGTGTATCCACAACATCAGTCCAGATCCGCTGGATTATTTCACGCGGGAAGTCCAGAAGCGACGAGATGAGGAGACAAACCTGTGGAGTGAACCTGGAGATCCCAGCCACTCGGAGAGAGATGATGACCGGACGCTTTACACCCTGCTTCAGGCCAGGAATAAGACCCGCATCGGATCAACAGTATGTAGAGGACGAGAAAAAAGAAAAACAACAGACTTTTTTATGCAATATATCATGTTTTATAAGTAAAATAACATACAGTGCTGTAAACATGTTTTCCTGCTTACAGATCTCTGCTGTTTCTGCATTTTTTTTTTCATACTTGAATTGAGAAGATCATCAAACACAATTTCATGTCAGAGAATGATGACCTGAGTAAATATAGAGAACACTTCTGAAATTATAATTTCCTCACTAAAAGAAATAATCTATACAAACTATCAAAAAGGTAAACAATGCCCTTTTCAAATAATCATCCACCCCTAAAGAAAAACAAACAAAAAAAGAACAGCTTCCAAAAAGCCCTGCAGGCCTCACATGCCTCAGTTATGTGCTACTATTTTAGCTATAACAACGTTCCAAGGCCTGACTCACTGCTGACAGAAAATAGCATTAAGTTGTGGATACAGGTGCTGGTCATAAAATTAGAATATCATGAAAAAGTTGATTGATTTCAGTAATTCCATTTAAAAAGTGAAACTTGTATATTATATTCATACATTACATACAAACTCATATATTTCAGATGTTTATTTTGTTTAATTTTGATGATTACAAATGACAACAAATGAAAATCTCAATTTCATCATATCAGAAAATTAGAATATTGTGAAAAGGTTCAAAATTGATGGCCCCTGGTGCCACACTCTAATCAGCTAATTAACTCAAACCACCTGCAAAAGCCTTTAAATGGTCTTTCAGTCTAGTTCTATAGGCTACACAATCATGGGGAAGACTGCTGACTTGACAGTTGTCCAAAAGACGACCATCGACACCTTGCACAAGGAGGGCAAGACACAAAAGGTCATCGCTAAAGAGGCTGGCTGTTCACAGAGCTCAGTGTCCAAGCACATTAATAGAGAGGCGAAGGGAAGGAAAAGATGTGGTCGAAAAAAGTGTACAAGCAAGAGAGATAACCGCACCCTGGAGAGGATTGTGAAACAAAACCCATTCAAAAATGTGGGGGAGATTCACAAAGAGTGGACTGCAGCTGGAGTGAGTGCTTCAAGAACCACCACACACAGACGTATGAAAGACATGGGTTTCTGCTGTCGCATTCCTTGTGTCAAGCCACTCTTGAACCACAGACAGCGTCAGAAGCGTCTTGCCTGGGCTAAAGAGAAACAGGACTGGACTGCTGGTGAGTGGTCCAAAGTCATGTTCTCTGATGAAAGTAAATTTTGCATTTCCTTTGGAAATCAAGGTCCCAGAGTCTGGAGGAAAAGAAGAGAGGCACTTCATCCACGTTGCTTGAAGTCCAGTGTAAAGTTTCCACAGTCAGTGATGGTTTGGGGTGCCATGTCATCTGCTGGTGTTGGTCCATTGTGTTTTCTGAGGTCCAGGGTCAACGCAGCCACATACCAGGAAGTTTTAGAGCACTTCATGCTTCCTGCAGCTGACCAACTTTTTGGAGATGCAGATTTCATTTTCCAACAGGACTTGGCACCTGCACACAGTGCCAAAGCTACCAGTACCTGGTTGAAGGACCATGGTATCCCTGTTCTTAATT
Organism: Cyprinodon tularosa; assembly: GCF_016077235.1. Taxonomy (NCBI): domain Eukaryota; kingdom Metazoa; phylum Chordata; class Actinopteri; order Cyprinodontiformes; family Cyprinodontidae; genus Cyprinodon; species Cyprinodon tularosa. The sequence goes on along the minus strand of NW_024037838.1, from coordinate 803,807 downwards.
GGCCAGCAAACTCTCCTGACCTTAACCCCATAGAAAATCTATGGGGTATTGTGAAGAAGAAGATGCAATACACCAGACCCAACAATTCAGAAGAGCTAAAAGCCACTATTAGAGCAACCTGGGCTATCATAACACCTGAGCAGTGCCACAGACTGATCGACTCCATGCCACGCCGCATTGCTGCAGTAATACAGGCCAAAGGAGGCCCAACTAAATACTGAGTGCTGTACATGCTCATACTTTTCATGTTCATACTTTTCAGTTGGCCAACATTTCTATAAATCCTTTGTTTTTATTGGTCTTCAGTAATATTCTAATTTTCTGATATGATGAATTTGAGATTTTCATTTGTTGTCATTTGTAATCATCAAAATTAAACAAAATAAACATCTGAAATATATGAGTTTGTATGTTATGTATGAATATAATATACAAGTTTCACTTTTTAAATGGAATTACTGAAATCAATCTACTTTTTCATGATATTCTAATTTTATGACCAGCACCTGTAGATGAAACTCAGAAAGCAAAAAAAAAAAAAAAACAATATTTTTAAAAGTGTTAAACATACTATAAAGTAAGCCTCATCCTTACTGGCAGGCACGGTAGTGGCAGGATGATGGTCTGGAGCTGATTGGTTACTTCGGGATCTGTGTGAGTCCTGTTCTGTGGTAGATAACTCTATAAGTAAATGTCCAGTCCATTACTTGAATTACGCAGAAGAAAAATAACCCAAAGCCACATTTTATTTGTTCAGTATGATTTAAAAAGTGGCCTACACAACTTAAAAGACTGGGAAACAGCAACATTTGTTTTCAGCTACATAAAAAATACTTGATATATCACTTGAAAATCGTTTTTAAATTACTCAGATTGTCTTAACGTGACATTAACATCCATCCATCCATCCATCAGGGGGGGCGGTGCCTATCTCCATCAGTGCATGGCTACACCCTGGACAGGAAGCCAATCTGTTGCAGGGCAGACAACCATGCACACACACTCACTCACAACTAAGGACAATTTAGAGATGTCAATTAACCTAACAGTCAGATTTTTGGACTGTGGGAGGAGGCTGGAGCACCCAGAGAGAAACAACCCATGCAGGGGGAGAACATGCAAACTCCATAAAGGAAGACGGGGGAGGGAATTGAACCTGGAACCTTCTTACTGCAAAGCAACAGTACTACAAGCCATGTCACTATGCAGCTCCTGTGATCAACATTTGCTTCATAATCTGAAAATATTCCTGTGACAGAAAAATAAAAAGACAAAATCTGTACAGTGGCAAAATGTTTTTACAGTACTTTATATATTGTTTTTGACTAAGTGGATAAAAACAATGTTTTTCCTTCTTTCTGAAGGGCTATCGTCGTCTGAGTGTGGACATTGAAGCCATGAGAGATACACGCAGAGAAGTCAGAGACAAATGGCAAACTATCCTGGAAAACCTCGGTACAACTCGAACACATACACACAATCAGCGGAACAAAGCTGCTTTTGTTAAGGCTCTTCATATCATTGCTCCAGGTTTCATGGCTGAAGCAGACTCACTGCTGACAGTATCTGCTGGTGCCTCAGCTGACCGTATGCGTAACGCCCCTGCAGCACGCGCCATGCTGCACTCGTTGCACACTGAGACCTCAATCTTCAGTAGCAAGGAGCCACCACCGGAAAGATATCTCTTCATCCTGGTAAGGGAAGGCAAAAAGCTGGACTTTCATTTATGCACAACTAAATCAGGAGGGTTAATTCAACTCATTGTCTAAGTTTATATAATGGATTAAAATTACACTTTGAAAAGTAGTATATCTAAAGTCCTTCAGATGTATAATATAATGGTATTGTGCCATGACACAAATTAAGTGCACTTTTAATTCAAAATTGAGTCATTTCCTTTCACTGTTAAGTGTTGATTTTCTAGTATATATTGTGTTATTTTATGACACATTAAATAAATAAATATTTTTGCCTCTAAAACACACATTTGGCATCCCAAGGCCATCTGACCTGCAGGGAAGGCAAGGCCAAAGCTGTCAAACTGCAGATTACAAGAGAAATTTTCTTTTTTGCCAGTAAAGGGCCTGGTAAATGTATAATGTCTGAAACTTTATTGATAAGGATTTGGAGAACCAATTTCTGTGCAACGGACACATAGATGGAAAGTAAGGTGAAAAAGGGAGAGGGATAAGAATTAAGGCGGGAGAGAAAATATAGAGGCAGAAACAAGGGGGGAGAGAGGAGAGAAAAATCAAACAATAAACCACAAAACAAAATGCAGAAAATATACAGTAACTCATAGAATTTTGCATCCAAAATAAACATCAAACTAGACTCAAGAACAGCGAGTATCCCTTAGATACCCAGTCATCACATGTGCATGGAAAGCAAAACCTATGTCGATTACACAGTATTTTTATGGGATTTATATATTTGTTGCTTTGGCTCAGTATTTAGCTTAATGATGTATAAACATACAATTTTAAACTAATGTGAGGGGAGAAGGTTTGCACATCAATGCGTTGTGTTTATGTCCATCCGGAGTGACCATAGCTCAGTCCCATGGGTTAAAATCTGAATTGCTTGATTCATAACACTTTCTGAGCTTTTTTAATGCCACTGTTAAAACAACTCTAAAATCAACATATACTAACTTAAAATCATCAACACTGAAAATATAGCACTAAAGATTTTACTATCTGTCTGTTCAAGAGGGGTCTGATTGTTTATGTATGCATTATTATATATATATATTATATAGGTATAAAAAGTTAATTGCTTAAATTTAAAATAGCTTAATTCTTTTCATATAAATCCAGATTAGCTAATAGTAGTACAGTAGGCTAGGGCTAACGGCTCCTTTCTGACTGGCCGAGCTCAAAGTACGGTTCTACCATCTTAAAAGAGCTTCGATCTGAAAACTATTTTGTTAGTTTATGTATACTCTATTTGATATATACTATAACTCCTGTTATGTTTGTTTTGGGAGTTTATTTTGCAGCAGCTTGATGCTATTTTTTACAGGAAATGGAGATAGGAAGCTGTGATTCTCCTTTGTGAAACTGAGAATGGAAGAAAAAAAAAAAAGGTCTCTGCTCATTAAAATTTTGCAAAAAAAACCCCAACAAATTTTAAGGGTTAAACTGTCGGGCAATTAATTAGAACTGCATTATTGTTTCCTGCTTTGTGTTTAACACATGAAGGTCGCAACACCTCCAGCCTCTTTTTCCAACGTCAATATCCGGCAGCTTCTCTTTAACTACCACAAATGAAAGCAAAGGCTTCTAAAATACCTTTTGCATACACTGTATACAGTGTAGTCTTTAAGAGCGGAGATGTTTTAAGATTGGTAGAATCCATGTTATACGTATTTATTCTAAACCAGCCATCAAGTGCTTTATATTGCAGATAAGATTACTTCCTATTTCCTCAACTATGCATGTATCATGATAACATACTAGAAGATAACCAATGTTAACTTTGAGGTATAGATCACTAAAATAAGGGGATAACCTTTCACTGTCTTCATAACTGCAGGATCGCCTGCTGTACCTTGACATAGCTGAAGATTTCTTGGCCAAGGCAAAGCGGTTCTACCCTCCAAAGGAGGACTCTGATGAGGAGACACCCGGCCTGGCCATAAACCTGCCCCTACTGCTGGCCAGGGTGGAAGCCATGAAGGCACGTGGCAATGATGATGATGATGAAGAAGAAGATGAGGATGAGAGTGAGAACGATGATTAAAAACTGATCCAACAAAATCTGCAGGCTTGTAGTGATGACAGATGGTAGCCAGGGGGCAGTACTCATCAATCTTAAATGCCTGCAGGTGTCTGAGGCCTCAGCTGAAGTTTTCACACACAAACACACACATACACATACCCTAAGCAGTTAAATAATTTCTATTTTTCTTTCTTCCAAATTGACCTGGAAGTCTTACGGTTTACTGTCAGATTGTTCTTCTCCCAACCAATTACTTTAAATCTTCTTTATTGTTCATTTGCTGTGGACCTTTAGGATAGCTAAGATTTTTACAGATAAGCCCCTTTATCTGGTGTCCCGTGATTATCAGCACTTTAAGTCAACCACATGATTTGTACAACACTGACTAAATAGCCTAGCTATGTAATGTCACATTATTTATCAGATATACTTTTGTTGTTATCTGATCAACAGTTGTCCAAAGCTTACATTTGATTTCAGATTAACTTGGATATAGAAAACGCTAGCGTATTGTTTGTTGAGCTTTTTAATTGGTTCTGTGTTTTACTGAGGACTCTAGGGGATGTATGTCGGAGCCGTTTTTTTTTTCTTCAGGCATGCTAAGTGAAATGTTTAAAAAGTTGAATCAGTTGAGCAAGTCTTTGCTTGTTTATGATGAAATAAAAGTCTCTGCCTAAAGCCTTTTGTTTGTGCAGTCACATGTTGATGTCACTATAGACTTCAGTCATCAATAATGAAGTTAATTGTGCCGAGCGACAAAGTACTTAGCCAAAATGTTTACACGCCACATTTTCTAATTTTAAAACCTTAAACCAAAAACATTTAATTGGGATTTTATAGGTTAGATTAGTGGTCACCAACCTTCTTAAGACTGAGTCATAGGACGGGCTAGAATTATTTGTCAATCATTCTGGTGATATGTTTCCGTAAGGCCGTCCTAGGTGCTCGTCCCCATTTTCACTTAACCGTGGTGAGTCTGACATAGTGGAAAAATTGCAAATCTTGTTTTGGAAAATAAGCCTTTATGGGCGATCCAAACAGCAACTTTTAAACAGAGCGTGCATGAGGAGAAATGGGCTTGTGCACGCCCTTGCATGTGTTTAAAAGGCGTTCCCTCTCAGGATCAGGCACAGGGTTGTGCATGTGCCTTTCTCTTTTAAGTGGAGAGGGTGGGTCTTTCGAACATTCACGAAAATCCTCCACTATACCCTCAAATTCTCTTTAAATGATAAATTAAAGCTGCAGCATAAAATACCATTTCAAACTTACTCCATTGGTGAGTTGATATCTTTTAAGAAGATGCTGTGGGCACCCCATGTGGTCCTAGAGGGCCCTTAGTGCCCGCCTTCACCTCATCTACAACCCCTGGGTTAGACCAACTCAATGTGGTGCAGATTCTAAAACCCTTGTTCAGCCCCTTTTAACTTAATTATTTGCCTTTAGAGGTAAACAGAGTCCCTCGGTGTTTAATCTTAGCCCAGAGGTTTGATGCAGATCTATGGTAAACAGACATTGTCAATAAGACCAAGGATCACAGCTGACAGATCAGCGAAATGGAATTTCATTTAATTGTCAAGTTATAAAGGAGTACCTAAAGTTTTAAATGCCCCATAGAGCACTGCCCATTCAGGTAAAAAAAAAATAAAAAATACAATGTGACAATTCAAAGAAAATCCCAATAAAGAACAATGATTTTTTTTATTGCAGTGTGGAGAAAATAACAATTGATTAACTATTTTAAAATGAACTTTTATTTGAAGCTGGGTTGCTTATAGCCTAAAGTTACCCCAGCAGTTCTCTTCTGTTGGGCAGTTCTGTTCTGTCCTGATCCAGTACAGCCTGTTTGATGTGTGACCATCCCGCTGGGGCCCGACCGGGTCACAATCTGCATGGTGACGACTGTGTTTTTGGTGATCAGCTGCTTGTTGTTGTTACATAAGGGAGACACTCCAGTGAAAGCACATGTTTGAACACTGATAGAGCTGAGTTAGAGATATTGTGTTCAGGAATTAGAGGGTAACTTTCCACAGAGCTATCTCTCCAGTGGGCCAGCACTTTGTGTCAGGGTATCCAGTGTTGCAGGATGCTTCCTGTCTTCCCAAACTCGATCCTTGGTCAAAACTAAATTAAATGCATTTCTCACAATATTTTTCCAGGGCCAGAAGCTGTTCCTCACTCCCACTTTCTGTCTCTTTGTCGGTGACGGCTCATTTAAATGTCACTTCGCCAAAGCTGTGGCAGCGTTGTTACACAACACAAAGTTCTCCCTCGCTGAGCCCAGACTGCTGTGGCTGCAGGGGCGATGATGTTTGGGGAGGAGGGGGTTGATGGCTGTGACAGACTTTATTTTTTGCTCACCTTTACAGCAACACCGTGCCACTTGTTTCATTAACATAGGATGACTCATACAACGGCGGCAAAGGCCATCTTAACTCCTGCAGATTAAGCTTGTGGCTAGTCACAAAAATAAAAAGCACAAATTAACAGACTATCTTTCCCCTAATCCTTTGGCATTTTTAGCTTTTCCTCTTTAAGTTGACTCCCAAGCTTATCGGTCTCAAAGTTCTCCAGATAAACAATTCAAATGTAAAGTAAATAGTTATGCTTGCAAATGTTTGTATAATCAGTAATTCAGTGTTGTAAATAGCATTTAATCTAGCATTGGCATTTAATTTCACAGTTAAAGTAAAAGATGACAACTGTTACAAAGTACATTAAATAAGAACTAAAAATTTAATCGGAAAAAATTTATATCGAAATGTTCCCTCAGCTAAAAGGTCATAGCTACAACTTTTTCATCAAAAGGATTTATATATAAAAAATAAAAAAAAAGATCCATAGAAGCTCTGGAGTGTGCAGAACAAAGTTATGGGAAAAAAAATTGTTTCATACATTTTGATATATCTAAAATATACAATATTTACAAAGTACTCAAATATTCACTTCTTATGATGCCAATATTGACACGAAAGCATTCAACACCAAAAAGAATTGTGGGTTAAGGTCATGTGATTCAGATCCTACTTTCTCAATGAAAAAAGTGATAAACTGCTTCTTCAAAACAAAGAAAGTGAAGGTGAGCATCAGTTTAAGCCTTTAAACTCAAGAAGGCAAAGGGGCTAAGATGGCATGAGAAGGTTGCTGCTCAAAATTCAGCTGTGGAATTGCACCTCAAGAACAAAGGGTACACCTTTAATAACCAAATTGTTCACATTTTTGACAGAGAGGACAGATGGTTTGAAAGAGGGATTTAAAAAAGCCATCTTTGTTAACAGATAAAAGCCCTGACTGAACGGAAGGTGAGGATTTGTTATTTTAGCTTCCAAGCATAAAAAAGTTCTGTTCTGGAATTCATTTCATAGAGGTTATCCAAGCACACTCGTCACGATTTAGATGGTAAAAAAAACAAAAACCATACAAAACAAAATACCCCAACTATGATGGAGTGTTAGGGCCAGGCTAGAGATTAAAGTCGTAACATTAGGAAAATAAAGCCGTAACCTTAAGAGGATAAAGTTGTAATATTACGAAAATGAAGTTGTGATATTACGAGAATGAAGTCATCATATCAAAACCCTTTTCAGAAAGAAAGCTTCGATTTCCAACCAGCATATGATGGCTGACCAACGCCACCAAACAGCAACCTGAGTCCACTTTGACATACTGACCAATTTGGTGCTGGTGCTAAAAGCTTTCCCTATTTGTGAAACCAGAGCCAAAGTATAACTTCACATGATGCTCTCGACATTCCTCATTTTAGGGAAGATAGTGCTTCTTTTAGGAGTCGTCATAAAATACAACTTGTTTCTCGTAATTTTAGGACTTTATTCTCGTAATATCACGACTTTATTCTCGTAATGTTATGACTTTTCTTTTGTGAATTTTTTTTTCTGAACATTAAGACTTTATTCTCTTAATGTTACGACTTTATTCTCGTAATGTTACAACTTTATTCTCCTAATTTTATGACTTTCTTCGCATAATTTTACAACTTTATTCTCCTAATGGTACGACTATATTCTCGTGATTTTGCAACTGTATTCTCGTAATGTTAAGACTTTATTCTCGTAATGTTACAACTTTATTGTCGAAATAGAAGAAAAATAAAATCTCTTGCATGTCCCTAATAATCTGTTGTACCCAACAACCCAAGAGAAGTTGGGTTGTGTTTATATCTGACTTGTAATGGACCACCATGTTGCTTAAATACATCAGCACTCCAACTGCAGATTGCACTGGTGCGAGCCAACAAACCTGACAAAGACTTCTGAATAAACGTAGAAATGTCTTCAGAGAAAATTAGTAAAAGTCCAGCTGCCTCTGCCGTAAGCCTGTTTTGAAATTGCCATGAACCAGATGACTGAGAATTCACAAAGGCATTAGCAGACCTGGGCACTGGCTGGTAAACAGAAGGAGAGTGGACATGCACGATTGCCACTTACTATCAGGAGGAGGTAAACTTGTAGCTATTAGGCAAGGCTAGGCAAATGTATTTGTATAGCACAATTCAGTACAAAGACAATGCAAAGTGCTTTACATGATTAAAATACAGGAAGATAAAACAGAATCAAAGCAAGTAGGAAAAAATAAACAAAATACATAAAATAAAATAAAAAATGCAGAAAGAAAAAAGAATATTAAAAACGGTTGGACTAAAGAAAATATGTTTTAGTTGAACTGTTTAACTAGAACAGTGGAAGGAAATCCTAAACAAATGTGTGTTTAGTCTTGATTTAAAGTAACTCAGGCTTTCCGCACTTTTACAGTTTTCTGGAAGTTTGTTTCAGATAAGTGGAGCATAGGAACTAAATGCTGCTTCTCCATGTTTAGTTCTGGTTCTAGGTATGCAGAGCAGGCTGGAGCCAGAAGATAATATTAGCTGTATTTAGAAATCTACTCTCTAAACAAAAAGCAGTGCCAATTTACCTATTCCACATTTTGAGAGCTAATATATATGAAGATACTTTGCATTCGTTATCTATTCAAAGTATAATATAGAAACATGACAATTGACCCATAAAACAGATTTGTGATAGATTTGAGGCTTCTAAGGACAGATCTGTCATATCAATGAGACTGGTTGGATTTTGAATACCTAAAAAAAAAACAATTTTATCTGATGTTTTGTTTAGTGATAATGCAGTCCTTATCACTCCCCCACATTGATATTTCAAGAGGAGGACAATTGTCCTTTAAAGCGAAATATGCTGCTTATCTGCAAGATGACAAAGATCATTTTTGCAGTAACAATCAGAGTAAACACTGTAGTTTTGTGCTCATGTTCCCTTTTCCCTACCAGAACTTCTTCTAAGAATTGTAGACAATGGAGGACTGACTGACCGATATGCCTCATTACACCAGTCTTATGATATATGCATGAAACCGGTTTCTAAATAAAAAAAAGAACATTTCTATAATCTAGGGAAGAGGCATTAATGAATGAAGTTGGTTTAAACACTGAATTTATATGCTAGTAAAGCATAATAAAGCCTTCAAAATAAGGCTTTTTTTAATTCTTCATATAGGATATATTATATATACTATAATATTAATCATATCCTACCTTTAAAACAGGGTTTGTTTATCTGTGTTTGTTACTTGTTTTTATCCTTCCCTCTGGATATTTTTTAAAGTTAGTGACAAAGGATCTCGAGGGCCTGGGGCAATAAATCAGGGCTTGTGATTGAAGCAGCAGAGAAGAGGGGCAGGTTAAAGGGGGCTAAGGTCACACAGGTCATGTAGGGGCTCAGTAGCAGTTGCTGTGTGTAACCTTTCCAGTTCAGAGGGGACATATAGACGAAAACAGCCATGGTAGTTTTCCACAACACTCTGCTGTGCAAGCAAGAGATGTATATAGGTTAACGATTCCAACGGAAAGCTGAGATTGTTGTGACTTGACTCACAAAAACATGTAACATGATAAAAAAAAATACACTAATAAACAAAAGCACTATCAGTACTTTACAAGTTAGAGGATTGAAATTGCTCTCAGTTAATTTGCCATCAAACGATATCAGTGCTCATCAACAAGGCAGTTATATACTCAAAATCTTTTATAAATTACATGTACAAATGATAATATAATTATTATTATAATCAACTAGAATTTTCATTCATTTGTTTACCCATTTTTTAGTTTCAGGTCTTTACAAAAATAAGCCATTCTTAAGAAAGTCTCTCCCTCTTTTTACCCTGCTTCATCTTTTAATAATTGGCAATCACCAAGGCAACAAAATCCAAACCAATTTGGGTTTATGTAACATATAATTAGCCTCTTTTAATCAAATATAAGTCAATCCATGTTTGGGGGTTCCGTTGAACAAAAAATACAGAGAAGTGATTACTGCTAGACCTTAAACCACCTGTCTGACAACATGAAGAGGCATAGGGAATTCAGAAACCAAGATTTCATGCCTTGGTCAAAAGAAATGAGGCAGCAAATGATCTAATCTCAGACCTCTAGAAATTAGGAAAACATTTGAGAGCCATAATGCATCATTTAGAAAAAAAAAACACATGAAAAGATTCTGAGCCTTTAGAGGAGAAAACTACTGTAAATGTTCATCAAAGGCTCGTCCAGGAGGTCGCAGAGGAACCCAAGCTAAACAGGCCTCACTTTCCTTTGGTCACTGCCAATGATTCAGTAATTAAAAGAATTATGATGGCATAATGGTATCATAAGACAGGTTCAACATGAGAAAAACTGGTATATTTGTCTCCCCATAGGCTGATTTTCATCTTTCATACCTGCAGGATTTAACTAAGTCTTTATCAGAAAATCCTTAATAACATTTTCTAACCAGCAATGACTTAATTTTAGTTTCCAGTTGCTTTGGTTTTAAAATAGAAGAATAATCCTGGGGAGACCAGCAAGTCAAACTATGGATGGCTCAGAAGAAAACAAATGTTTAAAATTGGCCCAATCACAGTTTGGATTCTAATTTGATTGGGAAACTGCAACATGATCTTATGAAGGTTATGTAATGATTAAAACAAGGCTCTAAAACAAAGCAGTTTTTAAAGTAAACTGACTCTTGAACAATGCAGTATTTATATTGAAAGAGAAAAAAAATCCCTTGTTTTTGTTTCTTTTTTGTCTTATTTCGGTAAAATGCTTTTTTTTTATCTTTTGTTGTTATGACCTATTGAAGTGCTCATTAAAAATCTGCTCAAACTCTCATTTACCTGTTCTCCCATTTCCTCTTTTTTTAACCTTTTTATGAGTTACTCAGTAGATTCCTTTCACCTGTGTTTCCTCATTTGTTAAATCGTTCACACCTGTTTCGTTCCCTGTTTAAGCTTTCAGTTAGGTATTAGTGGTCATTGGCTCCTCATTTTGGCTACACTTCTCCATGCCTGGTTGTTTGTCTACCAGCCACCAGTACGTTAATTAAATTCTTCAATTCACCATGCTACTTCCAAGTGTATGTGTGCACTTTGGTCCAGTATACTGGTTTGTGACCATATAAGGTCTTTTTTTCTATAATGACTGTTATGTTCTATACAGTTTCTCACGCATGAGACCCACTGCAGATTTTATTGCATACCATCAACCTATGTAAAATAATTAAATGCAGCAGCACCATTTATTTAGGATATGCTGTTAAAAAGAAATGTGTCCAGCTATATTTCTGATTGATCATTTAGAGAGTACAAGATGATGCCAGTTTTTCAGGATAAACATCCTTTAAACTTGATAGTTAGACAACCTGCTCATTATCTTTGAGCTGTAACAAGGAGCCGTGTGAATGTCTTGCTAATGGTGTATACCATTTTAACAAGGAATTTACAATGTCACAATTTCAAATAAATAAAAAAACACCATGAATTCCTCTTAATGTCAGAGTTCCAGTTTTAAAAAAATGGATCCTGTGTGAAAACATAGTATAATACACTATATTGCCAAAAGTATTTGCTCACCCATCCAAATTATTGGAATCAGGTGTTCCAATCACTTCCATGGCCACAGGTGTATAAATTCAAGCACCTAGGCATGCAGACTGTTTTTACAAACATTTGTGAAAGAATGGGTCGCTCTCAGGAGCTCAGTGAATTCCAGCGTGGAACTGTGATAGGATGCCACCTGTGCAACAAATCCAGTCGTGAAATTTCCTCGCTCCTAAATATTCCACAGTCAACTGTCAGCTGTATTATAAGAAAATGGAAGTGTTTGGGAACGACAGCAACTCAGCCACGAAGTGGTAGGCCACGTAAACTGACGGAGCGGGGTCAGCGGATGCTGACGCGCATAGTGCGAAGAGGTCGCCAACTTTCTGCAGAGTCAATCACTACAGACCTCCCAACTTCATGTAGCTCAAGAACAGTGCGCAGAGAGCTTCATGGAATGGGTTTCCATGGGCGAGCAGCTGCATCCAAGCCATACATCACCAAGTGCAATGCAAAGCGTCGGATGCGGTGGTGTAAAGCACGCCGCCACTGGACTCTAGAGCAGTGGAGACGCGTTCTCTGGAGTGACGAATCGCGCTTCTCCATCTGGCAATCTGATGGACGGGTCTGGGTTTGGCGGTTGCCAGGAGAACGGTACTTGTCTGACTGCATTGTGCCAAGTGTAAAGTTTGGTGGAGGGGGGATTATGGTGTGGGGTTGTTTTTCAGGAGCTGGGCTTGGCCCCTTAGTTCCAGTGAAAGGAACTCTGAATGCTTCAGCATACCAAGACATTTTGGACAATTCCATGCTCCCAACTTTGTGGGAACAGTTTGGAGCTGGCCCCTTCCTCTTCCAACATGACTGTGCACCAGTGCACAAAGCAAGGTCCATAAAGACATGGATGACAGAGTCTGGTGTGGATGAACTTGACTGGCCTGCACAGAGTCCTGACCTCAACCCGATAGAACACCTTTGGGATGAATTAGAGCGGAGACTGAGAGCCAGGCCTTCTCGTCCAACATCAGTGTGCGACCTCACAAATGCGCTTCTGGAAGAATGGTCAAAAATTCCCATAAACACACTCCTAAACCTTGTGGACAGCCTTCCCAGAAGAGTTGAAGCTGTTCTAGCTGCAAAGGGTGGACCGACGTCATATTGAACCCTATGGATTAGGAACGGGATGTCACTTAAGCTCATATGTGAGTCAAGGCAGGTGAGCAAATACTTTTGGCAATATAGTGTAGTTTAAGTAAAATACTTTTTTACATTGGAGGACTTCATGAAATCTGCTGGACGCATAGTTCTGACCATAATCCAATAACAGACACATTCCTTTAAACTTTTAAAGCATACAATGAAAGCCACAAGACTTTTACTCAGCTTTTAAAGACATTTCGACACCTATCCAGGACGTAGCCATGACCCAATAACTGAGAATTCGCACAGACATGCAATTAAGGGAAATGCTATTGATTTGAATTGATTTTTTGTTAATACTGTAGGCTGCTTGTCTTCAGAACATTTAACTGCTTCACAGCTACCTCTGCTGGTAAGTCATTAACGCATCATTAAACCAGGAGTATGTATAAATTAGTAAGTAAAACCTAATTGAAAAAGAAAAGATAAAACGGGTTTCATCTATTTCACATGAGCAAATGTTTTACAAACAAAATCAAATCCAAACCAATCAGCATAACTGGAAACATTTATTTGTGGATATGTCTGCATGGTTGAATAAAATTACATATTAATTGAACCAATATTAAGACCCTTGTTTGATTTTAATCTTTGGATTATGAAAATCTTCTAATTAACATTAAAGCAGTTTGGTAAAAGATGTCATGTCAACATGAGACAACCTTCTTTAAAGGCTAAGCAGGTGTTTGAAATGTCAAACATGTTGCAGTGCAATTATAACTGAACATACGACCCCAGGGGACCCCCAATGTTTAAAGTTGCAAAGAAGGATTAAACATTGGAAAATGAGAGGGAACTTGGTCCAAAATGTTACTCTCTGTTTGAAGAAATGCAAACGAACCACATGAATTCATGCTAATTGAAAACGTAAAGTGAAACATATTTTCTTGTGCTAATACCCTGAAACAAACAATACATGTATAGATATATACCCAGATTAAATATATTGCTAATTGGCTGATCAAGCAGACTTTTTATTATCACCACAGTGGTGCTTGATGTTATGTGTGTGATAAGTGATACACTATATTGCCAAAAGTATTTGCTCACCCATCCAAATTATTGGAATCAGGTGTTCCAATCACTTCCATGGCCACAGGTGTATAAATTCAAGCACCTAGGCATGCAGACTGTTTTTACAAACATTTGTGAAAGAATGGGTCGCTCTCAGGAGCTCAGTGAATTCCAGCGTGGAACTGTGATAGGATGCCACCTGTGCAACAAATCCAGTCGTGAAATTTCCTCGCTCCTAAATATTCCACAGTCAACTGTCAGCTGTATTATAAGAAAATGGAAGTGTTTGGGAACGACAGCAACTCAGCCACGAAGTGGTAGGCCACGTAAACTGACGGAGCGGGGTCAGCGGATGCTGAAGCGCATAGTGCGAAGAGGTCGCCAACTTTCTGCAGAGTCAATCACTACAGACCTCCAAACTTCATGTGGCCTTCAGATTAGCTCAAGAACAGTGCGCAGAGAGCTTCATGGAATGGGTTTCCATGGTCGAGCAGCTGCATCCAAGCCATACATCACCAAGTGCAATGCAAAGCGTCGGATGCGGTGGTGTAAAGCACGCCGCCACTGGACTCTAGAGCAGTGGAGACGCGTTCTCTGGAGTGACGAATCGCGCTTCTCCATCTGGCAATCTGATGGACGGGTCTGGGTTTGGCGGTTGCCAGGAGAACGGTACTTGTCTGACTGCATTGTGCCAAGTGTAAAGTTTGGTGGAGGGGGGATTATGGTGTGGGGTTGTTTTTCAGGAGCTGGGCTTGGCCCCTTAGTTCCAGTGAAAGGAACTCTGAATGCTTCAGCATACCAAGACATTTTGGACAATTCCATGCTCCCAACTTTGTGGGAACAGTTTGGAGCTGGCCCCTTCCTCTTCCAACATGACTGTGCACCAGTGCACAAAGCAAGGTCCATAAAGACATGGATGACAGAGTCTGGTGTGGATGAACTTGACTGGCCTGCACAGAGTCCTGACCTCAACCCGATAGAACACCTTTGGGATGAATTAGAGCGGAGACTGAGAGCCAGGCCTTCTCGTCCAACATCAGTGTGCGACCTCACAAATGCGCTTCTGGAAGAATGGTCAAAAATTCCCATAAACACACTCCTAAACCTTGTGGACAGCCTTCCCAGAAGAGTTGAAGCTGTTCTAGCTGCAAAGGGTGGACCGACGTCATATTGAACCCTATGGATTAGGAACGGGATGTCACTTAAGCTCATATGTGAGTCAAGGCAGGTGAGCAAATACTTTTGGCAATATAGTGTATCTGCAGTGGGATGATCTCAGAGCCACTTGTGGGTGAATGAGTCAGAGACGGGGGACTGGTAGTAACATCACACCAGCAAATGACTGTCAGAGATGAGTCTGTGTAGATTTCTGGAGATGTGTTTGTGTGTGTGTGTGTTCCACAGCCAGTAACCCGAGTTCATAACAGCTTATGTGGTTTTCTATCATTGAGATAATGAATCACTGGTGAGGGGGCTTTTGCTGACATCTAACGAGGTGGCCAGGGGGTTTTGTTGATATGAATCCTAGCTGTTGCATAAGGAACCCTATTGACTGTATTATGGGAATAAATCACTACAATATTCTTGAAAATGTTCTTTTCTTAATGTATTTTCAACCCACATGACCAAAATATGCTTTAAAAAGGGCTCTATCACTGTTTCTGTACCTGTTTCCTGCTACAAGTTTATCTAACCTCTGTTGCATTTCCCTCCCTGTCATTAAGATGATCTGAAAGGAGGTGGCAAAGGATTTAAAAAGTGATTGGATGCAGAATGTGAAAATGAGGGGGATTTTTAGTCCAATTCACCTCCTTGGTTTGGCATCCAGCTCTTTGGGAATGAGCCAGAGAGGACTTGGTGTCAGATGTCAGGACACGCTGCAGAGCAGACTGACAAAACGTATCGTAAATAGCAACAGTGTGTGTATAAAAGCAGTGGACAGAGCTGAGCCCAGGCAGATAAATCCTGACAGACAAAGAGGCCTGAAGATACATTCAGCTGAGACATCCCAGATTTAAAGGCTAAATCGTCTTAAATCCCCTTACAGCAGAGAAGATGCCTTTCTGCAGTGTGTTGGAAAAAAGGAACGGAGTGGTGACGGGCGGTGAGCTGACCTGCAGTGTCCGTGAGGAAAACAAGGCAAAGAGGGAGATCTATACCGCCGACTGGCACAGTGTCACACTCAAGACTCAACCTATGGACAGGTATGATGCACCAGGCAACCAAATGACACAAAACTCTAAATTAAATGTCTTGAATATTTGTAACATATTTTTTTCTCTGAAATCTACAGTCAGACCATGAACATGAAAGACGACTCCCACAGAGAGACATTGTACCGGCAGTGGCACTGCCGCTCTCTGACTCAGGCCTGCCCTTCTGGAGTTTTCAGGGTAGGCACCATAGAAAGAGGGGTGAGGGAGCACCAACTGCTGCCGAAGAGAAATACTCTGCCCCTGCCCATCTTTACCCCTGCAGAGCTGGGT